>NC_071102.1:11002500-11700000 GCF_024256425.1 Clarias gariepinus
TAATAATTTGTGGCAGAGCATGCAAATGAAAAAAATATTTTATATACTTTTTATTTCTCATAAGTCTTAATGACCTACTTACTGTTGATAGGTACCTTATTTGACAGGGTTTAATCAAAAAGGTGCACACTTTCATTAAAGGAAGGTGGCATGATTTCTACGTTTTGCTCACTTAGCCTTAACCCTTTTTTTTTTTTTTTTTGGGAGTGTATGATGATGGGCATCAATTTCTGGCCAATAAAGTGGGGTTGACTGTTTTTGTTGATGGGCTGATTTGATTACTTGATTAACTCAGACTAGCACAACACCCAACATCATGCCCAATTGTCACTGTCATTGTCACCATTGTTACTGATGTGCTTAGAATGGTCCATCAGATAATATCTCGTCAGTGGTGGTCTAAGGGTGGTCTCATTCCACTGATGAACGGGTTCGAGGGTGTGACACACTGAGTATAGAAACAGATTGGCTTAATCCAGTAATCTTACATTTTACATTTAAACATTTACTGAACAGGCTGCGAGGGCACAAAAGCCCATTGTTCTGCCCTGCCTGTTCTGTGCCAAGCTGTACACGGATGGCAGAGTAAGCAGAAAGTATTGAGTGAAGGGGGCCAGCATACAGGGGAATAAAAAGCCATCACAGTGTTTTCTCCCTGCTCTGGTTTGAATCAGCATTTGGACCGAGTCTGTGTCAATCTGGCCCTGCAAAACTGCTCTGTCTGACAGCGCTTTAATAAAAGAGAACTTGAAGCTCAACGGTTTAGGAGAACAGGCCGGGGGACATACTGTATGTGTGTGGACGTATTACTGTTGTAAAACATAGCCCTGAAATAGAATAGATTGCTTTCTTCCCCAGGATATTGCATTAAAAGTGAACAGCATTAATGAGAGATTCCAGGTCTGAGTGAACCGAATGTCGTTTTTAAGAGCCTCCAAGGAGAAATTTTTGCCTAATTGAATCACTCACACACACTTGCTCTCAGTCTGATTGAATATGACAGGTCGGTTGGGCAAACAAGTTCCCAGACGTTCACGTCTTCATTAATTTTTCCACATGTGTGGCTCAATATCAGTTCTGTTTAAAAGTGAGCTATCAAATATGCATGTTTTGATTACTTGAGAATCCATTTAAAAAGACAAGCCTGTAGATGCACAGGTTAAAAAAAGGTCTTCACATCACCAATGTGTTTGTTTTTCACACTGTGTATTATTACCATACATATGGACAAACTTATCAGTTGCTAGTGTGTGTTTGTGGCCGATTAGTGGCTGGGAGAGTCGAGGCACCACTACTTATGGAGAACAGATTGAGACATGCAGGCTCACGGCTGGCACACTCGCTTCCACACAAAAGCAGCCCTCTCATACACTGAACAGGCCCACATCTGGAAGTCTTTAAGACCTAAGTGACCTCTTTGACTCCTGTAACAGAATGGCCTCATTTTCTAGTGTGTGTGATATTCTACACTCTTGTTCATTCATCTCTTTTGAGCAGCAAATATAATCTGTATAGATTTCTGGCTGCTCATTTATTAATAATTTATTAGAGGAGGAAATGTCTAATGTATAATAACTAAAAGATGATTGGATAGATTGTCTGCCCTGCTATAGACGTACAGTTCAATTAATCTTTTTTCCTTTATTGACTTCCTCCCTTTTTATCAGGAAGCCTGGAGCTAATCCCGGCCTGTCTACATGCTGTTTCAGCACTTTTATTTTCGTGGATTCTTTTTTTTTTTTTTTTTTTTTGATTGCGTAAGAGCTAGATCTTTAAACTTGCAAATGGCTTGGATACGTCTGTGAAATTATGATAGGCCTCAGCTGAAATTATATTAAACCCACCAAAACCTGGAAGCATGTCAAATATCAATATAAAAACAAGGATTTCCCTCAAAAAAGGAGGCTGGACCAAGGGTGAGGCTTCGCTAAGATATTTCTTAAAACCACTGAAAGCTAAGAGCCATCTGTTTGTCTCATTAGCCGGGTTTAATTTCTTCACTACTCTTCAACATTTAAGATGTAAATCAGTTGGTTCTTTATGCTACAAAGAGTTGACTGGGAAGTAATTTTGGATAAAATGGATAAAAACCAGCTTCTCCACATCTAATTGTAGGAAGAGTTTATTAACAATCATAACCATGACGAGACCACACCAGAACACCAGCGTGCAGATGATATCAGCAACATCAAGTGGAAAACCCGGAGTGAGTAAGCATGCCCTGCGGCTAGAACCTAGTTTTTTTTCTTACAATATGACTGAAAGGAAGTTGTGGTCTTTGTGAGTAAACAGTGAGGTTTTCTGAGCTTGACAGTAATGGCTGACCGGATATTTGCGAGAGGGGGAAAAATGGGGATTTCAGGTCTGGTGGCCCCATTGGTCTGACTGGCTCTGTGGTGGGAACCAGGGTTAGGTCTGAGTGTTAAGCTTCACAATAATTCCTGCTTAATTACCCTCATAAAGCGTTAAGCAGACACAGCCCAGTTTGTTTGCACTTTACAACAAACCGAAGGAGTTGAAGCATTTCCAAAGCCTGTGCATTTAAAGACAGAATGTCTGCATTTAGTATGGACTTTTCTTTGAAGACTATTTTAGCTTGAGTGTATAGCTCGTATAAAGCCCAAAATAATGTGTTTATTAAGCTCAAGTTAGGTTGATTAGTGCATAGCAGCTGCATAGGCTTGAACATTGTTTTGCCTTTTATTCTTATGCTTGGACTGTTTTCTAAAACCCACGTGCAAAGCTTTATATAAGGCTTTATTTGCACCATGTACCAGCTGACCTAGGCAAATGTTGCAGCCTGAGCAGAGTGAGGAAGAGGCATTTTGCATTGACAGCTGGTCTTCCTTCCACTGACCTTCCTCACCTCTCAACATGCTGGTCTGGAAACAAGTGCCACCTGGTCCAGAGAGGTGCGATAAAGCCTAAAGATAGTATGAGTTTATAGAAGTGGCACTTCTTTGTGCATGTATAGAATAAACAGGAATCGGTCACACGTTTATTGTAAAGTCTACCTCTGCAGGTTTATATGCTGACTCAGCTGTTAGGTGGGTATTTTGAAGTGTCATGTCTGGCAGGTGTCCCAGTGAGCGCTTTCTAGAGAGACCTCTCTTAACCCTGACTAATTCTGCATTAGTCACACCTCAGGCGTTGTCACTTTTTTTGTTGTAGCCATGGAAGCTTGCCAACAAGAAGTGTATGAATTATGAATTCATTATTAGAGTTCATTATGAATAATATGCAGGTAATCAGAAATTGAGGACACAAGGCAAATATACAATTTAGTTATTTATTGCAGCTGTTAGAGTTTTATTATTGTATCACATCTTTCAAAGATGTCTAAACTGTCTAAATATTTTCACCATACTGTAGTTTCTAAATTTTTTAACACAAAGTTGCTAAAATATAGCTTATAACAGCTTATTATTATATGGCTGCACAATTTAAATAAATCAATAATTTAAAAAAGTCATGTTGCAATTATATTGACATATATTGCAATTTGTAATTTAAATAGCAATAATTAAACATACCGTTTCATATTCAAACGCAAGTAATGGTACAGATGATCTTACTAAGCGGATGTTTGCTAATATGGACCCATTACCTCAAAAGTATTTTCAAATGTATAATACTTAAAATATTGACAAACTCTGCATTAATTGCACTGGTCCGTGTTGCGATTTTATTTATGCAATGAATTGTGGAAAAATTGTGGACCACTATTAACTTAAATAAAAGAATAAAAATGAAAGAAGTAAAATAAAATCACAAAGTTTTATTCCATGGCTCTAGTGTAGGGTTTATAGATTCGAAGTCTGGCAATGTACCACTCTGCATACTTTTAGTTTTTTCTAGGTCTTTGCATCTCGACAACTTGAGCACCAAATGGGCCAAGTTATTTATCATCATGAGCTGTAGTGTCCATTAGAACCACACAAAAACTCCTCCCCAACTGTAAATATCTTTGTGTCAAAAGACTCCAATTCAAAGGTCTAAAACAGCTCATTAATAATAAAACCTGATATTAACCGATCATTAATTCCATTCCTGACCTCCCAAAAATAATTCCATAGTTTTATGTAGTTTGGCTTTTAGACCCCATTACTCATGACAAGACCAAACCACAGGTGCGTCATAAAGACTGAAACCCAGCAACACCTCAGGACCTTCAAACATTTCATATAAGCAGTGAATTGCACACACACCACGCACTTTCTGAGCACTCGTGTGGGAATAGCACATAAGTGACTCCTTTTAGTACTTAACAACTAATAAAAGTTAAACGAGGTGTTAATCAGCCGGTGATGGGAAACAGAACCACACAGATGTGGGCTGAAATAGAGCCAAACTCTAATTTCTTTTAAATCTCCGCCTCATGATTGACAGTTAATCATACAGCAAATCAAATCAGCAGGTTATCCAAGACCTACAATTAGTCCCTGCACTGGGAACGCTGTTTGGGTGTGAACCTTGCCCTAAAATGTATGAGTAACGACAGGTGTGTCAGCAGGGTTTCTCACCGAGCAAAATGACTCACATCTAAGTTAATTAAAAGCAAGCCATACACCTCAGGATTTTTTTCCTTTAGCTTAACTATCAGCGTTCGTGTTATTTAATCAGCCTATAAGCAAAAAATCATATAAAATCTAAGAAAGACTCTTTAATTTGGGATCATTTATCATATTCTATACTTGCCATATTATTTATTTAGTTAATATTAATTTTCACATCTGGGCGAACCGCGGAGAACTAATGACCAGATGTCACCTATCTGTAAGGCCATGCTTAGCAGTTGCCAAAGCTTTGATTAATATTGCCAAACTGATGCGGTTAATTACATCAGACCCTCTCTTAGCGACCGACCTGTTAGCTGGTGAAAGCATGATGGATGGTGCTTGATAAATCATATTATAATTAGGAAGAGATTCTGCTCGCTGCTTAACCCCAGACCAGGAAACCCAGGAAAAATGTGTTGCCATATTTTGAAATAGAAACTGCAGCCTTCTTCGAAAGCAGCTCACGTGTTCAGGGCTGAATACAGGGGGCAGATGTTAAATCTCAGGAAGAAATGCTAAGCTACTCCTGGTTTTTCCATCCCATCCTCGACTGGAGTTGAAAGGGAAGGAAGGTTGGGTTGTGGTGTTAAACACCTCTGCCAACTGGCAGGCTAGGATTTTATTTTCGGCCACACTCTGCTTTTTGTCTCCTGCTGGAACTGGAGAATCTGTGGCAATGAGTTGAAGATGTTAGAAGGGATAGGGTGAGAATGTGCACTCTGGTTTCCATGTGTGACATAAACCCACAGTTTGTCCTTTTGTCAAGAGATTTTAGGTAACAGAAGGATTAAGCGAGGCCTGGGACAGTCTGTGCATAATAGTTCAGAGATTAAATAGACAATGAAACATGATGAGGCATGCTGTTCTAGGGGGAAAAAAAATCCACGACAGGGTGGTGTAATGAGGTCCGTTGTGATGTTCAGCTTTTAACTGTTCCTAGTTACTACTTACTGTTGTGTGTCTAGTTGTTTAATGTTGTGTATCACAACAGGTATAGCAGCTAAAGACATTCTCTTTTTTTTCTTCTCTTTAAACCAGCAAAAAAAAAAAAAAAAAAAAAAAAATACAGCTTTTCATGTCACCAAGAAATTGTAAAGTGCTAACCCAGTCAAAGTTTTTAGTTGTCATGGTGACGTTAGTTTGGCGACATTACAGACATTGGGCATTGGGTTGTTTTTAAAAATTTGAATAATTTTAATGTAATGAGGTCGGAAAAAGATTGACAGCATGACAATGGGATAATGTTGGACGAATGCAACTAACACAATTCTGCAAAAACAACTTCAAATCAATACTGACACCAAACCAATGCGTGATTCAGTCGCTGCAGTGAAAGCACTGGGTGATGAACACTGGACCACCGGCAAGCATGCTGTCAATTAAAGATGGAGGAAAAATTCAGTTACCTGTCAAAATTCTTTTGTGTCGCATTTCATGTAATTGTATATATATATATTTATTATTTATATAGGGTGGTAATATGTTGCAGTTTCTCTATAATCCTACAGGTGGTGTGTTCTAATCTAACAGAGGTAACATTACAACACTAAGAGACATGTGAGATATATGCGCTATGGATTTTTAAAGCATGTTAGAAACTTAAAGGACCATGGAAGTGGACAGGCGTTGTGCAAACGGACGTTAATCGGCTCCAAACAAAAGTTACAATATCATTGTTTTGAGGTTGTTTTTGCAATGTTTTGTTTGAATCATTCAGTCAATGTTATCTCAGTGTCATTGAAAGTTGAAAAAATAACTTTGATTAAATATTATTAACACTCATCCAATGTTAGGGTTCCTACTGCAAAAAGGCTTCTGTCCTAAAAACTCTCCTGTGTAAACATGTATTTACAGAGAATGACATTCTCTATTAAACTTTTTAAGACTACATATTTATCTCTACTATCTGCCATAAAAGTACCTGTAAATGAACTGTTGCTATAGAGTCAATAATGTATTTTTAAAAAAAGCATGTTCATATGAACCTGTCGTTTGAGTAACTGAGAGTAACGGAGAGCTGCTGTTATAGGAAGTTAATCAAAATTTCTTAGCAATCAGGTTTAATAATTCAACAATTTTATAAAGTAAATTAGAGCAGCATTAATAATGAGGGTGTAGAAAGAAAGAATAAAAGATGTCGTTCATAATATACCTCAGAGAGGCTATAGTGGGTATGTGGATTGTTTTTTATTTTATATATATTTTTTATTTACTGCAGAAGAGAAAATTTCATGCATTCTATATTTTAACAACGCTATTAAATACTGCTTATACTATAGTGATTCTCCTGTAAAGTTATATTCCTGTTTATACTGTATGTAAAGAGAAGAGGGGAGAAAAATCTGAACATTAAATAAGACTGGAGCCTTTGTACATGTGGGTTAAGTGTGTAAGCTTTTCCACTGCTACTTTAAAACCCAGCTTAAAAAAAAAAAAAAGAGATCCCTCATTCTAAGGAGAAAAGCAGGCTTGCGTGAGTACACAGACAAACTCATCCAGGCTTCATTTCCCTTTGGTGTTTCAGAGTAAGCAAGCCAACATACATGTTCATATTCAAGTAACGCTCTAAAAACCTCAGCACGGTACACAAGGGCTGATTGAGCCTACCTGTGCAGCACACTCGCACCATTGTGCCCTGCTCAGTACGCCACTGTTGTACCACAGGGTTCCACTCTGACTGACTTACTGTTTCACACCACTCTGCCTAAATGAGGGAAATGGGCTGATCACTCATATTTAGGCAAATGAGGATGGCTGCGTTTTGGGGTTTGAATGGACTTTCTTTCAGTCATTGTTCGGTGAATAGTAGGCTCTTTTTACCGAACCTGAAATATAAATAAGGCCTACACACAAACATTTGCTCTCACTGAAAATGGGTCAGGCCGAATCAAAATCTAAATAGTGTTTGAATCTTATAACAGTGGTGACCTGGACTGAGAGGAATTGTGTTTAGGTCTGTGGCTTAATGATCTTCAGATGTTTAAGGGTTCTGGTTATGAAATATGGATTATAACTCTGTATTTTGAACATCAATAAAAAAATATTTTAAAAAAATGTTTTATTATTATTTATCACCAGTACTATATTATGGTGAGAAACGTGTAAACTAAAGCCTGCATGGTCATCCGGCAAGACAACACAGCAGCGGAATTACTAGTGGAAAATGAAGTGTGATGACAGTTCCCACAGTAACAGGTTATGATCTGTTTGTTTATATACCCAGTTATGTTGCTCCTTCTGTGACTGGTATAACTAACTAACCGTAACCGGCAGAGTTAATGTAATTAACAGGGATAAAATTAGTTTTAAATTCTTACCAGTAGAATAATCAAATTAGATTTGTCACATACAAAATGAAATGCTTGTACGACTGCCGCGTGACGTAAAAACAAGGGTTCTCTGCGAGGACAGTCCTGATCAGTCCATCAGCTTCACTTTGTATTTTTCACTTGTTCTGCTTTAGAATATCAGCTAACTTCAGCTGACTCTCAAATAGAGTTAAACGGAAAGCTAGTGCACTAGGTTGTACAATTCAGAATGACTTAGAGGTGATTACAAAGTTAGACAGTTGTGTTGTTTAAGAAGTCGTAACATTATCAGATGTCTTTTCTTGATGAAAGCGTTTCTGTGATTAGTTTTGAACATGGGTTTTGGCAGGCAGCTGCTCTCTCCTCTTACCAGTACTGTATAAAGCGTTTTCATTGGTAGTTAGTGAAAATACTGATTGTTTAAACACCTATGATGTGGAGTGATACTTATAGATAAACGTCCCAATGCTGTTAATGCTTCTTGTCCAATCAGATTGCCCGGCCTGAACTAACTGTTGTATAAGGTTAACTATAACCTACTTTTGCTTTAAGTCTATGTAAACAACAATATTAATATGTAATAAATGGAAAAGGCAGCATTTAACTGAGGACCTACAGTATCACTTTTGACATGGAATTAACAAGTTTATTTAAAATACAGTACAATAGCCCTCCACTCTAATTTTCAGTCAGAACTATTTCATTTTAGACATCAGTAGACGGTGGAAACGGGATGGTTTTTTTTTGTTGTTTTTTTTTGTTAGCAACATGCTAGACCGCTAAATCAGATGACTGATCAGCCATAAACATTAAAATGCAAAACATTATGCCAATACGCGTTGTGCTGCCTGGGCAGCTCTGGCCCCTCGGGGCATGACTCCCAAATCATGCCACACAAGACGTGAACATGTAGTGACAGTTCACAGGAACCTGCATAGACAGTGTTTTAGATTGAAGAAATATGTCTCACAATCCTTTAAATATCCCTCATTTAAAAGACCTGTTGTTTGTGCTATTTTCTAAAAGGTACTATTTTAAAACAACTATGCAGCTAGATACCTTGGTGAGTTTTTGTCGATGCTGGTGCTTTAAGAATTAAAGGTAAGTGCATTATTCTGCATTAATTATGTGCTCAGGAATCTGTGTATCTATCTATAAGCTTGCCAATCATGTTCATATTTAGAGTTTCCATTCCATTTTTTTTTATCTCCATAGTTAGTAGAGTTCAAACTATTCATTCTAACAGACTATCAATCTAATAGGTTAAAGCAATTAAGGAAAATGTGATGTAAGTGATGTAAGTGCACTTTTATCATAAAAAGGATTCTATTTACTACCTTAATGATTTATTTAACCGAGGAAAACTTGAATACTTGCTTTTATTATTGACTATGTATTACACAACTGGTTTTAATGCCTCTTCCTGGCTCTCCTCAGCAGCTTTAGCCCAGCTTTGACCCACTGCACTAATACACATTTCCCAGCCTCCCATAAGCGGTCTGTGTGATTTGTAGTTCTAAGTGAACTAGTCTGCCAAGTTCAATGCCACTATTTTCATAGTGGCTGCGCACATGCATTTCCATTTCCCTCAATTCACTATGACGAGACCAGACGTGCATGTATGTGTCTCCCTTTGCTCTTGGGCGTGTGTGTGTGGCTGTTTATGACGCACATGTTAGCCTCAGGGCTGCCAGTGTAGGAATGGCTGGTCATGGGAATGGCGCTGGGTTCGATATGTTGGTGAACGATGGGTGTGGATGGGGGAGTTTGGGTCTCCGGGTTTACCACATACCCAGCTGTACAACACACCCTGTGGCTCTCAAAAAACAATCTAACCTTCGCAGAACCAGCATGTATGTAGACCAGGCCATGCGACTGCATATGCAAGGTAGCTGTCCTGATTTGAGGTTGAATGTATTTATGATATATATTTAAATTTGGGCTATGAGCTAATGACCATGATACGAAGCACATGTGAAGTAAAGGCTCTCCAGTGCACATTGCGGTCTAAGAATTACAGTCAGCTTTGGTTTCAACTCCTAAATGTATCCTAATGTTAAAAGCAAAGCAGTCTGAATTTATTGGTTGTATTATACGAGGGGAGTTTAAGTTTGATTGTACAAAATAACAGAACACGGTTATGAGAGTAAAAACCCCCCTTTATTTCTCTATATAATCCCCTGCTACACTAACGCACTTATCCCAGTGTTGCACTAGTACTTGGTAGCCATCAAGGTCGAAAGTTTCCTCAGTACCCTGGAGTCCATGAGACCGGGACTGCCTGCTTCACGTCTGAAATGCTGGCCTTGCAGGAACTCCTTTAATGGCCCAAACATGAGGAAATGGCTTGGAACGAGGTCGGGACTGTATGAGGGATGTGGCATTTACTCCCAGCCGAGTTCCTGTAATGTGCAAGTCGTGTTTATGAATGATCGTGTGTACAGTTCCTACAGACACCTCTGTCTTTTATCCATGGATTTTCCCCTCACTGAATGTTCACAGGAATGACTGCAGTGGGCTCCAAGCCACCTCATCCTACTTTAAAACCTTTGCATCATGCAGATGTTTTACTGCAGCCAAGAATTTCATCATAATACTGTGCTTAAAGTCTTGTGGAATGTCAGTTGGTTTTATGCCTCCATTTACAAGAAATTTCATCACAAATCCTGGTTTGACTTGAACACTCATCATATTTCAGTAACAGAACTTTTTCTGCTCTTCCTATGTTTCTCAGTGTCCATTTATTATCAGACTGGAAACTTGCAAATCGCATTACTGAGTTTTATATAGGTCATATTTTTTTGTTGAGCTAAGCATTTTCTGCTCACACCAGTTAAGTTTGTACACACCTTCTAATTTCCTAATTTTTTTTTTCTACACTGTAAAACACTCCTGAAGGCATACAAGATATGCAATAGTCTCTTCTGAACAGATGATATTGGGATTTGTCTGTTACTTATGCTCTGTGAAGCCTTCTTCAGCTTTAATCTAAGGTGCTGTTTATTAATTGGTGATTTCTGAGGCTCATATCTCTAAATAAACGTCTCCTTTGCAGCAGAGGAAAGTTTTGGTCTTGATTTCCTGGGAAGGTTTTCATGAGAGCCAGTTTCATTATGGTGCTTGATGGGTTTTGCAAATGCACTTGACAATACTGTTCTCGCAAAAACTATTCCAGGACAGATCTTCATGGCTTCAATAACTTTAATAACTTAATAATAACTTAATAATTTGTTATTGTTACTTACAGTAATTACCTAATTCCACGTTACTTCATAGTTTTTAAATAATCTAGTATTGATCTAGAATGTAGAAAACAAATCCAAATTTTAACTAGTACTTAAAGACAGCATTCATGACCATAACCTAAACATACCAAATGATCATCATCTAAATAAAGGTGTTTTCCCTATACCAACTTTGTGTGTTACTTGAATGAATGACCTCACATGCCTGTACAAGCGCTTACTTTAATTTTAAAAACAAATTTGTTCCTTCGTCCCCTGTTGGATCCCTTTTAAATACCTACTGAATGAAAATTCCCAGGGAAAGGGATGGATTTTAAATCAAGTGTATGTAAAAGAAGAATCCCCAAAGTCTTTTATTTTGCTTGGAGATGAAGATCATTTCTAAATCGGAGGCCAAGCCTAAGCTCCTCTTATTGTTCTGTTCAGGTTATGCTTTATATCCCCTGCAGTGTGAGAAAGTAAAGGTACATGTGTATTCCAGCGGCAATCGTCTGCCATTCAGCAACAGATCCATGACTTTATTGCAGGTACAGTGAGGAATCAGCAAAACACAAAGCCAGGTTTAGAAACATAAAACAGTAGCCGCCTGAGCCAGTTTCTTTAAGGTCCCACCATTCCAGTCAAACAAGTTGTGCATAGTTTATTCAGCAGAAAGAATAGCCAGAATTTGCATTTAAATTTCAATTGATCAATTAGTGTAATCACTGTTTATCCATGTATTTATTTTTATTAAGGGATCTGGAGCCTATCCCTTATAACTGTCACTTTAAGGAGAAAGAAGGAGGGATGATAGGGGAGTGGGTTGCATTGAGTTCACACTCCCTGAGGGATCATTGGAAAGAAAATTGCTGCTAGACTTCAAAGCTCTTCCTCTTCTAATCTCTAATAGAGACCAAGTCTTGTCGATGTTGTGACTTATTACTTTAATGGCACACTGGCTCGCTCCACTGACCGGTAATAACCTCAGACCTAGAGAACGATCAGTTTTACACCATTATGGGCCTAATGATAAGGCTTGACATGCTTGTCTTAGGGCATTGTACCAGCAAATGCACTGTATCTGTTATAATGCCATCTTGGGCTGTGCCTTTTATGCCATTCCTATCTTGCTTGATAATTAGAAATAATGACAGTCACATAATTCGACCTTAACTGTGGGCGTTCCTCCTTGCTAGCAGGGTTAATTCTGTAGTGTTTTCTCCTATCTGATTGTGGTTTTTGTGTCTAGGTGAGCTCTCCCTGCCAGCCCATTTCAGCCCGTATGCTGAGGGTCATGGACCAGGCTCAGAAGGGAGACAGGAAGCGTGTGTTCAGGTGGAGGTGCGGACGCTGGAGCAGGCATTGCTAGCTACCTGTGTGGGAAGCATCTCAGAGCTGAGTGAGTATGACCACCTTAAAAGTCCTCAAGAAATTCCTACCTAGAATCAATTAATAAAATCTTGGTTTCTTTACTGAATCTGTTCTATATTTCACATATTCTAGCATCGGTAGCTATGCTCAAGGAATACCAAAACAGTATGGAATACCAGTTCATCCAGTTGGGTTGAGATTAGGGCAGGTTACTTGAGTTCCTTGGCGGACCATTTCTTCATGGAGCTCGCTTTGTGCACATGGGCATCGTAATGCTTGAATAGATTTTGGGCTTCGTAGTTACTGCGAAGAGCCGTGATAACATAATAGCATAGAAAAACCCTCTAAACAATTGTGGCAAAAGTTTGGGAATTGCTCACATACAGTACGTGTATAACAGCCTCATCCTATTTTATACTGTTATTGGTTGCCAATAATTTTGGAGTTTAATTTAGACAGTTATGGGCTAGGATCTAATGTAATAATAATGAAGATTTCTCGAAAAAAAAAAAAAGAGAGTTAAGCAATCCTAAAAGCATTTAAGGAAAAATGTGAAATTGCTGTTTTCACTGCCTTTTCTTTTCTTTTCTTTTTTAAATCTCTTTTAAGAAGAGCTTCTTTGTGTCATTAAGCTTGTTTCTCGTGCTTGACTTGCCCTGCTCTAAAACATGTGGCTGGTGCTGCTGGCCGTGTGTTTATTTTCCAGCCCACAGCTCAGGGTAAAGGCAGCGTGCGCTCCTGGCCGTTGCTTGGTCCAGGCCTCAGGCGATCTGAAACACTCTGTTAGTTGTGCTCTTGCTACAAGAGCATCTTCTGTTTGGTCCCGAGTAGGGAAAAGGACCTTCTTTGTGCCTTGTGTTTGCGACAAACCTGCAAAATAACACCACACCCAATGCCCACGAGAGCTAAAAAGCAGGGCTTTGTGGTAGATCTATCAGAGATCATTCATCCGTGTTCGTTTTGATATGGTAATTAAGGAGTGAGCGCAGAGCGGCACTGTTAGCCTCGAGGCAGATGGGTTTCCAGTTATAGAGTACCACTTTTTTTTAAAGTCTGGCCAACATTTGTCCTCTCAAACCCAGTGCAGCGCTGGAATTCAGCCCCTATAAAGACAATATCAGTCCCTGTTTATTAGATCAGTGTCACGCTCCTGCGCTTCCCTCCTCTGTTCAGGGTGATGTTTTCTCCATGTGGCCACTTTCTCTTGGCTCGCGATTTTTTAATGATGAACACAGATAATAAGGAGAGGATATCTGGCTTCCTCTGTTTATCTTCTGCTCATCCTCCTTATGGGAATAACACAAGCATGGATTTCTACACAAGCAAAGAAGGCAGTGTTGATTTAGGTTCCCAGAGTGGGTTTAAAGACCTGCATTATATGTTTGGTCTCATTTCCACCTCTGCAACAAGCCAATGCGTGACACTGTACTGGATTGTGTTTTTGTACTGATTTAAGAATGCTAAAATCGTTGTTTTACCAACGATTGTAAATGTTTGGACAAGTTTAACAGGTTTAATGATGGATGGATGGATGGCTATTATTTGGTCTTCCATGTTGATCTAATGGTCTTTATAATTTGTTTCTCAAACGTTCCTCAGGTGAGAACCTTTGAGGAGAATGAGAATATAGAAAAGGATTAGGGCCACCATTGAAATGACTTTTATCTCAGAATTGTGCCTTTTTTTTCTCAGAATTTTGAGTCAAAACGCAAATATTTCTTATGGTGGCCCTGATCCTCTTGCGTAGGAAAACAACCTTCAGAGACAAACCAAAAAACCCTTACGTGTGTGGGTGGAGATAATCCACTCATTCATAAGCGCATTCTTAATGCATCTGTAAAAGATTTCAGAGCTTTTAAAATGACTTTTATAAATCATTTGTTGAAACATTTAGATCATAGCCATATTATGTTCCTATTTTGAGGTCAGAGCACAGCATATTTTCTGGAGATGCTGTGACTTAAGAGTCTTGGTCACAAGCCCACATCTGGCAAACAGGCCTTTCTTTTAATGTTCTTAGGTGACCTGGTATCCCGTGCCATGCGCCATATGCAGCGTCTGCTCTCGGGAGGATGCGTCCTCAGTCCTAGCCGTCCCAGCCACAAGCAGCAGCTCTCCTGGTCTTCCGATGCTCTGCACACTCTTTATTATTTCCTGCGCAGTCCACAGATGGAGTCCATGGAGAATCCGAACTTGGAGCCACCCAGGATGGCCCTGAGCAAAGAGAGGTGTGTTGCAGTACAGGACGTTATCTGACCTCATGTGCTTAACAGTGAACAAATGAACGTTTTAATGATGTATTTTCTAGTCAAATTCTTTATGGAACTAGATCTGCAAAGAATTTTTAAACATAATAAAGCACATGGAAATCCTTGCGCTGGCGAATGCCAATGACTTTAGCAGGTGTATTCACTTAAATTGAGTTTTAGTACAGTAGAATAAACACAGTAGCTGCTTCGCTGGCTGGATTTGGAAGGAATGAAGCTGTAGCTTTTTAAAGAACTGCAAAATCAACACACCAAATCCCCATTTTTTTTTTTATTACAAAAAATAGAGTTTGAATAGAGTCCTGATAATTTTGTGTGGTTTATTAACACACCACGGAGTAACTTTACTCTGCCAGTGATGCTAAACGGCTAAAAGAATCTGTTCTTCATATAGGCCGTTCCCTTTGCTCCCCCCTCTGATGGAGTGGATGCGCGTTGCGATGGTTCACGCTGAGCATCGGCGAAGTCTCTTAGTGGACAGCGATGATGTGAGACAGACAGCCAGGCTACTCCTGCCCGGACTAGACTGTGAACCCAGGCAGCTTAAGTATGAAAAATCCTATAAACGTTCTATAAATGTTCTCTTTTCCATCATTTATTAACAATGTCATTTGCTTTTATCTTTTTAAGGCCAGAGTGCTGTTTCAGCTCCTTTAAGCGTTTGGATTCTAGGTCTGCATTAGACAAGTTCAACCTGGACCTGGGATTCCGCATGCTCAACTGCGGGCGCACCGATCTGATTGGTCAGGCCATCCAGCTGCTAGGTCCTGATGGAGTCGATACCATGGATGATCAGGTTGGAACTATTTCAATATAGAATTCCGCCCCTTAAACAAGCCTATTTGTCCTGTAGCTTGTCCATGTGGCGGAAAATGTGAACACAAGCGTGAAATATTGAATATGGATTTCGATCGGCCAGATTGGGGAATTTTCACTTAAACTATCGTTTTTAATTCCATAATCACATCAGGTCTATAAACAATTGTAAACCTTCAATCTTGATGAAATAATTTTAGCTTGGTTGGGAAAAAATATAGGACTAAAAACCCTAATCATTTTAACTTAAATACAACTCGGCTTATAATTAAATTGGTCCGTGGTTGTAAGAGACGCTCCAGCAATATCAAAAAGTGTAAAAATGTATGTTATGTATAATTAATAGAACTAGTTGAAGTCCGGTTGAAAACATACTTTTTTTTTCTGAGAAAAAGTCCAAAAGGTTCTATTCATAATCCAACAAGGTTTCTCTTTCATAGATGTTTTCCAGTAGAAATTCTTAGCTTTGAACTGTTTTTAATGTGAGGCAGAGCTCTTGATTTTATGATGCAGGAATGAATTCAACTAACTGTTTGGTTTGGTTTTAGGGCATGACCCCTCTGATGTATGCATGCTCAGCAGGAGATGAAGCTCTGGTCCACATGCTCATTCATGCAGGCGCTAATCTGAATATAGGGGTAAGGAATGACTTACTGTAGAGAGTACTTACACGTAGTTAAGTTATATCGAGACTAAAGAGAGATTCTTCTTGCCCTTTAATGCAGGTCCCTAGCTGCTCGTCTAAACACCCGTCCGTTCACCCTGACAGCCGCCACTGGGTGGCGCTTACCTTCGCTGTGCTGTACGGACATTTATCAGTGGTACAGGTGAGCTGTATATCCTCATCCGTTCATTATGACTGTATTGCTTTGCAGTGAATACATTTGTATTGTTACTGAAACGAACAGCTGAGTGTTCTAATGTTTATTATGTTAAATCTAACTTTTTTTTTTTTTTTACTTTTATTATTTAGCTGCTGTTGGATATGGGGGCTGACGTAGAGGGCTGTGCTCACCAGGGTTCGGCAGAGACTCCACTCCAACTGGCATCTGCTGCTGGTACGAATTGTACAGAAAGGAATAATGTGCACATACTTGTAGTTAACAACGTAGTTGTGTATGTATCTGTAATACAGCTTTTCAAAAAAAAAAAAAGTCTCACTACAATGTTTGTTTTCCTGGATGTGTTTAGGAAACTATGAGATGGTCAGCTTGCTGTTGTCCCGTGGTGCTGACCCCATGTTTCGAGTACACAGTGGGAGTTCTTTGACGTCCCTGTATGAGGATATGAACTGCTTCAGCCAGGCTGCAGCACATGGACACAGGTAGATGAACAAGATATTATTTGGAATCCAAGCTTCCCTTGCATTTTAGGAAGAGACTTTTCCCCTCTCAAACACCTGCTTTTTCTCTGCACTAGGAATGTGCTGAGGAAGTTACTGAGCCAGCCCCAGCGACTGCAGGAGGATGTGCTTTCTTTAGAGGAGATACTGGCTGAAGGTGTGGAAGAGATGCAGAGGCCAGACCAGCACTCTATATCCACTCCCAGTGCAGGGCTAGTCCCACCGCTGACCAAGGCCCGAATCCGAGCCCTGCAGGAGGCCAGCCTTCACAGCGCAGAGCATGGATACCTGGATGTCACCATGGAGCTCAGAGCGCTCGGTATGGCCTGAAGCAGAAATGATTTACATACTGATGGGTAGAGAGACGGACGGCTAGACGGGTTGAGGATTTGATGGGTAGTCAGACAGAAGTTTTGATATATATTGTGTGTGTGTCTGTTGCAGGTGTACCATGGAGGTTGCACATGTGGCTGGAGTCTCTTCACACAGCACAGCTTCAATCCAGAACCGAGTTAACGCTCTCCCTTCTGAGCGACTTCAGCTCTCTGTGGGAGGAGAAGCACTGTGAAGAGCTGATCTCTGATGGCCTTCCCCTACTCTTCTCCATTTTCACCACCACCAAGGTAAACAAATTCAACAGACAGGTGCGTTTAAGTTTGTGTTGGACATAAATCAGTTCACCTGTGGGCACATAATTTTAGGCTTTACCGGAACAAAAGGTCTTGTTTCAGTTTTATCTAGACACATCGGTTAGTGTTAACCGTAAGCTTAATAGTGTCTGTTTTTCTTTCCAGAATAAAGAGATCCGCGAGAAGCTGGGATGGGTGTTTAGCCACTGCTTCGGCTCTGCTCTCCTGCCTCCTATTCCACTACTGAAGAACACATCAGGAGCTCAGCTTGGTAGGCTAAGCTCAAGCCTGTCCTTTATAAACTGTATGACCTGTGTTTCTGAACGTGATCCAACACCGTGTAATTTATTTTAACACATAATACAACAATTTTTCCTGTTGCTCTATTAATTTTGTTTTTAATTAGCTAAGAAATAACTTTTAAAATCACTTTATAGTTCATTTAATGATGTGAAGTGTTAATTGACCAAGTGTTAATTAGATGTGTAACTTCAATGAAACATTTCGTGACTTTTGTTGTAGCAGCTGTAAACAGTTATTTATTTCGTCACTTTTTTTCGGCATTTTTTTTTCTCTCTGTCGTGAATCTACGTAAACCGGAAAATAAAAATCCACAGATTGTAAGAAAAAACCTTTACATCTGACTATTATAAAGTGACTATCATAATTATATTTTTATCCATTCACGCGGATCGTCCTCCATACGAGTCCCTGTATCAGTTCTGACCATGGAATTAATAAGTCAGTGGGACCAGAACACGAAAATAATATTTATAGCTGCTGTTGTAGAATTATTCTTTTTTTTTTTTTTGCATCCGCCTCCATAATAACCCATATTTCCCCAAAATGTGGCTCTCATTAATCATATTAATCCACATTTTCCCCAAAACAAATTTAAATACTTTGGATTATTTCCCAGTAAAGTATCATCAATCTCACGCACCATGTTTTATTCCCTAACAGACATCCATTTCCTGAATAACTCCGAGATGTCCGATGTGACGTTCCTGGTGGAAGGCAGGCCGTTCTACGCACACCGGGTGCTCCTCATGTCTGCGTCACAGAGGTTTGATGCTAAAATTCATTCAGCTTTACACCCTGTATCAACACATGCTGTGGTCAATATTATATACTCAAACGTCTTCTTTTTCTTCTTGTTTTTCAACCAAGATTTAAAGATTTGCTCAGCTCTAATGAATCAAATAGCACAGATCATATCATCGAGATCACAGACATCAAACACAGAACTTTTCAGGTGAACAAACACTGAAACAACAATGAAACGTGAAATAAACACTGTTAAATGAAGAATTTTTGTTTACTAAAAGCATAAAATTGGTCTTGCAGATGCTGATGTCTCACCTGTATGGTGGAGGAGCAGAGAACTCGAGTGCAACCATCTCCGATATGTTAGAGGTGAGAGAACTTTTAACTACTGTATGTATGTATCGACCAAACCTGCTTCTGGGACACTGGAGACTCTTTAAAATTTTTCTGATTGGTCAGAGGATTTTTTTTTTATATATAAGAGGAATTAAAAGTTTTTTGTTCTGCAAGGTTAAGATTAATGCTAAACATTGTTTCCATTGTAACAGCTCATGCATGCTCTACAGAAAGAAATTTTTTAAAATGTGTAATTATTAACAGGGAAATATAGTTAGTAGTCTCCAGTGTCAGAGCTTTGTAACAGTCAAAGGTAGAGCTAAACTATTTCTTAGATTGAGTGGTTTTCAGGATAGAGGCCGATTTACTTAGAAGGTTTTTAGCAGCCCAAGATAAAAACAGTTTGTCGAGAATGCATCCATGCCTGCATTAAATTTTTTAAATGATGCCATAATGTAATCGGTCATTTAAACACTTTGACGCAGTAACAAGGAAACCACTGATATTTCACAGAAGAAAAACAACACTCACTCCAATATGCATTGCAAAAAAAAATATGTTTCAGTGCTAATCACAAAAATAAAGAATGCAGCATTGCATTCGTCTCAAACTAAAGAGCAACCTGTGTTATTACCAGCTGCTGCCAGTGGCTGACTCCTTCCATCTGGGTGCCCTGAAGAGGATGTGTGAGAGACACTGCGCTGAGCGAATGACCATCCAAAATGCTGTGTCCATCTACCATGCAGCTGTGGTGAGTACACTTTATTTTAAACCCTAATTATAATACACACTGCTTTGTAATCTGTACTAGTTTGTACTTTTTCCCCCCCTGGCATTACGATTGCATCATCTGCAGTATAAACAAATTACTGTAAGAAATAGAAAGCAGGTTGCCAATAAAGTGCTATAACAGTTACAATTAAACATATTTACAGTACAGAACTGAAATATGTCATAGTATAAAATAAAGCATAACGCAGAACATTTGGTTTATACAGGTTATAAGGGTCTTGTTTAAGGACCCACTCGAATATGGTTTTGTTGGTACTGGGATTTAAAAGAGACCTCAACCACTGAGCCAGCACGATTAGCTCAGCTGACTTGATTAATGCACTATTTAAATGCATTGGTTTTGTGGTGTTAATTCAGTGGAGCTAGAAGTAGTTAAATCAATGCAAGTTCAAACTCACATTCAGTGCTATCACAAAATAAATGACTCATATACTGGGTTTTAAGTTGTTTTATACTTAAGCAATAATTGAGGTCATGTGGTGTTGTATTGAATATCAGCACGGCTGTGATGTCTTCAGATGTATTATGGATGTGCTGATATTTAGTACAACAGCATGACCTCAAATGTGTGATGTTGCTTTTATACAAACATCATTTATTATCAACAGAATATATGATTTGTCATATATAACTTCCACGACTGGTGGAACTAGCTGATGACCAAGTGTTAATTAGTGTAATTTACAGTTAGTGTAAGTAGTTTTAAGTTCTTACCAGTTTTACTTAGCATACAGGTGAAGAGAATAAACCATGGAGGTGGTTGACATTACTGCAAATCCTCTAAGTTTCTTTGTATATCTCCTCTTATAGCGTTTTAGAATATCAGCTAACTTCCGGCGTTCCATGGTTGAATCTCAAATCGCGTTAACTGTAAATCTAGTGCACTATGTACTGTAGGGTGGTCAGTCCCTTGTTCCACACAACAAGTAGTTTGATCAGGGGTTAAAGAGGGATTTGGGATTCAGCGTCGTGCTAGACGCTAGTTAGCTTTAGCCGTGAGTAGAACAACACTGACGGTTAAGGGGCCATTCAGAACAACTTAGAGGCAATTATAAAAGAGAAAGTGTTATCTAAGAAGACATAACAGCATCAGATCTATTTTCTTGCTAAAGCGCTTCTGTTACTGGTTATGAATGTTGATTAAACAGCTGCTCGCTTCTCTTTCCAATATTGCAGACTTTATTGAGTCTGACCTACTTTCACCCACGCTGGCAACCAACAATTAGTGTAATTAATGATGTTAGAACACCTGTGCGGTGATGTGGAGCGTTAAATATAGTTAAACATTCCAGTGCCTACAACAACCCAAGTTATGGTAAATTACTGTTAAATTTACAGCAATATTTTACATCAGTGTAACGCTAACAATGTTTTCTTTCTGCATTTGTTGTGCCCATCAATCAGACAAGTGATGCAGTGGAGCTGGCCGCCTTCTGCCAGAGCTTCTTCCTGAAGAACATGCACACGATGTTGCAGAGACAAGACTTTGAAGAGCTGCTGCTGGGACCTAAATGCAGCGATGCTCTGGAGGACCTGCAGGACGCGCTCATCTCCAGGCTTCGCTCGCTCTCCAGCGCAGGTGAAGGGAAGCGATAATCTGACAGCCAGATCTGGGACACGGACAACCAGGCAGCGTCTTCTTTCCTCCCATCTCTCACTGCCTGTCGGAACTGACTCTATCAGCTGGCTGGAGGGGCATTTTAGATAGATAGATTGAGAAGTGGACATTTTAAGCACTGCAGGACAGAGTATTAAAAGTCATTGTACAAAATACCGTATCACTGTAAATTACTACATGGGTAAATATTAAATTATGCAATTAAATACTTTTCTGCAGAAAGGCACACATATGGTATCCATACAGCAAGAGTGCAGAGGTTATACAATAGTGCCCTCTAGTGTACAAAATGTAAATCAAGTACTAATGTTTAAAATATGCAGGTTGTCAGAAAAGTCAGAAACCATTGAGATTAAAACTACCTATACTTTAATTTGGTATTTATTATTTACAACATATATGCAACTTTTCACCTTTAAACTCTCAAAATACTCCCTATGCTTCCTGACTTTTCACACCCTGTACATGGTTTTGCATACATAACATTTTTTATACTGTAAATATGTATTGTGTTTATTACACAAAAGTCTTACGCTGGTACTTTGGGACCATTTAAAAAAAATAATTTATTGTTTAGATTATTTCTCTGTAATCCATGTAATGCTTCATTTCTTTATATTTATTCATTTATTTCGGCAGTAGGACAGTCTTGGAAAGAAAAAAAAAGTTGTAGCACCTTATTGAGTTTTTCTCGATGAGGGCTTTATGTAAAACTCAACCTGGGGTTTTCTCTTTCAGAAAAGGTTCCAACCTTCCAAGAACCATGTATCATCCAAAGAACTCTGGAGGAACTAGAAGAGTGTAGTCCAGCATTTAATCATTTCATATGTCATTTTGTTATTTACTTATTATTCTTGTTAAATCGTTTTATTCTGTAAGCGACATGTAATATAAGACATAACTATAATCAGCAGTGTAAATCTGGACATGGTGTTTAAAGGGCGACATTTCTAATCTAAAACCAGTAAGGCTTTAGTGTCAGTCCCAGTACTCCCACTATTAAGCTCAGCTTCATGCTTAGAAAATATCATGTTCAAATATCAAATAATCCTCCCTTATGTTAATCGTGCTGGATAAAAACATCTGCCGATTGTAAATCAAAGTCTTTTCAATAAACAAGTGTTCACAGAGCTGCTCTGTACAGTATATGTTCAGAACTGATGCACAAATCCAAAGAATCCAACGGATTTATTTCTGTTTGCACTGAATTCATTCACAGTAGTTACAAGGGGATACATTGTGGGTATTTTTTTTCTTTCACCTGCTCATATTAATCAATCAGTATTCCAGCTTATCTTTTCCCTCAAAGTAGAAAATAGGAAGGATAAGAATAGGTATTGCTTAGTTTATTTCTCTATCTGAATTCTGCTGTGTTGTGGATATGCACCTGCAACAAGGTGGGTTGTAGCACACCCTCTCAGAGAAAACCGTACAGAACAGAAGGGACGAAAAGAAAAATACTAAAGGACAAGTAGGGAATGAGGCATGAACATAAAAACAGAAAAGTGAGGAAGGGGAAAAAAAAAACTATTCAGTCATTTGGGGGAAAAAATGGGGAAGAAAGAAGGGGGGGAAAGCACAAGAGAGGGCAAATTGAACATATACATCATCATCATGCAGAGAAAAGCCGGATGTCTGACATGCAAACGGCAAATACGAGAACATAGCCATGAGCAGGACGATCCCCTTGGTGCCTTAAGAAACTCATTGGCAAAGTAATCTATTTACATCACATGGTTCAAGTGTTTTGACCTGTTTATACACACACTATGAGATTTAAAAAGTGACAAATAGCAAGAGTTCATAACGTTATACCCGCCCCGTCCCGAGTAGAGGCTAGTCTACATTCTTAAATTACTGGTAAATAATTTAACATATACTACAAGCTCTTTTTCTGCTCAAAACCAGAAAAGAAAGAGTGCTTTGTTCACAAAAATTCTGATGAGTCTTAACAAACAAGAAATGACAAAGTAAAAAAAAAAAAAAAAATGCAAACAATTTGACAAATAGCTCTGATACGAACACTAAACTACCCAAATTTGGTTTTATAAATAGTCCCAGCTGCATAAATTAATAAACAATAAGAACAAGAACAAATAAAACAGGATGATAAATAAGTTATAAAATTATACACAATTATGGCCAAAGTTCTCTGAATCCTGCAGATGCTTCTCCAAAAAGTTTTTGTTTTTTTTATAGTTTTTTTTTCTTCAAAAATGCAAAATTGACATCAAAATTAAATAAATTATGCATCGTTTCATTCAAAGGTGACAAAATAGTTCATCACTACATGGAGGACAAAAAAAGAAGAAAACTGAACAAAACATGGCAACACAATCAGATCAAGCAGAATCACGACTAGACGAGGTTTACGTAATAAACATATACAGGCTGTACAAGAGAATAGAGCATTTAGTGAAACATTTCCCCCTTTCTTATCCCATCCCAAAGCACCTCGGAATAGGCTCGGGTCATAGTAATTTTCCAAATAAGATTTCAAAATCTTGTACAGCAATAACACAGAGTTCATAAAATAGTTTGATTCTGTCATTCGTAAAGAAACACTACAACGGAAAAAAAAAAAAAAAAAAGAATTACAATCCACCGAGAGTCCGTGCAGGCTGCTCCTCAAACGCCTTGACATCCACTTCACTGGCAGCTTCTTCATCTCAATGCATCTGGGGTGTGTGTGTGTGAGAGAGAGTGTAACAGGGATAAGGTATCGCCAACAGTGGGACAGAGATTAAAGGTCATGTAAATGTCCTAAAATAGGATTTGTAATTCTTCAGACAGATGTGGCTCTAAATGAGAGAGAAGAAGGTGAAGGGTGAATAAGTCGCGGTGGTCTTTGTGAGTCGGTGTTGAGGAGCCTCCATGTCCGTAGCTTGTACTTGCTGTATAATGTGCCTTCCGTCAACATACTGTACACGAAGCTCATGCGAGAGCAGCAGTCGGGTTCTAACACGTTTTCTGGATAATCCCTGGCAGCAGAAAATGTGCAAAAGGGCATCACAAAATGAACCGGACAAAAAGACACAGAGCAAAACATGAAATGCAATGCAAGACATTTCGGCAAAGAAACCAAGAACATCCGTCTCAATGTGTCTGGTGTTGATGTTCTACTGCAGGAATCGTCCCGAGATACAAGAGTTTACCGAGGGGTTCGACTGAGATTTATTTCTAAGTTAATAAGTGGACTAGATTTTAAAAAAATTAAATAAATCTAGTCATGTACTAACGCTCTTGGTTTTTAAGGCTGCTCCTGTGTCCCGACTGAAGGTGCCACCTTGGGTTTGTCTTTGCTCTTGGAGGCATTAGAGTCGGACTCGTGTTTCTTGGCGCCGGCACCGTGCTTGGGCGTGCCGGGGGGCTGCGACACCTGCCCCGACTTCTCGTCTGAAAAGAGCTGTTTAATTACGTCAAAGAAGCTAGTCAATGGGCTGCCTGGGTACACACCGGGAAGAGAAGAACGACAGAGAGAGAGAACAAACAAATGAACAATGTGGATCACAAGGAGGACACAATGAGAGTGAAAAGACAAGATAAATGAGAAATGTTACTGTAAGCCTTGTCATTCTCTCTCTCTCACACACACACACACACAATGTATAATCACAGTCTCATCATTACACAAAACTGAAATATGTCACGAGGCTTTAAACAGTCACCCATTTCATCTTGTCTGGATGGAATGATAATAAATGGCATCTTAACGATTCATGTTGACGTTTACTGTAGGACCCGGGATATAAAGTTCTCAGAGCAGGTTTTCCCCCTCACTTTTCTAGTTTTTTTATATTTTTTTATTGCAGGTGCATTATTGGTCATGCACGTTACCTTTGCTGATTTTTCAGCCTACTCCCGAACCCGATGCATATGCAGTGCATAGTATGACTAGATCTGTTCTGTACTGACACTTTTCACTAAAAAAGAAAAAGAACATGTTTGGTCTTTCAATCCATGTATTGTAAATGAGTGCACAGAAAGAGAGTGTCACGGTCACGCAGACCTGGGGGCAATTTAAGATAACCAGCACCTACCAGGATGTCTTTTATAAACCATGCCACACCACTCACCACACGCAAACTAAGCTTAGGATCAAACCAGGCAAACCTCTTACACTAAACACATTAAGTGATTTAAAAGCATGTTTAAGTGAGTCTGTGATAGACTGGCACCCCATACAGGATGTACCCCGTCTCATGCCCCAAGTCTCATGGAATAGGGTCCAGTCCCACTGCGACCATGTATCCAGGATAAAATGGTATAGATGACGATGAGTTTAAGTGAGTTTTCTGTGTCAGGATAAAATAAAATACTTTTTAATTCTTTTTATGCAGTTTCTCACTAGCATGTTTTTTTTTATTTTGTTTTATTACCTTAACAAGATAGAGAAAAGATAATTATGTAAAGCACTGATTATTTATAGCTGAGTAGAATATGTTGAGGTTTGCTAGATTCATTACTTTCCTAATTAATTAGCACATGAGGTTTCATTCAGTGCATAATGTGAACAAAATGTTAATCAGCTAAATGTCACACTTGAGTTAAATAAAATGGATTAGAGACGCTTGATCAGCAAAAATCGGACATCCAAATCAACCGATACCCAGATTTTACCACAAACCCATCTTTAATCATAAGCAAGTCTCAAATAAACAGGATTTTCTTTCCTTCGTAGGGAGGCATGGTCAGACAAACTGTCCAACGGAATACGAAAACCATCCATACAGAGGAAGTTCAAGAGTTAGATGCAGAAGTTCAAGGTTTAGTTAAAAATCCCTTGAGAATCACTTTAAGTGGACGTCCATTGCTGCGGGTCCAACCTAATACTTTCCAATTGACCAGATTGACAGCAAAACATATTAGACTCCATTATAGGGCTTTTACTCATTTTCATTTGATTTTCAAGCTAAAGCATCGACATGTTATGACTAGCCAGTCGCATTGTTTATTTCTGTCACATGATCACTGAAGCGAAGACACTTCCTGTGCTACACAGTAGGGCTGTGCAAAAATATCGATACATCAAACTATCGCGATAATTTTTTTTACGATAGTGTATCGATAGTCAAACCTCAAGTATCGATACAAGTTGTGCCAAAAAAACTCCTCCTCCGCTCCAATAGATGTCGCTAACTCGCTATCAACAAAACACTAAGCAGTACGGTATCAGAACAAGTAAGTAAGCAAGACATGAGTGAGCATGGCGGAAAATATAAAAACGCCTCCAGCTTTTAGGGCTGACGTGTGGCTGCACTTCGGTTTCAATACGATACCAGGGAGTACACATACTAGTACAAACTATTGCAATATATCACAATATGTATTGTATCGCAATATATCGTGATTTATCGTATCGTGACCCGTGTATCGTGATACGTATCGTATCGTGAGGCCCTTGCCAATACACAGCCCTACTACACAGTGACTGCTGCTGAGTGATCTAAATAGCTTAATGGATTTAAAGAAAATGTTAAAGCCACGGAAAAAGGAGATTTATACCGTGCTACTGCAGTTACTCCAACCTCTACGTTCTGTGAAAAAGTGACATTATGAGCTTTGGATGTTGTGGAGACACCATGTTATACTTAAGACCAGAGGTGGGTAATAACGAGTTACATTTACTTACAGTAACGTTTTGGAAAAAAGTGTACTTCTATAAGTAGTTTTACTGCAGCAGACTTTTTACTTTAACTTGAGTAGATTTGTGAAAAAGAAACGCTCCTCTTACTCCGCTACATTCGTCTACACTCGACTCTAACCATTACTTTTCTTACTTTTCTAACCATTTATTCTACACATTAGATATTCTTTGTTTTTGCCAGAGAAATGCAGCCGGT
Organism: Clarias gariepinus; assembly: GCF_024256425.1. Lineage (NCBI taxonomy): Eukaryota > Metazoa > Chordata > Actinopteri > Siluriformes > Clariidae > Clarias > Clarias gariepinus. The sequence goes on from NC_071102.1 coordinate 11,029,653, forward strand.
GGATCTACTACGTGACTGTGTTTCACCAATCAGACATAGCAACAATAATCACATGACTCCGTTTAACCGATCAGCCGCAATAACAATATCCACATGGAGTCAAATGACCACACAAACGCTGCTTAGCGGAAAGAAAAAAAAAGAAAAAAAAACTTCAGCCGTGGTAGATAGTGATGGGAAGTTAGAATAATATTAGTGACTTGGTTCTTTGTATCTCGTTCATCAAAATAAAGAAATCTTTTTTTAAGTCATTTAGTTCATTTGGTTCTTTTGATCAGAAATAAAATAAAATGTTGCGTTTTCAATAAAAAAGACCACCAATACATCTACGTACACACATTTTGGATATAGTTCCAGTAAAAAAAATATATTACAATGCAGCTAAGGACATATTATAATAAACAGAATGAGTAGCTCATCTCTCGTATCTTCCAGTCTGAGTCGTTTTATTGCACTGAGTCGTACTATTGCACCACATAGCATCTATAGGAGTCATGTGACAAAGGAACGAACGACTCGGAATAGAAGACTTACTCTCCAAGACTACTCTTGCTTCTGAGTCACGTTAAAGAAAGAACGATTCTTTACGGTAAAGAATGGCTCTTGTACATGTTTTAATGTTATTTTCTGCTGAGTCTTTTGGAGGGCAACTGCATATACAGTACATCTTACACTGGAAATAGTTTACACTTCAAACATACATATGTTACCTACTGTACAGTGGGTATTTGTTTTAAAAGGTTTATATTGTAAAAAAAGGGAGATTAGATATCTTTGTAAAGATATTTAGTTTTATTAATTTATTTTATTAAATGTATTTATTTCTTTAATTATTTGGAAATGTCAGAATTTGTACATTATTTCATAATTTTGTCTGGCTGCTTACATAATTTCTAAAAAAAAAAATTATATAAATCAGACATCACGGTGAAACAGGTATCTTATCACCAAATACTTCTTTACTATTGTTGATGACTATGTTTTACTTGTACTTGAGTAATATTAGTTTGAAGTACAGCTACCCTTACTTGATTAGTTTAATAGTTTTAGTGCTTAAAACTATTCAGGGTTAGGGGTGGTCAGGAATGTAACGTACGCATTGTGGTGTAAATCAGAAAGACACCATTACAACACAGCATGAGCGATTTATGTACAAAAGACACGAGACCCACATGCTGTGTGTGGAAAGCGCTTTTTAGCACCCTTGTGACTCATGCATAAAATATTCTCTATCGGCTTCTAAAACTTTCTGCTTCATTTGACCTAAAAGCTAACTTTTCTCAAAACTGGAAAAAAAATGTTCTCATTTTGCTGTCAAACTGCTCAAGGAAAGTACAAACCGGGACAAATTAAAAGGAAAAAAAAAAAACACAGTCTTTGTAAAGAATCAGGCCACATTAAGCCATCAGAACAGGCAGGTGCAGGTCATGTGATTTACATATATGTTATACTCATTGAATCATTCAGTAAGCCCTTGTGCATGTGAATGGGGGCGGGGTCATGTTAAAAGAGACCACTCCCATCAGGATAAACGAAATGTAAGAATAGGACAAAGGTGATCATTTAGAAATAAGTCTTGATTTGTGGAGATGCGTATCTATAAGGACAAAAAGTAACCTAGGCACATATAGAGTAACATATAAACACATAGATATAAAAGTCGTATCTCTCTCTTTCTCTCTCTGTCTGTCTTCTGCCTTTAAATTATAAAAGAGCAAGCACTTAAGAAGATTGCTTCAATTGCAGCACTTGTCTTTGTATCCTGTATCCGATTTTTGTTCTTGCTGATGATTCTGACCTGCAGTCTTTTCCGCCACTTCCCTCTGCCACTGAGAGAATTTTGACCATTTCCTCTGAACAAAGTGCTGTGACACAAAGCAGCCTATAACAATCCAAACTTTTTACTTGTACCTTTCTCTTTATACAAGGGTGAGCCAAAAATTTCCAATGGAAATCCACTCCAATGGTTAGTGGGTGAGCAGTTCGAAAAAAGACGCGTTGGCTGACGTCACATGGTTCTGAGAAAACATGTGATTGTCTTTGCCCATGAGCCCCCCCCCCCCCGATTGGAAGTTGTTGAAGTGCCCTAATGATGGGAGAGAAATGTTTACTACTGAATTCATGTTAAATCAGGAAAAATCCCCCCCAAATAATAATATTTAAAAATAAATGAATCTGCACTCTGGCAGCAGAATAAATTTTGTATTAAATTCTAGAAAGGACAAATACATCATATTTCAACATTATCCCTTAGCTCTTCATTACACTTCGTCCATCTGGCAAGTATTTCGCATTCTTTCATTAAAAATGTTTAGAGCTGAGAACCACGAATGCACCGCCGTCTTCTTTTCTTCATCAGAAGTGAATCTTCGTTCTTGAAGGGCAATTCCTTCAGGGGACCAAACTGGTGACAGTAAGACGGAGCGAGATCAGGACTATATGTCGGATGCTTTAATAACTTTAAACATGTTTTTGCAGAAGTGTGTGGGCGTGCACTGTCAAGCAAAATCACAATGTCCTTGCATAGCGGTCCTGTGCGTTTAATAATCGGAAGTTTAGGCTTCAGCTCTTCAATAAGCATCACGCTGTAACGAGCACTGTTGATTGTTGAACCTCCTTTTCCTGATAATGTTCCAATACTTCTGGCCCTTGAAAATTCCAAAAAACTGTAAGCATTGTAGAATTTTCGAGCTGATCGTTGACTTTTGAACTTTCTTGTTAGCGATTGAGGATGTTTCTGTTCCATACTCTTCTGTTTTCTTTCAGACTCGTAGTGATGAATTCATTTTTGCTCATACCGCGGTAACACATAAACCGATATAAGACTTTTCACACCTACACAGCAGTGACTGGCAAGACGGTAGCCTTAAATGGAAAGTACGGATGATTTTAAACTCGCCCTCATATTGAAAGGAGGATGCTAATGTATTATTAAGATTATGTACAGTAGCACGGCTAAGCCATTATAGATGGAGAAGTTACAATCCAGTAGCCTCAATGATGCAATTTGAATAGAAATCTCAAATTTACCACATTTGAAGAGGCTTGCATGCTGTGTCAGAACACACCCCGCACAAGGGTGGAATAGGAGGCTTGACGTGACTTTTCTAATGGGTGGCCGGAAAAATGCCCCACTAGGGGGCAGTTAACATATAATTGTAACTTTTATAGGAACTTCGAAAATGAACCTAACTGTGGATCCCATTGTCATAGAGACACAGGGGAGGGCTCATCTAACTCAGGCAACCAATCAGTCTTTTGCATTTATCATGATGCTCATAAGCCACTCCCCCTAGCAACATCAATAGAATGTCGCTTACATGATGCCAGTGTTTATGCATGTTGCTAACATGACTCCACTGTTTTGCAACAGCTAGCACCACTCACATTTTAATTATTCGTGTACCTCTCTAGTTATTGCATGCAATTTAAAGATATGTTTATTACACAAGGCCTTTTGAATCTTTAAAACTGGAGCTTTGACAAGTCATATTCAGTGAACTCTTGATAATCTAGCTGATTATAGCAAGTACACCTTAAATAATAGAATGTGCAGGGATTATTTATATTCCTTGCATAATGCAAGTGCTGGATGCAGGATATTTAAATATTCATAGCGAAAACAAGGCTCTAAAAGAGTACAATTTAAATAGTGCGGCACTGGTTTATCTAACGAGCTGCTAGTTAAGGGGTTAAATAGGTCACACCTCCAAAGGGTGTTTGAATCCGTGCAGCGGGGCATGAAAGAGACAGCAACTCAGCCATCAGCACGGGATAAAAGCACACAAATAAGCCAAAATACTCCGGATAAACTCAAATAGGGGATCAGGATTATTTTCTTAAATCATAGTATTCTGAGATTTCTGATCAAAAAGGCAGACAGTTCTTCCAATGATAGAAGGCCTAGTTGAGCTCTTTGGGCTCAGACACAGAACCTGCACACGGCACCTTAGAGCAAAATGATGCAAGAATTAAACTCGGGCAGAAAAACACCATAAAGTATGCATGAGTGCCGAAACTCCTTTCGATGGGAGACTTTAAACTTTCATGAATGTGAGTGAAAGTAAAGCATGCACATATAAAGTGCTCGTATTAAGGCATTATCAATATATGGCTTTTAATAACAAACGTGCTCCATTCAATCTAAAATAGAGGAACTTCTTACCACTCCTGGGACGTTTATGTGATAGATGTTATAATAACATAATAATACTAATACGACATGGCGATAAAGCTCTGAGCTTCTTCACACTACTTAAAATTAATTACAGAAAAATAACAGCAGTCATTTTAAAGATGGAATCTGTAATAATAGCAAGATTAGTTTAAAAGGTTTACTTTGTAATACTAACAGCACTGTCTTGAAGGTGCAGTTCATCATAAGAACAGATTTTGTTTAATGAACTTTTTTTACTATTATGAAAAAAATAATAAAAAAGATTATTCCTCTAAAGCTGCAGTTTGTAATACTCTTTTAAAGGTTTTTGCCTATCGGACCAATGATAGATGTTATAATAACATAATAATACGTCTAATAGTAATACGTAATAATATGTGGCGTATATCAAACTTCTCTTAGTGGTTAAAGATGTGGGGAAAAATTTTTTCTATTACATAACGTTATTTTTTTTCGTGTCTTTCGAAATTCATGTATCGCCAAACTGACTCTAAAATCGAAAAATGCATATATTAGATTAAATGATAGAAATAGGAAGAAATGTGATAGGCTGCAAAGTGCCTAACGATAAAAATCTCAGCAGCAACCTCATTTCCCCTCTCGTCTGTTCCAACCAGTCAGCATTCAGCATCACCAGTATACTAATTACCGGCCTGATCATCCGTCACCATCTGCACCTGATTCTCTCTGGTCCTTCAGTTAGATGTTTTCAATCCACTTTCCCCAATCGAACACCATTATACATAACTGACGGCGCACAATCATTTGCCTTCCCACCCTGACATGGCCCGTCATGTAGCAGGTGTTTGAAATGGCAGAAGCGGAGATAGCCACAGACAGCAACCAAATTGAAACCAGCGCTTCCACTGCCAGCACTGACAACCCACAGATGGAAAGTCTGTTTTATTTGACACAGCCCAATGAAATAATTGCATTTCTAAATTCAAGTTACAGTTGAGGAAGCACTAAGAGCTAATGTGGGCTATTAATGCTTAATCCTCATCGGAGAGAGAGAGAGATTTAAATACTGTCAATATTAAGTTAAGGCTATATTTAATGCAAGCTCACTGCTTTTGCTACCAAGTACATTTGAAGGAAAGGACTTTTACAGAAACTGAAACAGATAAACAAAGGACTGCTACTTTTACTGAAGTAATATTTTATAATATATATATATATATATATATATATATATATATATATATATATATATATTATCCAGCAAGTACTGAATTTTTGTACTTTGTCCACCATGGGGAATCATAAGAGTATAGGTCTTGAAGTTATATAAAAGGTGTTCAAGTCAAACCGGGACTTGTAATGACATTTCTCCTGATTAAGGCATAATGTAAGTAATTTCTCCTAAATTAAGACATCTTCAGACATTTACAGAAGACTTACTGTTACAGTACGGAGTGTAAAACATTTGAATGGTTTAAACGCTTTAAAGAAGGCCATATGCTGATCCTGGCCAAGGTGGCTCGGAGTCCACTCGTTTCCATAAATATTTAGCGAGTGAAATGCCTTATGCTTAAAAATCAATTAACAACTTGTTACAAACTTGGGGAAGAGACACATCTGTCCATGGAAACTGTACAAAACTGTACTTGCACATTACAGAAACTCGGTTATTACCACATCCCCCGTTCAGTCCTGACCTCGCTTCAAGCCATATCCTCATGTTTGGGCTATTTGGGTTCCTGGGAGGCCAGTGTTTCAGACGGACAATCCGATCATGGCTCCAGCATAATGAGAGAACTTTCTACCTTGATGGTATTCAATCATTATTAAAACGCATTGACATTTAAGCATTCGGTAGACGCTCTTACCCAGAGCAACTTACAAAAAGTGCTTTGAAGCTTCCATCATTGGAGAGATGCTTACAGTACACTGTGTTGCTAGGTTACTAACCAAGTGTATTAGGATTAGTGTAGCTTTTATAGCTGTGTTCTGTTATTTTGCAAAAGGTTCGACATGAATGTCCCTGGTAATTTGCAATTTTAACAACAACAAGATATAAACTGTAATAATAACATGACTATTTTAAAGGTGCGGTCTGTAATAATGAAATTACCCTTTTAAAGCTGCAGGGTGCAATCATAGCTAACTATTTTAAAGAAGCAGTTTGTAATAACACTTTAAAATGAGATTGTATCATAACAGCAGTATTGTAAAGTGATCATTTGTATTAATAAGAGTACTAGTCCTATTAGTATACTATTACTACTCCTTTCCCAGACTCATTGTCTGATACATGTTGAAAATAGAAGGCTAATATTTTCACTGTAACCATCGTTCCTCTCACAGGTCTTGCACCGTCGCACCTTCAAAATTCCAGCACATTCTACTATAATAATCTGTTAAATCAAGAAAGTGCACTCTCTGTCATTTCGTTTGCGTCTGAACTGTTTCAGGATCAAATGTGATTCGTCTCGGCTTTCACGTCTTGATGTTGCTGTCCTGCTCTGTGATTACCAGTGCTCACATGCCATTCATCCATCACATCATGTGCACATGTGCTTTCAGATAAATGGGTGGTGAAGTGAAGCGCAGGGCTGTGACGGTGACAGAGGAGAGACTGGCAGGATGGTGAAGTGACTGAATTCCTCATAACATCTTCCTCCATTTAAAGGCCACACCTCAATATTATGTTTTAATCTTTATGTACATGGCCAAAACATGGTACTGGTGCTAAAAAAGTGAATTTTTAGATAGGATCATATAACACCGTTTTTTATAATGCTTCTTATCCGATCCATGCTTAATTTTTTTGTAAATATGCATATACAATTATATTTTTATCAGATAAAAAGGAACACATTTGCTAAATAGGATTTCATGCCCTTTTATGTACAAAAGTGTCTGTAACTTGTTTGAATTCGAATCTTTCAATGATCGTATCCGTCATTTGGATGAAACTTGGCTAATTTAGATTTTACATTAACAGACATAAACCTAAAAAAGCCTATTACTCAAAAAAGCTAAGTTATAAGATATTGCAATATAAATTTGACATAGTTATGGGCATTTCAGATTTTTTGCTTTTTAAGCTTTTTACCAAAAAACTATTTAAGCAACTTATGCTTCTAAAAGCTTACGCAAATTAAATATTAATACTGATTAAAAAAAATGAATAATTTGCATTTTAAATTATTATTGTTTGAAGCGAGACAGTATAACGCTAATTTTTTTTTACATTTTTTTAGGAAAGCAGGATTGGTCACTTCCATGCTGCATAAATTTTAAAAGTAGCTTCTTTTTCTGTATTATATGTATAACATGAAAAAATTTAAATACACACCAATACCCTGTTTTGGCCAACAATAAGAGATTAAATGAGCAATTGATCAAACTTTAAGGACAGAGAAGCTGCTGATAGAGGTGTCAGGTAAGTCTAACCAGAAATAGATGACTTTAAGAAGTGTTTTTTTTCCATCTCTGCTAATAAGAAATGATGGTCGCTCTAGAACGTATTTCTTGTTATTTGGCAAAAAAAAGCAGCTTTCTTACATAAAAACTATGAGAACTGCACGTGCATGTTGATCAGGCTTTGATTTTAACCCTTGTGGCCACTAGAGGGAGCTGTTATCAGGTGTTTTGGCACAAGCACAAGCACAGCCATGGGATGAGAGAGAGAGATAAAGAACAAAGGGGAATCCCTCTCTTTTCTAATCTGTTCTTCGTCTCCACGTGGACCCGGAGTGTATCCTACCAATGTGGCTTTTCAAAACTTAAAAAAGAAACAAACACTTGGCTTTCCTGGTGAGGACACAGGATGAGCTGTCTCTAAAAAATTGAAGGCAAATATTCAAAGATGTTTCAAATATGTGCTGATGAGTGTGTGTGCATATGTGGGAGTCTGATAGATAGATGGGAAAGAGAGAGAAAGAAAGAAAGCGAGAGAGAGAGAAAGAGGAAAGGGAATGAATACGAGTTTAAAGTGCGGTTCAGTGCTCTCGGCAGAGGTCAAACAGGCGTTTGTCTCGACTCTGTATTAGAAATAATTTCAAAACCAGGACAAAAGCAGCAACAATAAAGATGGAGTCTGTATCAATGTTTAAAACTGTTTAAGAGCTGCATCGTACATAAGGATGCTTAACATAACCTTGAAAATGTTTCTGGCCCAGAAAGCAATACTCATCTACAATACCTTTAAAAGACCACATATGACTCTTAATACACTTTAGACTTAATAAACAGTAATCACAATTCCTGGTACAAAAAGCAGATGGCTGTAAAAATGACAAAATTCTCTAACTTACGTCTAGTCAACATTATATACTGTAGTTATATATATTTTTTTTACTTTTGTGGGTATGTATATTGTAACCTGTAAAGTTAGCTAAACTAAATAATACACACACACACTAGAATACATTTGAAACTATCTCTAATACATAAAACATTTCCAACACCTATTTGACCTTGGGGAGTGCAAGTGCTGCGTTTAAAGTGTTGGAGCATGGTGGGCTGGACGCCATGCATGCAGCCGATGCCGAGTCGGAAAGCAGGAAAGAAAGAGGCAAAGAGAGAGAGAGAGAGAGAGAAATAAGGATGGACAGGGGGAGAGAGAGAAAGCGAGAGAAAGAGAGAGAGAGAGAGAGAGAGAGAGAGAGCAGTGGCGGTGTGTGTTGGCGGACAGATTCTCTGCTCACCAGACAGCTGCTGGACGGCAGGCTGGTCGTGCGTACTTAACAGCTGAGCCTGAATTGTCTCCACAACTCGTTTGAAGCGTCGACTAGGACCTGCCAGAACACACACACACACACACACACACACAAACACTTTCTTCTTTAAGCTATTTACCTATAAAGTGTGCAATAAACAAAATACTTTAGGTTTATTAAATATTTGTAATGGACTGCACAATTCCATCTAATTAAATGAACGTATACATTTTATGCTGTTGCGCGTCAGCTTTATTCCCCTTAGCAACAGCCTCATAAAGCCTAATGGGATCGCGGTACGTTTTACAGGGTGATGCCCGGCGGCACAGTTTCTTATGCACACATTAAGTACAGCGGCTCGCAGGGCAACATTTCCCCTCAGTCTCTAGTCTAAAGCTGAGATAATGTAATTCAGGGAAAGAAAAAAAATAAAGAGAAAGAGAGAGAGATTGGGATGGGAGGGGATCGTCCTTTGAAATTCTGCAGCCTGAAAATAGGAAGTGATTGCCAGGAGGGAAAAAGAGTGTCTTTTACTTGAACCTTTGCCAGCGCAGCCCTGAGGGGCACAGCTATTTTAATCTCCACGAGTAAAGGGAGGATGAGGGAGGTAGAGGGGAAGGAAATAGACAGGAGAATCACACAGAGAGGATAAATAAAAACCAGAACGACAGTAAGTGATGTGTAGCTACCTGAGAGCAGGGTGAAGGTGACGGAGTAGATGCCGTTCTCCTTGGTGGCCGACGTGCTCTCCGTGTAGGTGATGTCCACCTGAAACTTCACGGGCTTCTGGAAGACGGCGGGGCCGGCCGTGGACTTGTACTCCGCACGGAAACTCGTCTGAGAAACCACGCTGTGGCTGAGGCTGGGAATCTGACACGCGGACAAGGAGTGAAAGGAAAAGCGTTTTAGAAGGTGATATTAACAGTGCATTAGTGGCCCATGCAGCTATGTGGGCTCGGCCAGGACGCTGTTGGGTTTCTGCATGTTGAGTGTCTTGACACTGTGTTTATCTGCTAATGAGCATGTGAAAGTGGAGGGGGTGTGAGACCACTGCTGGCCAAACAATACACACCTCTCCATAATTACACAGATATATAATTATACACTCGCCCACTCTCAATACCACTTATCCTGTTCTGGGTTACAGGATGGTTTGGAGCCTATCCCGGGAGACTTGGTGCATCCGAGGCAGGATACACACCCTGAACTGGGTGCCAGTCCAAATACACAAGCATCGGAGGAAATCCGCGAATCCCAGAGGCGGGAATCGAACCCTTAACCTTGGAGGTGAGAGACCACAGTGCTAACCACTACACCATAAAAATGTCCAGCCAGCCATTCTATTTTTTAAGATTAAATTCTATATATATATAATAATTATGATTATATGATTTAAACCATGTAAAGAAATATTTACACAAAAAGAAATCACATATACGGGGTTGGTTGAGGCTTTGTTCTTTGTTTAATATGCAAAAAATTGGACACTTATCAATTCAGAACGCATTAGATTTCTATTCATAAAGACTTGGGTTATAATTAGGGATCTGACATATTAAAATAACTAATTGATGCATTACAATTTGTGATAGATTGTTCAATGCCCCTGTTATGCAAATGATTGTGTCTAAATTATTAATTTAAATTCACACGGTATGAGTGATAACATCTTATATACTGTACTTTCTGTAGGTCCTATCTGATTTCTGAAGGCACTGATACTTAAACATGTGTCCTGTATTCTAGTATATTAACATTACAATACATTATGTGTATTTCAAAATTAAGTCCTTAAACACAAATTCACATGTTGTTTAGTTGACCCTCTATACACTGTACTGTTCTATTTTATATTAATGCTGTTAAAGACTTCTTCAGATCATGAAGTACTGTATAAATGATCCAGCTTTTATAAGCTCGTAAAATAAATTCGCAGATCCTGTGATAGTAGCCAGGATCCACAGGCATATAAGTTATTATAAATTTTAAATGATCCAATCGAATCTATTTAAGCTTCTGAAAAAATATGAATCTTGGAGGCCCCAGAAAATCCCATCTTATAATTTATTCAACTTGGAGCACACAGTCGTATTCATCAATTTCTTTGAGTTTAATTAGTAACAAGAGAAAAACTATTGAGAAAATGTATATAATTATGAAAGAGAGGAATGGAAGCCTGGAGCTGCCCATGGGTCCTGGGAATTTAACGGAGTAGGAAGTTTATCATTAGAAATTAGAGTTCATAATAAAGACCAGACAAATGTCCTTACACTGTAAGATATTAAATATAACACACACACACACACACACACACTGATGAGCCTTACAGAGAGAAAGGCTTGCACAATATCGGCTTTGATCGAGCTCAGAGGCTTGTCCTGGATCACCACGAAGATCTGCTCCTCTTTCTCCAAATTGATGAAATTCCCGAACCAAGATTTTTTTGCGAGTCTAAAAAAAAAGAAAAAGAAAAAGCAAGACCAACACGGAGTGAGAAAAACAACTACAGTATAATGTGTCCAGTGCAGATAAAAATGAAGAAAGTTGATAACGAATACTCCGCAATCATTCACAATATTGTGCAAAAAGCACTACCCATTGTGTCAAGCTGGAAATATCAAACTGTCAAAGTGTACATGAGTGAATATGCACCCTTCAAAAAGACAAGGAAGGAGGGAAGATACAGGCCAGGAGGGAGAGGAAAAAAATTTTACTACAGTGAAATCATCACACGAGCGTTTTCTTTGACAGATCTCGTCCGTGGTAAATAAGGCATTTCACACGAACATCGTTTCTGACATTTGCAGAGCTCGAGCTCACTGGCGGTGTAACACACACAGTGCTGAGAACAGCAACACAGCCGTGGACTGACATAAACACACACACACAACGTGGCGTGAGACAGAATCAGATAAAAGTGGACTCTACAAAAAAGGGCTGAGAAAAATCATCTGATCGGGTTTATTGAGATCGATAAATTAAAATAAATCAGAAAATAAATCAAACACCCGGGTAATGATTTTCCTGTCTGGGAACAGGATTGACATCTCGGATTGACATGTAGGAACTGCACAAAGATGAGTGAGTGAACTGCTACTGCTTTTCTATTAAAAGAAAGCCTTAGGGGAAAAGCCAGTCACAGGCCTTTGGGTTTTGAGGTCTGAAGACTGATGCACGGCTCATTTCTCCGCCCCCTCTTGAACTGTGGTGCATGCTGGGATTTTGCCACAGAGCATGCTTATCAGGACAGCCTGAAGCCAGCACGGCACAGAGTCGCTCTTTCTCCAAAGCCAGAGGAGACGATGTGGAGGCTGCCTTTACAAGCACTGGATGAAGTGGCAAGTAGCCATGTAGTTAAGTAAGTGGAACTAAAACACTTTAAAGCAGAACAGCGAGTTTCTTATAATTACACCATTAATAATAAATAAAAAACATGGTGAAGAGTTGGAAATGTTTAGGATGTTTTCCACAATACTTTGACTTCGGTTCGGTTTAGCAAAAAAGTTTACGCATTAATTTAAAAGGTTATAAAGTGGGCATGGTAAACAAGGTTGCCAGATCCACAATTTCCCAAGATTGGACACATAAGTCATATAAGTACATTAAAATAATCATTAACCAAAAAAACCTACTGTAATGTACTTAACTGTATATGCATCTTAATTTTGATTTAACACCTAAGATCTCGAAAAAGTCCATGGTTTATAGTAGAATATGTTTTGCAACTTATGGACATTATTAATAAAAAAAATAATTGTGAAGAAGGAATCGTGCAGACAATTTTCGTTCCTGAAAGAACTTTACACCATGTGCATTTAATTGATCGATTCCCATTACCACTTCCCTGTATTTTTAACACCATTCCTGTGCTTGAGTAACAATCCTTCATTGCCCCGGGTGCATGCTTTTTTGTAACTGTAATCATGTTTGTTACACACAAAGTAAAAAAAACAACAACAACCTGAAATAGTCTGAATGTGTGTAAGGTCTTTGTAAGCAGTTTACGCATCAGAAAGGCTTAAAGGTGTGTTTTAACTTACTCAGGGGAAGACTCCGGTGTCAGACTGGACATTTCCTCTTGGGTTGGTACTGCAAAGAGCGATGAAAGAATGAGCACTGGTGCATAAACCAAATCATCATATATCGTAAAGTATGCTAAAAGAGTCCAGGTTTTCACAAATGCTACCAGAGGCGAATGCTGATGAAGCACAGCTAATTATTTTAAACCTTAAGAGCTGCTTAATAACCACTGAAAACACACACACACGCACACACACACACACACCTGATCCTGTCCTCCGGAGAGACAAAAAGCACAAGGTAGCAGGAGGTTAGATGCTTATGAAGGCCTTATAATAATGACTACAGTTAAAGCAGAAAATGGTATATTAAGCAGCTCTTAGTGGTGATTATTGATCAGTCTTTAGAGAATACACCTGACTTAATAAACCGACAGGAAATGAATGCAAATCAATAGAAATCAGATGATCTGTTAATTCACTGGTATGTTTTGTTACATTTGGTGTTTTTATGCTGCTGTTGTAAATTCTCCATACAAGACACATATTTGCATATATATATAGCACATATAATATAGAATAGAAGGGGCGGGGCTCGGTCTAGTGTTGGTTTTAGAAATAAATTGAAAAATTGTGATAACATTATTTACAGTGTTATTGTTGGTTATTCTTTTACAATTCTTATGAAGTCATTTCATTAATCTTCAACCCCACAACAGACCATCAGAACTGCACCCAACTTGGCACAGGTTTTACATGGGATGCCCTTCCTGACGCAACCCTCTCATTTCATCCGGGCTTGGGACTGGCACTGCACGCAGTGGCTGGGTTGTATAGGGTGTAGGGTTAAGGGTTTGACCCAAGAACCTAACAAACAGTGGTGACCCAGCAGTGACGGGACTCAAACCCCTAACCCTCCGATCAGCATCCCAGAGCCTCAACTGCCTAAACCACCACTGCCCCCCCTAACAGAAATGCTATTTAAGTCAATGAATCAATTCCAATATTAAATAATTCATTTAAATAAAAAATAAAATAACGCATTATTATAAACTTGTGATTTACAATGCAATTATTTTTTTTTATGAAAATGATCAAAACATTCTGACCAATCAGAAAATAAAGAAGATTAGGATTAGGTATTTATTAACAAAGTTAAATTTAAGTTCATTTTAAGTAAGTGCATGTTAAAGAAAGCTGTAAATAAATTTGTGATGCAAAGTGTTTAATACGTTTAATGTAATGTGTAAGCTCTCACCAGGATAAGATCTTGGCACCAAACCTGGACAAAGGAAGTGTTTTTTGAGGTTTCTTGCTAAAATCATTACCATATGTGTTTTCCAGTGCATCACTCCACCCTGTGGTTACCTTGCAGTTTCCTGCGGTGGAAGCGCGGCGAGCCGAGGAAGCTGTTCTTGATGGAGTTGAGTCGCGTCCTCCAGGGCATGCCCCCAATAGAGGGACTTGGGGGTGGTGTGGGACTCGGTGTACCTGCTGGACTCTCCTTGGGCGTGTGAACGGGCGTCCCTTTGGGCGTTGGCAAGGGGCTGGCCCGGGGTGAGGGGTGAGGAGTCACCTGTACAATGGGGATACATTTGCCGTTGTGGTCAGTCGTGGCCAGCGGGTGCAGGTGGTGCAGGCGGATGGGAGAGAGAGGCGATGCCTGTGAGAGGGGAACTGAAAGCTTAGGGGGCACAGTCAGGGGCGGCCGGCGCACCTTCGGACTGTTGGGCACAGGGATGGCTGGGGAGATGGGGTGACATGGCGTAGATGGCGTCGATGGCTCAGACTTGGCGGTCAGCGGTGTGGCTGTGGTATTTGGAAGCGGGTTTGATCTAGTGCTCTGGAGGGGCTTTTCTGAGCCTTTGGGTTTAGCTGGGAGTGTCTGGGTTTTGTTGTTTTGTGCCGAGTTTTGCGCCCCTAGGCCTGGCTGGAAGGTGCCGTTCAGCCTTGGGTTGTGGTTGGGCGACTGCATGAGCTCCGAGGATTGCGGGGGAATAAAAAAGCGTCGCACAGGCTGGGAGAGCGCATGCACCGAACCCGGCAGCAGCATCACACAACCCGCAGCCCACAAGCACACACACACGCGTACACCACACGCACAGAGTCCGAGATTAGCACGCACCACAGCACAGGCACGCGCACCGACAGCACATAAGGATGGACGGTGGAAGAGGCAGCGGTGTTGAGTGAGGGAGGGAGAGTGCAGAAAGAAAGGAAGAAAGAAAACAAAAATACATGCCATTAGCACAACCAGCCAAGAGGCAGCAAGTAAATATGGAAAGAAAATGTGCAGTGATCACAAAGCAAAAGCAGCCACTATAACAAACAACAAAAAAAAGAGAAAAGCTCTGGGTCTTTGTTGGAAAACTGCCAGAAGTGACTGAGCAAGCGGGAAATGGGCACGTGCCACGTGAGAGCAAAACTAGGATGAGTCAATTGTTTTTGCGCTATTGTCGGAATTGTTTAATATAGATAGTTGTGCGTTGTTGTAGATCATCCAGAACCACCAGAAGTGTAATCAGAACATCTAAAATGGTTGAAGTAGGTCATTCGCAACAATAGCGCCACACTATTAAAATGGCCACTTAAACTCAGGGCCATTAAGTGCAAAGCTGAGCACAGAATTGGGATGCTGCTGCTGCTGCTGCTTGGGAAATGATATGAAGGAGATGTTGTGAAGCCTTATGGCATTCATATATAATGATTTCTGCTTTCCAAATCAGACTGGATGATAAAATGGCAAATAGATCAGTATTTGGTAACATTTTAGTATGAGGAGTTAAATTCATAAAGACATAAATTCATAAATCATAATGAACAGCTTATTTGTGCTTTCTACAGTCTTCTCACTCGTACCTTAGATTGAAGGTTTTATTTAGATATTAATAAGTGCTGGTTCTGGAAATGTAGAACCAGCACTTATTAATATATAAATATATAAGGCTCTCTACTCTTGGGTAAACTGATCTAAAACATTTTTAAAGAAAAACCTAATTTGTTCTAATTGGAAGCACATTAGTTTTTCATTTAAATTAGAAGAATTTAATATACTGTCGATGCAGTGAACCTAGACTATGCGGTTGTTCTGAGTTACAAAAAATCGAAGTGGCAAGTTAGCGATGCATTGCAAGATGAGGCCATTGAAGGCGATATTAGCATGCAAGTTGAAAATCTAAGACCTGATCAGTTTGAGCAAAAATGTAGCGGGCATACAGATAAGAAGATGTGAGAGAGACCGACTAAAGAACGAAGGGTCTGTTGAGTATCATTTACTGTACATCACTTTCAACAACTGTGTAAATATGTAAAAAAGCTCTGAAAAAGCTCACAGTGAATAATGTAAAGGTTGCCAGGTTGTGTAGCAAGAGAACCTATTTTACAGACTTCACTTTATAATCATTTTTCGACATTCATATGGGTCTCTCGTGTGTGTTTACAATAAATGTGAGGGAAGAAAAATCACTGCTTTTTAATCTTCATCCATATTTGTCTTGGTCAGAGTTTAAACAAGCCAATTAAATTTCTCCCTTTTGTGACCTCATATAAGAAGATACCCTCATTTGGGTTTTTGCTCAGCTCTGCTGTTCTCTTGAGAGGTGATGTTGGAAAGTGTCTCATCTGTCAAAAGTAGAGGCACACCTTCTAATTGCATGGTCTGTTCTGATTTTTTTTTTTTTTTTTTTTTGTAAAGCAATTCTAATGGAATGTAAAATATGCAATAATCTCCTTTGAACAGTTGATATTGAGATGTGTTTGCTACTTATGCTCTGTAAAGCCTTCATCTGAGGTGCTGTTAATTGGTGATGTATGAGGCTGGTAACCCCAAATTAAAGTTTTGCTCATTGTTTCCTAAGACGATATTCATGAGAGCCAGTTTCATCACGGGGCTTGATGAGTTTTGCAAATGCACTTGACAATACTGTTTCTGCAGAACTGTTCCAGAACAGCTGATCTTAAAATAACAACTGACTCTTATGTTGTTGTTACTTAATTACCGAAAGCCATATGTGGTATTTAACAGTTCCGAAAAAGTATTTAGTATTATTCTAAAACGTAGAAAATAATCCAAACTTTTGATTAATACTGTACATAAACATTAACATGGTGGGTTCAGAAGAGGAGTGCAATCTGGGGCATTACCAGACATGCTTTTGGGAGCTCTGAAACCTGAGAACACATTCAAATTATAGGTATAAACAATTCTAATGTAAATGTCTGCAATGGTATAAAATCAAAGGCAAAAATATCTGAAGTAGTTTTTAAAACTATATTGAACAATTTGCCAGCAGTCGAGATATAAGTTTTGAGAGCTGCATCTGTTGAACTCAAAGGCCTTCTGGCCTACATAGTTTGCGCAAAAGTGATGTTTCATCCAAAAGCAGTCGGCGAAGGAGGAAATAAAGTTGTGTCTGAGTTGGGGAAAAATATTTGAGGCTGGAATATTTGATCAGGGAAGCCTCAAAGCAGGGGTTAGGCTAAATCCTGCTGGCATATCGCCTGTGTAACCCAAAGATGGCATATTGGAAAGACTTAGCGGTGGATTTGTAAATGGTTAAGCAGTTCAAACAAGTCAACTGTAAAAGCTCTACTGTAAGTAAGGAAAGGAGGATTTTCAGATTTTACCAAGCCATTAGCAGCTCCAAATATCCCAGAGCTACAATCCTCTGAACAAGGAATAGATTCCAGCTAATTATGCTGAGCATCGCTGTGCAATTGCACTAACGGTTAGAGATAGTCTGTTAGTATCGACAGGCAGCAATTTTACTGCCGCACCACTGTTTTAATTTAAATCGCAGACCTTGAGCATGGCTAATAAGCCGTGCTATTTGGAGGTTTGCTTTGAAGCTGTTGGCATGTTGCGTGTAATTAAAGGAACGTCCATGGCACGAGGTTACAGCTAACCTATAGGGTTTTTTTCCGCTTACATCTGATGCTAATTGGCCAAGTCTCAACATTTTAGGGTGTGGGTGTTATTTTATTTTTTATTTTTTGGGGTGGTAAACAGTCTTTCACAAAAATGAGCCAACTTTTAACTAATAAGCGTCCTTGCTAAGACTGAGAGAGCAGGTGTCATGTTAGAGCTAGCAGCAGAGTTGAGTGACTAGCACGGTATGGTCGGCTACGACAGGAATAATGCTGTATAAAGTATGTATTTTGAGGGCACTTTAAAGAGATTAAAATATAATCCTGTCTTTTAAAATCGTAATAAAACTTTAATACCATTATTCATATCTCATAAAATTGTACTTGATGTCAATGACCTCTCCATTCATTTACTTACTAGCTAGACATAGCACTCGCATGTGAGAGAGTGAGACTATCTAGAAAATATCTGGCTGTGAATTGATGATTTGGGACAAACCCAGAGACTTACCCGAGGACTGCTGAGGGGACTGGTGGACAGGCCAGATGAAGCACCACTGATGGACCGTGACCTAACACAACACACAGATTCAAACAAACAATCACAATGCAACATTGGCATAGTCATCCGTCTCAGACGCCTCTTAAAGGGGCAGTGTATAATTTTTCGGGACGTTTCCTGTCTGTATTTTGCAATGCAATGCAATCCAACCACAGACAAGATTCTTTCATTTAAACCCTGTGTGTTTGCAGCGCTAAATCAGTCCTGTGTCATGCCAACAGTAAAGCATCCTGAGACCATTTATGCTTCTTAGCCAAAGGAGTGGGCTCACTCACAATTTTGCCTAAGAACGCAGCCATGAATAAAGAATGCCTCTTATAAAATTAATTATAGTTCAGTATACAATAGCAACATCTATCAAAAAATCTAAAAACACTGAAGCAGCAGGCTTCAGGAAAATGAATATTTGTCTTATTCTGAAAACATCTGCACAGGGTGCCGATTCATCGCAGGGCATACACACACTGCAGGAAATTTGGAAATGCAAATTAGCCTAACCTGCATATCTTGGGACTGTGGGAGGAAACCCACCAAAAGCATGGGTTAGAACATACATACTCGAACCCTGGACGCTGGAGGTGCGAGGTCACAATGCAAACCACTACACCACTGTGCTGCCTGAATGCAATTACCTGCGGCAACATTATAAAGTCAGTTATTCGAATAGATGCTTAAAATATAGTAATTATTATACGTCTAAAAAAACACACACTTCAAAATTACAAACTGCACCTTTAAGCATCAACATTGTGAACACACGTGCAGCTGTTTTCCAAGTGTGTCCTGAATCAGAGGGAAGGATTCTTACTTCGTTCAGCACGCCAATAACGTGTAATGATCCCTGCATAATGATAATGAAGCTTGTCAAGTTAATTGGCTTCTACTGCTTAGTGCTAAAAAAATGTAAACCCTATCTTCCCTCTGAAAAGCCGTTTAATCTCCGGGTCTGTTTTATACTGGATCATCATGCAGTAAATCAGAGTGAGTGTTTACTCTACAGTTCAGTGTGTACAGAATGTAATATCATATTATACAATAGTTTGCAAATAGCTGCTTATGATGAAGGGTAAAAAGTTACAAGATGCTATAAAACAAGTAAATCCTTTCTATCCTTTCTCTTTAGACTTTTTCTTCGTTGCGGAGGTAGCACGTCCTGAAGTTTAACCGGCCACGGAGGCAAAAGTCTTTACCGTTAATCAAAAACTGGAACATTAAATCATGATTAAATGTGTGAACAAACCCTCGTGCGCTCCCACTCAGCGGAAAGATCTGATCCATAAATTGATCGATCACACATGTTACTTAAATGCATATTATGCTATAGGCACAAAATGTGTCTGTTCGTTCAGGCAGAAAATCACAACAACAAAAACATTTCGTCTCGACGCTCTAAAACACCGACGCACGCTTCCTCCCTCTACGTTTCATTTAATTAGCCACGAGTGACACAACACACAATTTGAGACATTAGAGCATGTGGGGAAGCAACACGTTTGATTAGTCTGAGAGTGAGGACACACATACACACACACAAGAGGAAAGCAATTATATGTGGAAAGATAAACCTCTATGGTTAAGAGAAACAGCAGCTTTTCTTCTATCTACTGACAAAGGATTGAAAAAGAGAGAAAGAAAGAAGAAAAAAAACACAGGAGTTATATCTCTACATGAAAGTCTATTAGATGAGAGGATTTCTAGCTGTTAAGTCGAAAAATGAAATATTTTCAAATATAAAGTGTGCTAAAGATGCAGGGGAGTTTTCTTGGGGGGAAAAAGCTTT
This sequence comes from Clarias gariepinus, assembly GCF_024256425.1. Classification (NCBI taxonomy): domain Eukaryota; kingdom Metazoa; phylum Chordata; class Actinopteri; order Siluriformes; family Clariidae; genus Clarias; species Clarias gariepinus. Next base: position 11,049,724 of record NC_071102.1, read on the forward strand.
TTGGTGATGTCTTGTTTGTTAGTTTTTTCTTTCTAGACATTAATTTCAATGCAAATTGTGATAAAGATTTTTTTAATTACTTTTACGTCTTAATAAGAAAATAATAGTGAGTGACTTAATAAACTATTCAGGGTCAGGATTAGCTGGAATTTGATGCCTTCTTCTTAACTCGTTACTCCATTTCTCTCATTCACGCTTCCATGTTTTATTTATGACAACACACAACCACACACACACACACACACACACACAAACACAGCAGAGCGAGAGATGCAAACAAACAGTAAAGGGATAAAATTGCAGGCAGTACAGCACCGACCCAAAAAAATTAACCTCACTTTTTTTGGGATTCTACCACAGGACAAAAAAAAGAGAAAAAAAAAGCCAGACATCAAACGAAAAGATGAAAGGCACAAGAAGAGAGATAAGATGCTTTTGATGTTTGTGGAGGAAGAAGCCAGAGGGGAACAGCTTTGCCAAAACTGAGGGGACAAATCAGAGAAAATATGGATCTCTTATTCATTCCAATTTGCCCCATTTCCGAAAAAAAAAAAAAAAAGTTAATCTTTATTCGTCAGACGAACAGCGCTATTTAGGAAAAAAGAAAATAAAATGCCGGGGCACAGAAGAGCTCTCTAATGCACGCTCTCAATCTACAAGCCTCCCTTGGAAATTTCGCCCCTATATCAAGCAGAGATCAATCCAATCCATTGATTTAAAAACCCCACTGCATCTTAGAGCTGTAGAGAAAGGACAGTGCTGATTTCTACCTTTCGTCTTTGCTTCGTGCTTTGGGGTGGGCGTCTGAAATATCCAGGCTTTTACTGAAAACTGATTTACTACAGCAGGACAGAAAGAACAGAGATGGTAATTACAGCACTATCCTGATCTACGTTTATAATTACTGCTCGCTTCTAGAACATGCTGTGACTTCATATAACACGCAGGCCCACTGCTTGTGATCGCATTCCTCGTCTGAAAGGCAGCCGTTACGGCTAAATCGTTACGGCTGTCTGCAAAAGCATCGGCAGTGTGAAATATAAGCGTGGGATTTATGGAAAACAGGTAAAGGTGAAAATAAAACGAGGTAAAGATGAATAAAAGAGATCACGAACACAAGCATAGATGTACATTTAAAGTTTATGGGAAACTTTTCACCTTTCATCCATAAAACTTTAATAGCTTCAATAGTGCAGTGTTTAGTGGGATAAGCTAAAACCTTACTGCACAGCTAATGAAGAATGCACGCTGTGACCTTTAGTCATGTTCTGGGTGTTTATATTCTCTGATACCTCTGTCCATGCTGGTTCATGTCGATAGCTCGCCGTACAGGCACAGGGGATCCTCCCTCAGTTACACTCAGTACCTCCATGGACTTGCGCTCCGGTCTCCTCTTGTTGTGTCTGGTCAGCAGAGGAGAGTCTACCCGCTTCCTTGGGGGATCTGTGAGAAAAATCGCAGAAGAAACCATTAATCCGTGGCAGGAAATGTGTGAACATTCGTCCGGAACACATCCTTTAATGAGTCGGAGGAAAGAGGAGCTCATTACCAATCTCATTACGTGGAGGCAGGTTCTGGTCCTCATGGCTGGGATACCGCTCTTTACGGTCCAGCAGGAGGAAGTAAATCATCTTCTCCTGGTTGTCACTAGAATGAAGAGAAACATAAGACGTAATCTAGGGAGTGCAAAGCATCAAAGCATTTCAAAATCAATCAATCAAACTTTGCTTATGAAGCTAGTGTAGGTAACATTTTGCCTAAATTTATAGCCTTTAATTTCGTACTGTGTGTAAAAATCATCACAGGTGTGTCCCAAAGTACATTTGGCTCAGCAATACTATTGGGACATATTTCATAAATCTATTATGCAAAGTAAATTATAGTACAAGTATACTATACTATATCTGAAATATGTCTAGTATACGATTCCAGCTTCAGGCCAAAGTTTTAAAATAAGCATCACTTATATAGTATGTCTGCAAAAGTTTTGAGCCACCTCTCATTTCTTTATATTTTGCTTCCAAAGAGTCAGACTGTCTTGTCTTTTTAATGTAGTCTTGAGTAATAGTTCTCCATACTTCCGAAGGGACTTTTTTTTTTTTTTTTTTGGCCCCTTATCTTTGGCAAGTTTTTGTCTCACATTTTCAGTGCAGTCCTAGTACCTGAGTATTTTCAAAGGAATTGTTTTTTCTTAACAGCCTCACAGTGACATACGAATCATTCAAGCATTAGAAAACAACAACTAACTGAAGGCATGAACCAGTGAGAAACAGATGATCAGGTGCTGATGCTGATTGCTGAGTGGTTGGAACAGATAAGAGGGGAAATGAGGTTGCTGCTGAGGTTCTTACATAAATAACCAATTTTTAAATGGTATCTTGAGGCACTTTGCAGCCTGTTACAGGAAAACAGTTGATAACATTTCTTTTTTTTTTATCTACATAATTTAATTTGATATGAAGAAATGAGGTGTGGCTCAAGACTTTTGAACAGTACTTTACATTACCATCATAGCCATCATATATATATATATATATATATATATATATATATATATATATATATATATATAAAATAATAATATTAATTATTATAATTATCATTAATGGCAGAATTTTCACCCATGTAATAAAAAACAAAAAACAAATATTAAATTGACATAAGGTCAGAATATTTATTTTTTTGGAATGATGTTTTGAAATTAATTACGATGCTCTGTAATTACAAAACAGTTCTATAATGTGATAATTAGTCATAATCTTAAAATATTATAAGTTCAGGTAATTGATCCTGGGATCATGAGATTAAGAGTATGCCACTTCCCTATGTCTTAAATATCCAAAGTGTTCTTCCAAAAAAAAGAGCAAAAAAAGGCGAGACTATAAAACAAAGTCAAGGAGCTGTGAGTGAAATAACGTGCTTGGTGTGGGAACACATTTAAGAGAGTAAAAGCCGACTCATAATCGCAGACTGGCTAAATCACACCGGATCCATCCATCAGCCACATCAGACAGGTGGGTGCGCACAGCCGAGTGTGCAGGTGGTAATTGTGGGAGGTTTGGGGAATGAGGGATGAAAGAAGGTAAACAGGCTCCACTAAAGGTGCTGTGAGGTTTAATAGCCGTGAGAAGCGGAGCCATAAAACATTTCTATGCTTGCATATGGCGGCTCAAAGCAAATATTTACAGGAGGAGCTTGTGTGGGGTTAGAGGCCTAGACAGAATTAAGTCGGAAATGCAGTATTTTTAAGCTAATCTTTATGCACCATATATGCATTATTGATAACAAAAAAACCAACACATTATGGTTCTGGTATGATGTTCCATTATTTATTCAAGGGGTGTTCAAGTCGAACAGGGACTTTTGATTTTTGAGTGATTAGAGTAAAAACTCCCTTTATATCTCCATAGCATCCCCTGCTACTCTAATGCACTTATCCCAGTATTTTAATAGATGTCATTAGTCCTTGGACACAATTACTGTAAAGGGCTGAGATCAGACTGCCTTCTTCATGTCTAAAACCCTGGCTTCCCAGGAACTCCTTTAACGGCCCAAATATGCAGAAAATGCTTGAACTAATTTGGCAATAACTCCCATAAATGATAATTGATTAATCATGAATTATTGTGTGATCAGTTCCCACGAACAGATGCGCAACAAGTGCAAGTTGGCAACAAGTTGTCTGTCAACTGTCAAGGATCAGGTGTCCCACTAACTGAATGCTCATGGAATGACTTCAGTGTGCTCTGAGTCACCTTGACGGAATCATCATTCACAGATGTATGGCCGTCTTTAAAATGTTTGCACCATTCAAATGTTTAACTGCATTAAAGAGTCTCATCACACTATACAGGTGGCTTCTGTAAGCGTCAGTCAGTTGGACGCCACACCAAATTTCATCTGTAATAACAAGTCCCGGTTTGATTTGAACATTCCTCATATTAGTCATCTTTGTTGTTAATGCAGTCTCATTGGATCCTGTTCTCCCCTCATTGTTTTACTCACTCATCAGACAGCAGGTCTTTCATCAGTTTGTTCTTGTCCCGGAAGCAGCCAAGAGAGTGCATGCTCTCCAGCACATCCGGGTCGATGTCTTCAGCCGAGGGCAGCGTGCGGATCGCTACCTTTCGTGGAACGGGCTGCTCTGGTTCCGGCTCGTTCTTCCCCCCACTGCGAAACAACATAAGGAAATGAGAACCAAAAGAATTGCCTTAATATTATCACTACACACGACATCCTGAGTAATATTAAGGATATAATTTTTTTTTCTCTTGCCATGACCATGCATGGTATTTTCATATATTTTTAACATATCCAGGTAGCATGTTTAAAGTGAGGCATGGGGATAAATGGAGTTAAGTATTGGTAAGAAGTGACAAAAGGTCCTGTAATTGATAGATGAGAAATAAGAAGGCTTGTCGAAGTTGCATCAGCTCAGTGAGAGTCTCAGTGCTCTTTAATAAAGCTCTGAACAGCAGGAGGCAGAGACACACACTAAGCCGCAGGAGGCTTACAGCGCTCTCTCACATATACATGCACACAAACACAAAGATTTTTAGTCTTTCTTCATTATTAAACATGTGAACGACATTTATCACAGCAGCCTACACGCATGCACACATAATGGACCAAAGACAAACAAACAATAAAAAGAATTTTACAATTTCATACAGAGTAATGTCAGTAAGTTAATCAAACAGCAATAAAAAAAATCTAATAAGAATGAAAAATCTTAATAGTATTTTAACAAAAAAAAAATTCCCAACACAGTTATTTTTAGTAGGTATTTTTCCTCCTTACACACTAATTTTTGCGCAGTGTTGGTACAGGCTCAATGTTAATGCGGTACCAGGTCTGTACCAAAAGTAATGCAAAAGTGGGTATAACTTCTTTATTTACTGACATACTGTAGGTCCTTCAAAATGCACATTTAAGTAGAGTAACTCTATCTATACCTTACAAAGGTGCTAAATCGGTTGTCAATTACAGTATGTCATCTCTATAAACATTCTGTAGTGCACCATCAACTGTGACAGAGGGGGTTTTCAAAAAGGATTCAAGGACTCAAGTTTGTGTTCAATCATGGAGCAAATGTATGGCACGTTATGGAGACTATGTTACACAGAGTTCTCTACCAACATGTGCAATCTACTGTAAATGACCTATACCAGTTACAAAAAAAAAAAGTTATGCCAGCTTTTGCCTTACTTTCGTTACAGCCCCTGTACATTACAGTTTAATGTGCGACACATAGGTTAGACTTGTTCACAGGATATCTGGTAAAAAAATGACCCCAAACCAAATTTATTAATTAACAATTGTTTTTGTGTTATAAAATAATGTAGAGTGTTGTGCATAAAAGAGTGAACTGAATGCATCAACTTGTAAGGATGTGAATGCATGAGCGACATTAAAATACAAGGTGGCGAATGTCAAAGGTTTTATCCATTCCATTGCAGTGAGTTGATGTAAGGTGAATCGGATGAGAACCAAAGTTCTCAGGTGACCTAAAACGAAGTGTGTGCAGCGTTTGGGCGTGTTCTGTTGTGCCTAACTCGATGAAAAACGGTTTGAACAAATTTCAGCCTGGTTTGGAATCAGTTTGGTGACTTTTTCATATACTATATATTGCACTGGGTATTTTGAAACTCTATCCAATCACCCTGCATGAAGCTAATTTACAGCCCAGCCCACTAATTAAGTCTCCCAGAAACTGAATAATGTGTGAACAGTGTGAAGTTGTACAGTAGTTAAGTTGCCAGTGTGGGGAGCGAAATGTACAGAAAAGAAAGAGACAGTGGTTGTAGGTGTCCACGCACACCCATAACACGCTGTAAATGTTTATGCAACGAGTAACGCTGATGTGATGAGATTACATTATCATCGTTCTGCTTACTCATGACAAGCGCTAGCTGTTCGTAGGTGCTTTGTTTAGCTCTCTGTCTGTTCTGCAGATTCCTGAACAGTAGAGTGAAGTGAACTGTGTGAAGCGCTTTTAAAGCACTGGTGCTGTATTAAACTGTGAAGTAATCACGGCAGCGACTGAGTACTGAAATACAATGGTGGCCAAAAGAATTTAAACCCCAGGAAAATTCAGTGTTTTAATGACATTATCGAAGTGTTAAAACAATTTCCATCAAGATATTAAGAATAATATTTTAATTTATTCAATGAAGTTAACAAGTTAACACAACAATTAATATTCAGTATGAATCCTTTATTAACTTACTTACTAACGAACTAGCTAATTAACTAAGGGTAGGTCAAAGAAAAAAGACAAATAATAAAACAAGACTTATTCTGCTTAAAGAAGCTTTGTTTGTTACGTGGTGCTGGTTAGACAGCCATAACTAAAAAGAAAACCAAAGAGAACTGAAAACAAAAACAGAGCTCCGCCATCTCCTCGAGACTACATTTACATTTAGGCATTTGGCAGACGCTCTTATCCAGAGCAACTTACATTTTTTTTTTTTTATCTTATTACACATCTGAGCAGTTGGGGGTTAAGGGCCTTGCTCAAGGGCCCAACAGTGGCAACTTGGTGGTTGTGGGGTTTGAACCTGGGATCTTCCGAACCGTAGTCCAATGCCTTAACCACTGAGCTACCCCTGGCCCAGACTAAACTAGCGATTCGTTCTTTTAACGAATCTTAAACGTGACCCAGAAGAACGAGTAGTCTCGGAGAGTGATTCGTTTATTTTCTACTGGGCGCGCATGCGCAAATCACCGTAAAACCTCCGTAGGTTATGTACAGGAAACAGAATTAAGCGATTATTTTTTAATGTCTTTTCTACTTCGAGTCGTTAGTTCCTTTGTCACGTGACTTCCATAAACGGTATGCAGTGCAATAGAGTCAAAAGAACGACGACTTAGACTAGAAGATATGAGAGGTGAGCTACTCATTCTGTTCATCATTTAGCCAAAATTTGTGTAAGTAGACCTATTGGGGGTCTTTTTATTGAAAACGCAATTTTTATTTTATTTCCGATCAAAAGAACAAAATTAACTAAATGACTCAAAAAAGATTCGTTCATATTGATGAACGAGATTTAAAGAACCGAGTCACTAAAATGATTTAAACTTCCCATCACCAGAATAAACGCGGGTCTGGAAACTCAAAATAAACTTCCGGGTTCTCTCGGGCCGCTCGCCCTTACCGAGGATGTATGTGAGATCTCTATGTGCTTTATACACTTAAACTTGAAGCGTGCACGCGCGCCACTCGCACTGCGTGCCGCTCTTTTTCTCTCTCTCTTACACCGGCTGCTCCTGACGACGTCAGCCGTGTCTTTTGCCTCCGTCCCGCCTTGAACTTGAACTTTGTCTTTGGCCCTGATACTTAACCGGTGCTACCTAATGATCACCCGAACTGCGCAGGTATCAGGGCCCTTAAATAGGCACACCGCCAGGTGCGGCGCGTCCGCGTGATTGCCTTTCCGGCGGCGTCGCCCAGCAACCACGCGTTTGGGTGACCGCGCCTCTGCCTGTTTAGAACTCCGTGCTGTAGATGCCTCCGGATGTGCCTGTCTTAAACAGTGCACTGTTTTCACTAATGATGTGCTTTTAATCATTTTAGTGGCTCGGTTCTTTCAATCTCGTTCAACAAAATGAATTTTTATTTTTTTATTTTTTTTTAGTCATTTAGTTCATTTCGTTCTTTTGATCAGAAATAAAATAAAATGTTACATAACCAGACCACCAACACATCTACATACACAAATGTTGGCTATAGTTCCAGTAATGAAAATATTACAATGCAGCTAAGGACATATGATATTTATTATGATAAACAGAATGAGTAGCTCATCTCTTATATCTTTCAGTCTGAGTCGTTCGTTCTTTTGAATCTATTGCACTGCATAGCGTCTAAGGGAGTCACATGACAAAAGTACGAATGACTAGGACTTGAAGACTCATTGAGGAGACCCGTTCAATTCTGTTTCCTGTGTACTGCACTTCATAGGGAGTCACGTGAATGTTTCGGACCAAAAGACTCAAAGGTGACTACTCATTTCTGTTTCCTGCACATAACCTACAGAATTTTTTGTGATGCTTTGCGCATGTGCGCGCCCAGTAGAAAATGCAAGGCCCTTAACTTTCTCTCCTTCGGGAATGCTTCATCATGGGATCATTCATCTGACCCCAACTTTCTAACAAGCTGGCATACAAGAAGAATAATTTTACTGTGGTGTAAAGTAAATTTAACAAATAAAGCGTTTGTTTTTTACGACTTTTACATTTTCACCTATGGAGTAAAGAGCAGCAATATAGAGTTTGGTAAAAGCCAGAGTGTGAAATATTCATTGTTTCAGATTGGCTGTGTTGGAATATTTTTGACAACTTAAACCTGTGAGTTTCAGGATTCATATCAGTCTCGCCATGCCTGTAATTTTACATTGTCAATGCTGACTAAGCGGAAAACATACAGTAATTAAAATTTTATTGTCATAATTGTTATGCTTTATGCATTTGATCATTTTAATTCTTATACCCTGCTTGTGTGGTTTTAAATGAATGCTTAATAAAGTAATACTTAATGTAATGAAGATATTTACATTAGATATTATACTATGAAAATGTCAAACTTCCTAACCTTAAATAACATAAGACATGACTTTTTTTTTAAAGAAATATAAGTGAAGAAAATTTCTGCAGATGGAATATGCAAATAGAAAATTTATAATATTCTTAAATAAACAATCATATATTTTATATAATTATATAATATATAATATACAGCATATGCTATAGCTTTAAATCTGTAATCGATCATATGCAACTGACAGGACATAATAACGTCACAGATGCACACACACACACACACACACACACACACACACACACACACACACACACACAGTACTGGATGAGATGGATTGATACTTACATGTACCATGTGTGCTTCTGTATCTGTTCTAACTGTAATGAAAGAAAACACCATCAAAACTGCAGGAAATGCACTTGCACCAATATCATTAAATTATATGCATATAACTGAAATTGCTGAATTGTCAACTGTATTAACACACACACACACACACACACACATACGCAGACACAGTGGAGCGATGTCATGTTGTCATGCTGTGTCTCCTGCTGGCTAAGTCTAATTTCCTCCCTCAGTATCCCCAGCCTCTGATCTTCAGGGTTCAACTGGAGACACTACAGAGACTCTGAGCAGGTCTCATACTCAGCCTCTAATTAGACAGCAGGATGACAGCTAGCACTACTATACAAGCATCACCGTGTTATGTGTCAATGAGAGAGATCATGATGATATTAAGCCTTGAATTAATGGCACCAGGCTATAGCTATGATCCTCGAATATAAAAAATCTGCTGGTTTGGGCTTTGGGCTGAGCAACGGGGACATTGTATGAGCTGATTAGAAAACAACAGGAGTCTGACAAGGTATCATGAGCACCAGAACTCATCGGTTTCATCAGGGCACATTATGGAAATGCCCTGCTATCATGGTGTGCCAGGGATGCACTCTGGGGTTAAGGCTTTCTCCCTGAGTGGTAAGTCTCTGACTGAGCTCTGCGCTTGGATTAACTAGACAGAAAAAAAGGATGTGCTGTGCTGTGAATTCTGAGCATGTGGATCCTTTTAAATATGTTGGTTTAAAAAAAGAAAGAAAGAAAGAAATCTTATTTTAGCATTTAGATTCTAGCAGCAATTATTGTGGAGTGGCCCAGGGTTCCTGAATCAGCTTTACTGGCTGTGTCGTATGTTCTCCACATGTCTGAGGATTTCATTTGGGTTCTACCAACCAAAACATGTCAGTAGTTGGATTGTTGATCGTACAGTAAATACAGAAACTGGATGAAGGGGTTACTGGAGAAAAAAAAATATATATTATAATCACACATTAAAATGTGTTTATTTATTAAAATCATTTTTCTCCTTTGTCTTCTCCTGAGATCTGAAGTATGGCCCACTTATTAAAGATCCCCCTGTCCAAAACCATGTAAAAAATAAACATTATTGCATAGCCCTTTAAACTCCACTCTTCCATGATATTTCTTATTCCTGTAAATATATCATGAAATAAATGCAATGCTTCAACAGGTAACAGATCCAATAGGCAGGTGACTGAGTTTGCATTTGGAATGAGATATTTATAAAAATTTGAAAATTTGTGAGTGAATCTGGTTTACAGCATACAGTCGGTAGTGAATAGCTTGGAGATAGGAATAGTTTTTTTTTATCATTTAAGATTGGTTTATTATAAAGTAAAAGCTTACTCAAGTGTTTAAGAGGTTCCCTTAAACAACATTATTATTATTATTTTTTTTTTTTAATTACAGCCACATTATACTCATTAATATTCTAGGAAAATCCTTCACAGGGTGACATTTTGGCATTTTCTACTATATAAAAAACGAAAGCCTTTCCTGAACTGAAATGTATATATTATGGGCTCTTAGAACCAACGTCCCATCGCCAGTCACTGGATGCAGGACATCCCTAGTGCTGGTCCCAAGTGTGAAGAGAAATGGGAGGGCTGCATCAGGAAGGGCATCCAAAGTTTAATGGGCGGATCAGGTGGTCTGCTGTGGTGACCACTTAAAGGAAAAGCCCCCCACATCCACCCTACAACCACCCCCCCCCTCACCCAAAAAGGCTTTTTATCCCTAAAAACGACAAGAGACGATGTTGTCTTTAAGTATTTCATCGGCGTCTCCTCAACAGACTCCAACCTGATTGAGGATTCATGGTATGCAGTGGACATACAAGTCCGATCCACCTGCAACGTGTCAGCACACCCTTAGAGGTTAAAGTCAGTTTTTAGACTCGGACAAAGATAAGTTAGGTTTGTGTAACTGACAGCATTTAGCTCTCCTTATGGTTACACTGCTGACTCAATTCTCTTATTTCTGATCAGTCAAACGTGGTCCACAAAGACAGCTCTATTAAATATTTCTCTGGAAAGTGGCGGAGCCCGTATTAAGATAAGCTCATAAAACCCTCAAGCCTTCTGCCATGAAAGACAGATAGAGGCAGAGTCTGTCGTGTGAATCTTCTACAGCCACGCTGGATTGTTTTAGTTCTGCTGTCTGTTTACCTGAATTGGCAGCAACCATACAGACAAACAGACTGGAAATAAGACGAACACAGTGAAGCTTCCCGCCAGGACCGCATGTGTGTATGTGTGTATGTGAGTGTGTGTGTTAAGAGATCCTGCTGAGATTGTGTATAAAGTGTGCTCTGTTCCATCACCACCTGTGAGTCGAGCATATCCGAAATATAAATTATGGAATAAAACTCTACTGTAATTCTTTTCCGTGCTGAACGTAAAGATTTCCATCAGACTGGGGGGAAAGACAATTTATTTACTGTCAACTGCCTTAAGGCAGAACATACATATTCAGCAAACAGGCTGTCACCTAACAAACAAACAAAAACAAGCTTTTAAAGGAAACTGAAAGAAAAAAAAAGGTAGTCCTTAAACTTTTTGGTTATTTATGGACAAACAAGTCTGATCCATAGAGGCCCCATAGAGCACTTAAAGCATCTGGTAATAACATCCTGGTGCCAGACACCTTCGGAGGTCTTGTGGAGTCTTGTCTCGAGGGGTCAGAGCTGTTTGGGTGGCGCAAGGGAAAACATTAAAAAAGGTTATGGCTGATCAATGTACTGTACAGTATATGCATACTGTTACCAGTCGCAGCCCTGAGATACTCTACCTGCACATTCCAAAGTGTCTTTTGTTCAAGTTTCGGTTCTTAGTTTTAAAGTGTTTAAGGTTAAAATCTGAGGCTTTCCTCAATTCTGTAAACAAGTACGTTTGCGCACTCTGAACGTCAAATAAGCTCGTTTTAAGTCTCGTTCCATTTGCATGGTGCATGATCTTTACTGTGCCATATAAACTGTGCAGCTGTCATATTGCATTTAGCCACTCAGACAAGGGCTTCACCAAGGTTTTGGAAGGAAGCGTTTTAATTCACTGTAACCAAATTCAAGTCAACTTCATGTAAACGCTAGAAGAGGAGTAAACGCAGAAAGGATGTGAAATGGTACTGCATGCGGCCAAAAATGTGTGCACACATATCACAAGAATATAAAACACAAAAAACTTTAAGTATGGCTTGAGAGAGAATCCATTTGAGTACAGTGATTGGAGCACAATCTTCATGCTGTGCCCCTAAGAAATAATATAAAACCAATATCTGGTTTGGTATTTATTATTTATAGAGTAAAACGGCAATTGTTTTTTTTTTCAGTGTTTCCAGCAGAAGCCACGCTCCCAAAACCAAGCCTTAAATCAGTGGGACCTAGATGGTGGTGATTTTTCTCAGGCTACATACAGTAACTGATGTTATTTGAGCTTCTCTACAGTATATCACTAACATATCCTGTTATACTGTAGGATAAGGACCAGAAATCCAAATCAGAACTTTTGCCCAATCAGTGTTCTGACCTGACAGCTGCCTTTAAATTGTGATTATGATTCACTGGAGCTTATCCGCGGAGCTTGGACTAACCGTGAGTCTTTTGGCCGCGTCCACTTCGATCATTCCCCTCAGCAGGTTCTGGCAGTCAGGAGGGATAAAGTGAGGCATATGGAACACTCCCAGCTTTACCTTCTCCAGCAGATTCCTCAGGTTGTCGTCGTCAAACGGCAGAGCACCCTAAAACACACACAGCGTCGCGAAGAATGAAACAAGACCATGTGCAACGCTTATAAACTGCCTGCTGCAAAACATGTATTGTACACACACAAAAAAACATGTAAATGATGCAGGAGCGACAGAGACATATTTATCAAAAGCTCCGCCAGCAGAATCAGACTAGACCGGTAAATAAGAGACACGCTGACAATTAGCTTCGTTTCATGCTGAGCAGACTTTCGCTTTTATTCCGGCTCGGCCCCTGACCCAACACTGCTTTTGTCAAATGACGTGAACGACACAAAAATGTGACAGGCGCCAGGCCCGTGTAACAGATGATGTAATCAGACAAAAGCTAGCGGCCACTGTCACTAAAACAAAACGCAGATGTCTGAGGGGGAAAAAAAAAGAACAAAGCAATTCTCTTTACAATGCAAAACCTTAGAGTAGAGTCGCAGAGAGGGAGCGCTTTTGTTCTGAAAGAAGAATGATTGTTTTCTAAGGAGAATATAGGTATAATGAAGGGAGAAAAAAAACGCAGAACATAGTGGCAGAGCAAATAATTAGTCAGGTTTGTAATAAAGGTGAAGCACCTGATTTGGGTGCAGTCCAGCCTACGAGACACAAAGCCTTAAAGAAATGCAATCATGTAGAAGAGGTAGAAGGGTACGCAAAAGTCATGGTTCGGTTCGTACCTCGGTTTTGATGTCAAGGTTCAGTACATTTTCAGGACAACAAATTGAAATCAATTTTATTATTATTATTATTATTATTATTATTATTATTAATAATAATAATTGTGACATCAAATCAGATATTAAGTTGTATTTTAGGTGATTTGAGTTATACATATTTTCATATTTCTGGTTCAAAAAGCTCCTTTTTTATATCAAAGTCCATTACTGTATCATATCCAGTTGCTGAAATATGTCCAGTGCGAGTATTGTTCATGTGGAGGGTCTCAAAGAAAAATAAATGTTAAAAATCCAATTTTTAGAAGATTTAAATTAGAATTTCATGATGCAGTAAGAAATTATACATGTGCATATGTACTCACTCACTCACTCACTCACTCACTCACTCATCTTCTATACCGCTTTATCCTGTATTCAGGGTCACGGGGACCTGGAGCCTATCCCAGGAGGCTTAGGGCACAAGGCAGAGTACACACTGGACAGGGTGCCAGACCATCGCAGGGCACACACTTACACACACTCACACTACGGGCCATTTTGGGCATGCCAATTAGCCTAATCTGCATGTCTTTGGACTGTGGAAGGAAACCGGAGCACCCGGAGGAAACCCACCAAGCACGGGGAGAACATGCAAAAGTTTAAGGTGCTACTTAGCAGTTATAGCAATGATAGAAGAGCTTGCAAGATAACTGCTAGAGCAACATGTTCTTCTTGAAGGGGAAGTTTACATGGTAGGAGATCCATAATTTCAACACCCCAGCTTTAGAAAAACATCTGTCCAGCAACATATACATTTTGTGTGAACGCAGTAATTCAGTGTATATAAGCAGAGTAAGAGAAGGGGAAGTACCTGTGTGTGTGTGGGTGCGTGTGTGTGTGTGTGTGTGTGTGTGTGTGTGTGTGTGTGAAGATGTTTATAGAAGATGCTTTTATTTGTCACAGCGCAGTCAAATAGTTTCTTTGCATGTCCCAGGTAGGAAGCTGGGGTTAGAGCACAGGTTCAGCTCTGGTATGGCTCCCCTGGAGCAGACAGGGTTTGCTCAGAAAACAATCTAACTGTACTGTGACAAAAAAAGCATCTTCTAAGCTCAAACCAGGGACCATGAAGCTGTGCTACCTGCTGCGCCACCATCCCACCCATGTTACGACAGATCACAAAGGGTGTTTTGACTTAAAATTACTCGACCCCCACCTACCTTTAACACCACATTTTGTTCCAATAGCTAAACAAAGAAGAGTTATGATGCTTGAACTGTTGTCATGGAGACAACATTTTCCACCTCTGTTTAACAGTTTAATACAAACAGCCTTGTAATGCCTGAGCTAAACTAATCATCTCTCTTTTATGTCGGAAAAAAAAGCGAAATAGTTCCAAATTAGGCACTGCATCTATAAAAAAAGTAGCACTATCTGTTTTCTTGGGCCATAAACACCCACATGAACAGAAGGAATTGGAAACATTCATTTATAAGGATCATTAATTGAATCAGAGGGGATATCCTTATGCCGATTTTCGTTGCCTGCTGACATCCGAGAGTATCTTTTATTTCCTAATTAAGACTTTTTAAAATGAGAAATAAATCTTTGAGAGAACTTTAGAGTTGTCATGGAAGTGTAACTTAATGGTAAACATCCACTTACCACTAAAAGTGCAAAGAGGATGACCCCACAGCTCCAAACATCTGCTTTTCTGCCATCATACTTCTCTCCCTGTCATTGAGAGTGAGAGAGAGAGAGAGAGAGAGAGAGAGAGAGAGAGAGGTGATTGAAGGGCAGACTGGTCCAACAGCTACATTAGAAGAGATGGCTCTGTGAGTTTACTTACCCTGATCACCTCTGGGCAGGCATAGTGAGGAGATCTGAAAGAGAAAAAGATGGATGAGTGAGAGACTTTAAATTTAGGTCTGCTACACTGGATTTAGTTTAGCACTTTTTATTTAGTGCATGTTTACTAAAGGTCTGAGGGTGCAAATACATGCAAACATGATAACACACTAAATTGTGTGCAAGCTGAAATACCAACAAAGGACTCCATCCATCCATCCATCCATCCATCTAGGGACCTCTGTAGTCCAATTAGGGACGGTGGAGGCCAATGATGACCATTGTATTTCTTCCCATTTTAACGATCATGGTAGGAAGTCCGGTCAACATTCACACACTACAGGCAAATTGGGAATGCCAGTTATCCTAATCTGCATTAGTCTTTGGACTGTGGGAGAAAACTAGAGCACCCACAGGAAACCCAACATGCACATGAAGAAAATGCACACAGACCCCAGCCAGGAATCGAACCCTGGCCCTAAGGTGCAAGGCGACAGTGCTAACCATTAAGCCATCAGGTCCGCCACCAACAAAGGACTGTGTCGCTCTAAATAAGAAGAAAGCATGTGGTGTCATTAACTGATGCATGTTAACCGGGACAAATATGGGATTTGGGGCTTTTTTTTTTTTATTGAGAAGAATAAGGTGGCGTTAATGCATATACTAGAGATATACTTCTACAGATTCCCCATAAACAAAGATATATACCAAGAGGATTCAGGAACAGTGATTGTGTGTAATTTAGTTATACTAAAAATTTTAACAAGTAAATTGTTTTTAATCATTAAAAAATATATATTTTTTCTTTTTCTCAAATATGGCTACTCAGGACATACTTGGGAAGTTTCATGAAATAATGACTACTGCAGTAAAGTTGGTTTCATATGGATGTTCGCCAAACAATTCAAACACAAGTCTTTATTCACACACTCCTTATAAACAGCATATATATATATATATATATATATATATATATATATATATATATATATATATATATTTTAGTCTGGAGTAAATTTTATTTAATCAATGCTTGGTTTGGTTTGCCTTTTTCGAAAGTCTCTTAGATATTTGAAACAGCAGCCACCCTCATGCACAAAAACCTTTTAATATCTATACTGCCTGGCCAAAAAAAACGTATTACCTGGATTTAACTAAGCAAATAGTTAAGAGCCTTCCACTATAGTTATTTTACTGCAGTTATTAATATGTTCAGCCGGCAACAAGTTATTTTAACCCTAACTCATGCAGTGAGCAGCTTCTCATTTCTTAAACAACCATGTCAGAAGACACATCCTGGAGTCATGACAAAGATGTTTTTCTGTTTCAAAAGGGTCAAATTATTGGCCTACATCAAGCAAAGAAAACAATTTAGTATATTGATAAAACTACTCAACTGGGTTGAGAACCAGTACATTATTACAACCTGGAAGGATTACAATTCATTTTATTTTTTTTTATGATTGTGATCGGAGAGCTTTTAAACATTTATTGAAATCCAATTACAGTAAATCCCAGTTAAAGAGAAGAACATTTCCACATGCACAATGTGAAGAGAACTCAAGGGACTACAAACAAATAAACAGCTTTGGGGATTTTAGAAAAACACTTATCAGTGGGGCTAATAGAAAAAAGAAAAAAAAAAAGGCTTTAATTTGCTAGGGAGCCATAAAGCATGGACAGTGGAGCTTTGAAAATAGTCATGTGCTCTGATGAGCCCAGATTTACCCTGTTTCAGAGGGATGGCTGCATCAGGGAAAGAAGAGAGGTGATGCACCCATCATGCCTAGTGCCTACTGTACAAGCCCGTGAGGCAGTGTTATGATCTGGGGTTGCTTCAGTTGGTCAGGTCTAGGGTCAGCAACTTTATGTAGCCAAAAATTTTGATCAGATGACTACATGAATGTACTCAATGAACAGGTTTTTCCATCAATGGACTTTTTCTTCCCTGACAGCGCAGGATGATAAGACCAGGATTCATCGGGTTTAAATTGTGAAAGAGTGGTTCAGGAAGCATGAAACATCATTTTCACACATGGATTAACCACCATAAAGTCTGGACCTTAACCTCATTGAGAGTCTTGAAAGGGAGTGCTGGGAAGGACTTGAAGCAGCAGACCGAGTCTTCCATCGTCAATACAAGATCTTGGCGAGAAATGATTGCGACTCTGGACGGAAATCAATGTTGTGATGTTCCATAAGCTTATCCAAACGATGCTACTGAAAATGCGTGCCGTAATCAAAGCAGAAGCGGCCCAACAAAATGATTAATGTGTGACTGATTCTTTTTCTTTTTTAACAAATGATACCACTATACATGCAAATAAACATGCATTATTTGAGATATATATGTCAATCAAGGTTTCAATGCAAATTGGATCCTAAGAACCCAAGTATAAAATCTAAGCTCAATTTTCACATTTTGTTAGATGCCCATATAACCAGGTAAATAATGGCACCTTGGCACAGGAATCTTGAATCACTTTAAATATGACTGGCCTTAATTCTATTCAATATTTACAAAATTCGTTAAGATTATAAATTCCAAAGCAATATTTATAAGCAAACACATTATAAGCTTTCTTTCTGATGTTAATATGTTCGGCTCGGGCGCTGGCTCACTGCCCTGCCTCTCCACTGCTCCTCCACTGACACTGCTGAATGATCCAATAATGTAACATTAGATTTTAATGACTTCCTGCTAGAGGTCTGTAAAACTGCAGTCCAATAACTGTCAAAATTGTTTAACATATTTATGAGTAATGACCCGGACGGTACAGTTGCTTGACTGGAGCTGTCATATGAAGCCAGGCACTAGCACCGATGGAGGGATGTCAAAGAGTTTCCTCTGTAAACAGGGGATACCTATTTGCAAATGTCTTATAGCATTATGCAAATGCATGCAAATGAAACCAATTTGCGGCAGGCAAACAGTGGCTTGTCAAAAAGCATACTAATTAAATCAAGATTTTTCATGAACCCAGCCGTAAAGTTGTGGCAATGGCATCGTATTTGATAGAAAAACTCTCTCTATTATCATACTATTATTGTTACTGAATGAATGCATGGAAAGGTGATGTATTCTGTCTCGGCGACTAAGTATTACTGTCAGTTACCTTAAAATATAAAGTATTAGCCCGCTCTAGTGCATCAGCTTTAATATACAGATTACTACATGATTACAGATTAAACATTTTATTAGGTCTTAATTAAAAAATATTTTTTTTAAAAATTCACATATGGAATATTTTTAGTTGCTTAAATAATATTTCATACCACATTGCCCTTGAATTCTCTAATCTGTTTGGTCATATGGTGATGGTTCATTTTAAAAACAATAGCTTCAATCCTTATAAATATGCACAACCAACCTTTCTATTGCAACATCACATTCACATGATTAACAACAGCCACAAAATTTACGATTTATAATAACCAGCCTTAAAAATGCTGCTGTATACAGGTTTAATAGTTGTAATGAAGGATTCTAAAGGAGTATCCAGAGTTGGAACTATGGACAGCAGCTTAGTGGTTAGCACTGTTGCCTTGCACCTCCAGGGTCCGTGTTCGATTCCCAATCTCGGATTTGTGTGCATGGAGTTTGCATTGTGGGTTTCCTCCAGGTACTCCGGTTTCCTCTCACAGTCCTGAGACATGCAGATTTGGCGTTCCCAAATTGCCAGTAGTGTGTAAATGTGTGTGTGTGTGTGTGTGTGTGTGTGTGTATGTGTGTGTCCTGTGATGGACTCGCATCCCATCCAGGGTGCACTACGCCTCATATCCTATGTCTCCTGGGATAAGACAAGCCCCCCACAGCCCTGTATATAGGATAAAGCGGTATAGAAGATAAGTGAGTAAGTGAGTGCTCTTAGTCTTGACAAACTAGATGTTTTTTGAAAGAAAGAGCAGCTGGTGATGGAATGACTGCTATAACATAAGTCGTAAAAAATAACTAACAGGTTTCAAAACATTAACTGTAACTATAGACCATAATGTGTATAATCATCTTCCAGAGGTATCAGTAACTGCGCTTTGCTGTAAGCTGTACCATTATTTCCTACAACAATACATCCTGTTGTGTTTTATTCCTTAAACTGTTTAGACATGAATGATGAACTGGTTGCTTATATGTATACACTCATTACCCCAACTGCTTTGTTTTCCATTGGTAAAATTATTGAGAATTCATTCCAATATCTGCTATATTAAAAGCCAAGCACTTTTTTTTTTTTTTTTTTTACATATATTTGAGCAGTTACAGTCAGCCCAGCACTGTAAACTGTGTTTTCATTTGACTGAGGGGAAAAAATACATCCTTAACCGCAACCATGCCCTGAGGTGAACCTTAGAAATAGGAAATACAGCCAGCCTCACAATTTATCCTCCTTGCAGGTGCTACTGTTGGTGGTGGAAGCACATACGCACACATTTTCAAAAATCGATTAAATAAAAAAGTGCAGCAGAAGCTTTTACTGCAAAGATTACTTGCTCTGGAATTCTGGCAGCCCATCATCTGTTCCTGATCAGAGTGAGAGGGTGAGATAAGGCCAGATGTAACATTTTTGTTGGTTTTGCAGCTCCGGTATTACTGGTGTTATTATGATGAGAGATGTGTACAGTATGTGCAGGTGATAAGTCACACGGCCACATATTGGATTTGCAGCCGGTCTAAGTTCACTTATGAAAGTGTGTCAAATCTAAGATAAATCAGATTTGTGTCACATCTAAGTAAAAAAAAATCAACTTGTACTGCTCCAGCCATGTAATGGCAAGGTAGGCATTCAGTCTATTGTTTGATCTAGAAATAATGTTTAATACTGACAAAAGGGGCAGTCATAGCAGTTAACTATGAAGTCATAGAAGTCATAATCTGCTATCTACTTTGACCCAGGCTATGCATATTAATTTACAGCAATATCAGTATGAGGGTGGCACAGCGGCTTAGTACGTAGCGCATTCACCTCCAGGCCTTGCACTTCAAGAGTCCAGGTTTGATTCCTGCCTCGCAGTCTCTATGCGCTAAACTGCATAGAGTTTACGTGTTCTCCTTGTACTTGGTGGGTTTCCTCCGGGTGCTCTGGTTTCCTTCTACTGATGTCCAAAGACATGCAAATTAAACTAATTGGTGTTCCCAAATTGTGTGAATAAGTGCGTGAATATTAACCGGAGGTCCTACCACGGCCATAAAGAGGGAATAAATACCCCTAGATACCCTCCATAGTGTCCCCTAGAGGTGGACAGGGAGAGAAGTATGATGGATGGATGGATGGATGGATGGATGGATGGATGGAATATCAGAAATACTGTATAAGAGAGTAACGACATACAGCACAAATGTGGCATAGGTGTAAGTGTGTTACTGTTAAGTCACTTCTTTTTAAAAAGCTCTTTCTTTCACTACTTTTAACCCATAATTATTGAAATCACATCTCTGTAATGGAGATTCAATCCAAAAACATTTATATAGACCTTTTTGGTTACATTAGCACAGGATATTATACTTTTTAGTCACATTAGCGCTTTAGGCTAAATGAATGACCTGGGAGAAAGAAAGCTTTTTTTTCTTTTCTTTTTTTTTTTTTAAACATTGCTACAAAATTGTTTTTATTAGGTGGTTAAACAACCAGACTTGGTAAAAAAACAAACAAACAAACAAAAAAAAAACACTTACAAATGTAATAAACACTACCTGAAGGATCATGCTAGCTCTGCACTGTCCTGCTAGTAACAGCACTAATCACTTAACCAATCTAGCACAGCGACTATGAATGCTTAGTGAATTAAAAACGTGGTCGATTCACCAAATGAGAAATTAGCCTTAGTTACAAATAAAAAGCTGATAAAATACACTATGTAAAACAAGCATTGCGTTTCACTGCGTACATGCGTGAAATGCTCAGCATTTTATATTCAACTCAAGTCCATTAGCTGTGGTAAACAGAATACATTTGTGTCAAGCAGAGAGCACACGAGGAGGCTAAAGATGAATGTGTTTAATTAAAAACTGTCATATCTGCGCTTAGAGATGGCCCAGGCAGCCATGAGGGGACAATCAATAATCTCAGCACGCTAGTGCTAGCGCAGTGCTTTCCCAGCGCTTGCAGTCGCTAATATGAAGCAAAGACGTGGAATCAGGTGTAAGCTTTGGCCGCTGAGGAATGATCCTGTAGCATGCACAATACCGACGTATTATCTCACCCTCTTTTATATGTCTTGCTCATCTATACTTCCAAGTGCTTTATTGAGATAATAGGACCACTGATGAAATAATGAGCAATTTAGAACTAAAACACCGGAGAGAGCTACAAAATGTCGTCAGGCTATATGGAGAGTGTTAGTTAAATGTCTACCCCTTATGGACCCTCAAGAAAAACAGCTCTTTTGTATTTGCTGTCCTTTATTTATCTCTCCTGTCAGATTGTGCCTCAGGTCAGCCTATCAGACTACGCTTCCTAATTGCAGCTATTCAGCTAGACGGGCAGCTATTCAGCTAGACGGGCTAACCTCGTTTCGCGCCGACAGAAATGCAGCTCTGTGCGGTAAGACTCGCGGTGGCGGCTTATGTGTTTACATCAACACGATATGGTGCAAGAACTCTGTGCTAGTTTCTAGTTATTGCTCATTGCTAGTGGAGTTTGTGATTGTTAGATGCAGACCTTTTTATTTACCACGGGAATTCACCACTGTTTTCATTATCGGAGTGTACATTCCACCTAGTGCTAATGCTAAGGAAGCGCTATGGGAACTGTATACAAAGATCAGTGAACTGCAAAATACACACCCGGATGGACTGTTTATTGTTGCTGGAGATTTCAACCATGCAAATCTCAAGTCAGTGCTTCCTAGATTCCATCAGTATGTGGATTTTGCAACGAGAGGGAAAAACACGCTGGATCTTGTTTACACAAACATCCCCGGCGCATATCGGGCAGAGCCCCGCCCCCACCTCGGCTACTCAGACCACATCTCTGTTATGCTAATTCCAGCATACAGACCACTCGTCAGGCGCTCAAAACCGGTTCTGAAGCAGGTGAGAACCTGGCCTGCAGGAGCCATCTCTGCTCTTCAGGACTGTTTTGAGTGCACTGACTGGAACATGTTTAGGGAGGCTGCAACTTACGGCGACTTCACTGACTTGGAGGAGTACACGTCATCAGTGACCAGCTACATCAACAAGTGCACCGATGACGTCACTGTCTCCAAGAGCATCATCTCACGACCCAACCAGAAACCGTGGATTACTGCGGAAGTGCGTGCACTTCTGAGGACCAGAGACTCTGCCTTCAAAGCGGGAGACAAGGTGGCCCTCAGAACAGCAAGGGCCAAACTTTCTCGGGCCATCAGAGAGGCAAAGCGCGCACACGCCCAGAAAATCCACAATCACTTCAGGGACAGCGGTGACACACGGCGCATGTGGCAGGGCTTACAAGCCATCACAAACTACAGGGCGACATCACCTGCCTGTGACAGTGACGGCTCCCTCCCAGATGCGCTGAACAACTTTTATGCTCGGTTTGACAGGCAGAACAACGTGGCGGCGAGGAAGACCACCCCTCCTCCGAACGACCAGGTGCTGTGTCTCACTACAGCTGAGGTGAGGAAAACTCTACGCAGAGTCAACCCACGTAAAGCTGCTGGACCAGACAACATCCCAGGCAGAGTGCTCAGAGAATGTGCTGAACAGCTGGCAGATGTTCTCACCGACATCTTTAACATCTCTCTGAGCAGCGCCGTCGTTCCCACGTGCTTCAAGGCCACCACCATCGTCCCCGTGCCCAAGAAGTCTACTGTGTCCTGTCTCAATGACTACCGTCCCGTTGCACTCACACCCACCATCATGAAGTGCTTCGAGCGGCTCGTCATGAGACACATAAAGACCCTGCTGCCCTCCTCACTGGACCCACTGCAATTTGCGTACCGTCCTAACCGCTCAACGGACGACGCCATCTCCACTACACTCCATCTTGCCCTCACACACCTTGACAAGAAGGACACATATGTTCGAATGCTGTACATAGATTTCAGCTCAGCATTCAACACTATCATCCCCCAACAACTGATTGGGAAGCTGAACCTGTTGGGCCTGAACACCTCCCTCTGCAACTGGATCCTGGACTTTCTGACCGGTAGGCCTCAGTCAGTACGGATCGGGAACTGCACCTCCAGCACCACCACACTGAGCACTGGGGCCCCACAAGGCTGTGTGCTCAGTCCCCTGCTGTTCACACTGCTGACTCACGACTGTGTAGCAACACACAGTTCGAACCACATCATTAAGTTCGCTGATGACACAACCGTGGTGGGTCTCATTAGCAAGAACGACGAGTCAGCGTACAGAGAGGAAGTGCAGAGGCTAACAGACTGGTGTAAAGACAACAACCTGTCTCTAAATGTTGACAAGACAAAGGAGATGGTTGTTGACTTTAGGAGGACACGAGGCGACCATTCTCCGCTGAGCATCAACGGCTCCTCTGTGGGAATCGTCGAAAGCACCAAATTCCTGGGTGTCCACCTAGAGAAGGACCTCAGCTGGTCCCTCAACACCAGCTCCCTACAGAAGAAAGCCCAACAGCGTCTCTTCTTTCTGAGAAGACTGAGGAAGGCCCAGCTTCCACCACCGATCCTGACCACCTTCTATAGAGGAACTATCGAGAGCATCCTGAGCGGCTGCATCACTGTCTGGTTTGGGAATTGTGCCATATCGGATCGCAAAACCCTACAACGGATAGTGAGGACAGCGGAGAAGATCATCGGGGCCTCTCTCCCCTCTATTGAAGACATCTACACCACACGCTGCATCCGCAAAGCCACCAGCATTGTGGCTGATCGGACACACCCCTCTCACATACACTTCACACTCCTGCCATCTGGAAAAAGGTACCGAAGCATTCGGGCACACACATCCAGACTGTGCAACAGCTTTTTTCCACAAGCCATCCGTCTCCTCAACAAAAAGGGACTGGACTGATAAACACAAACACACTCACACACACACAAACACAAACATTATCACACAGCTTAACTCAACTACCTCAAAATATTGAGACTGGACTGACTAATCAACACAAGTGCAGACACACTGACCTACACCACCAAATTATCGTACACACCAACCTGTAAATGCTTCACTGTTTTTAACAATCTTTTTGCACAATGATCATTACTGGACTACATTTTTGCACTAATTCCTCAAATCTTGCTGCTGTTTTAAGGAATGTTTATGTTTACCCACTACCTCAACACCATATTTTATGTTCGGTTATGTCGTGGTTGCGCACTGTCACTTTGTTGTTGCTCTTGTTTGCACATTTGCACGTGCACTTTATGTTGTCTATAAAAATGTTACTTAGCTAGTTAGTTATTGTTAATTTATGTTGTAATTTATGTTAGGTCTCTCTGTCCTGTCTCTGCTAGCCAGTTAACTAGGCCTCTTGGTTAGCTAGTTTAGTGTCTATGTTAATTTATGTCGTAAATTTATGTTGCATGTAGCACCTTGGTCCTGGAGGAACGTTGTTTCGTTTCACTGTGTACTAACTGTATATGGTTGTAATGACAATAAAGCCTACTTGAACTTGAACTTGAACTAATGCACAAAGATAAGAACAGATTAATAGCTAGTAATCTGGCAAGTACATTACTGACTGAAAGTATCAGGAAGTAGGAACTCAATGCAACCACTTTTAGCTTGACCAGGTACAGTAATATAAGCACCAAAAGATATAGAACCTAAATTTCTCCTAAGGCTCTACCATGGTGCATGCTTCTACCATGAACCACAGTATGGTAGTATGGAATACATGGCAAGATGTCAAATATGTTATACATGTTCACGTATGTCAACACCGCCGCCAGCTGAACTGAACAACATTGATCACTAAATATACACCAGCAAACTCATGACAGAATCACTGGAGCACCTAAGGGTTACCTGCGAGGACCAAAGGCTAGCCTGCTCAATCTGATCCCACAGAAAAGCCAATGCAGCACATATTGCTGTAAAGAAGTTAATGCTGGCTACGATAGAAAGACAGCAGAACATCCAACGCACAACAGCCTGCTGCATACTGGGTCCAGCAGGCAAGAGCCACCAACCAAACTTTTAAGATCTCAATTTAATCAAGCACCCATGGGATGCGCTTGAGAAACAGCTCCGATCCAAGGAGGGCCCACCCTACAACCAACAGCACCCAAGTGATATGCTGTCAACCTCTTGTTGCCAAACACCACGGCATACCCACAGAGGCCCTGCAGAGGCACACCCAGAGGGGCCAGAGCCACCCCAGTGGCACAAGGGCACTATTAATGTTAAAGGTGTTAATGTAATGGTTACCACAATTATACTCTACAAAGGTTATACTACCGCAGTAACCACTGAAGTGCCATAGCATGTTCCCTACCATGAGTAACACAGTAATACTATGGTATACAAAGATCAGTCATAACATTAAAACACAAAACTTTATGGCCAATATTCTGCAGGTTCCCCTTGTGCCCCGTGGGCTGGTCTGGCCCCATCTGAGCATGACTCCACAACACCTCTGAGGGTTTTGTTATAGTGTCTAGTGCCTGGTGAGGCCTCTTTGAATCAGATTTGATTGTCTAGGGCATCCCATGTGTGCTCTGTGGCATCCCATGTGTGCCTTGAGCTCTTTGCCTGTTAGATACCATATGTGGTAGGCTGTGGTGGACAGGTGTTTGTTTCGGTGCTTTTCTACCGTCTTGATTGCTGACTTTTTTCAGCAGGTGGTGCTGCAATGGCAGGCTGGATTTGGCCCCCACAGGCTGGGTGCCAATGATCACCAAAGATAGTTGTGACAAGTCTTTTTCTAGTAATTTAATAACACATTAACAACATTTCCCATTGTTTCCACTAACATTCTACATGCTAGATTGTTAGACTTTGCCATCCATTAGCTAGCATGCAAATCTTCCTGCCAACTTACAACAGTGTTCTCAAAAATGAACCCCTTTAATTAGGGGTGTCTCTCATTTTTAACCTTTCCATGTAAGTGATTAAATTATGTCTAACCAGATACACTAAATGCTGCTAGCGTATAGAACTCTTTTTTAATTTCCACATCTTTTTTAATCTCTTAGCTTACAGACAATTGTGTAACCGTCACAGAGAACGATGTAGAGAATTTTTCAAGCGCATTAGACATTAAATTCTGTTAACCCCTTGCCCCCGAAAGGATGTCTTTACCTAAAAAGACATCCTATTGTATCTGCTAACCCTAACAGGGTTTTATACAACTCTACACTTAAGATTTAAATGACTATGATTTAGCGTCTTTATATTTTTATTATCTCTGTGTTACACCAGGAGCAAGCGATAAAGGTACGGATCGTTTTTGCCATGGAGACAGAACTCTGCGAGAGCTGCTATTAAAGTATGACTCACCCACAGCTAGTTTCCAAGAGACTGTCTCCAACCTGCAGAGAAGCCATTCCAAAGTCTGCTATTCTGATGTTGTTCTTCTCATCCAACAGCAGGTTCTCTGGCTTCAGGTCTCTGTGGCTGAACAAAAGAGGCAAATGTTTTACATGAGAAACCAGGACACATGGAGATGTTGGACGACTTTTAATTTCATCGAAATGATTACTGTAGATTAAATACAGACGGTGATTAAAGGTAGATTTAATTATAGATAACATTTACGTAATTGCCCCCTTTTTTTTGTACTTTTCTTAATATCAGATTAGTTTCCAGATTGGTATGAACGTACAGCATGCATAGTCTTTTCAACTACAGGTCACTGGAGGTTTCCTTGTATTGTATTTTCTTTTTTTCACCTTTGCCGATATCAGACATTAAAATTGTAGTGAAGCTGCCACAGGGCATTAAGCTTCTTACAGGGTCTAGACAACCATCTCTCACACACACAAAACCATTGTTGCTTCTAGGTTTTTAGGCATTTTTGTTTTGCTGTTGGTCTTTAATAAGGGGGGTCAGGATTGTGTAGTACAGATTGACAGCACAACATGGGCAGCCATATTATGAACTGATTTTAGTTCATTTTTATCAACTATACAAACAAGACTAAAAAATGTAAAAAATAGGTCACATAGGCAAAGAAATAGCACAGATACACATGATCGTGTGTGTGTGTGTGTGTGTGTGTGTGTGTGTGTGTGTGTGTGTGTGTATGCCCCGCGATGAACTTGCACAATGTCCGAGTGTACCCCAAGTCTTATGGGATAGGCTAAAGGCTCCAGGCCCCAGTGACCTCTGCATAGGGATAAGCGCTATAAAAAATAAATGAAAAAACTAAGAAGGTTGAGGAGCTTTTTATGAAAGCCTCTTCTAAAACTCTGGTAAACTGATTTTCTGTTGTTATTCATGTTTTTGAGTAATAAAGATTTTGATGTCTCAGACCTTGAAGAAGTAATACGAAATATCGTATCAGTGGGTATAAGTAAATACAAATTAGGTCATAAACACTTGGACCCTTTATATAAGACCAGGAGGTCCCTGGTTTGAGCTTCGATGCCGCATGATTGCCACTATTAGACCCTTGAGACAGGTCCTTCACCCCCAAATGCTCAGATACTGTACAATTGAGCTGGCAACCCGACCCTGTAAGTATCTGCCACAGATACAGTGGATGTATATCAGTTGCCCAATGTGCCGGGCAGCACGTAGATGGAACCATCCATCCTACAGTAGGTATGTATACACATAGACACATTACAACCTTATTCTACCACATGTGATCATTCTTCTTAATCATAGTATTTTATGACCTAAAAATAATCTTGCAGATATTTAATGATCAGCGCTTCAGGTACAAAACACTCTGAATACATCTAAGATCAAAAAGAAGCTTTTTTCACTTACATCATTTTAATCACAAATCACCGCTTAATTGGGTTGCCTTCAAACTTGAACTTTTTGTGATTAAAGCTATCAATAAAGTAGGCCACAGATATTCATAACTTAAGCAACCAATGATTCCACAATCCCCAATCTACTTGTATAAACGATCAAATCTCTTTTGCTTCGAGCTCCTTTGAAGTCTCACCGCAGAAATCCGTTGGTTTGAAGTCACCTGCTGGGTTTCAAATAACCTGATCAAGTGATACGATTGTGATCAGACAATGTTTCACATTCTCTCTGAGGAAGCCAAGGATTTAGCTCAGCCGGATGCTGACCGTTCCACTTTGTGTTAGATTTGGGTACGGAGTAAGGCAGGAAGGCTGTCTCTCTGCAAAGCCTACTGTGAGGCTAGCAGGTAGGAAATGGTCTACTAGTCTCACACAATTTCCTCAATGAAAACAAATCATGGCCTGTGAATGATTGAAATTGGCTGGATTGTAGTGCAGAAGACATTCCTGTGTTCTCACCAAACCAGAAGACAGATGTCCCTGATCAGCTGCTATTGAGAGAAAAGTCGTTGAGGTTGTTGTATGGATATAGAGTTGTGAATAAAAATAGAAAAACTAAAACGAACATAAAACATTTTTGTTTTACTCGTAGCTCACAACCGCTCGAACATGAAAATTGTATAAGCGTTACAATGCCTTTGATCCAGAAAAACTGCAGCTCGCCAGTAAACTTGTTCTGAGATTTATACAGATGGTCAATAAAAGATGCGGCCCTGTGATTCCTGCTGGCCCTCCAGGTAAGACCCTCCAGAATAACAGCTGGCCAATAAGGAAGCAGCCATCCTGTAAGACCCGCCCAAACGATATATCCGCTTTAAAAGGGCAAATGTAAAACTGGAACAACTGAGGAGCAATTTTTTTGCATTTAATGAAGATTCAGTTTTTTGTTTGCAATCATTTTTATTCACTTTAAATCTATTTATTTTTTATTAATTCTTTTATTTTTATTCAATTATTTTGGCACAAATCTAATGCCATGGGAGAAATTTGGGAAAATTCAGATTCATCTAAATATCCACCTTTCAGACTGATGCACACTAGAGGTACAAAGTTGTAGAAGACAAACTGAAAAGAGATAAGGATTGTAACCACATATTTTAATGTAAAACTCCCACATGCTTCGCATAAATGTAACAAATCAACACAAATGTAATAGCTATTAAATTTTTGGGGACATTTATTACTTTTTTGGGGATTATACAATTATGATTATTGCATGAAAAGCTGCGGTTTAAGCTGCAGATTAGTATTAAGTTTGTGGTTTATTAAGTGTGCGGGATGCTTTTATTACACTGAGCGGTGTTAGAAGTGTTTTTTTTTGTGTGTGTGTGTGTGTGTGTGAGTGTGTGTGTGTGTGTGTGTGTGTGTGTGTGTGTGTGTGTGTGTGTGTGTGTGAGAGAGAGATTACGAAATAGTTTCCTTTCCCATTGGTGACACTTCTATCTTTATGGGTTTCTAGCCTGTCCACTTGACCTGCCCTTCCCCTCAAATTAACTTTCCTTCCCCCTAGTTTTAAAAAAAGAGCTGAGAAAGACGGATGGTCATTACCCCCTCCTGACCAACACTAACACTCAGAACCAATAAAGACATTCTTGAGGAGAGGACACGCTTTCTGTCAGCGAGGCTGCTGTTACGCCCTGGGGTTTTAGTCATAAACTCTGTGTGCCAAAAACGAGCAATTTCAAGCCTGCAATCAAACGAATCATAGGGATTTTTTTTTTTTATAATAAAACATGCAAAAGTGCAATGACACCCAAATGAGGATGGGTTTCCTGTTGAGTCCGGTTCCTCTCAAGGTTTTCTTCTATTACCATCTCAGGGAGTTTTTCCTTGCCACTGTCGTAGTCGTCCTCGGCTTGCTCATCAGGGACAGTCTTATCATTTTGATTCATACACATTCACATCTCATACAAACTTAAATAATTATTTTGATTGTGTAAAGCTGCTTTGCGACAATGTCAATTGTTAAAAGCGCTATACAAATAAAATTTAATTTAATTAAAATCAGGCTTCATTTGAGGATTGTATAATGATGTATAGACCATATAGTTGGGAGAAAATGGCATGACCTCACAGGAAGAGAATTGGGTCTCCGGAGCTTAAAATGGCAAATATACAGTACGCAGCACAGATGGAATGAATATGAGATTCATGATGTTGAAAGCCTACAGCTAACCACAGCATGGCATATTTGTGGCTCTGTGGTTGAATTCTGTAAAAATGTAAAAAAAATTTTATTAAAAAGCCATTCGTTTTTTAATAAATCTATTTTTTATATAAAAAAAAAATCTTCCAATAACACTCTACTAACATATAGTAGTAGAAGAAGTTTAAAATCTCCACTTTAAAAAAAGCATAAATATATTAATTCAAAAACATTGTTACATCGACTTTTAAAGAATTAAAAAAAATATTATCAGGTTTTTAATTGCTCAGAACTGGACTCAATCATTTCCTAACGTTGTGCATGAAATGTCGCAATTTCACTATGCTGCTGGATAGCGAAGGGACACAAGCCTAATTACTTTAGTTTGTAATCAGTTGCTGGGGGGCAAACTTTCACATCCAGCATCTGCACGTCACGTCAATATACCTTTTTTTTTTTACTTTGCTTTCTGTAACATTACATCTGGTTGAGATATTTCCATCATATTAAATGGTTCTTACTTTGGGAAGTTTATACATCCCAAAACTTGTGATTGACAAAAAGTCACATCATTTCCCCAGGCAGAGTCAGCGCTAGATTAGGACTGTAAGTTTTAGTCTGAGTCTTTCTCTTTCTCTCTCAGCCAAAAATACAGGGGAACTAAACATGACAGGTTTGCTTCCGATGGGTTTGACAGACCAAACTGCAGCTGCCTCGTCCATACTGCTAGTGCTCAAACTGGGCCTGAAAAAAAAGTCATAATTTAGCACTTGGCTGCAACAATATTGGACAGCTAACAACACAGCACATTAGCAAGAGCTTTCAGGCTCAGTAGGGACGAAAAAGAATTTGGGAGAGACGAGCCCAGAGAGACAAAGCAACCCCGCAGTGCTATTTATTCAATCATTTCCATCACCCATCCAGAGAGGCCTCCAACCCATCCATCAGGGGAAAAAAAAAAAAACATATGCCTGTAGATTGGAGTCTTCATTAGACTCGGACGAATGGTAAACAGATGCAAATATTGTGCTAATGGCTATGTTTTCGATGCATTAGCATAGTAATGCATGAAGAGAGTACAGTACAGCCACAAATATGAATTCAGTACGTAGGTCATTCACTTAAAACTATTAATAGTATTAAAAATAGCTGTAAAAGTTTTTATAATGATTAAAACTACATTTGAGGGAATCGAACACAGCAGCTTTACATAAAGTTGTAAAACGTATAGTTAGTTAACCAATATTTGGTTTACGTACCTACTACATTATAAAGATTAAAAGTTTGACATTTTAAGTAAAGCCCTCCCCGCAGGTTCATGAATGTGCTCTGAAAGTGACGGCTAAAGCTGTGAATTGCGCAATGACATCTTAATAGATAACGTGATAAAACATTTGTAGCTCTGCGTTGCAGGGCTCAATTTCTCTCTGATTATTTCCTCCTGTTGTACAGCTAATTGAAGCCCTCCGGGCTCTAAGCTCTGCGGAGCGAGAGCAGATGGAGCGAATTTCGACGCGCTTTTCCCTCTTTATCTCTGAGCCGAGGATAGAAGATGAGCTTGAGGACACAGTCGGTGATGGAAACTACTTTCATGTGTCATACCGAAGGGGGCCGATCTATCTCCGACCTGCCAGAGAGGCAACATCATGATGCCTCACTGGGGTGATAATTGGTATTTGCAACAATGCTTCATAATGACTAAGTAATGCTCCACTTCAGGTGGCAGTCGTCGTACGTAAATGATGTCGCCTTAAGTAATAAACGTGGCAAAACCGGCCATATGATCCATGAAATCAGGGAAAGGCAAGAAGAAAAACAAAAAAAACAAACAAACAAACAAACAAACAAAAAGCCTGATTTTGAAATTATACTTTCTAGTGTTGTCTTATAGTGATATGGTGGAAAAACTAAAAAGAAAAATATATAGCATAAGTACCCGTCATTGATGGTTAAAGAGTTTGTAGAAATAGTTAAAAGGTTTAAGGTTAAAATAAGCTGATCAGCTTTAATGTTATCAATAATATTATTATTTATTATTGGGGTCCCCCAATGTATGAAACGTGAGACAATGATGAGTTCCGACCAATGTTCAGACAAATTTTTTTTTTTTTTTTATTCATATAGATTCTCCAAAATAGATTTTGTTGTACTTAAGTTGCTGTGTAGAAGTTTATCCAAAATTAAAGTATTTTGCTAAAAATTCTTTAAGGCAAATAAGAGTTTTGTTTCCAATCTTGTCTTAAAGAAACAGCCTTTAATTTTTTATTAATTTAATAATATTCATAACTTTAATATTTATTTAATAAATAGCCAAATATTTATTTATTCAATAATTTTAACTTCTATAAGCTTCCCACAATTGTACTGTATCTTGCTGTAGAGTAAGATATCAGATCAGTATCTGTCTTATTAGCTTCAATTAGTCCTGGTTATATAAAGTGGCTGAATAAACTTGCCTACATCAACAAGATATGATTGGAAACGATAAAACCAGGATGTAACCGAACCTAAATAAAGATATAGATAGGAGGTGCACTAATAATTTGATGCAGTAGATGTGTGGATTAGGACCTTCAGGTCAAGTGAAATAAATGTTTTTTATATTGGAAGTGATTATAAAACATTCAAGTCAAACCAATCCCATATTGTCAGTCATTTTATTTTATTTATCTGACCTGGTTAAGGTTATGATGGTCAAAATGCCTTATATTTTTCATAAAATATATCCAGCTAATTATGTTAGAAAACACCAAGGCGGTTAATAATAACTGTGTGGGAAAAAAAAAAAAAACATCACTAGCTGAGATTGCGTAATGTACCAATGATGCTGACAGTGCCGGAAATTCTAGTTCTGGGACTTTTCCTGGTAGGATTTATGGAAAAAAAACAAAAAAAACATCTGGTTTATGCCAAGCCTTGTGTGGGTTTAAATCATACAGATGTTCCGGCAGCGACACTGTGTTATACTCCTATTATTCACAAAGATTTATGAGTCTTTAAAAGAACAGGCATGTGACCTGCCCTAATTGAAATAGTTAGCGCATATCTACGCTCTAAAGCTTCTATGCAGGTTTGATCACATTCCCATAAATTGGTTTAAGAAGAGATCTGCATAAAGGAAAAGTGTAAAAGACGTATTAAAGTGGGACGTTCGCAGCCAGATGACCCAATAAAATAGCTAGTGCACGTCTACAACTACACAAGCCAGTTGTCCACAACACTATGTTCATTATTTATACATGAACTGTAGAATCTGCATTCTGAGCCTACACTGAGCGTTACAGAGGAGAGGTTAAAGAGTTCAGCCAGGGAGATAATCAGAGCAGCATCATACAACAATTTCGATGCACACATTTAGCTGTAGTCTACTCCAACAAAAATCTGGTATCATGTGGCAACAGTACTAAACCTCTGAGTGTGTAAAAGAAGAGAGCAGGAAGAAGGTTTTACTGTCATTAAACAGGAGTATAACGAAATTAAACTATAACAGTGCAATTAAAACTCCGTGCACGCAGACCCCGAGGCCCTGGAGGTGTAATGCCATAGTGCTACTTGTATAAAAGATTTCAATGCACTTACCATATGGAGTGACTGTGACAGAAGTCCAGTGCCGAGATGATCTGTCTGAAAAACTTCCTGGCCTCTTTGGGCGTTAATCTTCCCTTCTTTACCAGGTAGTCGAAAAGCTCGCCACCAGACACGTGCTCTAGAACCAAATATCTGGCAGAAACAGAGAAAAAGATATTCGGGATAGAGTTTCAAAATGTTCTACTTCGGATTTGGTTTCTAATTCTGAATTTTGGTCTGTTATTGTTTTTTGAACTTACAGGCTTCATTTTTCAGATCAAGTTAATCAAGTCCCACATGTGAGGCTCAGATGTGAACGTGCATGTTTTTTTATAGCCCTTCTCTGTGTCAACGGCAAACACCCTTTATCCTCATATGCATATTCAAACAGACGCGCGTGTGGCGGCATACACACGCGGTCGCACAGCTGCACACTGACGCACAAAGCAACAGACACACAGATCCTCTGATTTATTAGTCGATTAAAGGATTTTCTCATGCGATTACCTGTCAGGGCAATTTAAATTAGGGATGAATTCATACTTGATTTGTGAGCGTAAAAACATTCTTCGGTAAACATTTTACGGCCGCTTGGGCCATCCATCTGTGTCATCAGAATATTAAGAAAACAAATTCCTTGCCGGTTTCCACAGTGACGCTTTTATCAATTATTGAAAACTACATTAGGTGTAACCAGTGGAGCGCCAAGCGAGGAGAAAGACAAAGCGCGCCCTCTTCTACGGCACGCGTCATGAACTCTCACACACACACATTCGCGCAGACAAACACCCAAGAGATGCTGGTACTTACAAATATTTCTTATTTTCATACACGTCGTGCAGCTTCAATACGTGAGGATGTTCTATGAGCTTCAGGATCGCTATTTCCCTCTCAACCTGCGAAGAGAAAAAAAAGAACAAATGATGAAACAGTACGACCAGAAAAGGTGTATAAATACAGTATTTACATTCCGTGCCTGTTATAACACAATAACAGACCCCTGAGAGTAAAGTACACAGAGAGGACCCATAATAACAAATGCACTAATGACTGTAATACCATCGGATTCCAGCGTGTTTCGTAAAACGCTGCGGCGGAGACGCGGTTCGCTGATATTAGCCTGTCCAGTCGTGTCTAATTAGTGCACCAGTACTTTCATTAAGAGGCTGAACATTAATCAGCACCATAGAAACAACACCAGGAGTGAGTACTGCATCCAGGTCTGGTGCCATGACACACATTAACATACACTCACTGGGCGTCAGGGTGAGAAGGAATGAGGTTTTAGAGCTGCACTGAACTGGTTCCCTTCAAACCTGTCCACCTACTTGGATGGTGGGAGGAAACTGGAGAACTTCGGAGAAGAAAATGCAAAACTCCACAAGCAGCAGCTCAGGATTGTGCCACTGTGAAATTTCACAAGTTACATCATATATTACTATTATGTGTTTACAGTGCTGTGCAAAAGTCTCGAGCTACCCATAATTATTTTATATTATATTATAATTAAATTAAATTATGTAGATCAAAGTAAATAAACTGTATATATAAATATATATATATAATATTTATTTGACAGGCTACATAGTTGTTTATACAACCTCAGCAGCAACCTCATTTCCCCTCTCATCTGTTCCAACCACTCAGCATTCAGCATCACCAGTGCACTAATCACCGGCCTGATCATCTGTCATCATCTACACCTGATTCTCACTGGTTCGTGCCTTAAGTTAAACGTTTTTTTTAATGCATGAATGATTGATAGGTCACTTTGTGGCTTAACAAACGAAAAACATTCCTCTGAAACTGGTCAGGTATGGGAACTGGACCGAAAATACAAGAAGGTCTGGCTCTTTGGATGTGAAATATGAAGCAATAAAGGGTGGCTTAAGACGTTTACACAGTAGTGTATATATAGAGCAGGGGTAGCTCGGAGGGTTAAGGTACTGAGTCACTGAATGATCAGAAGGTTGGCAGTTCAAGCCCCTGCTCCACCAAGTTGACACTGTTGGGCCCTTAAGCAAAGCACTTAACCCTGTCCGCTTCTGGGGTGCCATATCATGGCTGACCCCAGCTTTGCTGGGATATGAAAAGAATGAATTTCACTGGGCAGTAATAAGAAAATAAAGTCTTAACTAAATACATTATTTTCCTTGGAATTTTAGTCACCACTTCCTAACTCCAAGTTATTCTTGATCTGGAGTAATAAGGCATCCATAGTTTTATGATAAAATGTAAATTTATTGTCATTTTTGTAACAACTGTTTGTTTCCTTCATCTTTTCAGATTAGAACAGATCCATGCTCAAGCGTGCTGACATTTTTGATGTTTTAAGGGGCTGGATTGTTGGTCAATTTAAGGGGAAGATTGTCTCAGACACAAATACCCCGTTCTACCTTTTATACCCCTATCTCACCTACGCGGTTTCGTGCAGTGGCCATACAGTAAGTACGGTTTATCATGATTCACCGAGAGTTTTTGGCGCTGTGAGTACGTTTCCATCTTTTCGCGCGAAAAATTAAACATGTTTAATTTCTTTGCCGGCCCTCGCGGAAGCTTAGGTGTAGGTGAGATAGGGGTATTACTGAATTCCAGCTTAGTTTACTGAAAAAAGTAAAAAATCAATGGAGTCATGATTTGGACAACATGGGGCTTCTAAAAGACGTCTTCCGATCAGCTCCGATAAAAAAAAAAAAAAATCAACAAAGTGAAAATATTGTAGCTATTATTATTATTATTATTATTATTATTATTATTAATAATATTATTATTATTAATATTATTATTATTATTATTATTATTATTATTATTATTAATAATTTTTACCACATTTAAATACTGGAATCACATTATAATAATATCGGCACATACAGTAAATACCCTATTAGTATATTTAAGCAGTGGTAGTGTAAATATAAACATTTCATTGAAATTCAGTCCAGCCTGTAAGCAAAGTCTAATTCTCAGTAATGGAACTACTACAAATATGTTAGTTTCATCATTATGTATCACAACAACTCATCTGGTAAAATCCATATCCCAATATTGTAAATACTACCAGATACGACTGGTATTGATTATCAGTGGGAATATGTAGCTAACCAGGATAATCCGGATGCTAATGAAAGCGTAAACACCTGCTCAGAGGCACGCAGCAGAAGCAGCATTACCGCCAAGCGTCTTAGCATTCGTCGGATTTCATTTTCACTGCTTTTAAAATCTCATTGATGGAAGAAATTACAAAAACTCAATTACCTCAGCAAAGCTCAGCATCATTTATACGATTCATAATTTATTCACTTGATCCCAGAAGCAATAGACCTAAAAACCCATCTTCTTAAAATATACAGTATGTATTTATATCCACTATACTATATACAGCAGATGGAGGAAATATGCCCAGAGATGAAATGAAATATACTGTATATTAAAGTACGCTGCTAGGCTTTAGATAAAAATAGAACATATGCTTTCAAGTACAGCAAAATATTGTTTTTTTTTAATGATCTGTCATTTCAGTTATTACATTGCAATGTAAGATCTACAAATACGAGCTGCACGAACGCAAGCAAATTTATTAGCATATGTTGAACTGGAGCGCTCTTTACAAGTCTATAGCTATAGGCTGAGTGACTCCTCACACCAGCTTCTCCTCCTCACCCCAGTGCTCTCTACAGGCTGTGTGTTGATAAGACTGCAGATTCGTGTACCTGGGGTTCATATCGGTGACTGAACAAAGAGTCTGCATCTACCAGACAAGCCAGCTTATCTCACGGACACACACACACACACACACACCAAAAGAGATCACAACTGTTTACTCCAGCCACTCACACGCAAAATTGTACTAGAGACTGCATGACTATTAACACTTACTAGTCAACCAGAAATTCATATAAGTATCCCACCAAACTTTCTGCTGAACCTGGGACATTGGTAACGCTTGATCAGTATAATTAAATTCCGATAAACCATTTGTCAACAAACAGCCTTACACACACTAGCAATTACTTTTTCAGCTTGTCTGTTTTACGCTCCATGCTTAACAATGAAAATGAACAAATCCTGTCAGAAAATATTATATTATCACCTCACCCATTCATCTTCTATATCGCTTTATCCTGTATTCAGGGTCACGGGGGCCTGGAGCCTATCCCAGGAGACTTAGGGCACGAGGCGGGGTACACCCTGGACAGGGTGCCAATTCATCACAGGGTACACAAACACACACACACACACTACGGGCACATGCAAACTCCAGGCACCCAGAGAAGGGAATCGAACCCTGACCCTGGAGGTGCAAGACGACAGCGCTAACCACTACACCACCCAGCCGCCTTACATTTAAACACATTTAAAGTTGGCCTTTGCTTAAATTACAAGAGGCTAAATGTAATGCTTAACTTAAAACATGAACATTTAAAGCTTCCAAAATAAGGTTATATAGTCATTTTCAAATGAAACATTTTGTTTTAGAAACCTTTTGTGTCGATTTTTAAAAATGAGTAAAAAGGCCAAAAATGTCATTTATTGCATTTTACTTTCAAACTGTCCATATGTAGTTGACTGCAAGAATTAGCTTAATTTAGTACGTAATACTTCCCTGGACTCATTTACACACTACAGGCAATTTGGGGACACCAATTAGCCTAATCTGCTTGTCTTTGGACTGTGGGAGAAAACCGGAGTACCCAGAGGAAACCCAACACAGACCGGGAAGACATGAAAACTCTATGCTTACAAACCCCGAGGTGGTAGACGAACCTGGACACTGAAGGTGCCAGGCAACAGTGCTTTCCATGCTCAGGCTATGCTCACAGACCAGAGGTGAGAATTGAACCAAGACCCTTGAGGTGCAGGGCGGCACTGCTTTCACACACACACACACAAACACAAAATTCCAATCGTCTCGACAAAGCCATCTCACCCACCTCGGCAAATCAAGCGGCAATCATTTTCTTACCATCAAAGCCCCGATTCTTCAAAGGTCTGTCACCTAGACCTCAGTGACAAAGCGAGAGAAAAAAACGAAATAAATAATGAAACGCTTCCTTTTTTAAACCTCTGCTTGACTTGCTGCTTTATCAAGTGGCCAGTCATGGCAAATTCCCCCCTGCATTTGTCTCCCTGGCTTCACTTTTTCTTCATTAGGAAAACCAAGAGAGATGACTCACAGGAGTGTGTGGAGTACGGATACACATGCCTGGTCATGATCAGCTCCGTTGTAGAGTCTGATACGGGTAGCAGCATCTTTGTGTCTGTGACAAACATGGTTTAATCAATTGCTAGACAATGTGCTTTTTAATCATTTTTATGCTTTTTTGTGATATCTGTTGCTCCCTATTGCTCCCTAGATTCGGTGTTGCACAGACCATTCACACATGACCACACACACTATACAAACCTTATAAAGGTACACAATACTCTTTTGCTCCTTGGTTGTGTGAATAGAGAGATCTATTATAGAGCATAAGTTCAGAGGCTTTAAAATGAAAAACCTGATTTTAAAAAGCAGTGATGCATCTGATCTGGCATCTGATTTCAGTTTCCTCCAAACCACATGACGCCAGCCGACCGCATATTTTCAGGCTGCTTACTCGCACCATTGGGCGGCGTAACACACTCAGAGGACAGCGCTATCCGCTCACGTGAGCTCACAGACACCTCTGATTGCAATAATTTCAGCAATTTCCTTAGTTGTTTTCTTTGCTTCATACAGAACAATAAGTTTTGACTCTTTTTAAACAGATCAACATCTTTGCCACAACCACAGGATTTTTCTTCTGTCATGGCTGTTTAAGAAACAAGAAGCAATGATCAGACCGCCTTTTTCACGTCTGAAACGCTAGTTTCCCAGGAAACCCTTTAATGGAGTAAACACTTGAGATAATGAGTTCTTGTAATGTGCAAGTAGTAAGGTGGGCAGTATGAGCTTGTGCGTTGTTCTGGGGAAAAAAAACAAAAAAAACCGATCAGAACGATAAGTGATCGCAGAATTTCAACATTTTCAAGATTTTCAAGCACAGACAGACAGATTTCTTTAAAGCGTTCGCACCGATTAAATATTTTACTGCGGCTAAGAGTCTTATCACCGTACTGTGCTTGAAGTCTTGTGTAAATGTCAATCGGATTTACACCTTTATTCACAAGAAAGTTCATCACAAGTCCCGGTTTGACTTCGTACAAATAAATACAGGGATAATAAGAAAATTAAATATTAAGAAAGAAAATTTTTTTTCATCGGTTTTCTGTTATTTCTATTATTACATTTTATTTATAAGAAATATTCCTGATATTTATTATAAATAATATTTGAGATTATTTAAAATGAAAGAATCTGATTAACAAGAAGACAAAACATCACGCTGATTCAGACTAGATATAGACATACAATATGTCCTTCTAATATCTGGAGTGTTACGTGTTTGGAATAAATTCCGTGTTGCTCTGTACAGTATAATGAATAATTGTAATGTAATTATTAAGTGGAGTGTAAATTGTTACTCTACTTTAGAACCAGGCACAATTATCAAGTAATAGCACTTTTATCACTTATACACACTGGTTTGGTCACCAGCACACACACACACACACACACACACACACACACACACACACACTAACACACACGATCACTATTAAACATTAGAATTGCCTTGTCTGTGTTTGTTATACAAGGAGGAACGAGGTAGCTCTCTCCTTTTGTCTCATTATACCCGAGTGGAAGTGTTCACCTCGGTGCCCTTTCTCATTGGCTTAGCATGTTTAATCATTATCACTCGTGCAATAGCGGCATGCAAAAGTGATTATCGAGTGATTCATTTCCCTTGAGAACGGGGTTTCAGACTCCTAAAGCCAGAGTTTACCATCAAATTACAAGGTCAAATGACTGCAAGGCACTGAATGGAACGCTACTGGAAGTGATTTGATTTGAACTGATGACATGCATGAGCTGCGATTCGGATATTCCATTTCTCCGCCTGCTTAAACCACGGGAAAAAAGGAACAATTAATCGCTAATCCAGGATATTGAGAGAATCCGAGTGCGTGCCAGTGTGTGTTTGGTAGACACTTCACCAGTGTGCTTTGTTCTTCGAGCTCTTTGTGTAGGTTTGTAACACAATACCTGTAAATAAGCTTTATGATTAGTTGCTCTACTCAACTGCTGTGTGATCGCAGGTTGCTGGTGTTAGGCTAATACGGCAAATTAAAATCATCTTCTGTAAAGATGAAGATAGAGAGGTGGCACCAGGGTGGTTGATGACCAGGTGGTCATCAACCACATGGTCCCATAGTACGGTTAATAAATTGCCCCCTCCTGTTGCCTTTTCCTTCCACTTCTTGAATCATGCTACCACATGCCATACGTATATGTAATGCGAATCTGTGTGTGTGAAACTGTTTGTCCATCCTGTAGAGCTGCTAATGGATTCTGTTTAAGGACATCGCTCTACTGTTGGAGCTTTTATATCTAACAAGCAAGATAATTGTTAGCAAACTAGCTAAAAATTATTTAATGCTTAACACTGTCGCCTGGCACCACCAGGGTCTGGGTTTGATTCCCGAGTTTGTTGTTCTACCCGTGCTTGGTGGGTTTCCTCTGGGTTTTTCCGGTTTCCTCCTTAGTCCAAAGTCATGCAAATTGGTGTTCCTAATTAAACTGCCCCGTAGTGTGTGAATAAGCGTGTGTGTACCCTGCGATGGACTGGCAGCCCGTCCAGGACGTACCCCGCCTTGTGCTCTAAGTCTCCTGGGATGGGTTCTGCTCTGGGCCCCCTGCAACTATGTATACAGGACAAAGTGGTATAGACAATGAGTGAGTGAGAATAATAAGAATGTTTGACTATTTAGCTTTCTATCCAAATCTTGATATATAAAATATACCAATAACTACCTGTTCTGTCTTTTAAACCCATTCATGTTGCCCGTAGTGCCATGGAAACTCATGATGACATACAAGAACCATATTAATGTATGAAAAGGTCAGCAAAAATGACGTGATGTTTTCGAGCAAAGACGACTCAAACAGATCAAGAGGGGAAAAAAATCTTTCTGTCATGTTTGCTTCATTTTAAAAAAAAATGAACCTCAGCCGTACTGAATCATTCCTATTCATAGTCATAGTCATAAATTTAAACTCACTTTAAA
This sequence comes from Clarias gariepinus, assembly GCF_024256425.1. NCBI lineage: Eukaryota > Metazoa > Chordata > Actinopteri > Siluriformes > Clariidae > Clarias > Clarias gariepinus. Next base: position 11,091,602 of record NC_071102.1, read on the forward strand.
TTCAGTTTTCACTTGCCAAAGCAGAAATAATGATCACTTCACCTCCTGTCATTGGCTGCATCCCAAACCGCATACCTGCACATTACATACTGTGGAATGTCAACATTATACAGTACACTGAGAGACTGTACAGTATATATTATTCAAAAGCTCTCTCTGTAAAAGACTGTCACTGTTGATGAGAACAGGTCTTTTTCTTACAGTCCTGTGGATCACAAAGTGGTTAGCACTGTCGCCTTCCACCTCCAGGGTCCAGGTTTGATTCCCGGCCAGGCTCGATTCCCGTCTCTGTGTGCATGGAGTTTGCATGTTCTCCTCATGCTTGGTGAGTTTCCTCCAGATACTCCGGTTTCCTCTCACAATCCAAAGACATGTAGGTTATGCTAACTGGCATTCCCAAATTCCCCGTAGTGTGTAAATGAGTGTGTGTGTGTGTGTGTGTGTGTGTGTGTGCCCTGCGATGAATTGGCACCGTGTCCAGGGTCTACCCCGCCTCGTGCCCTAAGCCTCCTGGGATAGGCTCCAGGCCCCCCGCGACCCTGAATACAGGATATAGTGGTATAGAAGGTGAGTAAGTGAGTGAATGAGTGAGTGAGTGAGTGAGTGAGTGAGTGAGTGAGTAAGTGAGTAAGTGGTCACTTCACAGCAGCAGCATTTTGCCATCATGCCTTGTTCGGTCGCCACAATGCCCTACTAATTTCAGAACCCACAGAGGCAATAATTTGCAGTGCCCTTTTTTTATGATGGCTTGGTGGCTTTTTTTTATTATTAAATGTCTTTGGAATTATCAAAATATATTCAGATATCGCCAAGTAAAATCACTCACCACTACTTCCTGCTTCCTGGCTGGTCCATCACACCTGCCACAATGCACTGCTAGCTTTTAATACATACACACGCTCCGCACACAGGGCCTAATTTGCTCCTTGTGCGTGTGTAATACTGGACCGTATGTACAAGGTCGTATGCAGGATTGAAATGAGTTTTAAATCTTTGTTGGTACAGTGCAGCCAAAAGCGAAGAGAATAACCCATGGGTTTGGTGGACATTTAGGTTTCTCTTGTCTATGTCTTCACTTTCGAATGGTCTCAGCTAAGGTACTGTTCCGGGGTTGAATCGCAAAAAGTATAAAATGGAAATCCAGTGTGCTATGTAGGGTGTGGAATCCCTTGTCCTATAGACTGACTTGCACCCTTGTTCAGAGGTTAGAGAGGGATTTGTGATTCAGCCTTTCATTAAAAGCTTTATAGCTTTGTAGCTCACATTAGCCGTGAACAAAGTGGTGAGGTGAGTCATGGACTTGTTGACGGCTCACACTCACATTAACTTGCAGTAATGAAAGATCGAAACACAACATGGATGATTGCAATTAAGAACAACTTAGAAGCAATTAAGGAGTAATTGTACTGAGGAAACAAAGTGTTGTTTAAGGTGACGTTATCACATGTGTTTTCTGAATATGTAAGCGTTCATAGTACTAGACCATGCTGGTATACTTTCACTTTTTGGATTTAAACCTACTGTACAGTATGGAATGCGACTGTGAAAACTTATATGATGTCAATTAGGCAGTAAAATAATAATAATAATAATAATAATAATAATAATAAGCCCAAATGTTGCACAACGCAGATAAAAATTGTTCAGTTATATATACCGGTAGGCCTAAAAATCCAATACCAATCACAATTTACTACATGATTAATTGCACAACATGTGGAAAAAAAAGCGGTTACTTATTGAAATACCATGTTGCATGCTTATTTCAGTCATTTACAGGCACTGTCTTTACAATTAATTGCATATTATTTTCCATATTCAAAGTCATAATAAGCAAGGTCATAAGGTCATAGGATACCTTCAGTTTTTAAAATTAACTATTGGATTCTTCTGGTCATGTAATCATCTGCTGTGTATGACATAATATAAATGCCTTTCTGCCCTTAGGCGCGATCGCTACGTTGCCTCTTTGCCCCATGTAGGACTTGATGCCTTGGTGTCCCTGGTATTTGTAGGACATTCAAGGCAATTACTGCACTTCCCTTTAGGACATGAAATTCATACAATAAAAAATAACTATCATCAATATCATTATATTCATATATAAAAATATCAAGGAAATCTAATGACTTTTTTTTTTTTACATTAATATGGGTTCTAAGTTGGAAAAAGTTGGCTCCAACAAATAGCAAGTACAGTATGTGATTATACACATGTAAATAACATGCAACATATTTTTAAATATATTTTTTGTAGTTTATTTGTAAAATAAATCTGTGTCGATGTTGGTATTTTTTTATTTAACAGGTACACGAGTCCCTGACAGTTATAAGTTTGAAAAGCTCTCCTACAGATGTTTTATTCATGTATGGATTTCAAAAATCCATTTTTCTCCTACCTACTGTACAACACAATCCTCCCTAATATACGTTCTCATGTCTGGGATTGTACCCAGATAAAGGGGCGGCTTCGGTCCTGCTCCTTTAATAAACACTGAGGCCGTTCTGCTCCTTCAATGCTCCTGGGAGCCACGGTGGCTTTGTAGCTAATTAACTTAAACACATGTGCAAACAGACACTCCTGCATTGTACGGCTGGTTGGGGTTAAACTAGCAGACCTTAGCACATCGCTGAGAGCGCTATTCCGGCTTAACTAATACCTCCTGAGACACCCGTTACAATGTACATCGCCATCAGTGAAGATTAAACACTGTTCCTCCCCCCCATGACAACAGCCCAATTCATCTGAGCGGCGAGCTAACAGCTGTGTCTAAAAATCATACGCGATCAGGTGGTCCGAGGGCTTCTACTGACAGTGCAACAAATGACTGCATCGCGGCAATCACGGAGACAGACCTGTGCAAATGAAAAAGGCGGAATGTTCTTTCACAGATATGGATTTTTCAAGCTAAGTAAAATTGCACACGTTTTTTTTTCCTAATGTTGATTTCAAGCAGTAACGACTCTGTTACAGATGCACTCGTTTGTGGATTAATGAATCTCTCAGGTTGTATCTGAAGCTTGATCGCTATTAGCGCATACAGTACGTGTCGCTGAGATCACATTATCAGGTCATCAGTGTGTACAAGCCAAACACCCCGGGTTCAATCCTGTCAATCTTGTGTCATGCTCATGCCTGGGTGCAACTGATAAACACATCTTTCTTCAATATGGGAAAGGGAAAGGATAGAGACAGTGGATGGTATACATGCACATGTTAAAAGCAGGGAATCATACGACTGATTGAGGAACGTGACGAAAAAAAAAAAAGACAAAAATCAAACATTCTTCCTATAGAAAAGCATATTGTACAGCTTTGTCGTATTGCCATGTGATTTCCATTGCTGCGGCTACGACCATCTTTGCCGGTCACACTCACACCTCTGCAGTCGACAAGAAAAAGCGACATCACTAATTACATCTCTTGCACAATCTCTAACCAACAAAAGCAGATTGAGAAAGTGGAAGCGGTGCTTGCAGCACTGGGAACTAAGCCATGTGCTGAGAGAGGGAATTTTATGACAAATTGACCGGAGTAGACAGAACGGCCAGCATAAGTTCAATTTGAAATGAGAAATTGTCCACGCAGGCTTCACTCTTGAAAAAGGACTCGACAGTATATCTCTACAAAATGGTGAGTAACATTCACCTCTGCTACCCAAAACAACAGTCTAGTGTAAATTACTACAAGCATACAGTCTATTTGTTCGACTAACTCTATGTTTGCCGCACTATGATATGGAAACACTATATATGACCTCTACAGTATGCATAATGTAGACTTTAGTGTGTTGATCTCCTCTGCAAACTCTGCTTCTTCCAGGTCAATGTCAATACAAATGATGGAGGGATGTAGTGTAATGAATATAAATGAATGCACGGCAATTTACACCCGTATATTAATTATGTTAATTTTCGTTCTTTCGTTCTTCACTACACTGGAAGACATAATTGCCTTTTAAAGCAATTAACCTATGAAAATGAAATAAATGCACAGATGAATTTCAGTAAATGAACACATGCAAGTGATCGAATGGGGTGCATCAAAAGACTTCCACTTCCTCAGCTTGACCATACAGACGGTCTTGGATTCGGCTGATGCAGACAGCTGTTTCCTGATGGCAGTCTAAAGCTGTGACTTTACACAGTAATATTTATAAGGTACTATCTGGAGCTCCTAAGTGCCCCAATTAATCCACTAAGGTCACCTAATTAGGTCATCTAAGTGACCTAATTAATAATGCTACCAGCCAATGAGAGCGTTGTTTACTAACTCACTCATGACTCACTCATTATCTACAGTAAACCGCTTTATTCTGTACACAGGATGAGCCTATACCAAGATACTTAGGGCGCGAGGCGAGGTACACCCTGGATGGGGTGCCAATCCATGACAGGGGACACACATACACTGGCGATTTGAAACCGCCAATTAGCATAACTTGCATGTCTTTGGACGGTTGGAGGAAACCGGAGTACCCTGAGGAAACCCACTAAGCACGGGAAGAACATGCAAACTCCATGCAAACAGACCCTGAGTTGGGAATCGAACCCGGACTCTGGAGGTGCACGGTGACAGTGCTAACCACTACGCCACCTAACTTATCAATAATACATATACCACATCAACATTATTCCTGCCTATACATACAGTAGGGCTTCTACACACAACTGTGGAACACATCCCTATTTTTAGGAAACACTGAGATCAGTTCTCTGGACATCAAAACAGCTTCCACACATCAGGACTTCGCAGGAACTAAAAGAACATCATTCTCACGTAACCCTCAAGACAATAAGGCGGTGTGAGAAAACATAAAGACCAGCATCTAGTAGATGATTTATTTGGTGTAGCTATTTCTGTACTATCTTGTACCAATCCAAAACTACAGTATCAAGCAGAACTGGATGCCTCCACCAGGGATAAATCTACAGCTTTTGTTGTTTCTACTTTAAACATGTACAAAGTTATTGAATAAAAAAACTATTTCAGACCTCGCTGTGAATTTGACCCTATGTGGATTAATAATAATAATAATAATAATAATAATATAAAAGTCTGCTGGTTACGATGATACCATAATAATCCTACAAACATTCAGCCACTTTTTCTTACGATGGACGTAGAAACAACCTGAAAACATTATGCCTCCATCGTCTCTTGCCGGCGAACACTAGGATGGAGTGCAATACCCCATAAATCATCATCTGTGTACCCTTCTGCTTCCTCTCTCTATAGTGAAGTCCCTCAATCCTTCCCACCAGGGGAATTTAAGACAGCATCCCATGCTGCATGGAAATCAATAGTTAAACAGCTTTGTACTGGTCTGTCATTTACTCAGCGCAGTGTTTTGTGATCAATAACAAATCTACTGCTCTCCAAGCCTCTGCCTTCAGCCCCACTCTAACGCATTTATGCCTTTATGGAATATGTGGTGCTGCAAATGCCCCTCTCTTTTTTATAGCCTCTAACCTGCTGTGATTGCACATCATCCTACACTATATCGAACTTTAACAGCGACCTGTCGATACGCCTTTGACTAACGGAAGTTGGCTGGCTGCTGCTCTGAGTTTTGAGACTCGGGATTTAAAATAAAAATGATATTGAAGAGAATACGGCAAGCGAAGCTTGGTTGAAAAGGTGCTACTTTCTTTACAATCAGTCTATGATAGTCGATATTTATTCTTTTTTTTTTTTTTTATCCCAAGCAAGTTACAGAGAAGACAACATCTGATCCAAGTCCAGAGCTAAGCATAAGAGGATGAAGCGCTTATCTCACGTACCCAGAGATGGACTTTTTGGAAGTCCTGGAATGTGAATTCACATCCTTGATCACTGAGCTAAAACTACACTGCTTTCAAAGAGGCCGTGATATTAAAGCCGAAGCAGTTCTTAGTCATCACACAGCGAAGCTGAATAGTGAACCTTTCACCTTCACGTTCTGTCAGGGCCTGCGTGCCATCATAATCATGGCTCCCAGACGTCCACGACTAATCGATCCAGCTGTCATGGTCAGGCTTCGGCGGACATGTACCACAGTTATAAATCTCCGCTAATGGTCCTTTTCTTGACTCCTCTCATCTCCATTCAGGTATAACGGCGGTGAGCAACAAGGTGGGAAGGTCAAGGGTGACGCCGGGAAGCAAATAAAGACAGGTGATGCGGCGACTATATCTTCCGCTTTGTGACTCCTTGGGGGGAAATCCCACTGATAAAATCATTTATCGGAAGCAAGCAGAAACAACATCCACCAGGGGAGAGTCAGTTACAGTACAAGCTCATGTAACGACCTTACAGAAAAGATTTAACTACAGTACGTACACAAAGACACATATTTCAAATGCTCCATTCTTGTGTTTGAGGAAAAGTGTACTGTATGTATAGGCTGTGATTTATACTGTATCCAGTGGGCGATCTGATGGCATTATCAAGGAAAAGACCAAAGCCTAGGAGAAAACACACACACACACACACACACACACACACACCCTAGCAAAAAAAAAAAAAAAAAAAAGAGAGAGATCTATGGATTGTATAATTAGACGATAAACTAATAATATAGAGTCTGAAATGCAGTTAAAAGTCAAACAACAATAATGAAAGAACTCTAACACTGTTATTTAATAACGATGATATTCACTCACTTTACTTTATGAGAGAAAACCTTTTAAGTACAGCTCAAGCCGCAGTGACAAAGATTAATATTCTATTAAAGCTGCCTGCATTCTGGCTAATTTAAGTAATCCCTTGTCTTAGCTTCCTAATCAATTCGGTCTGATTAGGGAATTGTTATTTCAATAAATTATCGCCATCGATTCAGGAGGTGTACAGCATTTAAATCCCATCTTAATTGAAACATGATGTGAGTCTACGTTAACGGGGCAGGGTAATTAATCGAGGTGACGTGAGCGTAAATCAAACTCGCCGACTGTTGTTGTAGCAACTGCCCAGTGCGCGAAGAACTCCATTACTCTCCTGCGGTAAACAGCTTGACCGTTTTCACACATAACGCTCCACACCGCAGAGCCCGGACCCATGATATCATGTCACCAATGCGGCAAAAACGTTTTCACACCTCGGCAGAGAGGAACACGTTTAAAGGCATGCCGGGAACTGATGAGGTACGAGGGCACATTCCCATCTCAATAACTTCTCGGACAGGGTTCTGTGAACTGTGTGTGTATACTCTGATGGTGTCCATTTGATGTCTGTAGATGAAATAGCTGCATGAGGTCCTAACAGGGCAGTGGAGATAAACCCGCTGCTAGAGCATACTGTATATATCACCGTGCACATGCCGAAAGCAAACCATGCTGAAGTTCCTGATACCGGGTAGAGTCGGTCTTGAGATGAAAGAACGAAAAGAGGCTACAAAATGTCTGGTTCATTGCTGACTTGTATGTCCTAATAACAAGGGGACAAATCATAAATACAGTATATTATCTACTAGAGCGGAAAGAAAAGTTCCAATGTGGTATCCAGTCTGATGTTTTGGGTTGTCCAAAAGTGTTCCCATAACAGCGTTTATTTTCACCCAATTACACTGTGTGTATATCCTTATAAGATCCGTATAGGAGGACAGTCGGTTATAATTCTTCATTCCTCCTGTTCAAAGACCCAGACCCAAGTTAAAAAATAATTCGCTAATAAATAGAAACAGTGTAAAAACAGAGCTGGGAACGGAGCTGGTTTGATCCTACACTGGAACCTTGTCACTGGAAACTGGAAAAATGTAAACGTTTGCAGCTCGACAGAGTACAGAAGAAATATCAGCGATCAAAAAAAGACTTTTTTTTTTAAAATACGAACATATTCGCCTAATAAAAATACACAGCAGCAGTTGGTAAGTGGTAGATGGTTCGTTGACTTTCTACATGGTTTGTGGCTCTGCATAATGAATTGTACAATTCCCAAATATGCCTCGACACCTTTAATCTCCATTCATGTATAACGACGGTGACCGGCCAGCTGGGAAGATCAACAGTGGCGCCAGGAAGCAAATAAAGACAGGTGATGCAGCGGGTATATCTTCCACTTTGTGACTCCATCTTGCGATAAAAACAAACGATAGTACTTAATCTATGGGTAAAATCATGGCTAAAATGGCTAAACCTGCTCCTGTGCACTAAACTGCTAAATAGTTGCATGAAAGTCAAAATAATAATTTTAAAATAAAATAAGTGTTTTTTTTTTTTTTTGGAGTAGCATATTTAGGTGATAATTTAATAATTTAATAATAAAATCGTATATTTGTAAATGTTTTGTAAGTTCGTAATTATGCTCTGCACAGGCAGTGCGTAGCCAATTCATAGATAACTTAAAGCATGTGGCGTCACGAAATTAAGCAAACCATGAACCATCAAAAACACTCATTTACACACTACAGGCAATTTGGGAACACCAATTCACCTAACCTACTGTACATGTCTTTGGACTGTGGGTGGAAGCCGGAGTCCCCGGAGGAAACCCACCAAGCACGGCGAGAACATGCAAACTCCATGCACACAGACACGGGAATCGAACCCGGACCCGGGAGGTGCAAGGCGACAGTGCCGCCACTCAAGAATTTCTCTTTGTTCGCACTCTAACAAAAAACCAAACTTAAAAAGAAACTGACACAAACTCTGCATCCAGGTTACTGATTCATCCATCTCTTGATAACTGTGACATGTTCAAAGGATGAAAACTACAATCAGAAGCCCAAAGAACGGTACATGGCCACATGGGATGGAAGTGGGTCGAGCAAACAGCAGATTTCAACCATAAAAGCTTTTTTTTCCTTTTTTTCCTCAGATCAGAATAGGTGATTTTTGTGTTTCCCAGTAAGGTAAGGAGTGTGTAAAGAAATTCAATGAAAGTGAGTTCAATTCCAAGAATGTTACAATCATTTCTCTTTCTTTGATCAGAGTGACACTAGACAGTTGGTGGCATCTCTTAGGTCATGTATACAATACAGTCGTCTCTTGAGTGCCTTCAGCTGTCCGGCTACATTGCAGTGGCTTCACAAGTCTCAGAGAAAAGACTTTTTTTTTAGCTTTAAACCCAGACCAAGCGTAAAGAGTGTGACACCAAAAGCACTCACAGTTTACAATAGCATTCCTTTTTTTCTTTTTTTTTTTTTATCCTTTTCTCTATTTTTTTCATCGGGATTCAAACTTTTAAACTTCTCATTTTAGTGACAGAGTCTGTGCGTGATGTGGATTCATATACACGATAACTGCTATTTAGGGCATTTACAAACTGAATGCATCACACTGAATTTGCCATTTGATATTGTATATCGGTTGCCTTTAAGTGATGTTTTTTTTATGTTGATGTCTTTCATTGGGAATGGAAAGCAGTCTTTAAGTGCAGTCTTTCCCTTTGCACTTATGGGGTAAACAAATCGGGTTGAGAAGTGTACAAAAGAGAAACATTTTGCAGTTGAGGAATGAGTAAAGTTTCAGAAACTTTATATAATAGAAAACAAGAACATTTCACCATCTGGAGTTTTCTCAGACGTTTACAAAGTCAGTCGATGTTGGAATAGTTTTTAAGAAACCTTCAAAGCTCACATTACAGTAAACAATATATCTATATAAATAAAAGAAAGGTTTTGTCCGTACATTATTTAGAACCTGCTCTTTCAGTGATATCTTTTTGATTTATAAATTGGAATTAAACCCGAAACCAGACTCTCTCAGTCTGTATGTCTGTCCGGCCAGAGTTATCACAGCGTCATGCAAAACTGACACAGAATTTAATGAAACTTTGGCAGTAGTTAGGTATTCACCTGACGTTAAACCTGCACTCAAAGAATTGTTGAAGTTATGAAAAGTTATGTGTCAGATCAGTTATATGTCACCTCAAGGTGGGCGTGGCTATATGTATCACTCAACAGAGCCAATCAATCCTATAGGCTACAGTGTATTAAAAAAAGGATGCTGAAGACACAGAAGTGACGGTAATGTAACTACAAGCTGCCACAATCCTCAAGAAACAGAAATGAAATGCGACACAGTGCGGCTTACTCAAAAAAAAAAAAAAAAAAGTAGACTATAAAAGCTTTAAGGATCAATGGACCAATCAATGTATGTTTATTCTTCCTGCGAAAACTACAGCTTTTAGCTTTAACCCTTAACTATTTCTAAAAACTCTTTTTACAAACTCTTACATGTTTTTTTTTAGGTACCATAGTAGGTTCTGGTGATTTTTGTTTTTGAAAAAATGATTAAAAAAAATTGTCGTGACGTAAAAACATTCATGAGTAGATAATTTTTGATCTAACGATCTAGGAAGAATTCAGTAACATTTAATTTAAACATTTTATTGATTCCCAATATTGCATGTGTCCACACACACACACACACACACATACACACCTGCCATCAGTAGGATCCTCAAGCAGTGCTTTTGTGTGTGTGTGTGTGTGTGTGTGTGTGTGTGTGTGTGTGTGTGTGTGTGTTCATCAATAGTGTTTATAAAGCAAATAACAGACATGAAGATTTTCGTTTTAAACAGTCAATAGTCGCGAATACACTGTAGAATCAACAAGAGACAGTCTGGGTCTGTGGGACGGAACAACACAAGTGTTAGCGAAACCTGATTAAGAAAAGCGTCGGAGGTTAGAACAAAACGAGCTCGATGCTAACAGCCCCAGGCTTCGGGGAGCAACCCACAGCCGTTCCTTTTGTTTTGTTTTGCTTCAGCGTCGTGGAGAGAGGAGGAGCTTTCTTCTCTGAGAGACAACAGTCTGCCCACTGAGCAGGGGCGGAGAGGCACAGTCTGTAATCATTTATCAGGGAACAGAGAAACTGAGAGAAGAGAATGATAGTGGTGTCATCCCAGAGTGGAGATAACACGATTAGCTTCGGCTGTGATTCATCAGGCGCTCGGTTACTGTTCTTCCTGCTGTGGAGCGGCACACACACACACACACACACACACACCGCTTCTTTTTTTATTACCTTCTTACGCTGTGTTCACTTCCACTTCTTTCTCTAATATCTTTATTTGCTTCACTCTCGCAAAACCAGGAGCGTGGGATGAGAAACTAACCCCGCTCCGAAAACATCCAAAAAAATCCTATAATCACAAGTTCTGCTTAAACTTTTTTAAGTACTAAGAAATGAGAACTGAAATGAACGAAACATGAAGTACACTGTGAAAATGAAGGCTGTACAGGTATAGCTTTGTTCCTTCAGATGTTCACAGTCGGCCTTTTGTAACATCGTGATTAAAGCTCTCTGCTGCGTGTGAGGTGGAGCGTATTAATAACACTGACGACGTTTTACTCCTTCTACTTTCTCCTTTAACTTCTCCTAATTGAAGAAACAGCAGCAGTTGGAGACAGGAAACACAAACAAATCCTTTCGTACAGTAAATTATTCTTGAAAAGTTCTGGCATTTCAAGAGCTGTTTTACTAAATTTGCTGTAAATACAAACTTAATAGCTTGACCATAAGTTTATTTTTTATTTTGTAATTTTTATAACTTGAATGAATAATTAAACTTGAATTAACTATGAACGACTGTAGATTATGTAGATTTCGTTGTTGTTATATTTTAAAAATGATCGGAATGCTTTAGACATTTTTTATTTGAAATAGTAACAGCACCATCTGTAATCAATAAAATGTTGCAAATAATAGTTCTTTTTTTAAATATTAACTATTTAAAGTAGGTCTATTAACATGTTAATGCATGTGATTTATCTAGAAACTTACTATTGTTTTAAAAGCAAATTAATCATTTGACCAAGTTTGACCCTAATGGCTTCCCATAATTGCAGCATGTTTAACCTGGATAAGATGTCTTATGTATTACAATAAGATGACCGTGGCAACATCACCAGGCATGATGATAAAACCAAAGTTGTGTGAGCTACCTTCAAGGGGAACTATTTTTACAAGAATACATTTAGATATGGAATAGTGGCTCAGATGGCTGGGGCTCTAGGCTATAGATTTTTGGATCTGAGGATCCGGGTCCGAGCCCCGGGTCCAAGGCCTGCCATACTACCCAGGCACTGCATGCAGTTCTAGTCCCGTTTGAGAGATTTCAGTTTAACATTTGTTAAATGTTACATTTTAAATATTATAAAACAGCATAATCTGGAACAGAATATGACTCTGATTACCTAGATTAAAGTTTTTAATTAATTGACAGCACTTATTTAAAAATAAAAGCTAAAACTACTAATAGTTTATTTAAATAATCTGCTATAGGTGACACTATTATTATTTTCAGCCAATTTCTTGACAGGTAGGTTGAGGACCAGGTTTATATAATATGAAATGCCAAAGCTGCGAGCTCCTTTCCCGTTTGCAGAGTGACATCAAATCAACATGTTTGCACACAGCATCAAGATTAAACAGAGTAGAGCTTTATTTCATATAAAGTTCTGTATACCTGTATATTGTACATACAAGTAATACTCACCAACGCACTCACTATATCTTTATACTATCTATCCTGTACAGGGTCACAGGAGGCCTGGAGATTAGACTCATCTGCATCTCATTGGAGTGTGGGAGGAAACCGGAGTACCCGGAGGGAACACACGGAGAACCTGCAAACTATATGCACATAGACAAAGGTGGGACTCGAGCCCTTGACCCTGGAATGGGTGAGGGCACAGTGTTAACCACTATGCCATCATGCCTCCTCCAATCACATGCAATTATGTAAGATGTAACAGAAATATACAGTGGTAAAATGCTGAACCCAGCTCACTGAACCATGACGCAATTTATAGCCATAAGATTTAAAAATCAAAGAAATTTATTAATCCCAGAGGGAAATTGCTTATTCTTGATTACAGTTGCTCACAGTTGTCATCGAGTAAAAAGGAAAAGTAATAAATAACTACAGTACAAAAAGAAATGTATATATTATATAGTCCTAAAACTAGAGAGTAAGTACTATAAATATGTTAATATTGCACAGTAATCTAATATATGTATGTAATATTGTATTATTATAAGTAATATTGTATTACATATTATTAATACAGGTAAGTATTAATGTCCTATTGTGTTACTGTTACTGTCAGTGAATATCCACACAGTAGAGTTGTTAAAAAAAACACAAAAAAAAAAACTAAAAAAATTTTGTCTCATTTGATCCTGCATACAGCCCTCGATCCCAAACACATACTTGAGTAAAAAAATTGCACAATAAACCATACATGCATCTTGCTTATGTTCTGCATCTCCACTGGCTGAGTGATCTGGCTCCTTCATCAACCTCTGCTTCGTCCTCCCATTAGGTAGAGCACTCGCTGAATGAACAAACATCATCTCAAATCACTTAGTCTGCCCCACGCATGTCGACATCATTAGCAAAGGCCGCAGCACGGCTAACGAAAGCACCCGAGCAGACAAGCTTCGCGGTGAGTACACAGGAGGAGGTGGAGGGCAAGTCATACTGATGCACCGTGCTCCATTTCTGAGTTAAAGCATGATGGGCAATCGGCTCTCCCGGTGCTGGAATGTCGAGGCCAGGCTGAGGCTACAAGTCCAGAAGCGGCGTGCAACTGACGGATCGTATCACTCAGCACAGCGTCAGCAATGTCTGAGCTGAAACGAACTGACGCTGTTCAAAGCTGTGTGATTAGCAGGTTTGTTTGGGTGTGAGTCTTGCCCGGGAGCAGATGTGGAGAGCGTGAGGTCTCTGACCCTGCTGGAGAAGACGCATGCTCATATGGCAAAGGGAACAGTAACGACAAACCGGCGGCAGTTTATATGACATGATTTGCTGAGCAAGCACAGGTTTGGGATTTTCAAGCAGCCGTTTAAATTGGCTTTGGGAAAAAAAACGCTTTTGTAATTTCCTCCATGTTTTTCCCAAGCTGCACGGCAGCGGAAGCTCAGTGGCAAAGCTTTTAGTTAACTAGGATGCCGTCAGGGAGAGGCCAGTCTGGAGTAAATCTATTTTTAGTGAATATAGTTCAATCACTTTATTTGCCTCCTTTTTCTATTTTACTTTTTTGCACTGTGTCTGTCTTCATTTTGTACAGATTATGGATGAGACTGTGAAGAGATAAGGTTTGCTGCCTTATTGTTCATTTTTTTTCAGTAGAATATACCGAAAATGTGGAAGGAAAATAAATCCACAGCTCCAAGTCTAAGGACACGTCTCTCTCTCTCTCTCTCTCTTTCTCCAAGGAAACAATAGGATGCGCAGAACCATGGCTAAAGTGGTGAAGCAGGAGCTTCAGACAAGGCTTTTTGTTTACTGGTCAGTCTATCCTCACATGAAGTCACAAGTTAGTGGTGGGTAGTGACCCAAAAAATTGAAAAGGTTGAGAACACTGCCATAAGCAGGGGAAATAAACTGGTCTCACTCTCCATGACAGGGTGACAATCTGGGAAAGCCTTGACATACAGTACAGTAGAGCCACTGCTTCTCCAAACTGCAAGAAACTTAAAGTGTGGAGGGTTTAGGCACATTATATACGTGTTCAGCTCCCATAAGAGTAAGATCAAGCAACATTCTGTATACTGGATGGAAACCTATTGGACCTATTGAAGAGATGGACAGGACCTATTGAAAAGATTAGATTTCACAGTTGCCTTGAAAAGGTCTGGGGTTTCCCCACAAGGAGGTGAATTCTGTGGCTTGAAAATAGCTAAGCCTAGGTCGACCTTCTCAGGCCTTTGCCACTGCGATCATCAATGAAGGAACAGATTAACCACTCACATGTGGCTTCTCGCTCTGATCTACAGTGTAGGATGTTTTTATAAATGGTTGGGTGGTTCTGGAAGTCAACAATATCTAACCACACAGAACCTGCCTTTAAGGTACTGTATCTTATGCATAGTTTGCTAACCGAGTACCCAGAGGTACCAAATACGTTCCTTTTTCTAGATGATGTTTAGGAGCTAATCAAAATATTTTTATAGTCAAAACAGGGGAACATCATCCATCCATCCATCCATCCATCCAGTCAACAATCCATTTATTACCTATACCTCTTACCCTGGGCACAATGACACACACTCCGGGCAATAAAAAAAAAACTATCAGCTTACACTGCATGTCTTTGAACTATGGGAGGAAACCAGAGAATCTAAAAGAAACATGCATATTCTATGCACACAGGTGAGATTTGAACCCCAACCCTGAAGATGCAAGGACACACTTACCACTATACAACTCTGTCAAAAATTCATTACCCAAATGTTTACCAGTCAAACCAGTCAAAAGTTTGGACACACCTTCTAATTTCATGCTTTCCTTATTTTTACTTCTTTCGACATTGTAAAACAATGCTGAAGAAAGTATGCAATAAACTACTTTGAACAGTGGATATTGAGATGCGTCTGCTACTCATGCTTCGTAAAGTCTTCATAATGGCTCTAATTTGAGGTGCTATACAGTAAATTGGTGATTTTTGAGCCTGGTAACTCTTTCTTTCTCTCGAATTATCTCCCTAATTTAGTCGTGTCTAACTCCCACCCTTCATTGGGGCACTCCTTCATCAAGGCTACTACTACCAATCAGAGAGGGCCAAAGACTATCACGTTTTTCCTCCGAACCACGCAGATATGGGCACTGGTGGCTCAGTGGTAGGTGTCTCATCTGCCATGTGGAAAGCCTGGGTTGGATTCCCAGACAGTGCCCAAACCCTAGCCACTGGTTGCAGTGCTGGTCCCAAGCAAGGGTAAAATGAGAGGGTTGTGTCAGGAAGTGCATCCAGCGTAAAAACCTGTACCAAGCTTGTGTGTGGACTGCATGGTCCGCTGTGGCGACCCCTTACTGGGAGCACCCAAAAGACTACCAACAACATATATATATATATATTCTAATTTAGATTTCATTCTAAATAACGAAGTGTCCAGAGCAGCTAACTGAATACAGTGCAGTCAGTTAGAAGTAGACATGGCATGTTACACTCTAGGTGGTTAAGCTTCCCTGACTTTTTCTCTTAATGTTAATTCAGTGCTAGTGGGTTATCATGCGAGTGCACTCACACCGGGTGGCACCATCCATCATCCATCCAGCATAACGTGCAGAGGACAAGCTTAGTCAGAGATTCACTCATGTGCGACCTTTTTTCTCTCTCTCTCTCTCCAAAATGCTGCGCATGGCACCCATTCAAAGCTTTAGTTATCTCTTCACTGCAGGGGTCCAGCATGAACGATTCTTTTCCTCCTCCCTCCTCACTTCTCCCTGAGTATCTCCCAGGAGACGCAGAGCCAGCTTTCAGAAATGTTAGCGCGTTCCCTAAGGACTCGGCTGCATCTTGCACCACCTGCCGACTACTGCACGGACTCCCCTCCGTCTCCTTGCTTTCTCACCGTCATCTTCTGTCATCACCCCTAGGGCCCTATCTCGTGACCTGTGCCGAACAACTCCTGACGTATCTGTTGCTCTTTGTCTCCGAGCTTAAGAAGCAAATGAGGCTGATTCATTATCGCCTGAATAACAAGCATCACCCGGGATGTCAAACAAACTGAGAGGTTTCAAAGCTGCCCCGTATACACAAGGGAAATTGGCATCCGATCGCAGATCTGCCTCGGCGTCACAAGCAAAAGAAACCGGATCTAGAATATACTATTTATTTTGACATACCATTTGCCTGAGCTGATTTAAACACACAAACATTGGCTGTAATCGATAACCGCTCAAGACGCCTTTTATGTTTCGGCTTTTAAATCAGCACTATGCTGCTAGGGAAAATGAGCTCAGGTTGAATTCTGACATAACCCTCATTAGTGCAACTTCACAGCGAGTCAGCGTGGGTTTTTTTTTTTTTTTTTTCTTGTGTGCGTGAAAATGCCAGAGATGACTTCATTAGCTCAGGAGGGGCCGAGCAGGGTGATGCTGCCTCGCTGGGAGGGTCCTGTTTCCCAAATGCCAAACTACTGATCTGCGTACATGACTACCTGACACTCAACACCCCCCCACCCCTGCCCCCCCACCTTGGGGCAGACATGCATCTGTGAACACACACCCATACACCCACACACAGATACACAACTGTGTAGAGAATCTTAAAACGCAGACAAAAGCTTAGGCAGTTGCAATTTTCAGTTCCCAACCCCCATGTAATAACACACACACACACACACACAATAGCACAAAGATTCCATACTATGCAAATGGCAGCCAATGGGGGGTTCCTCCTTGAGGCGAAGCGAAATAAAGGGATAAGCGAAAAACAAAGACAGGTGACCTCCTGCTGAATGTCTGCAACTATGCTAATACAGTCATTGCTGGTTATTTATTCATTTATCCCTGCAAGGGAGAGAAAGGAGGGGTATTCCAGCATCTGCCTCTTCCTACTTTCCACACAATAGAGCTGGGAAAGTACAGAGCGTCCTACCGAAATCCAATAAAAAGATGTGGCAAAGGTTGACCCGCAATAAAACAAACTGGAAGACTAAGGACGCGCATATTCATGCGAAAGCTCTCCAGTTTTAATGTACAAATAAAGGAGTCTTATACTTTAGGGGCTCATGTTTTTTCACCTAGCAGGTTCTCTTATCATCGTAGAGCCTGTCTCATATACACATTAAAGTCTGAGATCACTCCTCCTAAAGGCAAAAAGGCAAAATCTTTACCCAAACGAGCCGAACGTGTCAGGTTCCCATGACAACAGAACCGAGAAGCAAACAAGAGTAAGTAAGGTAAATGATTTGCAGTACTTAAAGGAGAAATGCTGACAGCTTGATGATTTCTGTGTCCTTTTCAGAATTTACGTTTGCCCCTCGCATGGAAATACATTTTAATAATTTGTTATGCCATAGTTCAACTTCACTATCCACAAATCATCAGTGTATCAGGATTTCCTTTAACATCTAAGTCGAATACAATCTTCAAGGTTGTTAGATGATAAACAGGTCCAATGTGGCCAACGAACCGCTGGCAATACCACTGTATGACAGTGAAAACAACCAATCGTGGAAATATTTTGGGGGGGATCAAAGCCACTCCAGGCCAAAATACACCAATGACTGCCAATGCCATCTGTAGCCTAAACACTTACATGATTTATGTAATAATATAATTTACATCAGGCCACGTCTGTGCTGACAATGTCAGCCATATAAACAAATTTAGTCCTGTTATACTGTGTAGATCGCCTGGGTAACAGGCCAGTTTTACCAGATTTGTGGAAATGCTGTTAATCAGGAATAAATGGAGATAACTTGGAATGTCATTAGAATAGAGCCTCTAATAAGTTATTCTGCATGACCTTGAACATTTTCTTTGTATTGGTCACCTCATACATGAAAAGCCAAGACTCTTTACAAAAAATAGGTACAATTCTGAACAAATAACCATACAAAGAACTCTTATTAGGAACCCTTATTTCTCAAGGGTATAGCCTGACATGCAGGGCACACCACTGGGCACATCTGTACAAACACGGTCCCCACTAAAATCCCACTGGGGCAGATTAGAGCTCCCTTGTGCAATCAAGAAACACCTTACAGTAATGAATTAAATAAGCAACGACTCCTTGGATGGCAGGTGTAGCTTTACCTCCTACCAAGAACAATGAGAGCAGCTGGGGAAGGGAGCCCTGGGACGCCAGTCGTACAATTACAGCCTTCAGCCAATCAACTCCATCTACATCTCACTCAGCCTACGGTCCTCCAGGAGTTAATGAGCCATTAACCATATAATGAAGCCAATAGGAGGTTGGTTGGTGATGGCACATAATGGTAAGTGGGTCAAAACTTTTAGGCGTTCTTTCCATCCAAAAGCTCACCTTTTGTTAGCATAAAAAGGGCATCAGCAGAAATGGCGAAAAAGCCAGTAATTGGGAGCAAATCGCAGGTTTCGCTGAATCAGCAGACCTTTTCAGAACAGCATTGCTGGTCGTCTATATCAGAGAGGCAGTGAGGGGGAAAAGTACACTGCTGCAATCACAAGGACCTTGTAGTAGACAGTAAGAGGATGTGTGAAGTTGTCAGAGAAGGGAAATCTAAATATCTGCAATTTAATCAACAGAAAAGATCAGACAGAAAAGATAAAAATGGCATCAGATTTCCATGTTGCTTTTTCCAGCCTAATAAGACAGGGTTATGATGCTGTGCTTGTTTTCTGACAGAAGCTCACAAATTGCAGTGCATCGTCTTGGGCTTTCTGGGGTAATAGACGTTCACTTGATGAGACAGCGACTTATATGAGGAGAAACTGTTATTGCTCATACAACACGTGTGCATGAGCGTGACACTTGGAACAAAAGCATGTAACAGAGCAAGGCTCAGGGGCTGCATGAAATTGCATCCACTTTTACATCAATTAAATTCAAATCAGTCACATCTGGTTGTTCCTAGGTATTGCGTCTGCACCCTATCAAAGGCAATTACCCTTAATCAGATTATGGACTGTTCATTTCCCATCAGACCCCGGGCATGGTTTTCTAAAAGTGATCAATTAGTTCAAACACATGGATGTGGATATGAATAGCGCATGCGGTTCTGAGGGAGCGTGGCGCACCGAGTCTTTCTGCGGAAGTACGGAAGTAGTTCTTTTTATAGGCGATGACTTTCGTCAGAAGGGCAAGTGGCACAGTGTGCTGCAGCGCGGTGCGATGCTAATCAGCAGTCACTGTTCACATCGCTAGTCAGAGTGAAAACTGTCACGGCCCATTCATACCGCAGTGGAATACCTCATTCTAAACCAGGGTTGACAATACAAGCTCGCAGCTAACCTCGGCTGAACTTTGAACAATCAACGTCAAATCTTCAGGCCTGCGGGATGTTATGTTGGCCATCTGACCACAATCTGTTGTGGAAGATGGCGCCGCGGTAAACAGAATTACTGTATGTTTTGGATGGAAGCATCCATGCTAATCTTTTTATGTGGACCAAGGAAACCCTAGACAGCTGTCGAGCAGGACCGACATTACATTTGGCCTCAGTGCCGCCCAAACCTTTTAGAAGGCTGCAGTGAGAAACTCCCATAACAATCATAAATATAATATTAATATTTAATTCAGTGATTCATTCATTCATCTTCTATCCTGTATAGGGTCATGGGCGCCTGGAGCCTTTCCCAGGAGATTTTGTGCAGGAGGTGGGGTGCACTCTAGACATAGTGCCAATCCATCATAGGGCACACACACAGAACGAGCAATCTGAGAATGACATTCTGCATGTCTTTATACTGTGGAAGGAAACAGGTGTACCCGGAGGAAGTGTCCAAGCATGGGGAGAACATGCAAACTCCACATACATGGGAGTTAAACCCTTGACCCCGGGCCACAGTGCTAATCTCTACTCCACCGTGCCACCAACATTAATAATACTAATCCTGATGCTCATCATTGTCATCAACATGCTTATTATTATCATAACTAAGAAACGGTCCTATGATAGACCCTGTTTAATGGATATGAAACAAACTATCTAAGGTTTTCACATACTCAGTGTTTAGTCTATTATAAATAAACCTGATCGCAATTTGGGTTTGATCTTCGGGTGGCAACACAGACATCGCATTCAGGAGCAAATCAAATCAAAATGTCCAAAACGAAGGACAAAGCTGTCGCTCTGCTGGATTACGATTGGTTGCAGTCATGTGCACTAACAAACAGTAGGTGAGGTGCACTGGATACAGTACATAAATCCTTAGCACTGTTATAATTTGTGATGGCTACACTCACTTGGCCAGTGTTTGTTTATTATTATCCATCCTTGTACTTCTGAGCTACCACTGAAAGAGTTTTTGCTGGTACATACAGTATTTAGCTCTACATGCCTTTTAACAAATGTTGCTACTTTTAATTATATACAGTGTGAAATTAAATCAATGAATTAATAATGAGGTATAAATTGGTCTAAAATCTGTGAAAGCATCCTAAGGCCCTAATTGATTAAGATCCCAGATAACGAGTGCTAATTCGTGGGTGGAATCTGATAAAGTGCTTGTGCAGTTAATGGGTGTGTTCCAGATGATTTACAAGGAAAATGACGTTTTGAACAAAACAGATGGAGAATATGTTTTTACTCACTAAATGCAGGCTGTGTGAGTGAATGTTCTGTATTTTGGTGCCAAATATAAATTTGCTGCGGTCAGTGGACAATGAATGAACAGTTGGACAGCAGAACGAGATAAACATCATGTTAAGTAAGTCTTTTACCGATTTTGGAAAATTATTATCCCCTAAAGCCAAATGTGGTCTATAACAGGTTTAGTTTGAAAAGTGCTATGTAAGCTTATTTTAGAGCAAAGCACAACACGTAGCTCCCTGATTTTCAAGCAAAATCTGACACATCTTGACGAGCCAATCGCATCACTTCTTTCTGTCACATGATCAGTAAGGCAAAAGATTCATTCTGTGCTACACAGCGGCTGTTGTGAGTGGCTTAAATGTGTTTAACAGGTTTTATGAGAATGTTAAAGTGAAGGAAATCCATTGTGACAAAACTGTGGGTAATGCACTTTACAAACTCATATAAACTTAACATTTATATTAGCAAACAAATTTTGACATTATGTTTTAGGGGTTTGTGCCTTTTAACATCTTGTGACTTTTTTTTGTATTTTCTATCAGTGTATATAATACTTCATTTGCTTCATTTGCTTAGAAAAAAACAGTTTTTCTTAAAACTGTGAAAATTGCATTGTCTATATTGCATATAATTAATTATTAATAATCCATTATTATATATAAACTTAAATTTGATTTTGTCATATAGACTATAAATATATTTTAGACAGTAGTTAGAAACATTTCCAAACTACTTCAAATTATGATTAGGATTGGAAAGTAATGAGAATTATTATTTATGAAAAAAAAGAAAAAAACATCTGATCTTCTGATAGTTACTGCATCGTTATCAAGCAAATATATTCAGAAAAGACATTCAAAAAAAACAAGGCATGCACAAACTTTTAAAATGTCCTTACCTTCATCAATACTGATTCGCTAAGTTTTTCCCGGTTCACAATCTTTATGGCGACTTTCTGGCACGTGACACAGTGAACCCCCAACTTCACCAAGCCTAAGCGGAGATAAAGGAAAAAAAAAAAAAAAAGTTATAAAAGAGTTTCATCAAAGGAATGCTCAGTGGCAATAAAAAGGCGTTCTCAGCACTTTGATCTGAAATGAAAATTGTCTCCGTCATGCGTAAAATGAATACGCCGCCGCGAAAGCATGGTAAATGTCAGAGAACATACATAAACACAAACAAGGAAAGATCAATGAAGGAAATCCCTGAACAGCTTTCTGTCAGAGCAACCGTAAAAAGGAAGCTGCCGCCTCATTCAAAGCCCGACAGCGCAGCAACAATATATCACACGCCGTCTCGAAATGCCACGGCTTTGCATTTTTTTATTACCATCATGCGTTTTTTTTTCCCTTAGCCTCTGCATATCAAACTGTTGATTTCCCTTTAGAGTTACCCAGAGAGCTGAGGGGCTGCACACACCTGACGTGTCCCTGCCTCTCTTTTAAGTCCACGTGTCATTAGAGCCTGAAGGGCAGCGTAAAAACCAATGTCTTCTTTATTCCCAGTCGAAGGTGCGAGGAGATGTATCCAGGGACTGAATGAATATTTCATCTTTGTGCACTTGCCTTTAAAAGACGTGTCTCAAGGCGGAAAGATACACATGGAATAATATAGTATGGCGCAAAGGTTATAGTGCATGATAAAGGGTGGCATTTAATTCAGTACTGTAGATCTGAATTACACAATATAAAATATCTTTATTAATCTGTCAACACAACAGGTTTTTTTATTCTTACTGAAAATAGCATTAAAATGCAACACTTTTATTATTATCTAAGTTAATAAAATGACCCAATTTTAAACAGATACAGATCTTCGCAAATATATTGAGTCATTACTCATTTATTCCTATAAAATTCTGTAATTATGTAGATAAAATAAAAAAAATTGAAACAAATGTTTACTGCGACTTATGTAAGAATCTGAGCAGCGTCGTCTAATTCCAACCACTCAGCATTTAGCATCACCAGCATCTGCATATTTTTATCCCTGGTTCATACCTTAAGTTAAGATGATTTTTATGCTTGAATGATTTATGGGTCGATCGGCTAGTGGTTCCCTGTAAAATGGACCGCACTAGATTCCGAACTGTAGGCCGTGCTCAGTTCAAAGAGAACTGTGTACAGTGGAGGGGACAAGTGAACAATAATTCAGCACTATGCTGGAAGTGGACAAGCAAAATTACCCATCAGTCACTGCACCTCGCTGGAGTGCGAAAAAAAAAAAAAGGGGGAAAAAAAAAAGTCATGGAGCTTGCAGGAGACCTGGAATTCATTCTGTGCGCCATTCATTTTACTCAAGTATGATATGATATGTGATATGATATGATATATAACATGACATGATACATGATATATGATGTGATATGATATATATGACATAATAGTAATATAACAATGATAATTTGTAAGTAATATATCTGTACAGTATATTTAGTTAATAAATCATTAATTAATATTACTATCAATTTGCATAATATTTCATTACATTTAGGCATTTGGCAGACGCTCTTATCCAGAGTGACTTACATTTTTATCTCATTATACATCTGAGCAGTTGAGGGTTAAGGGCCTTGCTCAAGGGCCCAACAGTGGCAACTTGGTGGTTTGAACCTGGGATCTTTCGAGCCATAGTCCAATGCCTTAACCACTGAGCTACCCCTGGCCATTAGGTAATGACTTGTAAATTAATCAAATTGCGTATATTCACAAATTATATACATTCCAATAGTATATCTCTTGTAATATGTTTTAATATACAGTATATTACGTAATAAGGAAGCAGCGTGTTCCAAATGGAGGAATATTGCTTAGGAAAGTTACACAGTAGAACAAAATGCACGATTACATCTCCAGTCTCTTATAAGCTCCTCCCTTTTCTGTCTACCAATACAGTTATAGCAAAAAGTCAACTATACAAAGGGTGTTTAAGTCAAACCGGGATTTTTTTTATTGCCCAGAATACCAGAACACAGTTTTGAGAGTATGAGAGATATAATCCCCATAAAATGCATTTATCCACGGATACCATCAAGGTAGAATTTTTTTTCAGAACATGGAGAAAACTTTGTACTGCCCGCTTCACATCTGAAACGCTGGCCTCCCAGGAACTCCTGGCCCAAACATGTGGAAATGCCTTGAAGTAAAGTCTTAAAGGAAAGAAGCAAAGAACTGTATGGGGGATGTGGCAATAACTCCCAGCCGCAATAACTCCTGTAACGAGCAAGTGGTGTTCGTAAATGATTGTGAGTACAGCTCCTACAGACAAATGTGTCTCTTTCGCAAGTTGGCTCGCGACTTGCAGGAAAGACTGCAGTGGGCTCAGAGCCACCTCAGCCGGGACCGTTATTCATGTCATCCTGCGGTTAAGAGGCTCATGACTGTGCTGTGCTCGAAGTCTTCTGTAAATGTCAATCACTTTTACACCTCCATTCACCAGATATGTCATCACAAGTCCCGGTTTGAATTGAACGTCTCTCGTAGTATACAGTATCTGCCATATTGTTGTGGTTTGCATTTCTCTGTGTGAACACAGTAGAAAGTTATGCATCCTTATAAGCAAGCAGTCTAGAATAGTACACCAGAATGCGATTTGAGACACAGCCATACACACAGACTGATGTCTAAAATCAATTATTAATCATTATGGGCAGAATTAAAAGTTGCTCACATCGATATTCAGTTCTCAGATGTAACTAGATCCTTTCATACAAACAATTGTGTACGAGTTTTCGAGCACAGACCAAAAACCCTGTGAACATACTGCCTAAGGACTGAAGGATCTCAAGGAACTTATTTTCATACAAATGAAATTCTGAACAACACTTACTTAAAGTGAGCTGTAACTGTGAGTGCTTAAGTGCTTCGTCTGTATATCTTTTAATCTCTAGGAGTGTTTTTTTTTTTTTCCGACAGGAGAGCACATTAACCAAAATTAACCTAAACGCGCACATTATTTTAGCAACGTGACAAATTAGTGATTTAAAAGCATGATAAAACAGCTTACACTGCAAACACAAATGATGATGTCTTGACCTGGGTTTAGTCTCTCAGTCTCTCATGGCCTCATTAATTTATGTGCACAACCATGCAAACGGTGGCACACAGTTATACATCCTTAATAAATATTTGATGAAGCGTATTCAGTCTTTCGCTACGATTTTTAACTGTAGGTACAGCTTTTTTCTCCCACCAATGCCCATGGTTGATTTTTTCAATTAGTTCTTTCCTGCTGTTGTGCATAAAGTACTGTTTTATAAGCTGACGAGTGATAGGGGTAAAAGCAATTTTATAAATTACACCAAGTTTCACCTGTACAAAACTTTACAGTTAGAGTAATAAAAAAAAAAAACAAGATAAAATGAAAATGTCTGATGTGTTTCTCTTCTGCAGGGATGCACTGAAAGCCTCCAAGAATTCATTATTCAAACAGTAGGCATGTAGAAGTAAACATGAACATGAAACGTCCATTGTGCCGCAATATGGAAATACACCGAAGGCTGTGCGGAAAAGCACACAACCTCTGTTTGGATGCTAATCTGGGTTTCAGTCAAACATTTCAACATGAATAAATGCATACGTAACGGGCAAATTAATGGCTCAACACATGTTAGTCAGAGAGAGAGAGAGAGTGGGAGTCTAAGGGCATGCACACAAAGAGCAAGCAAAGCCTCCACGTAGCCCAAGAACCGAGACACATATCCACATACTGTATGTTAGCATATGCATGCTAAATTACAGCCCATCATTCAAGCATATTGTATAAAGCAGACACACACAGAAGAAAAGTATAATACATGAACAGCTGAATTTGTTTGACTGGGAAGGTTTGTAGCTATTTGTACCCACAGAAATACTCAAAAAACATATCCTGACCGATCAACTTTGTCCTACGACCAGAGGTGAAAGGTTACTACTGTACAGTAAGTTTGTTAAGTACAATTAAAGCTTGTACCCTATACTTTCTACTTCACTACATTTGTGCATGTATGTCCTGTTGGACTTTTTCTCAAGTGGAAATGTAAATAAATCGTTTACTTGTGCTACATTTTACCTGGTATATCTCTATCTTTCTAAGAATCTCTGTAGTCTTACTAGGGACGCCAATGGTGAGCATTTTATTTATTCCCATTTTTACAACCTTAGGACATTCACACGCTCTTTCACTTTCACACACTGATTTGGAAATAGCACTTAACTTAATCTTAACGTCTTTGGACTGTAGGAGGAAACTCATCAAGCACGGGAAGAACTCCAAGCAAACTCCATGCACACAGACCGCCAGGCGGGAATCGAACCCGGACCCTGAAGGTGCTAAGCACTAAGCCTGGTACAGTACTGTATATCTTTACAAATATGTGTACTCACTGAGATCCTTTATCTCCTTTAATTTTACAATGTAATATAAAACTATTACAATATGACAATATAATATGATTATTACAATATTTAATTTATCAGCAGTTTCGCGAGTCATTTGTATAACCCAAGAAAACAGACTGGCTCTACTCTCTGGGTAGAAGATAAATGACTTTTACTCCCCTGTCAATCACAGCGAGACTAATTAATCATGATCATCAGTGAGCTTGTTCATGCAGAAGTGGACAGATACCGCTTTCCTTTAATCGTGTTACAACGTCCTAATAAGTATTGCGTAATTGTTCGGGCTCTATTTTGGGCCTCGGTTGATGGGGTGGAATAAGAAGTTAAATATTAATGGACACTATGCCAACTTACCTATTTAACCATATGTTATTAGTTGCTTGCACATGCACGCTACCTACTGTAACTGTGAAGTGTTATACTAAAGAGTATGAGGAAAGCCAAGGTTCAATATTAACACCAGACTTATTACTACTGACGATCGAGTGCGAATACTGTACATATGGATTTCCTACTAAAGATATTACACTCACAACACAAATCATGTCTTTATCATCTAAGGAGAAGTTCATGCACACTCCGCTAGCGATAATAAGAGAATTTGTACGCTTTGACCTTCTTCAGTCACTGTGCTGCACAGATAAACAGATCAACATCACTGAGTCAAACATTTCTCCCAGCAGGTCAACATGCAGTGTACTTGTCAATTTTACAGAGAGAAGCAACACTCTTCCATGAGAGATTTGTCCGCTAACACTTTGCTGATAACTCCAAGAGCTGAAATCTCATGGCGGAGGCATGTGTGAACAGAGCTGTCAAATCTCAGGGTAAAACCCAGAACGTACTGTGGAAAAAAAAAAAAAACAAGAGCAGGTCAACTAATCGAAAAATCAAGAAATGAGACACGAAGTGGAGAATTAGGTAAAGCACAGAGAGTAAAAAACAGTATTGATTTGTATTTTGTTCACACTTGGAACAAGGAGTTCCTCGATCAATTAATTCTATTTGGTTCTTCATTCATATTGGCTGGAGCAGCATCAGTACAGTACCGTGGTGAAAATGTTAGAAATTTAGATTATTTACATGACAGCCACTACAATACAACCTTAACTTTATTTTTTTCTTAAATTTTTTTTCTTTATTAAATTTATTACTGCTAAAAAAAATGTTTTCTGGCTGTATTTAACCTGCATTTAGTTTTATAAGGAAATTACCTGCTAAGTTTTACTGAACATCCTGCTGAACCTTTGAGGTCGTACCTGCTTTTTTTAATGCATGCTAAACACAGAAGCTTTCGTTCTTGCTTTCTTCTTTTTTTGTTGTATACATGCTGATTTCTGTTCTGTATGTTCCTGTAAGATTTATTTTTTTTGCTGCAATACTAATGATTGAAAATCAGATATTTTTTGTACTGACTGTACTTAACGAAGTTATTAAATAAACATGTATAATAAAGTTTGTACAAAAAATGTAAAATTAAAATAAATACAGGATGCCTAAGACTTCTGCACTGTCCTATAGTTTTCCAGGCTTCCTGAAGGACTTTTTTGTCTCAGTTTCAAAGAAATGTTTGTTAAGCCACACAGTGACCTATAGTTCCAGTGAGAAACAGGTGTAGATGATGACGGATGATCAGGCCGGTGATTAGTGCACTGGTGATGCTGAATGCTGAGTGGTTGGAACAGACGAGAGGGGGAATGAGGAAGCTGCTGAGGTTGATTCTGTACATATACTGTACTTTACAACCAATTTTTAAATCTTTAGGCAAAGTTGCAGTAAAACATTTTAGTGAATTCTAATCTATTTAATCTACATAATGTATTTTTATTTAATTTAATTTAATTTAAAGAAATGAAGAGTGGTTCAGGGGTTTTGCACAGTACTGTATATGCACATTAAATAATAAAGTTAATCCAATCTAAAGTTGGAGCACAGAGCAAGTTTGGGTGCCAGTACTACCATAACAACAAGAACTGTGCGAGTCAGCTTTTTAATCCGACTCAGTAAAAATCATTCAAGTGTAATTATTATGCAGTACAAATGCCAAGAAGGTATAGCTAATGAAGACTTTGGCATTTAAACTTTGGCACATACAATGTGCTTTCCAAGCTGAACTTGTAAAACCTATACTTAAACTGAACTTTGATTAGGAAACTCCTAAATCTGATTAAGAAATCACACACACACACACACACACACACACACACATAGACATAACATTATGACCCCCGCTTAATATTGAGTAGGTCCTCCTTTTTTTTTTACCAAAACACCTCTGATCCATCGAGGCATCAATTTTTAATACACAGTTAGTTCTCTACATACAAAATATTTGAGTTACGAACTTTTCAAAGATACAAACATGTGCATGTTCAATTGGGGAAGTTAGATCAGATGTCTGGCGTACATTGTCTAAAATGTTTGTTGGACTTACAAACAAATTGAACTTAAGAACGAGCTATAGGAACGGAACTTGTTTGTATGTCGGGGACTTACTATACCTCCTTTGGTTGCATAGAATCCCACTGCTGAGTGTATATAAAGTATACTGCTTTTCTTGATCGTCTCTTATTTCCATCTGCTGATGTGAAATCTCTTAACCTGTGCATAAAAGCTTCTGCAGACAATAGTAGTCGTACGGTAGCTGTGCCAAAGACTCTGCAGTCCCATGCTGATCTATATCTGATTAATGCACACAGCGCAAGGATAAAGGCTTTATAATTAAACAGATCCCGAAGCGAACATAGCCCCGGCGAGTCCAAATGAAAAGCTATTGAAATAAAAACTATTTTACTTACAGGCTGCATGTGTTAATGCATTGGGAACCATGTGTGATTTTCCTCTTCGCTACGGTTTACTGACAGCTTTTTTTTTTTACACTGAAAATAAGTATTTCACAACTTCACAACACCATATGTGCATCTGAAACGTCCCGATTTCTACAAAGCCTTGTTTTGTATAATTGTTTAGATTTCGACTTCGGTCTCTCTCTGTATAGACTCTTTCTGTATAGAATGTGAAATTTCTAACACTGATATGCCATTAGAAAAGAATGTACCTCTCACGTCCTACAAGCCAGTTTACTTGACACTTGTACTTGGGGTGATAATACATTGCATGCCTGTACAAGACTCATACTCTTGAGGCTTCTGGCCTGCTGGAAGGACGCTCACACATAGACCCAGCACATAGGCCACAATCCATTCTTGGCACAGTTTGCTGATGCCTAGGTTTCATAAAAAAAAAAAAAAAAAAACATACTGCCATTGCAAAGTGTGGCAAAAATTTGACCAATTTATTATGCGCAAGTGGTGGTGTACTGTTTTTAACCGGTAATATAAAGAGTATTTAATTTTTGGCACATAGTCTCCTACGGTGCATGTTTTTGGTCATGCAAAATTAAGTCTTATATTTGCAGAAGTATAAACAAACAGTCAATTCCTGGTTTGTCGAGTAAATTAAAGTTCAGATGCAAAAAATCAGCGACTTTCTAACCTTCAACCATTGTCTTATCTGCTTCCAAAAACTCACAGGTCAAGCTAAAACAATGTGACAAATGTGCGCTAGATTACGAGCAGTTAATTAGCCGGTGGTTAACCGCTCATTAATATTCATACGTCCTTTTCAGGGTAATGCGTGTAAAGTGTAAAGACGCCCCCGAGTCATTTACATTAAAAACCTATTCAATTATTTATTACACTTTTGTGCTTATATCCGTACTTCCTTTACTCCGTTCACTCCATTCATCTATGACATCACACATGGGACACCGTCCCAAACTACTCACATGACTCCAGAAGAACGAATCTGTAGAAAAGGAATCTGATGAGCGCTTTGCTTTTTCACAAGTGGCAGCATGATGATATCCCACGGTCAGAAACATGAACACACACACATATAAACACACACACAACTACAGCTGATACAGCCAGCAGCAACGAAACCCAACATATCATGTCCTTTGTATTTTTTTTTTTCCCTGTCTGCATTTTGGCAGCGAAAATCTTTTAATTAGGTCTTTTTATAGCTTCTGCCTGGAGGAAGAAGTATCTGGAGATCTCCTCAGCCCACACACACACTCATATACACACAAGCATCATGATATCAGGGCTAGCCATGTGTGTTCTGCAGGACTTTAGGAGGCTATTTTTTACCACACTAACATGCCAAGCATCTGTACAGACCTACATCTCTGTGTATTTGCTTTGCATTTTAAACTGTGTCTTGGGAACACACTGCACGCTCAGATCTTAATCATTCCAATCACTCTGACCTACATGGAGCCGGACGTTTTTTTTTTTTTTTTAAACTTAAGGGAGATCTCCTTCAGCAAGAACTTGGTGACGTCCAATTGTAATCGTACCAGAGAGCATGCTTTTTAGCTTTATAAACGCCATGTGTTCAGAATAACTTGAATAAGTCCAATTTACATTTTTCATTTAGCGCAAAATGAGACAGATTTACAAAGGGAAAGTATAAAAGAGCATCCTTATGAAACAAAATAGGTTTGTATTCTAATGTCAAACATCATGTAATATTAAAAAGCTATTACAATGTTAGCTGTTTAGTAAGTTTCGTTCGTCATAACGAGCCTGAGTAGAGTTTGCAGGTGACTATGATGTTATGAGAAAAACCATTTGGAAGCTCAACAATGTGCCATCTGGGCCTGTCAGTGCCATGATTGATGATCACCTAATGTAAAAATGAATCGCACACTTAACAAATGAAAAGAGGCTTGGCTTTGGTGCTCGCGAAAAAATCTGCAATAACTTCGACAACAACGTAAAAAGGCGAAGAAAAAAATAAGCCAGGATGTCATCACAAAAATGTTTCTTTTCCTCCCAGTTCGAGGTGCTTTCGCTTTCTCTCCCCACCTAAAGCGCTGTGTTAATGCAGCAGCCGATTGGAGATACAATCTGAAATACCATCTGGTTATTGCAAATGAATAGACATAATGGGACTCGCCTAAGGGGTGGCAATGGCTTCCCGCTTACCGCCCGTTCCCCCGCCCTTCAATACGAACTCCCATGGAGCTCTGAGAGAGAGGGGGAACTTATCACGGCTGTAGAACTGTTCCACTTTGAAGGTGGGGAAATTGAACTGAAGACATAACACTTCATCCACATCATCATCATCATCATCATCATCCTAAACTATGGTTCAAATACTATTAAGTGCTAATTGTAACAAAATCAATTCGGTGAATATCACTAATTCTTTTGGGTAAAACCTAATCTCCCGCTGCAATCATTTAATACTCAGCCAAGCTTATTTCTTGCTCCCTAAAGGCTTGGAGAATCAATGAACTGGTGATTCCCACTACAATTCCGATTGCATTGTGAGCGTTCCTCAGATCGCATAGTCCGCCGTTCAAATGCAGCAGGCTTCGTCAGTTTTGTAGCCTCTAGGTGCAGCTTCCCATAAGCCAAATAGCCACGGACCAGACAGTTTTCCAGATGCTACCAGCACCAATTAAAAAAATGAGGATATGGGCCAGCAGCGTTAAATTTGTGTTTATTGTCCCTAACGAACGTCAAGGGGAGCCAAATAGATCCGGCAGGGCTACGCTGTTATCTGCGCCTTATATTAGAATGCGCAATTCACCATGATGTCAGCATTTGGCGCTGTTCACTCTTCAAGTCGTAAAAACAGACCTAATAGCCAAAGCAATTGGAATAAAAAAGACAATTAGGAATTTTTATATAATGATTTCACCATAAAGTGGTACTTCAATAATCAGACTTGGCCCGGATAGTCACGTCCACATTCAGGATCAATTCCAGAATCGCTGGGGGAGGAATCATCACAGATTTATCCAATATTCTGTTTAACAGTTATTCACCACTCAGTATTCATTTATGTTGAGTTCCCTTGAAGCGAAACCCAGGTCTCATGAGGATGAATGGTCGGTACACTGGATCGCACCTGGCTCAAAAAATCTTGCATAATTAACCACTTATGACCTGAATGTCTTCATACAGTATGTGGGCATTAAATTTTGTTCTAATTACATTGTCTATATATTCTTGTGTGATCCTCATATCAGGACCGTTATAATTTTTTTGCCAAACTTATTTTATACTTATCTTAAACTTTTAAAACATTAAGTGCCTTTACTGTACACGGACCCGAATAATCCATGAATGGTCAGATTAATATTCGACCAATAATAGTTCATGCAAATAATGTATTATGTACTGTAAACCCTACAGTCAGAATTGTCTGACCCGGGAATTAATTTTTAATGAATATGAGAAGGGATCGTGTAAACCTCTGATAAGCCATTCGAGAGGTAAATATTAGCCGTGTAAACACTTGATCTGATCGCTTTTGTCTTGTCAGAATAAATATATTCTTCCTGTGCATGCAAGAGGGTAACATTAGGTGACACGAAGAGTTCCCTGAAGGTAAGTTTTGCATCAGTTCCTGATCGGTAAACTTCATGAAAACCTCTCCTCCCCAACAGTGGTTACTTTTATCCAACTGGGTCTCTGGCTGAGGAAGAGACACTGACTGGCTTCCCATACAGTCATACGGTACTGTGTAAAAGTCTTAAGGCACCCTTCATTTCTTCACATCAAATTAAATGAATTGATGAAGATTCATTTAAAGAAATGGAAACAAATAGTTTACTGTGCCAGGCTGCAAAATGCCTAAAGATACAATTTAAAAATTGGTTGCTTATGTAACAACCTCAGCAGCAACCTCATTTCCCCTCTCATCTGTTTTAACCATTTAACATTTAGCATCACCAGTACCATATACAGTACTAATCACTGGCCTGATCATGTGTCATCATCCGCACCTGTTTCTCACTGGTTCATGCCTTCAGTTAGATGTTTCTAATGCTTATGCTCTTCGGGAGCAAAATATAAAGAAATGAGGCCTCAGCCAAGACTTTTGCACAGTACTATAGGTAACAGAGCATCTGACCAGTCACAGAGGAGATTCTAACCAATCATAACGCAGAAGGCAGGATCCATCAGAAATGATGTGAGGCCCGACCAAACCACAAAGTTACTCCACAAAATAACAGATTTGAGTAGAACAATAAAAAACCTCAAGTGTAAAACCATTCTGATCTATGTGGACAACTCTTATAATACACCATCCAATAGTGCGCACAACCTAGGGGTAGCTCTGGACATCCATCAATCCCACTGCTAACCTGATTCAGTTACCTACTGTAGGTTGTTTCTCATCAACATCTGGAAGATCCAGGCATTTCTATGCATAAAGGGAACTTTAATGCTAATTCAAGCCCTTGTCATCACCATACATACTCAGAAAATAAGTCTGTTAAATTTGTTAATCTAATAGTAAATACATTTTATAGGCATTAACAAAACCACACCACTTTCCACCATTATTCTTGTTTGCTCAACTAACACATTATACTTAAATGGAAATTCTAATTGAAATATGTTAATATAAGAATATCTTATTTTTTCACTGTTGTCTGCACTTGCATATCATTCATCCTTTATTATGTACAGTAAGAAAGCAACTGCAAGATTTGTTTTCAATCCCACCAAGACCTCCACTGCTGGCTTCCTGAAGCTGCCCAGATACCAATCAAAACACTGATGCTTACCAGCAAAGCCTACCTACTGTACTTTTAGGCATTGATCACTCCCGACACTGCACCCTCACCACAAGAACAGACTGACTGGACCCACCGTTTCTCAAGGTACAAGAAATACATGGTAGGAATACTGTATGCTTAGGCAGTGGCTTTTTATTTTATGAACAAAGAGTTTCATTAGAATAAGCCACTGCTGTGAGTAATAAAGCCGAGCCGGTAACAGTAAGGACATGGATAAGAATTGCGTTGATTCTTAAGGACCTAACCAGTAGTGACTGTAATGTATGCCCTTTGTATTTCATTTCTTTTTTTTTTCCATTTGACGTGATGTCTTTTTTTTTTTTTTTTTTATTACCGCTGCTAATGTACGCTGCACTCAGCTTTTGGGTCATCTTATATAGCAAGATAAAAAATATTAATCGCAAAAAAAAGTCTCTTCTCTGTCCTGTGGAATGAACATCTCCTGGCTGAGTCTTTAAGGAAAGATTTAAGACATTCCTCTTTACCTAGCATTTGGAATTATCGCTAGTATTAACCATTCTATTTAAATATGGACTTTTTTTCTTTTTCATGCTGTTCCGCTTTCCGCTAACAGGGTTTTAGGTTGCTATTATTCTTAGTCCCTGACCCAGTGAAGCAGCTTGGGGATACGTACGGTAAACCTTTTAACATTTAACAAAAGGGTCGTCCAGCCTTCGTGCATGAAACAATCTATCTTTTTTACCTTCTACAGTTTTTTGCACATCCACATCTCAAACTGGCAGGACTTGCACTCATAAATAAAAAAACCTATGTTTTCCCAGTGTAATGTATGGAGAGTAGATTCCTGACTTATTGGCAATTCTGACTGACTCAAATCCCAGGGTATCAATCTAAGCCTTCCTCTTAGCCTAGAATAGCAGCTATCAAGACAGCCCTGAGCAGGGTCCGAGCATCCTCTGAATCTATGAAATGTAGTGGCGCAGGGGGTGGAGTGTAAGGAGGTGACATTCATTATGCTGGCTACAATTGTAGAGTCCACTGACATCTCTTTCGCGCAGCGGCTAACGCCATTGCCAAGGCCGCTCAGGCTAAATCAATGTGTCAGCAGTGGCTAGCTCATTATCCTGCTGCCTACTGTGTATTACCAGCTCATTGCACTGATTTTTATTATCCAGACTTGCCCCTCAACACATCACCTGCACTCGTATGTGGTCTTTTTATTCTGTCTCTCGCTACACTTTTTTTCTTGCTCGAATTGAATAGGAACAAAGACATCTCCGTAGACGCGCTGGTCTAGTCGACGAGGACGAGTGAGACGCTATAAGAAGAGCGGTAAATAAATGTAAAGCTGCTGGGAAGAGTATGAAATTCGAGGATTTCTCAAGGGTCCCGTCCTGCCTGCTGACCAATGTGCTGACATAAAAAAATACAGTAAGTGTTATTTTTAGCTCTGGATGTTCCTGTTGCCTGGGGGGAAAAAATGGAACTGTTAGGCCAGATAAAGTATGTCTACAGTAAACTCTCAGAGGATTCTCAGTATTTGTTAAACCGCATCTCTGAAACGTTTGCACTTCATTTATATTTAGAAAGCCGTTTAGAAGTGCTAATGCATTCCTTCCCATGCAGGTTACATGTACACATCGCGCGACAAGGCCAACGCCAGCCATTTGCGTCAGGTAATAAAGTAATGTGATTGAGGACAAACGGAATTACATTACAGACAGTCACTTACAACGGTTGAAGAGCTATCGACCCGTTCCCGGTTAGCATCGTCAGATTTACCGTGGTGACACCTCACTGTCACTCCCCTGCCCCCAAGGCTCAACCAATCAACTTACCCTGCCACTGTGCCTCCAGCCAATGAGCTATTGATTAACTGACTTTGTTACTCCTCAAATGAGATTTAGTATGAGGGGATCAAAATCACTCTGGAGACCAGTGACAGGCTGAGCTTAAATAACCATGATTTATTATTTCACATACAATTTAGTCAGCGCCTGTATCATGCAAACAGACTCCAAGAAAAGACATGGCAGGGAAAAGTGTGTGAGCATTGGTCTATCATATTTGCATTCAATTCCACAATCTTGAACGTTAATATGGAGATGGACACCACACTGTTGGAACCATCAAACTCTCCATCAGAAGGCTTTCTACACAGTTTATAAGTGTGTGTCTTCTTCTAATAGAGCAATTGTGAAATCAGGAACAGTACTGACGTTGGAAGATAAGGCTTGGCTTGCAACTGATGTTCCCATTCATTTAAGGTCAGGACTGCCACTGGAGCTCCTTCAGGTCTTCGTGAACCATGTGCTGGAAGATGATTCTTGTGTTAAGTCTTCATGCTTCTGAAGCATCTACGACAAGCCAACGTTTGAAAAACAGCCTCAGATCATTGACCTTCCACCTCAAATTTGACTCTTAGCACTATGCATCCTCGTCTGTAGGGTTTCCTGGCATCCGCCAAACCCGGACTCATCCATCAGACTGCGAGATACTGAAGCACGATTCATCACTCCAGAGGACACATTTCCACTGCTCCAGAGTTCTCACACTTTATGCACTTAGTGATCTTAGGCTTGAGCGCTCGGCGATGGAAACTCATGAATCTCCGAGTGCCCAGTCACACTTCCTGAGACGTAGTGAGTTCGGAGTGAATGATACAACAGAGCGTAGGCAATTTTTACAGCAGGCCAGCTCTGTGAGTTTGTGTGTTCTACTGCTTCATGGATGAGCTGCTGTTGCTTCTAGACACACTTCACTGCTAATGATAGCTTGAGAGTTAACGTCCATCCATCGTCTCTACCGTTTCTATCCTGTCCGGTCTCAGGAGTGTTAACCCATTGTGCCAACACACCGAGTAACGCAATGTGGAAAAGTTTGAAATTCCAGTCGCCCTACAATGCATGTTTTCGGACCATGGGAGGAAGCCGGAGTACCCTGAGAAAACCAAATCTATATAATCCCCTGCTACACTAATGCACTTATCCCAGTTTGTAGTAGTGCTTGGATACCATGAAGGTAAAACATTTTCTCAGTACACAGGAGCCATGACCCGGAGGCTGCCGGCTTTACATCTAAAACGCTGGCCTCCCAGGAGTTCCTTTAATGACCTAAACATGTGGAAATAGCTTGGGGCGAGGTCAGGACTGTACAGGGGACGTGGCTATAACTCCCAGCCGAGTTCTTGTAATGTGCAAGTGGTGCTGGTAACGATTGTGTTTGGTTATCCTTCGATTTTCAAGGATGTGAGGCATTTCACTCGCTGAATGTTCATAAGAACAACTGCGATAGGCTACGAGCAACCTAAGACAGGATCGTAATTCACGGACATATGGCCTTGTTTAAAACGTTTACACAATTCAAATGTTTTATTGCAACTGTGCTTGAAGTCTTCCGTAAAATTTCATCACGAGTCCTGGTTTGACTTGAACACCCATTGTAAAGAAAATAATGCTTTTAAGTGTAATTATAAAAGTAAACTTTACTAAATAAAAGTGTGTTTTACACGTTGCCTCGATATGGACATTTTGTACACTCAAAGTCACCTCCGAACTGTAATGCTCAAAAATGCGTGTTATTGTGTAGCACTTTTAAGAAGTACATTTTAAAATTAACGCTGTATACTGTACATTTTACAACATATTAAAAATAAGTATTTAACTCTCAAATGGTGCTGTAGTGGGAATACTGTGCATTACGCAGTGAGTTACGATGCCATTACGCAATATGAAGATTAAGAAGGTAATCTAACATAAATGCAAGAACAATGAATAATAATAAAACAAATTATGGTAAATTAAAAAAAATATGCTTGTCAGCAGGATATTGTGCCCTTTAGAATCAAGCATAACTATCTATCTATCCTAGGTATGTGATAGTCGCTTAAATGTCCTATGACGTCACCCTGGCGGTCATTGCTGTAAGGGGAAAATACAAAGCTGAGTACCATAACCTATCGCAACCCACAGGCGCACACACACACTTCCACACACAGTAGGCAATTTGGAAATGTTAATCTGCTTACAGTGCATGTCTTTAGACCCATAAAATACCCAGAGGAAACCCATCAAGCACAACCGTACTTCACGCACACAGACCAGAGGCGAGATTCGAACCCTCAACCTTGGAACCACTGTGGCACTTCATGCATAACTGGGACATGAAGTGTACAGTAAATCCTAAATAGTGCAAATAAATTTTAGTTATTTGTTCACCGTAGTAGAAGCCTAAACTACGGTAAACAAATAAATTAACAATTAGATTTAAATACTGTGTTTGTCATCAAGGAACATGATGTTAAAGCATATAATGATGTTTTGTGTCGCGGTGTGAAATCAGAAAATCGTTAATCTCAGACTTGGATTACTAACCGTTTTAATTAATTCAAATGGAAATGTAATTTAAAATTAATTCAGCAGCCCTAGTTCGAACCAAGCCTCCAGCCGTGTAGCTGTGCAGCTGCGTATAGCCGTGAGCACGGCGTCAAACCAGGAGCAAGGACTTGACTCCTTACTTTCTCCACACTCGTTTATCAATCAGTTCCATTCTCCACCACTCGAGCACTCAATGTGCGGAAGAGATGGAGGAAAGGGAAGAGAGAAAAGCGAGAGAGTGAGCGAGCGAGAGATGCTGCCTCTCCTTCAATCATGAGTATTCATGCGGCGTCACGCGCAGCGGCGCGGCGATGCTTCACGTTCCCTGATAAGGAAATGAGGAGATGCACTGGAGGGCAATTGCCAGCTAGGGTGCACTTCAGTCCAGTGCTTATTCCTCAGAGGCAGCGGAAAAACGCACGGGCGTCTTCAAGAGCTGTTTCTTTCTCTTACTCTCACGCTCTACCTCTTCTCACTCCTTCCGTCACTCTCTGAAATATCCGGGATTGGCGCGGGGGTGGGGTGGGGGGGGGTTGGAACACTACAGAGGGCACAGGGTGAGCAAGTTAATACCGCTGTGTTCTGGGGGTTCCTCTGGGTCTCAGTGACATTGTCTTCTCCCCAGGGGAGAGAAATAAAATAAAGAGTCGGTTATAACAGAGGGCATGTAGGGAAACGGAGAAAGAAAGAAGGAAAGAAAGAGAGAGAGAGGTGAACAGATGAGAGCATGCTCAGAGTGGAGCTGTACACAGACTACAGTGTATCGCTTGGAGGAAAGTGGAGTTGTCAGAGTATATTAAAGGCGTGTTTGCGGAGATTAACGCTGCAGTGTTTTAACACAGGTTCAAAAGCTAGGGGAGAATCCAGGCACAGCACTGCTCAACATTATTTTTAAGAAATAGAGGACAGAATCTCATAATTTTCCAATATAAATCCAAATTTATATCTTTGAAACAGCTATACAGGCACAGCGGTGCTGCTGTATTTGGGCGCTTGACTTTTTTTGCCCAATTTATAACCCAAAGTTCTTCCCGTGGCGCATAACACATACACAGTCAGGGTTTTTTCCCTGCTGTGTCTTATACAGACACGCGCACACACATTACTACTGTCAGTGCTGTGCTTAAAGGTGCTGATTCCTATTAGCCAGATCAAACAAACATCTGCATGAATAAAGTATCAGCTATTTCAAAATGCTGGTCTAGTACTTTTAATACTGCTACACCGTGCAACACTAATTAAAACATATATGGCTGAATATGACTTCCACTAATTATAACAACAATGCTTTTTTTTTCTTTTTTTCAACTTTATGTGCACAACCCATTTTCTATTGTGCTTATGAGGTATATTGATTCCTTTTAGAAATCTAGGTTAACATCTTTCGGTGATGGTATTCCCTGCCAGGCTTTAACCACGATACAACAATACAGCAGGTGCAATGTGTAACAAAGGAGAACGTCTTTACTCGTGGAGGTAATGCAACTTACTGTACCGGATGCCAACCGCAATAAAACAACAAAAACAAGAAGAAGAAGTAGTAAAGCTCACCTTTAGTTGAGAAAACCACAAGATCAGGCAAGTGCAGGAATGACAGACATGATGGAAAGAAAAAGAAAGAATCATTAATAATCAATAAAGTGATTATATATACTGTATACCTACCGTATGCAAATAAACAGTACCATGCAAAAGCCTTGAGCTCCACAACGCCCCCCCCACCCCTTATTTTTTTACAATTTGGTTCCAAAGAGCCAGACGTTCTTAAGGAATAGTTTTAGTACTGTGCCTAAGTCTTAGGCACCATATTATATGCTGTACCAATTTTGTTATATATGTTTATCATGTCTGCATAATCATTCAGTGTTTCCATATATAACATTATAGGAAAATATATCCATGTCTGTAAAGAAAAAAATATATAGTACAAGACAGACCAGTTCTTAAATGAAAACAAAAAACCGAATGTCACTCCTGGGATTTGCATAAAAATAGAAAGGAGTGACAAGTGACAAGAAGAACTTATATTCTCCAGCATGCTCAGTAAAACCTAACAGCTGTTTTACTTACAGTTCTGTGCAAAAGTATTGGGCACATACAAATATGTGCATAAGAAAAAGAAACTTTTAGCTCGTTATAAAGAGTGATAAAATAAACAGTCAATTTTTGACATTGCTTAAAATCAGGAGTTTTAGACACAGATTTGTGCAGTTTTATAAGAAAACAGCTGTTTACTGAGTTTGCTGGAGAATATGAGATCTTCTGGTAACTTTGTCACATTCAGACATGATAAATATATACAGTATAACAAAATTGGTACATCATAATATATGGTGTCTAAGACTTTTGCACAGTACTGTATATATATATATATATATATATATATATATATATATATACCATAAACCATATACTGTATATATAAATCTATGATAATTATCTCAGAAGTTGAAACAGTGGATATATTCTAATGCCTTTAGTTTTTATAACCTTATATAAACATTTCTAACATTTCAATGCATTTCGTTTCTTATCACACTTTATTAAGTGAGAATATAGCAAACCAGGATGCATTATTGATACAGCTGATGCCCAAGGCGTTATTATTGTACTATTGTATCCAACCAATTTCCTTTAACAGCATGTTTTATTCCTCTTACACCGCATCAGTTTGGCCACTATTACAGTTCCCTTATTTTTTAATGAATGATGTCATACTGTACTTTTTTTTTTTTTTTCCCCGATTTTTCTCCCCAATCTAGTTGTGGCCAATTCCTTCCCGTCACTAGGAGGCTCTCACATTAAGGCTACTACCACCACTCAGTCGGAAGGACGAAAGCTATCCCGTGTTTCCTCCGAACCACGTGACGCGAGCCGACCGCATCTTTTCGA
The DNA here is from genome assembly GCF_024256425.1 of Clarias gariepinus. Lineage (NCBI taxonomy): Eukaryota > Metazoa > Chordata > Actinopteri > Siluriformes > Clariidae > Clarias > Clarias gariepinus. Next base: position 11,132,772 of record NC_071102.1, read on the forward strand.
ACTGCTCACTCGCGCACCGTTAGGAGCGGAGTAACACACTCGGAGGAAAGCGCTAGCCGCTCCTTCCGTGTGCGCGAGCTCACAGACGCCCCTGATTGGCTGTAGAGCCGTGACTAATGTGGGAGCGCAAGTACCTCTCATCCCTCCCCCTGAGAGAGCTCGGCCAATCAGCTCTCTCTGTGCCTCCGGCTGTTAGAGGAAAACAGCATCACCCGGGGTTCGAACCAGCGATCTCCGGATGATAGGGCGAGCGCTTTACCACTGCGCCACTCGGAGGCCATACTGTACTTGTTAAGTAGCTATATTTAATATCGTGCAACTTGTGTGAGATAAAGTACACTAGCAAAAAAGGCCTAGCTGGACACATCTCCAAGAAAACTTCATCATACAGTATCACTGATGCATAATGATTATTATTATTATTATTATTTGTTTAAATATCAATGTGCTTTTCGATTGACTTATAATTCGTGTTAGATTATGTAGCTATAGACACAATGAAAAACAGAAACACATTGGAATGAGTAGTATAGTATAAACCTGTGATTTGTCTTGCAGCCAGAACTGAACATAATTAACGTGACTTGTTTGCGCGTTGCTCAAATTAGTCTTCCGTTGATTCAATAAAGTGCAATTAAATGATTTTGTTCATAAATGAACACTGATTGTTAGCACACAGCTCCAGAACAGCATGTTAGGTTCCACCAACCCAATCATAAATCTGCATTATATAATGTCACGATTCACAACGAAGGGAGAGGAAATAAAATAAAAAAAAAACAAGTGACTTCTAGTACTTTGTTAACTCTTTTACTAGTACACAGTATCAAAAAAAAAGCTTTTCAAACATCAACTTTTAAAAGAAGTGACTTGAAAATGACTCGACTCTCCACTGACTTCAAAGAGAGAGAGAGGAGAGTTTTCAACCGAATCGGTCCCTCATAAGAGCTCAGATGACGCTGGCCTGTGAGATGCTGTCTGGCTCTGATCTATCTCCCAACACCAGGCTGGAGGAGACACGCAGCTTTCTCATTCGTTATTAATCAGCTAATTATAAATGGTGCACTCCGCCTATCTGAGAAGAGAAGATGAATGGAGAAGGAAGGGCGAGAAAGCAGGACAAGTCCCCTGAGGGGGGAGAGAGAGGACACAGGGTGAGAGAGAGAGAGAGAGAGACAGAGAAAAAGGAAAGAGAGGGCTGGATGATGTGTAAATAAATAAACATATACACTTCTTTATTTCCAGTTAATTTTCTCATTAGCTGCATGGTGGCGGTAGCATTACAGTTTCAAATGACGAACGTTTCACTGATTCTTTATTATGAATGAAAATCGGTCATTGTAATTATTCACCGGATCAAATAAAAACGGTTGGCAAGGAAACGTTCGAGGGTTAAAGTGTGTATGCTTCTTCAGGTATATATACAGTATGAAGGCTTGCAAACCAGAGTAGCTTCTTTCTGCAAGATTTCATTTGCCCTACAGGCCAAAAAATAAAGCTGTGCTTCAGTAGCACATGAAACAATAATAATAATAATAAATAAATAAACAGTATAGCAAACAAACCTGGATATAGTGCACAAAAACACACTCCTGTACAAGCCCTGACCGGACAGGTTTTATGCGTGACAAGGATATCAAACAATACAAGCTTTTCGATTTTTCTCATTTAACATTTGTTAATCTCAGCATTTTAAAATTGCGATTAATTGTGATTAACCCCATACTATGACTATGATTAACTAGATTAAAATTGTTAATCGATTGCCAGCACTACTCATTACACAAGCATGGGGTTCACCTTAGCCACACTCAGATGTGCCGTGGAGCTACAGATTTCTCCCTTTAATCACAAGACTTTTCTATCACAAACACTCACACCCAGCTCGGCCCTGCAACTCCAACTTAAAAAACTAATTAAGCCACGGGAGGGAACCTTCCACGAGCACATGATTAAAATGACAGAGCGAGCAAGGCATCGGAACAAGCGAAACAGTAGGGGCAGAGGCCGTGCCCTCTCGTGCACCAACTGTCCTTCAAGACTAACAGAAGGGACCGCTGTGCCCGTTTGCTCTGTCTTGGCTTCCCGTCGTCTTATAGTCTCATGGTCTATATGGAAATATAGCGAAGCGTTCTTTTTACCGCACATACAATTAGAGCGAGTGTATAGAGCCGTCGCGTTACGGAATTGGGACACGTCCTTGATTCTCATTCGATGCACGCCTCCAGTTTTACCTGCATCCTTGTCCGTTTTCACCTTGCTCGCTTCTTTCTATTCCTATCACACCACCCATGTAATTAAAATAAAGATTTTTAAGAGCGTCAGCCGTAAGCTTACTATGATTGCTATGAAAATAAAAAGAATCTAAAATATTGGTTATTATCAGTAATGATTGTTAGATGATGCATTCTTTCTCCTAAAAGGTAATGTACATAGATTTCTAAATCAAAATAAACACTAGGGCTAGAGTCAGAAGCATAATATCTCTTGCTCAAGATGGATAAAAACAATGTTTGAAAATCAGCAAATCAAAAATAAACTCAAACTGTAATAAGATGTATAATCGAAGCGTGAGGTGTCCTCGACTCCGTAAGACAATAATGATAACTGACTGAATCAACATATTAAGGCTTTCTAAATATACGAGCTGTATGCCATCAGAAGCCCATAAGCACAACCTAATTGCACTTTTAATTGTTAAACCCTGCATATGCATCCATTACAGTGATGGATCCCTGGGCCACCCACAGCTCCAGCCAGCTCTGGTGTTCTACCGGCAGCCCCAGCATTTGTTTGGCAGACTAGGAGTGCTCAGTATCCTCCACAGACATCCCATCATGCCAGTGATCCCTTTGATGTCGACATCCAGAAGCTATGAATTAGTTAGGGAAAGGCAAAGCAGTTCCCAATCTCCATGCTAATTAAGTCTAAACAGCTGGTCCTCACGCCTCTCCGAATGCAGTAAACACTCGCATAGACCAACAAATTTCTCTTTAACAAAGATCAATGCTTCTCCAGGAGAGCGGAAAGTATGATCGAGGACGGCTGTAAGCGTTCGGTTCTTCCTATGTGCGACTGTTTAAACGTAATCACAAGAATGTCATAATATTACGGCTTTATGTCATGAAATTTGATCACAGTGCTATCAGTCTGGTGGTTTATTTATTTTAGTATCTCTGACAATAGTGTTGATTTCGAGGTAAAGATGACGTGCTCAGTATAAAACATTATTGCTGCAGCTAATTCACAGGGAGGTGGACGGCGAATACTTGACATAATTAAGCGATATTTAGTAGATTTTGGAAAAAAATATTATTATGATTTCATATACGGTATATATCGTTTAGAATTGTAACAAAATCAAAAAAAAAAGATTTTAAAGCGGAATATTTAAGAATCACATACAAATCAAATCATCACCCACTGTAGGTATCGTGATAATATCGTATCGTGTGGTTCCTTATTATTCCTACTGTATCCCTACTATTTAGCTTTATAGTTATAATAGTAGGTGTTTCCTTACAGTTGTTAGCTAATGTTAATTAGAATGTCTAATATGACATAATACTGCGAACCACCGAAACACTGTCCAGTAGAGATGAGAATCACTAAAGACCAGCCGATACGATGTTATCATGATACCACGGTGCAGATTTGATCTGTATCGCGATTCTGTGAGTATCACAAATTTATAAATATCCACATTTTGTATAATTTTTTTTTTTTTTTAGATTTTGTTACAATTCTAAACCAATTTGGGAAATAATTCGCTCCTCGCACACAGGACGCTTTTCTATCTGAGTGAATAGTTTAGAGAAAGCCCCGGTAGGACTGCAGAGGAGCGGCAACATTTCACCACCTTAAATCCAAACATATTTTACAAATTACAAATGAATTTTAAAAAAAAATTTGCAGTCACTGTGGCAATACATGAATTGCCACACTAAAGAATTCCAATACATTACTAAAATGATTTATTTTCCCTAGCTAAGCGATTCTAATCAATCCTAGCTTTCCTTAGATTATTTGGGCCATGATTTATTTATTTTTTTGGTAATTAATTTTTTTAAACCAGTTTTACTATACAAATATTCTTTACACTCTTAACTGTGTTTCCATTGGTTTCTCTATTTTTGGTCGCTGCAACAGAAGATGTCCATGTACAACATAGAGCAATTAAATATCCTGTGAAATGTTCTAAAACGCACTTTATAATCTTTATTTTTAAGAATTAAAACATATAAGTCTTCGGAAAAAAAGTTCACAAGTTCATTATAGAATCAGAAAATGCACCAAGATGTTTCCTGACATGTTTGTGGCCTGATGTCTATGTTTTCTTTCCTCAAATGACCAGAAATCATATGACCATGAAATTTATTCACAGGCTGCTTCAGACTGTCTCCAGATGTCACGCATGGCTACATAGGAGTAGCCCGAAAACTACTCGAATAATTGCTGCTCTTCCGAGGTGCTGTCTGTTAGCGCATTGTTACCTTTTAACATAAATAGCAAGAAGTACTGTTTTTGGTCTAATGCCTAATACTGCACATTATTCTATACTCAGTATATTATGTTGGCTGATTCCACATGTACCATCTTTTATCACCAGAATGTATGAGCATCTGAGACATCAACTACACCATGGGAATCACCAGGGGTCACCCGATACGATATTATCACGATATCCAGCTGCCGATCCGATGTGTATTGTGATTATGTAAGCATATTGATTTCTATAAACATCCCGATATACTAACAGTGTGGCGATGTGCTCTGCAATAGAACCATTTAGGACAAATAAGATGAATTTATTGTAGATGTTTTGCTGTTGGTAGGGGACAGGAATCATTTAACCACCAATTCCACTTACAATGTCCGCTTATGCATGAACGCACGCAGTCACTCTATCATTTTCATGCTTTGTCAAGCCGGAAAATCTCCATTAATTCCACACAGATCTAGAAATTGCACAGAATAGGAGTGATAGGCGTCGCTTTCCATATCATTGGATTCGTTTATATAAGAGGTCTGAGATGTAATTGACTTAACTGTTCATAGCAGGTCCGGCAAAGAGAGGGACGTAATTAAGTAATTAATTACGGCGGGTAATTAAGAGGTTATACAAGCCACCATACACAGACATACTCAAAAGATATGCACAGAAGCGCACACAAACAATTCTCACAAATACTGTACAAATAGCAATCCTGCATTATACAGACTAATCGGGCTACCTACTGTGGCATTTAAAAAATGCTACCCTAGGTCCCTTTAAAGCTCACACATTAACCGCATTAGCAGTTTCTTCAGTAATATTCCCATATTAGAAAATATTTATACACCTTTTACACTGCAATATATCCAATGTCCAATGCAAGCTTTGTTGGTTTTATACTTATTCACTCAAAGCTTAGCACAACATCAGGCGGTTCATTATCATAAATACGGTAGCTTAGACTCTCGCTCTTACAGTCCCATGATACACAGTCAAAACATTCACCATTTTGTCTGGCAGTCATGCCCGCCAAAGTTAATATCATCAAGCCAAATAATGATGAATCGCTGGATAAAATTACCACCTTTTTTTACTCTTTTACTGACAACGTGACAAGAGAGCAGGTAACGGCATGGTGGAAAACTTCACTCATTGGATATCACTGAAGTTTATCCAGCTCCAGATGTTCTTTGTGGTGCTTGCAGGGACAGCGCACTGGCTGATTTTTAGTGCACAAGTTGCATGAACTAGGGATGCACCGAAATGAAATTTCTGGGCCGAAAACGAAACCGAAATTTTTGGATGCACTTGGCCGAAAACCGATACCGAAACCGAAAATGGCTTCATTAAAAAACATGTTTAAAATATTTTCTTTTTGTTTGAATTAAAAAAACTACAAATTAATTAAAATTATTGCAACTTTGCTGTCCTCATCTGAAACTTTGAAGTGCTTCCAAACCACCGACATACTCCGTGTTTGATGCGTAATGACAGCGCGAATGAGACGGGAGGATGGGAGAGGCGTCGCAACAATTTCGGCTTTTATTTTCGGCGCTTTCTTACGTTTCGGCCGAAACCGATAATGCTATTTCGGCCGAAAATTTTCGGCGGCCGAAATTTCGGTGCATCCCTAGCATGAACGGTTTCAACAATTTCAGGGGTTGAACTCAGTGAAGGTCTTTGTGATCTCTTGTCACCTTCGAACAATGTTCCTCTGCTGTTCAAGTGCAAGAGCCACTCAAAACACCTTCGAATGACATTTCTATTTCTATTCAACTTCAATACTACACAAAAATTCCATAAATTCTCTATTTCTATATTGTACAGCTGTTTTTCTTATATTTCTATATTTTTTCTATATTTTCTTATATTGTATATGTTGTACTGTACAGTTATTTTATTCCTTCTTAGTTAAATTTACCTTCTTTTTTTCTTTTTAATATTTATTTCCTATTCATAGTCCTTTATTTTAAGGTCACGGGCGGTCGTCTAAGCATTTCATTGCATATCGCCATGTGTATGACTGTGTATGTGACAAATATACTTTGAATTTGAATTGCAAGCTTAACTTGCCGAATCATGTAAAACGTCTCTGTGGCAGATTTGCCCAGTAACACAGAATGTCACGTTTGCTCTTTGTTTTAACTTGCTGTCCATGTTGAAATCATAGACGTGGTCAGAATAGCACCAGATGCACAGCTCCTGATATACAGGACAATGTCTTTTGGCACACCGACTTACTGTATGAAGGTAGGTGTTCCATGTGACTGTGCGTGTGCATGTGCTGCCACCTGCTGGTGTGTTACAAAACTAGTCTCAAAACTTTCTGATAGCACCTCGAACGTCTTCCAGCATTCTGACATCATATGTCATGCATTCTCATGCACAACAACTGCTTAGCATTGTCAAACCACTGAATCAATCAGTGATCCTTTTGTGTGGCACACTTACTCCAAAATAATTTTTTTTATTGATATAGTTTTTTATTTCAGGGCGTAAAATGTTGAAAACTATTTGCACAGAACAACATCCTGTGTGGTAGGATATGTGTAAAATATTTGCAAATTTTGTTTAAAACTGTAACAAAATCTTAGAACAAAAAATAATTAATAACAAAGTGGGATGTTTATAAAATACAGAATACAAATTGAATCAGCATTTAGGTATTGTGATAACATTGTATCGGGTGGTCTCTTGCTATAATGTAAGTGATAACAGGTCGTAACTTGTTTTGTAGATTTTACACAAATTCATAAACATCATATGACTAAATGCTTTTTTTATGTAGCAAATTGTTGCTGTATAAAAGCAATACAATGCGTCATTATCAATAAATATCTTGCTGACATTATTCTGTCACATCCCTTACTTAATGCACACGTGAGGGTAAATGAAGGTAGTAGGAATGAGTGTATGTACAGGGAGGCTGAGAGTGATCCGTGTGTCTGGCCCTCTAGCAGCACTCTCACATTGGCTGTAATAGTCCAGTCCTGAGGGTTGAGCACAGCCCTGGTAATGCTCTCTCCCCTACTGAGAGCATGCCAGACAGCCCAGTGAGCGGTCTCTCATGCACACACACATTTACAGACAACGTGCACGTCCAGATTTGAATACAGAATGGCAAATCAGAACCAGGACCTGCTGCTATTGTTTTCAATACACACTCAATTCTGTTGAGATGTAATGTATAATAAGGAATTTCTATGTCCTATGTGAGGTTTTTCACCACTAACAGGGTTAAGAGGAAATCCTTGCAAGCAAAAGGAGGTTTCTTTGCTTCGTTACTCTCTCTCTCGTATGCCAGGACCCTTCTGAGCGGATGTGTTAACCGGGCCGGTGCATTCATCATGGAGCTCCTGATCTGGGTATAGACCTACAAGACCTGCCTGCTCCCCAATGGAGAACATGGTTTCAAGTCTGTTTTCATACTGAGGTATCAGGGAATTACTTGCACATTTACTCTTTGCACATCCTTATATAATGTGTCACCAAAAGTATGTGGACACCTGACCACAATCAGACATGTTTAGTAGTCAGGGCTTTGTGCTGCCACTTGAGTTAGTCTATACCACTTTATAGACTTCAGTGTGTCCACACTGGCATTTTCGTGCTGCAATATACAGGTAGTCCCCAACTTACAAACATTTATGAAGTTATGAATTTCCACAGATACAAACGGGCCATGGTTCTACGAACATTCGTAGATGTGAACAAATCGCGGCACAGAGACAACACTGTTGCGTTTGATATGTGTGATTAATTTCCTTAGGCGCGGTTATGGCTTTTGGCCACATAATGGCAGTGTGCGGGAAAGGGGACAGAGAGTAAGTCAAGTGGATTGGTATGCTTTACATTCATGTCAAAGGCGTATAAGGCTCACTTTTTCGAACAATTCCGATCTACGAACTTGCTCCCGGACCAGAACTCGTTCATAAGTCAGGGACTACCTTTAGTCTTTCAGGTGTTCCTATTGAGGAGTCGTCACAGCAGACCATCCAATCCGCACAGGACTTCTCACAGGTTTTACGCCGGATGCCCTTCCTGATGCAACCCTCCTATTAGGCCTGGGATGGGGACTGGCACTGCATCCAGGGGCTGGGGTTTGGGCATTGGGTGGGAATTGAACCTGGCTTAATAGTTTCAGTAGTAGGACCAAAAAATATATAGACATTCTACAAATTTGTTTAAGAAGGAAAATCATATGGGTGTGATGGTGGGGATTATCATTTTTATAGCGCTTTTAACAATGTGAAAAATGATAATTATGTTTGCTTGTGAAATTTCCGACCTTAAACTAAACAAAATCCAATCACATCACCTTTTCTTTTAAAATACAACATCCGAAAGTCTCTTTCTAAACTAGCTTTAATATGCAAGACAAGAAACGAGATCAATAATAGGCAGGAAATAATAGGCACCTCTTGTGCAAAGATAACTGGTTGTTTATCCAAACAAACTGGTAAGGGTTTGATTAGATGTTTTGATTGGATTTAGTGCATGTAATTATCATCTCAATGCTCTTCGGTAAATTGCTCACTACAACAGCGTGGCAGCAAAAACCAACACGTGCTGCCCTGAATGACAAAGTCGCGGCTACATATGTTCTTTTATCGGATCTCTCGTTTTCTTCTCCCTCTCTCTCTCTCACTCTCCGTCTCTCTCTTACATTCATCTCAGAATGACGCAGGGACTGACTGCAAATACCATTTAGCCTGCAGCAAAGGCATGTAAAGTCAGCGGAGTAACAGCGGAGCTAAGTGTCTGGGGAAATGGGCTGGTGACAGAGTCAGGGACGCCTTAGTACCCTTGAGCTAGGAACAAAAACCAAAGTAAAGCACTGCATGTTCAGTTCCACTTATGTAGAGTCCAAGCGAATTACCCTCAGCGCCATCAAATGACTTGTTAAGCAAAATGAGTGCAATACTCTAGAGCAAGACACCCAGAACAAAAAGAGCTTACACACACACACACACGCGTAGTGTGTGAGTGAGCGTGCGTATATACGTACTCTGCAATGGATTGGCACCCCGTCCACAGTGTACCCCGCTTGGGATAGGCTCCAGGCCCCCCCCCCCGCAACCCTGTATTCAGGATAAAGCGGTAGAGACGATGAGTGAGTGAGAGAGTGACTGAGTATTCCGCTGCATTCTCATGATCATCTATTTTATACGATAAGACATCTGTCACGCCTGTCTGATGAAATGTCACTCTAAACCCAAGAGAGGCAATGAAGAAAAGGCAAAACAAGAAGAAAGAAACTAAATAAGCAGAGAGAAGGAACTGATAATACTTAAAGTGCTCAAGGTGCTCTACATTGTGAATGTGTGTGTGTGTGCTTTATGCAAGGTCGCTGATTGGCTAGCTGTAAAGGCTGACCGTCACCAACAGAAGGTGGAATTCTACAGACGCACAGTATGGTAATGAGGCCCTTAGAAGGTGCGAATGCTTTAAAGAATCCTTGAATGCACAATGTTGCACAGCTATACTGTACATTCCTATATCATATATACTGTATATACCATACCTCTATTACCAAATGCATTTTCTGTTTGTATAAAAAATTGTATTTATTAATTGTAAATAGGCCACTTCTGCACTTCTGGTTAGATGCTAACTGCATTTCATTGGCTCTGTACATTTACACGCACAATGCTAATAAAGTTGAATCTAATCTAATCTAATCTGTCTGTTGGAACGGTACAAAATCATTCATCAACACCACTTTACAAAAACTTGACCTTGCTCCAAGATATTTAGGATATTTTAAAGCCATAAAGGGGTTCCTGGGAGGCCAGTGTTTCAGATGTAAACCAGGCTGTTCATGGCTCCAGCCACGTGATGGTATCCAAGCACTAGTCAACCACTGGGTTTTTTGAGTTTTCACTTTATAACTTTTATAACACCCTTCATATTTCTTTTTCATAGACTCAGTACATAGTATAGCTTTAAGCTGCTCAAAAGTATTAATTCCTAAAAGTCATAATGATAATGATAATAATAATAATAGAAGAAAAAAAAGAAGATGGTGAAATAATTATAACAAATATACAATAAGGGGTTTAAATGCATATTTTAGTATCAAGAGTAAATTAATCTGGTTAATCTGGAGTTTCATGATGATATTTAATTAATTCCTATTGTTATTTACTGTATACCATTTAGGTAAAGGTAAAAATTTGGGCCTGAAACAGAATAGAGTGAAATCTTCACTTCAATACGCAGCACATGACTGCCATCATACTGTATCTTCCTACAGACAGTGAGAATTTTTATAGAAAGAAAAAAAAAAAGTGCCAGGATCAAACTGACAGCTGTATATTCATGTTTAAACGCGCATCCTTACTCAACCCCACATTCTGCAGGCGGTACACCTTGACTGATGAGAAGAGGCTAGTACACACACAAGCAGCTGTAAGAAAGTGGCTCTGCATTGAAACAATGTGAATCTCAAAGCACAGTCAATGATCATATGTATAAAATATACATTTAACCAAGCGATACTTTAATAAGATTCAACTGTGAAGGAACCAGCAGGCACGGAGACCTCACCTCCTTCAGTGATAATGATAACGATAATGATAATAACCCTGTTCAGAGAATGTGTCTCTCCATGCACCGAAGCATCTCATCATCTTATTAGACTTCCTAGTTTCTTGCATGACTGAGGGAATTCCATAAAGCTAACATTGGGCTTAACTCACTCTTAACAAGAATATCCAGGATTATTAATCCTCTCAAGAGGAACCAGGAAAGCAGAAGAAGAATCGGGTTTCTGAGTCATTTAGTCGCTTAATGGCTTGAAAAAGTGCAAGTTTTCTTTTTGACTATTCAGCATCATGAGGACGATCTCCATTTGAATTTAATAAAACGTGCAGTTTTTATATAATTACAGTATATAATAATATTAATAAGGATGATGAATCGAATCGATCAACAGCAGTTATATACTGTAAGCAGGTGCACCATATATACCGTGTACCACTTTTTGTAACACTTTAGTTATCTACATACACGGAGAACGTAAGTGATGCAGTGTGACTGTTAACATCATCATCATCATCATCATCATCATTATCATCACACCCACTGACATTTGGAACCCAATAAAGCTTGAGATTTCTCTGTTAATCTTACAGACCTACATACCAAAAGCACCAACAAATGAGCTTAGAGATTTGATTAGAATTTGCTTTTTTTTTTTTTTTTTTTTTCAGATTGTCTCTCCTTTTATGTCTCGTCTCCGTCACACAACCCAAATACATGGCACGATATCTGCGCCAAACCGGCAGTACGTCGGTGTGACCCAAATAGACGCCGGCTCCCGGGCTCTGATTGGCTGCTGATGCACAGGGGAAAGAAGAGAAAAGGAAGGCTCCTTCGCATCAGCAGCTTAATAATTCATTCACTTACGCACACACACCCTCCCACGGCAAACGCTGCCTCAATACTGACGAGAGCAGAGCGCCTACACGCTTTCCAGCTTACTACAGGGTTTGAATAGCAAGAGATAGACGGGTACTTAGCGTAGCTTTTGTACAGACGTGGATTCATTTAATGTGACGCGTACCGTATGTTGCTTTTTTTAGGAACCAGAATTTGGTTTGAACGTATTCAGGTACAGAATTATATATAATCTGACTTCAAACACCTGACCATCATACCTTTTCCCCATACTACTGCCACAGATTTGCAATTGGACAGGATTGTCAGTCTTGGTCGGCTGTGGCATTACAATCTCACTTCACTGAAAACCTGCTCCGGAGTGACAGTGCCTTTGAGCACAAAGGTCAGTGACATGGTTGGCCAAGGATGAAGTGAGAGAACTCAATTGTTTTGCACAAAGCCCTGATCTCCCTCCCTATGGGATGAACCGGCAAATGGACTACATCCCAAGACTCCTCACCTAACATCAGCGCCTGACTTCACTAATGCTCTTGTGGTTGAATGGACGAATTCAGACAGCCATGATCCAGTCTAGTGGAAAGCCTTCCCAGAAGATTAGGCGCTAGGAGTATAACAGTCCAATAAAGGGGGACTCAAGCTGGAATGAGATGTTCAAAAAAGTGTTGGTAGGATGAGATAAAAAAAAAAATCACAATGACCTGATATAAAATCTGGCACTTGATGCTTTCTTTGCATATCCTAGCTTAAATAAAGTTGAGGTCAGAGCATGTTTACTTTCGCTTTTAGCAAGGAAACACATCTGATAAATGTTACGTCATCTTAAACAACACTGATTCATTAATACTTGCTACATGGCACTGGTGTACTGAAAAAAAGTTCCTTCATCAACACCACTAGATCTCGCTCCAAGATATTTAAGCCATTAAAGGGGTTCCTGGGAGGCCAGTGTTTCAGATGTGAACCAGGCAGTCTGACCAGGTCTCCAGCCATGTGATGGTATCCAAGCACTAGTAAATGCTGGGATGAGTGCATTAGTGTAGCAGAGGATTATATAGAGAAATAAAGGGAGTTTTTACTCTCATAACTGTGTTCTGTCATTCTGTGTCCCAGTTTGACTTGAACATAAGTAGGGGTATAAATTTGTCCTAAACCGTACATCAAAAGTAGTTGTGATTGTACCACAAACACCTTAAACATTGAATCACGTACACACAATAATGTGCTACATACAAACCTCATTCTGAATGTAAATAACAGTTATATCAACTATTACATCAACATGTTTGCTATTATGGGTATTGTAAGTGGTTTAGCCACGATAGTGTTCTTTTTTTAAATATCGTATCGGTTAGCATTGAAAAAGTGGTCAGCATTGTGGCCTTGTGCCTCCGTGGTCCGGGTTCGATTCCCGAGTTCACATGTTCTCCTCACGCTTGGTGGGTTTCCTCCTGGTGCTCCGGTTTCCTCCCACAGTCCAAAGACATGCAGATTAGGCTAATCAGCTTCCCAAATTGCCCGAATAGTGTGTGTGTGTGTGTGTGCGTGTGTGTGTGTGCGTGTGCATGACCTGGACTTGATTGTACCCCACCTCATCCCTAAATCTCCTGGGATAAGCTCTAGCCCCTCCGACCCTGTACACATGATGAAGCGGTATACGAGACGAATTAATGAATGAGTTGAATTATTATTTCATTTTATTGCTCGGCGGAAATCATCTGAACGTTTGCATGCTGCAATCCAAGCTCATTTACCATACGGTACATTTTACCGCCCGCTCCTGTGCGCCAGCCAGCCGAACACACACACACACACACACACACACACACACACACACACACACCTGTTTCCTCTCATGAAGAATTACTCGTAACCAGATGAGTTAAATGAGGTGTATTAAAGACAGCACGGAGATAAACAGCAGGGCCGACGCCCTCCGGGACGGATCTCTGTCACATCACTGGGTAATCCGTCTATCTCACACTCGCCTATCTCTCCATCAGTGTCCTCGCCGTGTGTGTGTGTGTGTGTGTGTGTGTGTGTGTGTGTGTGCACGCTTACAGCGGCTTTTTGCTCCCACAGGCCAGCATCGATGCTATCAGGTATAAGAGTCTCTACAGGCCAGTGGAGCACATCATATGAGACGTGAGAAGACACACAGCACGACACACCTTCAGGGGAGATGAGAAAACAGTGTGTGTGTGTGTGTGTGTGTGTGTGTGTGTGTGTGTGTGTGTGTGTATGTGTGTTTCATGAGTTAAACTGGCAAAGCATAGACCTCACTCTGTTGTATGGAAGTGTGATCGAATTTAGCAGAGTAAAAAGTAAGCACAGAAGGCTGATCATTCTCACACACACGCACACACACACACACACACACACACACACACACGGTTTAGTATACAGCTATGGAAAAAACACTGCACTGGAGATAAAATTGGTAATGCGTGTATATATTATATGTATATATATATATATATATGTGTGTGTGTGTGTGTGTGTGTGTGTGTGTGTGTGTGTCACAGCTGTAATGAGCGGTGCGGCATATCGGTTGAAGCTAAGCATCCTGAACACAAAGTCCATACAAGAGCTCTGAGATCAATATGACACAGTCAGAGACAGCTTTGATTAGGAGGATCCAGTTACAGCTCTGATTCACTCCGACATGCCCACACACACACTCACACACACTCTCACACACACACACAGACACACTGAAACATTAATGATTAAAGATATATATACTACTGACTCAGGTGATCAGATCGTGTCGTTCATCATACACTCACACTGATCCATTACATTTCCATTAGCGTTACACAGCACACATTACACAGTCACATTATGTGTCTAGACAAGGAGAGGCTTCAAAATAGCAAACACGCAAACACACACACACACACACACACACGTACGCAGACACATCTGTATACACATGCACACACAGTATGTGGTTCGAATGGCCTGGGGGCTAAGTGTGATGTTTTATAAATGCATCCTCTTGAATGCCTTGTCTCTGATGCTCGCACTCGCTCACACACACACTAACACACACTAACACACACACTAACACACACTCACTCAAAACACACATACACTCGCCTTCTTTTACCGATTCTTCATATCTCATGTGCACAGGAGAGAAAGATGGAAAGCAACAGACTGTGATGAAGGAATGGAGAAAGATGAAGAGGAAGAGCGAAAAGGGGATAAAAAGAGAGAAAGAGAGAGTTTGAAAGTGAGACAAAAATATAAATAGAAAGAGAGATGAAATGACAAACGTGAAAGAGACGATTAAAAAGGAGAGAGAGAGAGATGGGGAGAGGAAACATGCAAACAAATTCAGATCGAAACATGAAATGAAAGAGATGGAGAGAAAGAGCAGGAGATGAAAGGAGAGAGAGAGAAAGATGGAGAGAGACAGAGAGAGAGAGAGGGAAAGAGAGAGAGAAAGATGGAGAGAGACAGAGAGAGAGGGAAAGAGAGAGAGAGAAAGAGGGAGAGAGACAGAGAGAGAGGGAAAGAGAGAGAGAGAAAGAGGGAGGGAAAGAGAGAGAGAAAGATGGAGAGAGACAGAGAGAGAGGGAAAGAGAGAGAGAGAAAGAGGGAGAGAAAGAGAGAGAGAAAGATGGAAAGTAAGATGGAGACAGAGAGAGGAACAGAGAAAGATGGAGAGAAAGAGAGATTAAGAGAATTAATTAAAAGAAGAAAAAAAGAGGGAGAGAGAAAGATGGAGAGTAGGATAGAGAGAGATGGAAGAAAAAAGAGAGAGGGAGAGAGATAGAGAAAGAGAAAGAGCAAAACAAGAAAAGAGGGAGAGAGAGAAAGAGAGATAGAGAGAGATGGAGGGAGAAAGAAAGATGGAGAGTAAGGTAGAAAGAGAGACAGAGAGAAAGAGGGAGAGAAAAAGATGGAGAGTAAGATAGAGAGAGAGAGAAAGAGGGAGAGAGAAAGATAGAGAGTAAGATAAAGAAAGAAAGAGATGGAGGGAAAGGGAGGGAGAGTGATGGAAGAAGAAAGGGTGTTTTCGAGCAGAGTGAGTTTTTCCTGTCTCACTCCTATTTCTCCTGTCTGAGTCATCCTCACATCTCCAACATATAAGCCCCGATGGTACACTCACACACACACACACACACACACACACACACACACACAATGAGTTCCAGAATGTTCTCGGCTGTGCGTGACGTTGATGGTGTCGTT
Organism: Clarias gariepinus; assembly: GCF_024256425.1. Lineage (NCBI taxonomy): Eukaryota > Metazoa > Chordata > Actinopteri > Siluriformes > Clariidae > Clarias > Clarias gariepinus. Next base: position 11,148,871 of record NC_071102.1, read on the forward strand.
CAGCTGCAGATGGAGCGGAGTTTCCTCAACCGGGCGATCCGCAAAGCAACCAGGACTATTTATAGCAGTGCATCACTCTCGCTCTCTCCTTCCACCCCCTCACACACACACACACACACACACACACACACACACACACACACACACACAGCCACTCTGCACACTCCTGCAGCCTAATATGCTTTTGTATATACACATCATGTTCACTCTCTCTCAAACACACACACACACACACACACACACACACACACACACACACACACACATCACTCTGCAGCCTAATGCAGTCAAATATCTTATAATGAAGCCTTATAAATACACACACCATGCTAAAACTTTATAACTTCATTCATATATTCATTTATATTCTACACTCCTTATCCTGAGCCTCATCTCAGAAGACTTTGGGCGCGAGGCAGAGTACATACAACATGTATGTTGGCAGTGCCAATCCATCACAGGGCACTCACACAGGGCACACATACACACACACACACATACACACACACACACATTATGGCCAATTTGAGAACATCAAGTAACCTAATCTTCATGTCTTTGGAAAGAAACCGGAGTACCCGGGGGAAACACACCAAGCGCGGGGAGAACATGCATGCAGAACTCCACGAATGCGGAGCGGAGGCGGGAAATCGAACCCTTGACCCTGAAGGTACGAGGCCAAAGTGCTAAACGCTACTGTATTTTTAACCACTTTCTCTAACTTAACCCTACATGTTGCAACTTCTTACATCATCCTCTCACACTGGATACACACGATCCCTGTAGCCTGCCATGTGACTACAGTTTTGTTTTTTTCCATATTCCATTGATAGTCATAAAGGATAGTGTAGTTCTTATAAAGGCTCTTTGAGCATGGTGGGTTTGCTTCCACATGCGCTTGTAGGATGATTGGTGTTTCTTAATTGCCTATATGTAATTGGGTGTGTGCACTTGTGCCCTGTGATGAGTTGGCAGCCTATCCAGGGTTGTACCCTGCTTTCTATGTCATCAACTACCCCCCACAACCCTACACTGGATAAGCTGTAGGAAAAATGAATGAATAAATGTATGGATAAATGAATATATTGCTTAACAGGGATGGGAATCACCAAAAACCTCCCGATCCCTACCGATATCGCAAATCTATATTATTTTTAATTTAATACACACCTTTTTTTCCAGATTTCACTGCTTTTCTGAAATTAACAATTATCTCCTACCGTACAGCGTACAGGACGCCGTGCAGTGTAAACAGTTTAAAGCACACATCCTGTAGGATTATAGAGGAGCTGCAACATTTAAAATGCATAAAACATAAAAGTATATAAAAATATACTGTACTTATGTGTACACTAACTGAGCAGCATTTTTATACAGACATGTATAAAAGTTTGTGACTTTTAATTCCCTGTTTTTTTGCGAAAAACCTCTTTGCTTCAGGTCATTGAGGTTTTTGGACCATTGACTTATGCACAGCTCTCTGAAGGTCCTGCCACAGCATCTCAATTGGGTTGAGGTCTGGACTTTGACTAGGCCATTCCACAACCTTGATTCTTTTATTTTTCAGCCATTCTACTCTAAATTTCCTGGTGTGGTTAGGATCAGTCTTGTTGCTTGACCCAATTTCAACCAAGTTTTAACTGTCGGGGCAGATGGCCTCACATTTTGCTCTCGAATCCTCTGGTCTGTAGCGGAGATTATGAATCAATGACTGCAAGTGTTCAGGTCTTGTGGCTGCAAAACAAGCAGAAATCATCACCCCTCCACTGCTCAAATGCTGTTTGGTTTTCAACAAACAACTCCACTTTGGTCCACATCTGTCCATAGGATCTGTGAACTTCAGCCATGCTTCAGTGTACCTTTTTATAGAGAAGAGGCTTTATCCTGACAACCTTTTCAAACAAACCCACATTGTTCAGTCTTCTTCTAATTGTGCTGTCGTTGCCTTTAACATTTGCAGGCCCAGTGAGGCCTGTAGGGTCTTAGATGGAACTCTTGCTAGAAGAACGCTGAATTCCAAATTGCTTGGGAATGGTTTTATAACCCTCTCCACAGTTATGTGCAGCAACAACTGCTTCTCTAAGACCATTATTTGTGACATTCCCTCTTGGCATGGTTAACACACACCTAAATAGTCCAGGCAAGCAAACTGTCCAAACGTCAGCTTTTATAGAGATCTGAACACCTGTTGATGATCAGTTAATCAAGGCTGATGATTAGCAGTACCTGTCTACAACTAACCCTCTTAAATTCTGTGGGGTACTTAGTATTGCCGACAAGTTTTTTTTCTTTCTTTGGCTTCATTTTTGATAGATAAATAAATAATGGCACAGTGAAAAAAAGTAAGATGTTGTTCTTTATCTAAGGTTGCATTTGTCTAATGCCGAGACATGTTACAATCAGATGATTTTTATTAAGTTTTGTACACAATTAAAATAGGGGCACTAACTTTTGCACTTGCCCATATGTCTATGGTTAACTCTGAATAGGTTCTGAATACTAATGTGTGTAATTTGATTATTAACTTCTCATTCCACATGATTAACTCCAAATACAGCTCTAAATCACTTCTAATTTGCGTCTGCTGAGTATCGCTGTTCGCACTTCATCCCGCAATTGATTTAAAAAAGTAATTAGTGCACTGGAGAAGTGTTAAATTTTCATACCCACAAAAGACACACAGTACTGTGCAAAAGTCTTGAACCACCCCTTGTTTTCCATGTTTCATGATTCTTTATGTTTTTCTGACTCTCCCTATACTTAAGCACGGTTAGATGAAAGTTTTTTGTTTTCACAGTGTGACCTTTAAATCATTCAAGCATTTAAAAAAAACATGAAACTTATCCCATAAAACAGGGAGAAACAGGTGCAGATGATGACAGATGATCAGGCGGTGCTTAGTATACTGGTGATGCTGAATTCTGAGTGCTTGGAATAGACGAGAGGGGAAATGAGACTGACAACCAATTTTATGAATGTAGCTTTACAGTTTGCATGGTATATATATATATATATATATATATATATATGAATCCATATATATATATATCATAAATGTGTACTTGTATGCTGCAATGGTCATGTGACTCTCTCTCTCTCTCTCTCTCTCTCTGTGGGTGGCTCTAACCAAGTGTTTATCACATAGCCCATCTCCTGTAATTACAAAGAATTGACTGCACTAAAAGCCTCTAACAGTGCGTGTGTTGCGTGTTTCTTATTAACAGAAGCAGCTCTATAATCACACGTAAAAGTGCAAAGTCACTCACTATACACTCACTTTGCATTAGCGCTACCATTTATACTTCAGCCTCAATATTATTGAATCCCAATAAGCAAAATGTGCAACATTTAAAATCCAGTTGTTCCATGTGCATGTGTGTGTATATAAGAGAGAGTGAGAAAGTGAGTGAGAGAAACAGGGAGAGAGTAGTGTAATATGGCATCTGTGGTCTTCCATGCAGTAAGGCAAGGCCAAGTAACACCTGGTGCCACCTGACAGTACACACGCACACACACACACACACACACACACACACACACACACACATACAGAGGATGGCAGATGGGCATGCAGCCAAGCAGAACGAGCATGTATGAGGACTTCATGGCCAGACACACTCACTGAGAGCAAGAGAGAGAGAGAGAGAGAGAGAGACAGAGATTGTCTTCACCATTATATCTTTAACTCTGCTCAATTTTTCAAAAAATAAATTTTTTTCTTTCTTTCTATCCCTCCACCTTTGTTTCTAGTTCTCACCAGATACAGGTTACCAGCTGGATGCAAAAATTGGATAGACATATAATTTCGCACTAATACATTTATATTCTGTATTTTATATAATTTAATTTTTGATTTTTAAATGCCTTTTGTTTTAATGCCCAAGAAGCTATATATTGATTATGCACAATATTTCATACACACACACACGTCATTCATATCCGTCATTCAACATCATTAACACCAGAGCCAGGTGAACTGTACAACATCGATCACATTTACATTACATTTAGGCCAGAGCGACTTATATTTTTATCTTACTGCACATCTGAGCAGTTGAGCCTTGCTCAAAGGCCCAACAGTGGCAACTTGGTGGTTGTGGGGTTTGAACCTGGGATCTTCCAAACCGTAGACTGACTGAGCTACCCCTGGCCTGGATACACACTATACACCAGCATACTAGTGACAGGATAACTGGCACCCAAGTCTCACCCTTGCCCACGGGGACCAAAGGTCAGCCTGTCTGCCAATGCACAAAAATTGCCGAAATAAGTCCTTGTTGCCGATGATAGATAAATATCAGAACAGAAAGTGCACCACAGCCTACCACACACAGAACTCAGCAGGCAAAGATGACAAGGCTGCCGACACTGCCTCCTAACTCACAAAATCAGATGGAGAACCAATGAAATGCACTAGACAAATTAGTCTGATCCATGGAGGGCCCGCTTCACAACCCACAGCATCCAAAGCATCCGCTGCCAAAGTCCTGGTGCCAAACATCACCACCACACACCTTCAGAAGGGTCAGACAGAGCACAAGAGACCTACGTGGCACAAGGGGAAGCTAAAACCTTGGTGGTTTTAATGATATGGCTGGTTGATGTGTACTTCATATGTGTTTTAGAAAAGCTCTGATATCCTGCTGCCATCACAAACTAATGCTAATCAGCTAGTTAACTCCTAGCAAGCTACATTTCTACACAGTAGATATTTTAGCAACATGCTTATTTTGCTTATTGTCATATTTTCTAGTTATTTAATTAACAATAAAAAATATAATATGACGATTCAAAGATTTCTTGCTAACATAACCTACTGCAGTTTAGCTAGCTGGCATAGCAAGTTAGCTGTCAGGTACAATCAGGCTCACTTTTTTGACAGATTTTAGCAATGAAAGTGGAATAAACCACACTAAACCACACTTTTTAGCAACGTGTGTGTTTCTTATTAACAGACTCAGTTAGATGTGTAAGAGTGCAGTATCACTCACTATACACTGACTTAGCATTAAGCTAATAGTGAGTCCCAGTAAACAAAAAGATGAAACTTATGTATATAGTTTAATACCTGGTTAGAAAAAGTTTTAGTAAAATATTTATTTTATGTATATATGAATATAAAAAAAAATAAACTCAGACTGATTGATCTTTATTGACACCTTTGCTTCATGTTGCTTGACTGAATGTTTATGCAGCAAGATTGCACTACAGTATATTGTAGTTTACATTTCATTTAGTCATTAAAGTATTCGCTCATCTATTTTAAATATTATTTAGAATTATTATCAGATTATATTAGAATAGCACTGGGATTAGAAGATAAAGGGTAAGAACTAATTATTTAAATACATAATAATATCAATAAAATGTACTTCCTTAGAAGGATAGTAGGATAGTGGATGTATTCGTGGCTCTGTGTGGACCTTTTCCCGGGCTTCTTATATAACACTTAAACCACACATGATGACTTAAACACATGAGCAAGTACATAAACTCTGAACTCTGAACATTAATCTCTAGATTAAAAAAACAGTCTTTTGCCTTCTACTCGTCACCCGGAGACTAAAAAGAAAAAGGAGCGGGAGAGAACTGGTGGCTTCTGACGGTCAACCGGGTCGGAATCAGAAACCAAAAACATAGTAGACGGCAAGCATTTTATGCTGATGTAAAACAGGAAGTGAGAGTGCATGTCAATCAATGTTTATCCAAATTTTCTCGGTGTAACCTGCTCTGTGCGATGACATCATAGCATCCGATAAAATTCACCAAACAGCCAAAAGAAAAAAAATTAATAAATTCACAACGGGTCTATTTACAGCCCACACAATATATTAAGCAATAGATCAAAATAAATAATCCGCTTTTACTCAATCCCATGCCACCAATTTGCTATTTTGCTGAAATCATGAATCACCAGGTTGCATTATTTAGGCTGCATCAGCAGAAACTGTTGTAAATGATATGAATAAATGAATGCACAAACTGGCAACTTTAAATGCTGATAAATAACAAGCAATTATCATACCCGTCTAATAGGTATAGAAAATAATGCATGTATTTTCCACAAAAGGAACGCAAGAGAGATGAAGCAGGTCAGAAGAAGAAGCTCATGAACGAGATGTGTTACATCACCAAAACCCCTTAAGCACATAGAACAATCCCCCAAGTGTTGAATCAACCCCGGCAGTGTCTATTTGTTCTTTCTGAGACTCATGTGTAAGTTGTGAAAATATGAAAAGATATATTACTGAAAAAAAAAGGAAGGAATATGAGAGAGGGAGTGAGATCAAAAGGAAAAAAAAAACATAGGAAGAGAATAAAGAAGGAAGAGAGGAAGAAGAGCGAGTGGAAGAGGAGAACAGGAGACTGCAGATGGGGAAGAGGAAAAGAGAAAGAGAAAAGCAAGAGTGGGTTTCTCAGTGCTCCCAAATGATGAAACCAAATCAAAACCAAACCGAACACAATCAGAAGCTGAAAAAAAGAAACTGCTGCACTTGCACTAGTGCTACTTAATACACTCTCAAAAAGAGAAAGAAAGCCTTAGAGCACTAGGAAAACAGGGAAAGAAAAATAGAAAGAGAATGAAAGAATACATGCAAGAGACTAGCATGAGTCTGAATAGCATAGGTGAAGAAGAAATGAGGAAAGATGGAAAGACAGAAAAGGGAAATGACAAAAAACGATGAAAAAGAGACAGGAAGAGGAAAAGTAAGAAAGAGGCAGAGATGGAAAGAGCATAGGAAAGGAAGACACAAGAAGAAGATGGAAGAGGAAGGAAGGGAGGAAGAAAAACAACAAGAAGAAAGAGGATAAGAATAGTATGACAGAAAAGGGAGAACAAAAATGATGTTAGAGAGATATAAGGAAAAGGCTATAAGGATATGAGGGGGAAAAGTGGGAGCAGGATTTGTAGTACTTTCATTAAACCTAAAGCCACATAATCTCACTCTCTCTCTCTCTTACACACACATACATACAGTACATACTGTACACACACATTTTATCCCAGAAACACTAATCAAGCCCATGATCATTCTTCCTGTTTTCGTGAGATTATTGAGAATGTTTATTTTTCCAAATTTAAAATCAGCATAAAACTATGTTGCTGCGAACTCTGGGTCTACCTCTCACTCTGACCCTCCCGGCAGAATTCGAAACCCTATTTTTGTCATTTTGGAAACAAATCCTGTTGGCTGAGTGTTCGAGCCATGAAGCATTGGGAGTCTTTGAAGTGGAAGGCTTAAACAGGATCGGAGCCACACAGAGACAGAGAGAGAGAGAAAGAGAGAGAGAGAGATTGGGAGGGAAAAAAACTCCACAAAATGGAGTTTGGGGCCTTTGGGGCGAAGCAGCTTTGCGTAATCCCTCAACTATCAATTAGGTTTCACACACGGATCACTCCTGTGCAAGGCTACACTTCTCTTTCGTTCTTCCAGCCCTCTACGCCCTCATTCTCCACCTCATTAAGCAACGTGACAGGGTCACTAATTCATTACAGGAGAACATGGCAGGAAAGACTGTTCATGTTTTATAAATCAAGGTCACGTCCACATGTCAGTTTGACATTTAATAAAGACGGAATAAATATTTTGGAGACCTAAATATAAATTTAGCGCCATCATATTGGGGCAAGAAGATTAAGGAATCCTGAACCTATTCCGAAATCCACATAGGATTTTTTTCTTTCATTTGCCCCAGTAAGATGTACTGGTCAGCCACAATGAAATAAGTGTGCCTTGGGTACCTGTCCGCCCCAATAAAGAAGGCGTGGCCTGGGTATCTTAAAGTTCCAATGTAATAGGCAATGCCGGTAAGGGTGGGGTGATCTCCCAACTCACTTTTTTCATGAAGATTAGAATAAAATTTTTTTTTTTTTTTTTTTTTTTTTACAATTGCTTATTTTTAAGGTGTTTCCTTACCTCTTAAAATTCCAACACGTTTCTGCTCAAAATAACAAATCATTCCTTAAATACCTCTACATTTCCAAATGCAAATGCAAAAAAAAAAAACCTTTCACTTCATACACTAACTAGCACATGTTGACACATACAGTACTGACTCGAATTTTTGACTCCCAAAAGTTTTTTTGGAAAAATAGATTTAGAAGACCTACTTCATCTAGAATTGTTAGTTGCTAAAGTAAAAGGGGTATAATTCATCCCCCCAAAATTTCTGATTGTACACAACTAAATATGTCTCGATTCACCATCAAGATTTTTTTAAGATTCATTTTAAGTAAGCTCTAAATGGCTGAAGCACATTTCCCAGGAAATGGGGATGGAGTAAAGATCATCATCTCTGGTATTAAGATACGAATCTCCCCATTATTACTTCTGTGAACATTTGAGAGAGAGTGTGTGTGTGTGTATATGTGGGTGTGTGTTTGAGAGAGAGAGTGAGAGAGAGAGAGAGGAGGGGGGAGGGAGAGAATGCTGGGGTACAGAAAGGGAATTATGTGATTTTGTGATGTTAAGAGGAGAGGATGTGCTGATGGATGAAGACTGATAAATGAGCAAAAGGTCAGCAAGTCATTGCTTTCCATCCTGAACTCCCTCTATCATATCTAATCTGCAGTGGGAGGCTGCAGTGCTCTGAATGCTTGACATTTTCGTTGTGTCTGGTAGAAGTTCTCTTTTCCACTGTTAAATCCATTTGGTGCAATTAAAAAGGACAAATGAAGAGGTGGACAGCGACCAAGGAGCAGATCTTCACCCTTCAATTACCCTTTGGCTAACTTTAGGTAATAACTTTAGCTAAAGTCCCCTCTGCTTTCCCATTAACATTCATGTTCACTATTCTGTTCACTGTTCAGTATGAATGCCCCAGTGATTGAGGGCAACACAGATTCTACAGAAATACACTTGCGTAATGTAAATATTCAATCTATTATTAATCTGCCAGACCTTTTTTATAATATAAATATGACTTATGATGAAATGTTTTGAGATTAAAGGCATGAAACTAATTGACATTTACAGACTTTAAGCACGAGTGAAACTTCTGATCCTAAAGTATGATATCTTAAATGTGATATCTGTACACACAATTATTCACCAACACCACTTACACATTACAGGAACGCCGCTGGAAGTTATACAGGCTTGACCTCGCTTCAAGCCATTTCCTCATGCTTGGGCGCTTAAAGGAGTTCCTGGGAGGTCAGCGACATGTTTGATGGCTCAGGCAAACTGAGAAAACTTTCTACCTTTATGCTATCCGAGCACTCTTGAAATGCTGGGATACATATCTTAATGTGGCAGGGAGAAGTAAAAGCAATTTTTAACTCTCATAACTTCTATTATGCTATATTAAATCAAAAGTCCCGGATTGACTCGAACACCTCTAGTACAAACAAAATAGTTATTTTTTTCTCATCTAATATAAGAACTCTCTTAAAAACTGAGTGTCATGTCACTGCTGAAATCACACTGGCCTACAAACAAACAAACACACACATATACACTACCACCAAGACTTTTCATAAAATAATGCTCAGGATGCCACTGACTTCCTGTAAATGCCCTAAACAGCTATAAACACGTATGCTTGGCTACAAAGCTAAAACCAGACCAGCACCTACTTACCTCAAAGCACTTATACACTGCACCACCTGCAGTGGGCACTTGCATCCATCACACCCTGCAATCCATCACTAACACTCAGGGTACAAGGGAAGGCATCAATCAATCAATCTCTGTTTTGGCACCTAAGTGGTAGAATGAACTTCCCATAGATGTCAAACATGAGTCACTGGAAGTCTTGGAACAACGTCTAAAGACCTCTACCTCTACTACTCAGATTAGCACTGTGATGTGTATGTTCTTTCTTTTATCATATTACATCTCTAAACATTGTTTTTTGACAAGTAGTACGCTTAGTCTGTGATGTAGTGAACCAGCAATCAGGATGTATTTATGGATAGAAACATGTACAGCAAAATGTCTGGCAATTGCCATGAATGTAAATGAATGTAAATAACATCAAGATTATTCACAGGAAATACAGGACAAAGTCTTGTGGTATCTTCTATTTATAAGTAGCTATACAAAAGGTGTGGTGACAGATTATCCAAGCATCGTGCATGCATGGCTTCGAGGTGACATAAGACAGATTGGGGTGTCTTATGTCATTTCTTTTGGGACAACCAGTGTGCTAGTCATCGAGCACACCATGGTAAATCTCGGTGTGCCGATGCATCAGTAGGGCTGTTAAAAAAAAAAAAAAAAAAGGTCTAAATGAATTTTAAAACTTCACAATATCTTTACTGGCCCTGTTTGTCATTCGGGGTACGTATGAGAGCAGGTTAACTGTGTTTCGGCACTGGGCTCAGCATAGGTGAATGCACGCTAGTTAATGTGTGTTAACATGATAAAGTAATTAAGGCTAAATGTAGTGCCGAGAGATGGTCAGTGAAGAAGAAAATGCAGAAAAAAACATCAAAAAGTAATGGAGGGGCTGAAAAAAACTAAGAAAAAAGAAAGCAAGGATTAGACATACTGTACAGGCTTTCAAATATCTAAAAAAAAAAAAAATTATCCAGACATGGCCAGCAATGTTTTTGAGTAAAACAGCGAAGTGGTAAGATGAATGTTAAATTACAGACTAGGCTTCATATTTAATAGAAATTTTCTTGCAAAACAACTCCAATGACAGACAACGTTTACGTGATAAACAATTCCTTTTTTGTCTAGGATAGGTTTGCAATGTCTACTTATATATTAATTAATTATATACATACAGTATACATGTATTTTATTAATATGTAATTATATAAATACAGTATACATGTACAGTGCAATTAAAAAGTATTTGCCACTTCTTGATTTCTTAAATTTTTTCAATCAACCGTTTGTCAATCAACCGTTTTTTACATTGCTGTGTGGAATTTTGGCCCAATTTTCTATGCAGAATTGTTTTAAATCAGCCACATTGGAGGGTTACTAAAGAGTGGAGAAATGGGCCAAAATTCCTCCACAATGACCTGAAAGACTCATTGCAAACGCTTGATTACAGTTGTTGCCACCAAGGATGGCACAAACGGTTATTAGGTTTAGGGGCAATTACTCTTTCACATACAGGTAGGGCCACTTACTGTAGGTTTGGACAGCTGTTGTTTCTTAATAAATAAAATCATCAATTACCACCTGCATTTTGTATTTACGCGGGTTATCTTTGTGTAATATTAAATTTAGTTTGATGATCATCATCATTTGAATGTGTGACAAATATGCAAAAAAAAAAATTTTTAATCAGGAGGGGGCAAATTCTTTTTTAAGGCACTGTACGTACAAATAAATACCTAGAAATCTATAAATCAATTATGAAATAAACTGAAAGCTGAAGGCAAAGAAAGCTTCTGTCAATATGAAAGGACAGTAATGGCTTTTTTGTTTGTGTTGGTGCAGAAAGGTGGTATTCATCTTAACCTACTTTTGGGCCGTAATCTTTATAACCTCCACCATCTTCGCTAGATAATGACGCCACATGATAAACGACAGCCTGGGGCCAATGGCAACCCTCCATATGCATCTGTGTGTGAGTGTGTGAGCGTGTCTGTGTGCGCATACTGCCCTCTGACCGCAATTTCCAACTCGAGTGAGCGTCTCTTCTCGCCTGTGTAAGAGAGTATCAAAGGCGAAAATATCACGCCTTTAGGCTGCCTCTCTGAGCCAGCAACAGAGAAGCCAAAATGATCTGTAAATCACACAAATGCACACACACACTTTATTTCATTCTCTCTCTCTCTCTCTCTCTCTCTCATATACACACACAAGCATAAATTGAACAAAATCTACTCTATACTCTCCCCAGTGATGAAACATCACCCATCCTCATAAGCATGTTTCCCTAAATAAATGAGTAATTAAGATTATAAACACAAAGCAGATGCTCGAAACAAATAAGATTCTGTTAAACCAAATATAACCGATCCAATATTCATTACCCAACTGTGTCAGTGGTAAAGTGTAAAAAAGAAGGAATTCATGCATGAGGAGCAAAACCATTTCAGCACCATGGACAGTTCCACCTGCCTCTGACTCTGGTATATACACATATTAACCAGATATACACTGGTATATATCAGCCATTCAAAAAAATCCCTGGGGAAAAAGTGATCTCAGTGACTTTGGTTTTAGTTTGTGTTTTTAGAAATTGCTGACCTCCTTAAATGTTCACACAACAGCTTGGAAAAGTTTACAGAGAATTGTGAGAAAAACATAAAAACGCCTCATTGATGCTAAATGATAAATAAATTCAGTCTATAATATTATTTAATTATTATACAATGTTTATTCTATAATAAGATTCCATAATAATAATTAATAGAAACACTCTTTACAGCCATGTTGAGCAGAAATGCATTTCAAAACACATGGAAAGCAGATCCTTGATTCAGATACACAACAACATAAGACTATATGAATCTTCACAAGGATTTGAGGCTACACTGGGTACAAATAAAAATAAAGGGGATACAATATGCAGGAAGTAAAATCAAATTAATGATGTGCCAGCAAAAATATTTTTTTATTAAATAGAAATGTGTAGAAATGTCTAGTGAATTATGTTGTAAAATACAATATACCTATTAGAATGGGTGGCAGCAGTAATGAGTGACAAACAGACCATTTCTTCATCTTCTTCTTCTTCTTCTTCTACTTTGTTGTTTAACGGTGGTTGGAATCCAATACTGTAGGTTAGATTACCGTCAACTGTAGGTCTTTTTCGCTCTTGTCTTCCCAACCTCTTAAAGCTGAATATACTTGAATATACTGATTCTGTATATACTTGATTATATTGAATCAGGAAATTAATAAAATGTATTAAATTGTTAAAATTGTGATATAACAGGGTGCCTGGTGATTCCCATCCCTAATATTAATAACTTTTGTGGTGGTGTATAGAGGTGGCCATTTTAAATTTAAAAAACAAACAAACAAACAAACAAACAAAAAACGTAGGCATAATAATAGCATTATGAATGGTTCAGGGTTTAAAAAGGAACCTGATTAAAAGTTCTCAATTAATCTGCAACAACAGAGACCAAATTAATAAAACTGATATATAACAAAAAATCAAAAGGCTACTGAGATCAAGAGTTTGAATTCCAGGTAATGCTATAGCAGGAGTCCAGAGAGAGGATTGGCCACTTTTAGATTCATAGGATAGCGTTTTCTTCAAGTGTGTTACGATGTCCTGTGACATTGCATGAGCAGCACCTTGAAAAAAAGAAATGGTTGACTGGTGTCACCTGTCTCAGAGGAACCAAGTGATAAACTTTGCCCTCTCTGGTTGGTAGTTGTCGACTTGATGGGAGAGTGCCCTATCAGTGATGGATTGGCTATAAAGGGAAAAAAATTTTAAAGAGGAAGAAAAGGAATAAAATCAAAGACTGCTGTGCAACAGACAAAAATATATCCATACAAATCAGTAAAAAATTCAGTTTAATTTTCTAGTAACTGAACTGTTCCTTTAGTACATGATGAATCCAAACCTGGTCATCTTTAATGTTGCTATGACAGCCCTTTGACACTGCAGTGGTATTGTTAAGTCATGCCCATGAACAGTTTTTTCATTATAGAACCAAATCATGTAGACAGAGGCATTTGTCTCCAACTTACAGGACATCAACGTGATGGATTAGGCAGTTGAAAATGGTTATACATAATACAAATAATCGGTTAAGTGGGTGAAAGATGTTCCCTAGCATTAAAAGGTGTGATGTATTCCTGTGGTGTGTGGACTTTTCTTGTACTGCTTACTGCAATTTGGTTTTTCTCCAGGTATGTGGATGTGATGTCAATAAAAATGTGGTTGACTCGACCCACAAAAGAGTGCAGTCAAGATTTTATCAATAAACCAAAATAAAGGATAAACACACTGTTTAAACACTGTGCAAAACTGAAGGTCATTCAATTTCAGAAGCACCGCCGAGTTCCTCCTCTTTCTTCCAGGTTCAACAACATAGCAGGCAGCAAACACGACTTAATACTTGAACACACACACGCACGGAAGTGTCATGTCCTCCTGCACCGGTGCTTTCATCCCTCACCACAACCCAGGCTCCACACTCTGAGACGGATTAACGACGGCGCGTTGCCCAAGGGTGTTCAAGTGGAACATAGCACATTTCAGAAAACATGAACCAGCACCAGCCTGCTACGCCTGAGCCCTTGATTTTAATTTAATCGTAAATGATGCTAGTAGTAGTCAGCTTCAGCGATCAGGTTCAAACAAAATGTAAAGCTTGACAGAGGAAAGAAAGAAAAAAAGCTCAATTCACTCTTTCCACCAATTCCATCATCATGTTTCCCGAGAACTCTTGTAGCTATTGTGGTGCATTAACACCAGAAGCACTGACACGAATCAAGTCGGATTTATTCGAGTACGAAAACACGGGATCTATTTCCGTTGCTTGTTTAAATTTTACAAGCAATCATGAGTTCTGCCTAACAGGGGAAAATGTATTTTGCAGCAAAAAAATTGTTTAGCCCTGATGGCTGCTGTTCCACACAAATGTGATTTGCTAGAAATGAACGGTGTGATGTCATTTAGCAAGACGGATGAGTCGAATCTCATTTGAGCAACAGAGCATAACCTGAAAAAATGCCCCAACCGTAATGTTTTAGAACCGGTCACTGTCTGTTAAGGAGGCTGTTTCCTAAATGCACGACATTACAGGAACCGACAAACTCACAGGAGAACGCATTCTCGAAATAAAGTCCCTAAAACAGATTACTGTCATTCTCAATGCTGTAACATCCTGATCTAGTTTGCGATGCCGCACAGGGACTGGAACCGCGCAGACGGGGATGACGGTGTGGGTTGCGTGATGCGTTTATTGTCTGTCTTGTCTCGGTCTCTGACTCCTTGTGCGTCTAAGAAGCCCTGTGCTCCAGTCTTACCCTCCTACTGAGACGGATAATGAAGGCAGCCAAAGACCTTCAGTTAGACGACCTGTCAGCGTCATGCAGCTATAATCAGCTCGGCAACCCCCTTTCCCGCTCGCGAAATTATTCATCCCGAGTCTCGCTAACGGCCCTCTCTCTTCGCCGCTGATTACTCTGGTTGTTTTACCCGTTCGCAGCTTGACTCGTAAATGGTGTGCGTGCTCTGGAGAGGTTGTTACTTCCACACTACACTGGCTGCAGGGGTGAGAAACTACATCTCTTCCTGCTTAATCATATTGCACCTAGTGACACTAAAATAACCGCATTTCCAGGAATATTTCCGGCTGTCAGACGCAGTTAAAAATAGCATCTCCAGGCAGAACCTGGCATGATTCAGAGAGGGCAGTTCGGATTCTTCACCGTTTCGTCTGCAGGAGTGGATAAACAGCACTAAACCAAAAAAACCTAAGCTGCTCCTACACAGAGGCGAGGATCGATTCCTGGCCAGGCCCCAGTGCTCTGAGCCTGCCGGGAGGAATGAGAGGGAAGCCTTGGATTGCGTGACTTCCTGTCTGCGTGGTCTACTCAGACGACCTATCCCTCCCACACTCTCTACATCCGAGCTTGCTCCCACTGCACGCTTGATACAGTAAAGCACATAACACCGGCAGGCTCATAAAAGACCACGAAAAGCACTACACACTGAGATTGTTTACTCCGGATTACTGTTTCTGCACTGTATTTAAGCTACATGACATATATACACACGTCCTGGGTCAGACTACTAGGCATCATCATAGCACACTAGAGCATTGCCGAGGGATTTCTGTTTCATTAGAACTGGATGCCAGAGTCATTTAGGCTTGAACGAGGGTCTGCGAGGATTCCCTAGTGTGCTGTGGACGCGGAGACCTGAGCATTATTTGCCTAGTATAAGCAAAACAGACTTGGATTGGTATGGTAAGTATGTTGTGTGGAAGTAAATGACCAAACTGTGCAAATTCATAAATGAATACGGTATTAACATACAATGCCAAGGTAAGTATAATGACACACACATTATGCTAAACGTATGCACATAATTAAATTCCTCAGAGTTTAACGTGAATGCAACATTGAAATTGGAAACCTACCTACATTAAATGATGTATGCTTTGCCGGGGTATACTTTATTACTCAATTTTTGAGTTTGTAAATAACTATTTTAAATGCATATTCCAAGTGCTTACATATGGCGTATCAAAACATGAGATCATAACGCTTAATTATACAGAAGCAAAGGGTGCTTCTAATTTAAGTCTGATTTCTTTCTCAAAGAAAGGTCACATACATGGGCTGGATTCAGCATGAACTCACTCACCCACTCACTCTCTCAACGTCTATATCACTTTATCCTGTATACAAGGGTCGCAGGGGCCTGGAGCCTATCCCAGGAGACTTAGGGCATAGGGCAGTGTACACCCTGGACAGGGTGCCAAACCATCACAGGGCACACACATACACACTTATTCAAAAACTATGTGCAATTTGGGAACGCCGATTAACCTACAGTAATCTGCATGTGTTGAAATATGGAAGGAAACCGGAGTACCCGAAGGAAACCCACAAAGCACAGAGAGAACATAAAAACTACATACACACAGAGATGGAAACCAAACCCGGACCCTGGAGGTGCAAGGCAATGGTGCTAACCACTAAGACACTGTGCCACCCTTTACTGTTTATGAGTTGGGTTTAGGATGGCACATAAAATGGCATGGCATTGTAAAGGTGCAAGTCCTGTGTCAATCATGTAGCTGCACCAACTGACACATTATGGTATTTTCAGTTAGAACACTTGATGTATAATCATGAGCCTATCCATCCATTCATCTAGGAACCTCTGTAGTCCAAGTAAGAACAGTGGAGGCCAATGATGACCTATTCATTTCCATTTTGTATGACTGTGGTAGGACCTCCAGTTAACATTCACACACTGTGGGCTATTTGGGAACGCCAATTAGCCTAATCTGCATGTCTTTGCACTGTGAGAGGAAAACTAAGGACCCGGAGGAAACCTACAGTACCAAGCCCGGGGAGAACATGCAAACTCCATGTACACAGACCCGACGCAGGAATCGAGCCCAGGACCCAGAGGTGCACGGCCACCATGACCCCGATGATAAGCCTAAATTATTCAAACAATAAATTATCATTTATTGTTATGATTCACTCTCACTACATGAGCCGTAGGTTTGTTTACATAGACCCTAATATTCTACTAATGAATGATAGTTCAATTGGATTAAAAATGTATTATGTAAACAACTGATGAGAATGAATTTTCAGTCAAAATGAAAGGGATGGTGTAAGCCTTTCGATTATCCATTCAATAGGTAAATATTAGCAATGTAAACACTTGATCTGGTTTCTCTCTTGCCAGAATACACTACAATTGTGTGCACATCATATCCTATTACCTACTGCACCTTCTGTACATTAATCACTTTTACCCCTGTATACTGTATATATGGACACATACCATCACTTACTACATTGCTATGTATTGTACTGTAAATAGGTTACTTAGGCACTTCTGGTTAGATACTAACTGCATTTCATTGGCTCTCTACATGCATTTGCACATTGACAATAAAGTTGAATCTACTCTACTACTAATAATGTAATTAAATGGGAGATTTTGCTTCCATTGGGTCTCTGGCTGAAAAAAAGGGGCACAACTAGCTTCTGCTTTCAAATGTAGTAAAGCACTTAACCATTCATAAATAAGACGGAATTCTTGTAACCAATCATCTCAGAAGGCGTATTAATCAGGAAAGATAGAGAACCCTTGACCTTATGGTTAAAGGAAAATACCTTTTATTATTATTATTTTGTTATATGTAGTGCTGATTAAACACTTCAGAACCAGAAAACAGTTATATTCTGATTAAATGCTTTGAGCATGTAAACATACATCTAATTACATCAGAGTCCATGTAAACAGTTAAGTTGGAATCTCCTGTATAATCGGAATGATTTCAATCGGATTAAAGAAATATTGTCTGTAGCTAGGTGGAAAGGAGGCGTAGAGGGTAGCATTGTGGCCTTGCACCTTTAGAGCGAAGGGTTCGACTCCCGCCTTGGGATTGGAGTGCATGGAGTTTCCTTTGGGTATTTCGGTTTCCTCCCACAGCCCAAAGACATGCAGATTAGGATAATTGGCATTCCTAAATTGCTTGTGGTGTGTCCTGTGTTGGATTTGCACCATGTATAGGATGTACCCCCCCCCCCAGCACTTGTATAGGATGAGCTGTAAAGAAGATTGATTAATTAATTAATTAATTAATTAATCAATCAATTAACATAGCCAATATTAGGTTGAACTACTTATGGATGAGAGGCAGTGGATTTTTATTTGTAGTTTCCTTTTTGGCTTATTAATATGTTTTGCACTCACATGCTGCAGTAGCTCATCAGTATGTCTCCATTTCAGTCTGGATTATGTCAAAGGAAAATTAGAACCACATAAGCAGGTCCTGCAACCCAGCAGACACTAAGCCCTCCCTGTCCCTCTTCACCCACATATTTTTTGGTGCTGAAACAAGGAAAAACTGATGGGGGTGTCGGAGCGCATGGGGGATGGAAGTGGGTTTTAATCCATTCTGATCCCTTCTCTTCCCATGTGCTGCACGCATCATGAACAAAGCAACAAAGAAAGTAAAATGTGGGCTCGGGGTGGGCCAGGTGTGGCTCTGGAGCGCGCGCTAATCTTCATAAAGCTCGGAGATTATCCGAAATGTCACGTTTCCTTTAATAAACATTTCAAACATTTCTGCCGACGCCGGCAACAGATAGCGCATCTAGCTTTTTGGAGGAAGATGTTAAGATTAACGCAGTTTAAAACCTTCAACCAGTGACTTTTTCTAATATGATTGTGAAGAATAAAGCAGCGGAGGATGGGCAGGAACAAATCCAATCCTGCATAGCCACATCATTAAGAAAGGCATTAAAACATAGCGAGTCATACACAGTAGGAAGGAATAAAGCATTTAAAAAAAAAAAAAAAGTTCGAAGACTGAAATTTGCATCATGAGAAATTACTTGTTTGTATAAGCTCATGAATGTGAAACAAATATTCTTGTGTTTCTTGTAATGCTCACAGCAGCTATTAGGATTGTTTTAAGTCATAAGAGGAAGTGATTTTCTGCAGCAAATGGAACTAATCATGCTTGAAGAGCTGCAGTAATTTAATGCCTTTTAGCGCCTTGTTTTAGCTGCGGGCCTTAAAAGATCCTGATAAACGTGGCGGTATAGGAAGCCATAACCAAAAAGCGAGTTTGGGCAGCCATGTCTACCTCTCATTCCGGGAATATATGGAGCGACCGAATTTCCATTTAATCTCTGTGGGCTACAAAGATGAAAACAATAATAAACCAGCACCACAGGCCAGAAATCAAACCTGGCCCCTGGCGAACGGCGTGGGCGTTATCAAAAGAAAAAACGTGGGCTTCTGTGATGAAATAAAATGCCAGACCACATTTTCCATTTATCATTTATTTATGGCTGCAGTGTGCACGTGAACCTGCTCCAATGCAACCTTTGAGATATAAATTGAGCAATAGATCACAGCAGCACAAAGGCCTTCCGTAGATGATTCGGAAATGATTGTATTAAAAGATAATCTCATTAAGATTCCAAAATCTGGGGGAGGGGGAGGGGGGTGGTGCTGATGGGGGATGATGAAAGGAATTTCTCTTAATTAATTACAAGCACTTGATATGGTTTTTCTCCTTTCCCCCCATTTTCTAGTTTCTATTCCTTCTATCCATGTGCATGGTGACGGTCGAGGACTCGGTGCTGTACGTCTTCTCTGAAGTATATGACTCATGACACGACATCATTTTCAAGCTAATGGCACGTCCATCACTGCGGTACACGCTGACACGCCAGGAGTAGCATGTTAAGAGCTTGATTTACACAAATTCAGAAACATAGGCCGTATTAGGAGACGGCGACTTGTTGTGCGCCATTTGGACGGCGTCCAAATGATGTGTCAGAATTTTACACTGAGAAAGTTAAGTGTATTGATATTCATCTATTTTATATTCTACTTCATGTACATGACTTTTCTGAGTGAACTTTTTCAAATGAACGATATGAATACAGTGTTGTAAATTGGTAATATTGGTAATATTGGTAATATTTCTGGGTGGCTGGGACAGATTATCGGCAATTCCATTATTTCTTATGTTCCTTTATTTCTACTTTGTGAACATCCATACGCGGCATCCTGACTACAGTACACACACAACTCTGAGTCTGAATACAGACTCCGTATCCGCATGCTGTTTAGCGAGAGACAGTAAAACAACCCAGAGCAGCAGTTTAAACTGAAGTCACCTCTACCCAGCATGATGCCCCCTCAGGGAAACCATGACCTTTTGTTCATATTCCCGCTATATCATGTTACGACAACTAGATCATAGCCTTTTCTCTGTTCGCTTCATGCTAACTCACCCCCTGTCATCAGAGGGCACGCGTGTGTCTCCAGACCCCCGCCGAGCTCAGACAGGCAGTTTAGCCTCCTCAGCCCATTACTGCAATAAAGCTGCCGAGCGATGGACAAAATCCTCTGCTGGCCTTCTGTAATCCCCCCCAATCACCCAGAATTATCCCCCTCTATGGAAAATCTAGGAGCGCAGATGACAGAAACACGCAAGGGCAGAGAAGACGAGAGCTGAGGGAATGGGGAAGTGCTGAAACTGGATGACTGAGCACTCGGCTGGTACGACCTTTTCAAAGACGGTTCACAGCCAGAGCATTTTCAGCTAGTCACATGCTTTCTACACAGACTGAAAAGAAAACATGAAGGAAGAAACAATGAACATGGTCCAAGAGGGACTGCAGGAGGAAGAGTTAGAAGTCGGAATTCCCAAAACATGGCTTGTTGCACTCTGGCACACTGAAGTAAAGGTCACCAGTGGGTTTTGTCAGTTTGGGTTTTTCATTGACTGGCAGCTATGAAATTACACTATATGACCAAAGGATTGATCCACATGATACTATTTGTGCTTTCTGAGCATCTCATTTAATTCCCCCATTTGTTATTGTATTATCCTGCAAATTCAGCCACAAAAGCATTAGTGAGGTCAGGCACTGTTGTTGACTCAGAAAGCCTGGGTTGCAGTCAGCAGTCCTGTTCATCCCAAAGGTTTTCAGTAGGGCTGAGGTCAGGACTCTGTCCAGGACACTCAAGTTTTATCACGGCAAACTATGTCTTCATTAACCTCGCTCGGTGAGCAGGGGTCCTGTCCTAATGGAATACTGAACCTTTGGGCAGCTTAGTTCATACAATACACACAACATACAATACAACACAATACAATGCCATTTTATACAACTTAAGAGGTTCTGGCAAGATCTTGAGAAAAACGGAACGGACAAACTATTGTCCACATAATGTTAATATCTGATCTAATTTTTAACATCCATAGCTTATTATATGTTAGCAAAGGACCAGGGTAGACCAGTTAAACATAGTGGAGTAAAAACAGTAACGCAAGGATGTTAGCAAGAAGAAGCCACTTTTAGTTTCGTGTTAAAAGCAGCCGGTGCCAAGAGGAAAAGGAATCATTAGAGAATGCGTTTCGCAATACAATTTTTCTCCTTAAGAACGAATTAAATTCGTATGCTGAGATACCACTGTAATAGTAAAACAAGCCTTGAACACTGGTTTGTGGTAAAGCAAACTCAAAGCCAGTATAGACACAGGTTACTAAAGCTCATACGTTGTTTTTTTTTACATAATTTTCCTCCTAATTTTTTGTCACACCCAGTTCCTACTCATTAGCTGAATTTCCCACAACCATGACCAACCTGTGAGAAACTGCAATCCGTTTCTTTTCAAGGCGCGAACCATTGTTCCCAGCTCTCTCTGAGACTGTGAGAATATTCTAGTTTTGATACTACAGTGAGAAATAGTGATAAGATTGAGCTGAAAGAAGATATCACTTAGAAGAAGAAATAAAGGTTCTGAAGGGACATGTACGTAGTGTTTGGCAACAGTGAGGTAACCACTTTTAAAAATCGCACAGTAGTTCATTTAATCAAAAAATGCTTAAGATATCTGATTAAATAATTTCTATTCTAAAAACATTTTCCTCCCAATTTCAGCTTGGTCACCGCCGCACGAATTAGTTGCACCTTTTCTTTCCCAACAATCGCTACCAATCTGGGTGAGCAAGAACAAATTGCAGGCTTTGTCTAAGAAATGTAAAGCCGCTAACTTTTTTCTTTTCTTATTTCAGGACTTGAATGGCTAATGCATTGTTGCAACATAAAAAATAGACTTCCTAATGATAGGGAGACCATCATACCACTTGAAAGCTAAGGGGGTGCAAACGTATGGTACATAATCCCAAAACCATCTTTGCTTGCATTTTACATTTAAAAATACCTAGTGATAAAATCATCATTCTACAAAAATCACTGGCTTTGTCATTAGAAATAAGCACATAATCATCCTAAATAGTAAAATTACAAAACATGTTGTTAAACCAACAGGTGATAACATGACCCTAACTAATCACAAGCCTGAGAAAAAGTTCTCACAAAACCGTCACACTCTGATATCAAAGACAGGAGATACGCGTCGAGGCACACACTCTTAGGGCACTTTTACATTAGGGCCCTGGGATCGTTACCGAGAACACTTAAACTTAAAAAAAGTCTGGGTCATTTTAATCTGTGAGAATACAATCGTTCGTGCGCTGGAACCATTCTCGAGTATACAACAAAACGATACAGCGTACCACAGCACGAATTGAATCAAATACGGAAGCAATCGTACCTGAGAACGAAAGCTGATTTCTAAATAAATTAGTGACATAATCAGTACTGTCAGGCCCCTTTAAGATCGGTGTTTGCATGTAGCACGTGCAAATATCATCCTCTGACCTACAAATCCGTAGCTGATAAAATAGCTAGGCACTATAGCAAAGCTCTTGACATATAAATCATAAATTCTCACAATACCAATAATATAAGGCATAGCAAAAGTTAACTTCCTTGTTTTTTTCTTCTCGTGTTTAACTGCAGCTTACAAAGCAAGTAGGTGCGTGCTGCCACCTGCTGTATTGGAGGGTGTAAATACGCACGCGTGCCTGAGAACGGTGCACAAAAAACAAGTCGAATGAATCGTACGTAATGTGAAAGTGGGGTCTATTAATATCTTCACCCTGAAAGGAGTTTTCTAAAACCTGACCTACGACTACATGACAAGCCTCAAAAAATTTTTCATTGAATTAAAAAAAGAAAAAAAAAAATCCTGTGATATATTGAAGTATTCTTCATCTCTGCTGGAGATGCTTATTTCTTATGTAAAGAGTCTCTTTGTTTTAGGGTTTTAAGTTTTCTGCCATCCTTCATTAATTTTAGCAAATCACAGTAATATATGAAAAAAAAAAAAAAAAAACTATAGTGCACATCATTGTTGGAAATCCATTTTGGAGTTTTTTTAGACATCTCAACAACTTCTCACGGGATATTTTCCCATAACAGCGAGCCTTGTCATGCTTTATTCTGTACTTGTTAAGGATGATCTGTAACTCTAAACCCTCTTACTCAGCAGGCAGGTATATAGAATAAATGTATACAGAGATTGAAAGACTTTTTTGTTGTTTTGCACACACTCAAATACAAAGCAAAATTACGACTCAAGTGAGAAACTGCAGTGCATTTCTGTTCAGTGAGTGGGCCATTGTTCTCGGCTCTCTGGTGAATTAATAGTATCCTGTGACTGTGAAAATTTTCTAGTTTTGATACTACAGTGAGAAATGATAATAAGACGAAGCTGAAGAAAGATATCACATCGCGGGGGGAATAAAACGGTTTCCAGAAGGAACTAACAGTTTTGCGATGATGAGTTAACAACATTTGGAATCAGTTCAGTTGTTCCATCGATAAAAAAAAAAAAACAGAAAAAGCTTCAGTTGTCTAGTTTAATAATATGCCATAGATGAGGACTCTGAGCTAATGATAGTCCTTATCCACTGCTTTGTCACCAAATAGATTAAGAACTAATGATAATGTTGAGACACATACTAGTCAAGCTTCCCCGCTCTTTTACTAAAAGTACTGGAGTATAGGGAACGGTGGTGTGTTTAGAAATCCATAAGCATCCTGCTCTACAGTAAATCATTCCCTACTACGGAGAGCGAAGAAGCCCCGTCCTCTTCAGCGTCCTAATCAGGAGTCTCAAACCATCTATAGAGACTCCAAGGTCCAGCCCTACAGAATAAGCCATCGACTTTTCTGTGCCAATAAGCGGAATGCATTCTGTTCCTCAGTTTTACTGTTTTTTTCAGGAGAACACTGCAGGCATGCATAATTCATGTCTCCGCTTTGGTAAGGTCGGCACAGAGTGTCGAGTTCTGTGCGCCCTTAAATCAAGAGCCTATCGCTTCAAAGATCCAAAAGGGTTTTATTATTAATAGTGCTTCTTTTCGGGGTCCTCAAGATCATCTAAGGCCTCAGATTTACATTCTGCCCATGAAATATATTTTTAAATCCTTTACCTGACAACACCTTCGAATTTTCAAAGTATTTTTATACATGGATTTTTTTTTTCCTTTTGGTTTGTACCAACTTCTTACAGTATGGTTGTGCACTTATTATCCAGTGCCGAAGTGCTCAAAAAGCGCTGAATAATCATGCTAAAAATAACATTTCTTGGAGAAAAGAGAGCTAACCCATTAGACTAAAACCAGTGTTAACCCTTAAAACACAAGCGGCACAGATCTGCACCAGCAACAACACATATTGGCTCAATGGAGGAGGGTTCAGACATTAAACTGTACATTTGGCAATTCAGATTAAAACCAAAGTAAGTTTTTGGTTATTTTTGGCCACAGAAACAAATGAATCAGCTATTTCTTTGCCTTTATAACACTTTATCCCTGTATACAGTCACAGGGGGCCTGGAGCCTATCCCAGGATACTTAGGGCACGAGGTGGGGTACACCTTGTATGGGTCTCAATCCATCTCAGTGCATACTAGCATATACACACTCACAGGCTCATTCACACTCTATGGCCAATTTGGGAACGCAGATATGACTACCCTGCATGTCTTTCGACTGTGGGAGGAAACTGGAGTACCTGTAGGGAACCCACCATGCACAGGAAGAACATGCAAACTCCATGCACTCCATGAAAAAATTATATGTCATTCAATATTGCACAATCCTAACTCTATATACGGTATGTACTCATGTATGTAAACATAGGAATGCAAAAAGTCACGTCCATTATTGTCAAGATTTTTACTCACTCATCAACTATACCGCTTTATCCTGTATTCAGGGTCGTGGGGGGCCTGGAGCCTATCTCAGGAGACTTAGGGCACGAGACGGGATACACCCTGGACAGGGCGGCAATCCATCGCAGGACACACACACACTACAGGCTATTTGGGAACGTAAATGAGCCTAATCTGTTTTTGGACAATGGGAAGAAACCGATATACCCGGAGGCAACCCACTAAGCACAGAAAGAACAGGCAAAGTCCATGCACACAGAGATGGGAATCGAACCCAGACCCTGGAGGCGCAAGACGGCAACGCACTGTGCCACCTCAAGATTTTCAAGCGAAGATTATTGTGTTACAAGATCTTCTTTATAAAATCTCTATGTGATAACATGCCGTTGATATTAGATTATATGAGAAATATTCTCTAACTATAAACCTAAAATTAAAGAATATTATTGTGTTATATTTGTTCTATCAATCCTTTTTGCTCCTGGTTTCAGAGTAAGCTTCTTGCTATCATCGTTTATTTAGCTTTTCCACTTTTCTTTTTTCCAGCAGTCCCCGGGGTTTAATGTAATACCATACCGTCCTCATATTGGTGGCTCAAAGCCAAGTGTCACAGCTGGAGTCAAACTCATATTTGCTGGCAGGTTTTTTTGGTCTAAATGGTGGCTGAAGAGCAGCCCTCGTGCACATCTCATCTCACAAGCAAAGAATTCTTTCTGTATGTGACAGGAAACCTGTGCTGATAGTCCAAACTCCAAAGGTTTATTTCAAGAAAATCATGTCCCATAATTGTGGGGTATCAGCATGGCATCTAGTGTGTAACTAGAATCTGGAAAGAACTAGAAAGATCTTTATCAGAATTATTCTTCAGAGGTTTAGGGGCACCGTTGACTATTTTTATTTATTTATTTTAATTTAGCTATTTTTGTGGATTTTCCCCGATTTTTCTTCCTAATTTAGTAGTGTCCAATTCCTCCCAGTCACTAGGGGGCTCCCACATTAAGCTTCTACCACCATTCAGTCGGGAGGGACGCAGACTATCACGTGATTCCTCCGACCCACGTGATGTCACCGACCATCTTTTCGAACTGCTCGCTCACGCACCGTTGGGGGCAGAGTAACACACTTGGAGGACAGCGCTATTCGTCCCCTCCGCTTACGTGAGCGCACAGACGCCCATGAATGGTTAGTAGAGCCGTATTAATGTGTGAGCACGAGTACCTCTCATCCCTCCCCTCTGAGAGAGCTCGGACAATCAGCTCTCTCTAGACCTCCGGCTGTGAGAGGTAACAGCATCACCTGGGGATCGAACCATATGTACTTTTACTTCACTAAATTCCTGCAACTGTAGTCATGTGCACTGTAGTACTTAAAGTGGTACCGCCACCTGACTATTGTGTTTAATTGCAAATTAACTTTTATTCAAGTTAAGATGGTGTATACTTTTTCCACCTCTGCTAAGGAATTTATAAAGATGTCGGAACATCTGAACTTCTAGCTATGTTAAAGCGGAGTAACTCATGCAGGTCAAGCAGTAGATTAAGAATAACTGCATAACGAAATGTATGCATTCTTGTTTAACTTTTCGCAAAGCCCGGATTAAT
Organism: Clarias gariepinus; assembly: GCF_024256425.1. Lineage (NCBI taxonomy): Eukaryota > Metazoa > Chordata > Actinopteri > Siluriformes > Clariidae > Clarias > Clarias gariepinus. The sequence continues at coordinate 11,175,663 of NC_071102.1, forward strand.
ATCTCATCTTAAAAAGGGCCCGTAGAAAATTTCCATTTCCACACAGTCAGCCTTTGGCAAGGAAAAGAGGAGAAGCAAATCGGGGAGAAATAATTAAGTAAATCCCGAAATACTTATCGGCAAGAGAGAGCGATAGGCATCAGCAGAAAAGTAATTTCACCGTTCCCGATTGTGCACGGAGCCTGCTGAGGGGTGACCACGTGTTAAATACTTCCTCTCCTTCAGTCAGCAATTTCCTGCATACTCGGGCCCATGGGTGCCGCAACGACCTTGTGCGTGGGAACAGATGACTGGGATGGAAGGAGGCGCTATTATCCCCTTTCCTCACCTAGAGGCTCTCCAAACTTTCAGCACGGTCCTCCTCTCTGCTGCTTCAATTTTAAACTTCAACAAGTTTAAAAAGCATAAAGGTATAAGTGGTGGTCCTTCTGATCAAAAAGTGTGCAAATGTTAATTAATTAATTATTTTATAAAAATGATTTATAAAGAAATATCCTGCAGGCACAACACAAGAAATACAGTTACAAAATGAATGTATTCGATGATCTGACATTTAATGGGTTCTCGTTAGTATTTCCAATATCGCGTCGAAGAGTAAAGGCCACAGTAAGCTAACGTTTTTGACCCCTGAGGACATGACAGCGAGTTTGGGACGAAGCAGAAAGGTCCAGCTGTCAACTTTTATAACAGCTGGGCCTTTGATGGGCTTAGCTCATTGGCAGGAGTGACCTGAAGTGGGATCATTGATGGACAAGACGTTACACACACAAATAGTTTCAGGAAACCAATTCAACTTCACACACAAACTTCATTCCCTGATCTAGTATTCGAATGCTGGACATGGGTTTAAGCCTGGTTTAGTCTGTTTAGCCCAGCATCAGTTGTCTTAAAGCACATTATGTGATCTGGTTACTCACAGCACTCAAATATGCATCGTTTAATACATAATTTTAATTATGTAGTGCTACACATTACTGTAATTTGCTCCTTGCCCACCATCATTATCCACCCATGAGCAGCGTCCTCCAACACCGTGTAACATCGCACGGCAGCACTGATCGTCCATAGACGAGGAACAGCAGTGCTATTATACATCTCTGAATGATGTTATGTGCAGGAGAAGGAGAGAACCCCAACGATGACAGGCCACCATTGTTCCCGTCGCTATAAACAACACATATGTACCAAGAAAAGACAAGCCATACTGTAGAAGTGCCATGAAGTCACATATTAACCCCTCCCTTTTTTTTACATTCCTTACACACTCACATTTCCCATAGCTATAACGGAGCTTAATGCTGTAAATAACAAATGGTTTGTTTTTAAGGGGGAAAGGAATAGCTGCATGGTTTAAGATATACAGACGATAGTAGGCTGCGGATAACACGAAGCAGCAAACTGTTTGTGCCATATGGATGTTATATAGCTCATATCCATAAAGTGGGCTTGGGGAATTTAGCAAGGAAAAACAAAGCAAGACATATCTCAGCTATGCGAGTCACAGAAGTCATAATCATACCGCATTTTAAAGCCGCAAACAAAGCCAAAATGCTAGCGCTGCCAATTCCCCAAAGCAACAGTGCTGTAACTCCATAAGACCAGTAAGAAAAGCTCTTCCACAAGGCCTGAGGCTGCTGATAAACATTTGTGCCGGGTTCGCTTAGGACGCTATATGAATACATACTCATGGTATCCTGACAGTCGTTCATTCGGTAACCTGGAACCTGCAGTTCAGCACCCACGACCGATGAAGCAGTGTTTCCCATTTCGCAGGAAAGTACTGTAATACCCCTGCTGGTTCACGAAACCATACAGGCATTGCCAGATAACCAAACCAAATCGAGCCAATACCAGCATCCCTCTGAGACAGTCAGTGTGTCACACACATCACCTCTCACAGCCATGGCTAAGTGGCGTTGTTGCTGATGTTTTTCACTGTCGTGAAAAATCAATGAGTCCTGACAACCTCTGTCTTTATTTTTGGTCTCGCTGAGCATTCGCCATGAAAAGACTCCATTCTTCACAGAGGACGGGAAGGTGTGCGAACGTCTATAAAAAACTCAATCTTCTGAACGCCTTTCTCTCTGAGCTTCAAGTAATATTATTAGTTCTTCTTTTGCGCTTGCAGCCAGACCCGCATAGGAGGTAGACCAAAAGATCCAAAGAAAACCGAGCCATCCAAAAAATGAAAAAATAAACAAGAGATCAGGGTTTAATGGGTTATGGGAAGAGTACTCTACAGACACGGTGATAAATGTCTGACGAATGAGAAAACCGAACTTTTTGTGCTTTAAAACGTTGTATTTAGAGCTCGGTTGCATTTTTTTTTTTCTGCGAAACTAGACGAACTAGTGAGCACCAATTTGTCAAAATGAACATTTCCTTCCACCATCAACGTCCCGTGCAGATTTGTGGAGAATTCGGACAGTTCTTCCTGCTGTGTGATGTATTGCGTGCTCCATCTTATCATTTTGATTTATTGTTACATCACTTTTTATCCAGCATATTTGTTAGTCATATACAGAGGGACAACTTTTGTATTTTGTTTAAATGTGTGTGTGTGTGTATGTGTGTGTGTGTGTTTGGGGGGTTTCTGGCAAGTTCAACCACATTCCTGTGAAGTGTCTTATTCTGAAGTCGTAGGAAATTGATGTTAAAACGAAGTTAACACATTTATTTCGTTCCGGAGGTGAGTTTTTAAGGAGAAACTTCGTCTTGTGAAACACATTTTCCAATAGTAAATAATGTAAATGCAGATAATCTGTTCTAGCCCACTTAAAATATTACCAATATTATCAATTTGTAAAAATGTAAAAGACGTGTAAATTAAGTAAAACAAGTAAAACATGAAATATACAGACAATAAACCTTACTTAACCTTAATTTATGATTTTTCTTGTTCAAAAAACAAAGCTTTTCTGCTTGATAACATTCTTGGGACCCATGGTTCAATTCAATCAAATTTTATTTGTATAGCCCTTTTAACAATTGTTAAGCAGCTTTACACAATCAAAAGAATTACTGAAGTTTTTATGAAACCTTGAGAGGAACCAGACTCAACAGGGAACCCATCCTCATTTGGGTGTCATGTCTGTCAGCACAGTGGCTTAGTGGTTAGCACTGTCATTTTGCACCTCCAGGGGCCAGAGTTTGAGTCCCACCTTGGGATCTCTCTCCTGGACATGTGCGAAACTTGGCCTGCATTCAGTTCGGCTCGGTTCATTTGCTCGTATACCAAGGCAAATTTCTTGCTAAATTTTGGATCTTAAGGCGAGGCAAGGTGGGGGGTTCGTACAGTATGATAACATTTCATCTGAGGTTGTGCTGAGAGAGCTTAGATTATTAATATAAAGTAAAAAAAATCCAAAATGATATAAATTTCAAAGAAGCATGTATAGTTTTTCCACACATTCGTTCTTTTCTTAGAACATACGGTAATACTAGTAGCTTTCCTTGTAGTTCCTGGTAAAAAAAAAAAAAAAAAAAAAAGAAGCTTTTTCGTTCAAAAAGGCAAACGAGTTTAAAAGGTTAATTAACCCATTTGAACAACCGTGTTTTCCTGAGGCACCTTTGATATCTCACTCACCACAGCTTCAAGCATGAACACACACTCGGCTAATAGAAAAAGAGGAGAGGCTCTTTACTGATGGACTGATACACAATTATCACTACATCGCTGTTTTTTTTATTGTTCCCACACCAACCATTTTGTGTAATTACCTTTAAGCTGACTGGCTGTCGGGTTGACACATTAAAAGAAAAAGAAAAAAAAAACCTTCGGGAAAGTTTTATGCTGTTTTTAACAAAGAAACAGGGTTTCAAAGGAATAAAAAAAATAAATTTATCACTCACTTACTCATCCTCTATACCCCTTTATCCAGTATACAGGGTCAGGGGTGAGGGGTGGGGGGCCTAACCCAGGAGACTTAGATCATGAGGCGGGATACACCCTGGACGGGGTGTCAGACAAACATACACACACACTCAGTTGGGAACGCCAATGTCTTTTGACTGTGGGAGGAAACTGCAGTACCCGGAGGAAACCCACCAAGCACGGGCAGAACATGCAAACTCCATGCACACAGCCCTGGGAATTGAACCCGGAACCTGCAGGTGCAAGGTGACAGTGCTAGCCACTCAGCCAATCTTAAAAGTAGTTTTTTTTTTTATTTAAATGATCTAATGTTGACTTAGAGCTTTGATATACAGTGTACAATAAAGCTGTTGAGCTTTCCTAGACCTCACTCTATGCAGTCTTGCTAGCGGATTTAAACAAACACACTAAATTCTATTCGACGCAGCATCTAGTTGCATGTCTGTGATTGAAATCTGGACCATTTTTTCATAAATATCCCGATTCTGCATTTTTTTTACACTGTTCCGGGAGCTGCATGCATGATGGCAGGACAAAGAGCGATGGGGGAAGGGAGGCAGAAGCACACACGGCAATCAGCGCCTCGGTTAATCTGCTTTAATCCGAAACCCAGTTTAAAAGGACAATAGAGCGAAAGCTGAAAGAGAAAAAAAGTCTTTCGGTCACTTACGGAGATCACAGTGAAGGAAAATAAAAGTTAAAAGATCTTGACTGCTGTATTAAGCTTTTTTTTTTTTTTTTTTTGGACAAATTGACAAAAAAGTCTGCTCCTAAACTAGTCACTGTCTCATCGTCGTCTGTTATGAATTACACGACATAATGCTTTAGCACCGAGTTATCCGTAATGTCCCGTAATGGACGTGTGCATGAAATTTTTTTTTTTGTTATTTCTCCCTAAAGGAAGCAGCATGGTGAGGAGGAGAATCGATGCTAAAAATACAGTCCTGCTCAACTGTGAGTCACATGCAGCCACGGTCTCTAGCCAAACACACAAAAGAGAGGTGGGAGAGATGGAGCGAGAGTGGGGGGAGTCAGAAAAAGACAGAGATAGAGGATTTTTTTTTTATGCCATTTATCCGAGTCTTGTGAAATGTGGGATGACATCCAAACCTGGAGGCAAATCGCGATGACGTAATCTGTAATTGTTACCCGGTCTCCATTAGCATTCGATTATGGCTGAAACACGGCCAATTATGAAGCGACAGCCACATGATCTGCACCCCGGATGGGGGGATGGGGGGAGGGGGGTATGAGAGAGAGAGAGAGAAAGACAGAGATGCACAAACAACACAAGAGAGGTAATAATTTCACCCGAAATCAGTTGAACTAGTTCCAGAATGTGCATAACGCTGTTGGCAGACAAAGGAAGACAACTCCGTGTAATAATTTATGCAGGCAGTGTTACTGAATAGTCCATTAATGAGGTTTTAACTGCTGTTCAAATATAAAATAATATTCAGCCTCATTCGTTGCCTTTTTTAATGATTGGGGAAAAAAGCCGTTAATAATTTCCAGAGAAGGAGATGGAGTTATATATGATTCGAATATAAATAGAGATGACTTACATATGATTGAGATGAATGAAGTGGCGAAGACGAGCACATGCACAAAGGGCCAGACTGATATCTGAGCTGAGCAATAAAAACCGATCAGAGTAAGGCTCTATGGACTTATCAACTCTGGTGGTCTTTAATAGTAGTGGTGGCATCATGTCTGCTATGCAGGAAATCCTCTGTCTGGAATAAGTGCATTAGTGTAGCAGAAGATTATTATATAGGGAAATAAACATTTTAAAAGTTTTTAAGTCTTCTAACTGGTCTGTTATTCTGTGCAATCTAAAGTCCCGGTTTGACCTGAACGCCCCTCAAATAACCTGAGCCGAATTACAGCTCCGGCTTTTCTAACAACAGCAGCCTGGACTTTATTAAAGACTGGAAGCTCCTGTGGTGAGTATAGTTGTCTAGAAGATCCTGAAGAGATTACGAGTTTGAAGCCCGATGATGCTTCTGCTGCTTCGAACCAGTGGAGGTTAATGGTTTTCATTAAAGGAAAGTCAATCACGTCTGTTAGGCAGGAAATCGCCAGTCATGAAAGTAAAGCTGTTTAGATCAACCAAATCCCAATTTTATCAGTACTGCCTACTTCACATCAGAGATGCTAGCCTCCCGGGAACTCCTTTCTTGGCCTTTCCTTTAATGAAAATACAGCCAGTTTGATCAGCAAAGGCATTCTGATTTTCCAGGACAATGCACAAACTCTTACGGCCCAACCGCAGCAGATGCACATTACAGGAACCTAGGAGTTAATGCCACATCCTCCGTACAGTCCCGATCTCGGTCCAAGCCATTTGCACATGTTGAGGCCATTAAAGGAGTTCCTGGGAGGCCAGGCAGTCTTATCATGGCTCTAGCATAATGCGAAAATTTTCTACCTTGGTGGTATCCATGCACAGTTCTTTACTTGTTTTGCACTATAAGTAAATTAGATGCAAAGTAGTGTCGCACATGGACATGTGTTTACATTGACCCAAATATTCCACTAGTAATCGGATTAATAGTTCAAATGAAATACAAAAGCATAATTTAATCGTGTCAATCAGTCTTATTCATTTTTCAAAAGGTGTGGCGTAAGACTTTCATGACCCATTAAATATTAGCCAAATCTGTTTGTCTCTCGCTTGTAGGAACATATCAGTGCTGTCAATCGATTTAAAATTTTTTATCTAGTTAATCACAGTCATAGTCTGTGATTATTCACAATTTTAAAATACTTAGATTCCCTTGTCCTATAAATGTGCAGTGTTGGAATAAAGAAATGCATGACAAACTGGTAAAAGGAAACAGATTATGCAGTTTTATAATATCTCAAACTCACTGAAATGGAACCAGCACTGCCTGGGTAGTACTGTATAGGGTGCGGCTCGAACCCGGATCCTCAGATCTGAAAATCAACAACCTAGAGCCTTAGCCGCGTGAGCCACCACTCCCGCATCTTACGTCTAATGTGGTCTTGTAAAAATAGTTTCCCTTGAAGGTAGCCCAAGCACACAACTTTTGGTATATTTAAATAGATTCATTTATTTCAAATAGGTAAATACATTAGCTACCTGTATTTAAGTGTTTCTATTAAAACCGAATGGTTTTTCCCATTTTATCCATGTACTAGAGCTCAGTAAAGAAACAAGCAAACTGATTTCCAGCTAGATTTGCTCATGGATTTGCTGCCACTAAGACGTAAACTGGAATGGATGACCAGCATTACTGACTCAGTAGTGACTTGTGTTGATGCACACTCCTGCAGAGCATTACAGGAGTTCTCAGTCTTCATCGTTTCTGAAAGCAGTCCTTTTTACAAGAACAGGAATAGTTATTGTTTCTATAGTAACAGTTAATTCACATGAACTTAAGACTAATAATAAACTGGTTAATAAATCCCATGCCTTTTAAAAGAAGAAAAAAATGTCTTGTGGTTCAATCTTTTAAATGTGTATTATACCAGGTGTCAGTACGTATTATAAATGTGTATTATACCAGGTGTCAGTACGTATTATATTAATCAGTTATATCTGATTTATAGTTACAATTTTCCATCACAGGAAGGTCTTGAAGGCATTGCATTTTGAGATTTTTTAGTAACATGACAGGCTAAATCATTATAAGCAGAAATTATTATATGAAGAACCATGTGGCCTTGCACCTCCATGGCCGAGGGTTCGATTCCTGCCTCGGGTCTATGGTATGTACAATATGTGCATGTTCTCCCCGTGCTTGGCAGGGTTCCTCCAGTTGCTGCAGTTCCCTCCCACAGCCCAAAACATGCAAATTAAACTCAATGGTGTTTTCAAATTGCCCTTAGTGTGTGCATGCTTGTGCCTTGTGATGGATTGGCATCCTGTCCAGAGTGTACCCCCTTTTGCCCAAAAGTTCCCTTGTGCAACCTTGTACAGGATAAGCACTATAGAGAATGCACGAGAGGAAATTGTATTTATTATTTCTCTACAGTATATAATCATCTATACAGAAGGATTTTTTTTTATTTTTATTCCATACGCCGTACAATGAGTACATACCACACAAAGCCCATTATCAGCTATGTAAGCAAAATGTTTCTAATGCTGTAGGGGGTGAAACCAGTTGATATTTGTAATTAGTAGATGTTTAGGGCGTAAAATGAATTCCACGGTCAGCTGTTGTACGGCGATACGGCGCCGCAGTAATCCCGAGGTCCGCTGCCGGAGGCTGTATGTACTATCAGAGCTTCTCTCCCTGCTGCGTGCATCAGGCAGCCCTGCGCCCTTGAATGTTTCTGGCCCCGAGCCGCTGGCACGGTGACCCCGACTGATCCGTAGCGTCTGCTGCGTGTCTCCATGTGCACGCCGCTCAGCGGGACCAACAGCGGAAACGACGGTTTACAGTACACTCAAGCGCCTTTACTCGTTGACTAAAGCTTTGCACAGAACATGATTTATTACTCAATTTATGTGCAAATACATCGGAGTGCATGCATGAATGCATGTGAAAGTGTGGAAACAGGTGTGGGTTAGGGTCCATGTGTGTGTGTGTATGAGTCCAAGATATCAGGAGTATGGTCATGTACTGGTAGGCTTGACTGCCTTCATAGTCAGACAGCCATCTGTTCGAGTCAGGGCACTAATCCCTGAACCCCCTCATCTGGTGTGACCCTCAGTCGAAGGGCAACATGACCGGCTTTCGCTTATTTACTCAGCGTCTCAAAGCAGATGTCTGTGAAAGTTTTTTGGGCATCCAGACCATTTGAATTGTCTCATAGTAGTTAGTCTGTATAATAATAACCATATATTAAAATTTGATATAAAGAAGGTTGTTGCACGTCATATCGCTACTGAACGCCCCAGCAAGTTTTTTAATATACCAAAAGCAAAATAACATGCAATAGAAATACAATCTAGCGGCATTATGTCAGGTGATAATTGCAAGCCTGACCTACATCATCTAACAACTCCTCATTATGCTGAATTATACCCTGACCCACTCCCGGATAGGAAAATTACACACAGCCAATAACAAGCTAGCCGAAACACGGCAACCGGCTCGACCTCATTACCGCGCTAAATACGACACAATCAGCAAAAACTACATTAAAGAAAATGGTGGGCGGCTAAAAAACAAACCAAAAGTAACAACCAAAACAACAAGCTGTCTATGGAGTGAGTGTGAGAGTCTGGGATAATATAACTGCTGGGTAATTCTCTTAGAAGACATAGATGAGGGTGAAACATGGCTGTCTGGTCTTTCATTCTCCACACACACACACACACCCACTCTGTCTGATCTCATTCTGAAAGCCTCTGGATAAACACACAGTAGCGCTGTCAAAATTTCGAATCCCAAAAAGTCTGCAGGTTTTCAGAACGTTGATGCATTCCAAGATGGAAAATGCGTATTCCAATCATTTTGTTTCCGTACGCTACTAAGTATCAAAAGACATGCTTTATTAACAACGAGATTACTCTTGTTATTCGATATGGTTGGTTCATATGGAATATCGTGATGCCAGCTCAATACCCGATAGTATCTGAGCACTTAGAGGTGAAGGACCTTGCTCAAGTCCAACTGTAGCAGCCCGGCGATATGGGGACTCGAACCGGTGACCTCCTGGTCAGCATTCCAACATCTTAACCACCAAGTCATCCCTATCAGTTCTTTGATACAGGACAAAGAAAAGAAATGCATGCTTTATTCTTCCTTCATTTTGTTTTATACAATAAGAAGCATTCTCTGTGTGGTGAGAGACATTGCAGAAGCATTTTTCTGTAAGGAAACACATCTGATATCGTTATATCATTGTAAACACCACTTAGTCTCCTTAGTAACTGCTTGTAATTGCCTCTGAACCGTCCACATTGTTTTGTTCGCAGCTAACACAAGCTACCAACTTAACACTGAATAAGTCTGAATCCCGAATCCCTCTCTAACCCCTGATCAAGGGCACTACTTGGTGTGTCGAACAAGTACAAGTGGACTGCACCGCCTACATAGTGCACTAGCCTTCCATTTTACACTATTTGGGATACAGCCCAAGGCCGCATCGAAGCACTCCCTCTCGTGTGATATTGCCTACGTGTTACTTGCACAGACATTTAGACATTCTGGCTGTAACTTGAATGCTAACTTATATTAGGATTAATGTATTCATTCCAATGCTTTGTAGTTTCTATCCCTTCTGTAGTATCAGCTCATACGCTGGGACTTTTATCACCCATGTTTTACATAATCCCAGACTGATTGTGTTGTCGAACAAAGAAAACTGCTGATGTGGTGAAGTTTTTTGTTCATTTATTTATTTCAGGACACATTTATCTAACATTAATGGAAGGAGTCTCTGAGCTTTCTAATAGTCACGATGCTTTATTAAAATTCCCAGCATGCCAAAATCTTCAGAACAGAAGAGTTTACATAATCCGGTTTCTCGGTTTAATGACAAGTTGTACATTTAAAAAAAAAAATACACACACACATAAGAAGAGGCTAGCGAGGGACCTATTATGTGCACACATACAGTTTTGTACTGAACATATAATGAGCTTTCTACATGAAACGTTAGTAGGTACAGTATAGAGGTGAGCAATTCATTTCAATTTAATGCTCAATGCCTGGCAAACCTCGATGCTGTAAATACAAATCACCTGATGCACCGAATATATTATCTGAGGCATGAACTGATCCGCACTGAACGGGAAGGTTAATTAGTGTGCATGGATGACAGATGTCATATCAGATCGTTCCATCCAGTCCTTCTCAGGACACACACACATTCACACGCTATGGGCAATTTCGGAACGGCAATTAGCCTAATCTGCATGTCTTTAGACTATGGGAGGAAACCGGAATAGCTGAAGGAAACCCACCAAGCACGGGGGGAGAACATGCAAACTCCATACACACAGTGTCGAGAATCAAACCCAGACCCTGGAGGTCCAAGGCCACAGTGCCGCATATGTGGAAACACTAAACTGCTAAATAACTCTTCTTAGTTTTTAGAAACATCAAGGGTTTTTGTTCCTAGAACATTAAACTGCCACGGTTTCTTGACGTTATGGAAACATTTTTACAGAACGTTCTGAGAATGTTTGGGTTTATTTTTTGGGAATATTTGGGAAAGATTCTGGGAAAGTTTCTAAAAATATGAAAGCAATTTCGCAGCTAACAATTTTAGGTTAGCAGGACATTCTTAGAACTTTATGGCTTTAAGTGTCCAGTTTCCTGGAAGTTCTGGAAACATTTGGAATAACATTTTGGAACTATTGTTATTTACATTTTGGGAACGTTCGAGTAACATTTTGGCAACATTTTGAAAAACTATTTTAGTTTAGCAAAACTTTCTAAGAACACGTTTTTTTTTAAGTTCTGGGAATATTTCGGATAATGTTTATTTGAACCAGACTCAAACTGCAGCACTTAGATGAAACACCAATACCATTATTTTCGATTATTGGATTATCTATTAAACGTATAAACTGTCCACCACTTTGTGTTGAGTCCAAATTTCAGGGGCACTGAAGTTCAAAATCTTAAAAAAAACACACCACTGAAGCAATTCTCAGTCAGCGCATACTGTGATGATTTCAAGTGTTGATGGTTTCCAAAAGAGGTTTCCTTCTACCATAAAATGTGCCTGGACAATATGCTAAGCAATTCAATTCTGGATTTTTCCCAGACGTCTGATCAGGACACAAACTTACACGTAACAGAACAGAACACACGACATACCCTATATTAACACACACGGAGAGGCGATGCTGTAACCATAGTGATTTGAGGCAAATGCGGGAAGTACATGACACATATAATGCAGTGAAATCAAGGCCCTTTTTCTGCTGTATATAGCTGCCAGAAAAACACAATGGCTTTCACAGAGCACTCGATAGCTAATGCAGAGAGCTAGCTGATTTACTAGGAGTGCGGGAGGAAAAGGCGTAACACGGCGGGTTAAAACAGAAAAACTGTATAAATGTAGAGTATATATGTATGATTATCAGTACCAAACACAGTTAGGATAAAACTGAAGAAGCCATAGTGATTTATTCCATCAGATTTTGCTTAAAGTGTTACTCCAGCATTTACAAGGTTTTCTCTCACCACTGCATCTGTAGCACCTGACACAGTACCACTTGGTCGTTTCGTTGTGCTGAGAAAAAGAACGCAACATGTTTACTCGAACCTAGTTTATAATGAAACGCTAAGCGCAGACATTGTATTCCCTAAATGATGTTCCAACCGGTGATACTACATAAATCCACCATTTTGAACCACAAATACAAACCTATACTCATAAAGATCTTGTGGAGTTTGTGATTTTTTTTCCAAATGTACTGTACACTACACCCGATGGATGATACGAAGAGTGATTCGAGAATTTCAGCTGGAGCTCTGTGAAGTTTCTGTTTTGCATTAAGTATCCTAAAGGAACCATGAAAGAATGATAAGTGTTGAATTACAGGAAAGAAACAGAAAGTGGTGGGGGCAGAAATGAAATTCTTCTTTATTACTTGTTAAAAAAAAACCCAAAAAGACTTGAAATTAAAGGATGCTGAAGGCAAAGCTTAAGGTGTGGTCTTTCAGCTACATCAGAACACCACTTGGTTAACTCCAGCACTGGAGAAAATCAGGAAAAAATCTAGCTACGGTACATGGACTTTCCTATTAAAAAAAATAATAAATGATTTCATTTATCTATCTTTATCTTTGATTACAGCACACAATGTACTGTATTGTCCAGTTCATGTGAGAAATCATCACTCTCGTTCAGAACCACTTTTTCACAATTTGCGTTCTAGAACATGCCCGTGCCATCAGGGAAGAAAGACTCCAATGATGTCACACCCTGGTCATTCAGCACATTCTGGTCATCAGCTGACATCATATTAGATCCTAGACCTGACCAACTGAAGCAACCTCAGATCAGAACACTGCCTCCAGAGGCTTGAACACTGGCCACTAAACATGTTGAGTGCAACGCTTCATGTACTGTACTCTCCAGGTACCCCTGCCACCCCTTACCCTGATGCACCCACCCATCCCTCTGGAACAGGGTCAGTCTGGACTCATCAGACCACAAGACCCTTTTCCATTGCTCCAAAGCCCAATCATTTTTGCTCCCTAATTAATTGAATCCTTTTTTTTGTTTGTTTAATCTCACTAACAAGTGGTTTTCTTATGGCCACACATCTGTTTAGTCCCAATCCTGTGAGTTTCCATTACACTGTGTATATATGGAAATGCTCTTACTATTAAATGCCATTAAGCAAGGCTATGGTTTTATTGTTTTATTATTGTTTTGAAGTTCTAAGAATTTCAAATCTTCTTAATTGTTTTATTTGCTTGATACAGTCTAATAATTTGACCCTTCCGAAATGGCGAGCTTATTGTTATTGTATATAATTAACGCTTAACCACAAACTCATAAGCTTGTAGTTCTATCTAAAACAAACAGAATTACACTGATATTTTTTATACTAATATTTTTTAATCAATTAAATAATCCACTCCAATGGTCAATGGTGACCATAGTATTTTTACCCATTTTTACAACCGTGGAAGGACCTACAGTACACACACATTCCAAATACGGGCAATTTGGGAGTGCCACTTTGACCTAATCTGCATGTCTTTGGACTATGGAAGTCCAAAGACATGAGCACCCGTAGGAAGTATCATAGGAAACACATAGCACAGGGCGAAAGTCTATGAACATGGACCCCAAGGCGGGAATCGCAAGGCGACAGTGCTAGCTACTAAGCGGCACTGCCACCCAATGAAAAAGTTAACATTACTCCGAGAACTGCCCTTAGACTCCATTACAAGTGAGATTTAATTTAAAAAAGTTTCCGATTTTTCTTCTAATTTAAAAATGTGTTAAAGTTATTATATAAGTTCTAATCAACATCTGGTACAGCTGATCTTAAAAGTGATTTTAGTTGCCGTCACATCTATTGCATCTCCTGTCCTTACACACTCTGAAACACATACACCTGTCCAACTGAGAAGTCTCTAGAATTTTGAATATTACTGCATGTTATTTTTTGACACTGCAAGCTAGGAATAATAATTAAAAAAATTAGCTTAAAAAAACAAGTGCATTAAAATTTTGGTACGGTTTTACACTTTCCTGCTGAGTGCCTAATCTGTTTGTGTGTGTGCAGGTTTCCTTGCTGCAGGCTTCCTGATGAGAGGCTCTGTGTCTGGGTGATGCTGTTGCCATGCTGAGACAGGCAGCGCCCACCCAGGCCAGATGTGCCCAGCACAAGCCCTTCGCTGTCGCCACGGATACGCAGCCGGCAACCGTTGCTGTGGTGTAATGCAGCATTGCTGTTTTGGACTTTATCAGCTGAGCTCGAGAACACAGCCCAGTTAGATTAGAGGGACTCCGCAAGCATGAGCGTGCACACACGCGCACACACACACACACACACACACACACCTCATCTCCACTATCTGTTTTCTTCCAATGCATGACCTGCCATTGTTGTTGGTAAAGTGGAAATAATGGCAGTTTTTCTCCTCACCTCCCTAATCTGATTATACCACACGACTGGACGCCGCAGCCAAGGCTAAAGGATGCAGAGGTTCACACAGACTTCTCACACACACACACATACGCAAGCAGTCAGCAGGCCATCTGTGTGTGCTCTGTGAGGTGTGAGGACAATGACAGTGCCGAAAGATCACAGTTCTGGCGGAACCCGCGGCAATGCATAGTGTGCTAGCTTAGCTTCATATCCTGCTTTGACCAAGGGGAAATAAAAAAGCATGTGGCTGCAAGATTACAGAATAAAATAATATAAGGCTGCATAACTTCTTTCATGTAGTCATACTGACTACGGTGTATTGCGCGTAAATGTTGGGCGTGCAACAAAAGATAGTAATTCTCCATCTTTGCATTTAAGAACGAGATTCACATTTTGCATCCATCTTCCATCTAGACAGGCCAGTTTTCTTTAACTTTCTTTTCTTATAAACAAAAGTGTTTGTGTCACAGTACACATTTATCAGCCAAAGGAGCCAAAGGAGTTCAAGGACTCCTCAAGGCCTCTGAAGGTGTGCCGTGGTGTCTGGCACCAAGACGTCCTGTAATTTGCAAGGTGGAGTCTGGATGGCTCAGCCTGGTTTGTCCAGAACGTCCCACAGATACGTGACTGGATTGAGATCTAAGGGATCTAAGTCAAGACATTTTGGAGCACCCATTTCTCAAACCATTTCTGAGCACTTTTTATGTTGAACGAGGTCACAGGTATTAGGGAATACTGTATACACCTGTTCTGCAACAATATTTAGGTGTCAAAGTAACACTCGGATGAATGGCAGGACCCAAGATTTCCCAGCAGAACATTTTCCAGAGCATCAAAAATGCTTTTCTGCTTCCCATAGTGCATCCAGGTGCATCTGTTCCCCAATTACTGTAAGTGACATGCACATACCCCTGGTCATCAACATGATGTGATTCATTAGACCAGGTCACTTTTTTCCACTGGTCAAGTACTGATATTCAGATATCCTATTGTAGGCACTTAAAGTGGTGGACACGTGTCAGCGTGGGCACTCTGGCCAGTCTTCCAAAGCAGGAATCAAACCCTCGAGGTGTGAGGCCACAGTGTTAACGCCAGTATAAACATTTTTCAATGACATTGGACCAAAGGGGCTAGCCTTCGCTCCCATCATGCATCAATAAGTCTTGGGCTCCCATGACCATGTTTCTGGTTCACTGGTTCTTGGACTGAATACTGAGAACACAAGACCTGCTGCTTTGATATGCTTTAACCGAGTCATCTATATGTCAAATCTTAGCCCTTTCCAAAGCTTTTCCTGCTTTCAACACATCGACTCTGAGAACTGACAGATCCTTAACTTACCCCACCTCTTGATAGGTGCCACTGGAATGAGACAACCAAAGTGGTTCGCTTTACCTGGAAATGGTTTTGGGAGTTTTGCTGATCTCCGTATGCATAATTTGTACACTAGTAAGAATTTGAGTAGCAAAATATAGAATATAGTAAATAAACAATAACCTGATTAAATGGCCAGTAAATATAGATGTGTACACAAACTAAGAAACTACATCTAAATGTGATTAGTAACACTGATCAATAAAACACCAGTGAACTGGTGATAGGATCATGGCTGAGAAAGGTTCATTCTGACTATGATAGAAAGGTATCAGAACACCCAGTGCATCACAGCTTGCTGTAGCAGGCAAAGAGTTTTGAGTAAGATTGTTGATCTAGCCTCCAAATTCTCCAGATTACAATCCGATCAGGCATCTATGCTATGTTCTGGACAAACAAGTCTGATCGATGGAGGCCCAACTTACAGCACTTAAACAACATTTAAAGGATCTGCTGGTAACGTCCTGGTGCCAGACACAACAGCGCAGCTTCAGGGGTCTCATGGAGTCACACCTCGAGGGCTCGGAGCCATTTTGGCGATTTTGGCACGAGGAGAACCTTAAAGAGAACTGAAGCTGGCTATTTTATTATAAACTATTAATAGCTACAGTATAAATATTAGATGATTTCATGATCATTTACTCTTATCTTTCTTTCGTCTTATGGAAATATTTGTATTTACTTATGCCGGATAAGTTAATTTTATTCTAAGTATAAATAAGGAATGTAGGAAATAACATAACTTGCTTGGTAAAAATCCAAACGCTTTAAAATCCAAAAGACGTTTTTTGTAAATCACTATGAAGTCCGTCTGGAAGAAACTAATGAGCATGGCTTAAGCCATGGAAATATTGTGCTTTATGTTGGGATTATCACTGTGAGGACAGCCTTTGGACATACATGAAATCTGTAAGAGTGGAAATTTCCCTAATCTAATCCAAATAATGGAAAATCTTCACTGCTTTACCAAAAAAAAACCTAGCTTGATGCATTCGAAACCCTGGTTCAAAGCAACAGATTAAATGTCTTCATCTGCACTGAACCATTTCATTGCGCCGCGCACTAGAAAATCTCTTCTCGAGAATCTGTTACTATTCCTTTACATTTCACTTTCCACTTCAGCACGCCTGATTTGAACACCATCCACCACGTTTGTCATATGAAAGTCTGTCAGAAAAAATAAACATCACGTCACTGCCAGAGAAAATTGAATTCAGTCTCTGTAAATGGTGTCATGCATTGCCGAAACAGCACGACTGTATCAGAGCTCAGAGCTTCCCAGTTCTCCAGATCACACTGCTGCAGTCCTGGACGAGATCCTCGTCCAGCGGACGTTCCGTCAGACCCGGGGGCACCCCATGTAATCATCGTCCTGTGACTGCTGACTAACAGGACATCTGATTTGTTATTATAAAGTCCGTCAGGTTGCACAGGTCACATGGAAATGAAAAGAGTTGGCCTTCTCGTGTTGTCTTGAACAATGCTGAGAATATTCAGGAAAAGACAAAGTCAATACTGGAGCAGGCTCATTACGCTAAAGTTGTAATTATCAAAACCTTCTTTCCACCATCCATGCAAGTCAATTAATTCTCTCATCACTCCATTAAAACTGTAACTCATCCGAATACAAAGTGTTTTCATTAACGAAGAAGAAAAAAAGATAAAGGATTATTTTTATCAGCTCTACTCCAGGAAATACACGTCAGACATGAGGGGGGACAAATATTCAACTTAAATACTTAGGGCATCTTTGTGTTTAAACAAGTATTTAGGAGGAAAAAAAAACTTTGTGAATTTGTGGGACTAATACGAGAAGATATAGATCATTTAATCAAATCGCATGATTCACCTAACCGTGACGAAACTGACGTAACCCTCATTAAGTCCTTCTCAACAATTAAACTGTCATCGCTCTCCCTTTAGTACGTACCTCATACGTTTCTCGAGAATGCCAAAGATAACCTTGGCTCAAAGGCTATAATTTGGGCCCGGTTTAGAAAAATGCTTCATTTGAGAGTTAAAGGGAAGGAAAACCCCAGTAGCACAAGTTCTAACTCACTTTGCGTCTTGTTAATGTCATCACTGCATAATAGCGGGGGAGATGGATGGGTGTGTGGCTCTGTTGGTCTGTGCTATGTGATGGATTTTTAAAGGGCAGGCCGGCCTGATAGATTTCTCCGGAGAACAGAAGTAACAGGCCTTAAAAGTTCTCACTGGCTCGATGGCTGAATTCCTCATTATGGTCATATTAGCAGTGACCGATGGAAGAAATTAATGAGGAAAAGCAACAGCAAAACAGGCGCAAAGCTAAAAAAAAAAAAAAAAAAAACTAAATAGGTTTGAACAAACATGAAAGGGAAATGTAGCTTGAAGGACCAGGATGTGTAAAGGTCTGTCTTTAGATTACATGTGGAATAAGGTTCGACTGCATAATCAGAGTCATAGCACAACCTTGTTCTAAAGCTTGAGCATTTAAATCACCTGATCATCCAAATCTCTCAACATCTGGAACGCCTTCAAATATCTCCTGTTCTTGGTTCGTCTAAGCCATATCAATGACTCATACAG
This sequence comes from Clarias gariepinus, assembly GCF_024256425.1. Taxonomy (NCBI): domain Eukaryota; kingdom Metazoa; phylum Chordata; class Actinopteri; order Siluriformes; family Clariidae; genus Clarias; species Clarias gariepinus. Next base: position 11,194,025 of record NC_071102.1, read on the forward strand.
GGTTCGGCAGAGCAAGGCGCGACAATTAAAGAACAATAAAAGCACTTTATTTGATTTTGTACCCTTGATCATTCTGACTAGTGTGACTCATCAAATCAATCCATATAAAATCACTGCCGTACTGCAGATATCAGACAGTAATAAGTCTGATCACTAATTTGGCCTTTGGAGACACGGTTCAGCCTCATAAAGGGATGGGGGAGATTCACTCTAATAGCTCGGGTAGCGAGGCTCCGATCTGATCGATACAGGCTGAGGAAGCGCTCGGCACGGACTTACACAGCACACGTGGAGAAAAGTGGGTGGTTGCTATGGAAACACCCAACATGCCTTTTGCTGAAGAGCATGAGATGTCTATAGCAGACGCATTATTGTTGGATGTTTCTTGTCAACCCAGACCCAAGCAGGGTGGAGCACTTAAATAAATGTTCCATCATAAAAGTCAGAGAGTACTCCATCATACAGTATGATCCGGACCAGTTTCCTAAAAGCCATTTTTCCTTAGAGAGTGTGTTGAATGCGATTTTTTTATTTTATTTCATTTTTTTTTCACTCTATGAACTCATAACTCGCGTTTTTGCTTGCAAGGGTTAGGCTTGACGATAGGAGTGAGTTCACAAATCAGACAAGAGCAGCAGAACAAAATGAAATAACGAAATAAAACTAAATAAAAACCCTCGGTTTTCGGAGCGAATGTGTCCAGCCCTATGGTTAGTCTCTGGTCTAATGAGCTGCCTTCAGCTAAATATTTTACATGAATGCACATGATTGCATAAGCCATAACAGAGGAAACTAGAGTTGCTGAATGACTGCCTTATTTATTTATTTAAAACTGTATGATTTTGCTACAGTATTTTATTCTTATTCAAGTATTTTATTTTTTGTACCATCTAACATTTCATGCAATTGTCTTATTTCTGTCCGCTACAAACTAAAACCATGATCTGGGAAACAACAGTTGTGAAACAAAGATCATTTCAACATTTGCATCTACTCTGAAGGTTCTTTTAGGTTCTTTCCTTCCATAATGTGTCTTTTGGCTCACGGCTGCCTTCTTTGCAATCATTTCTTCTCATCCCTCATTATCCCTCATCTCCATTTCTCTCTCCCGGCCATAAGTAAAAGCACCCCGGACCCTTCCCCGTCTTTGAATAGATCCTAAGCCACCAGGCATCGGACTAATGACCGGCCATCGTGGCCCTGCACAACCTAGCCATCTGGAGAGGAGGCTATACCCCCTCCGGTTCCTTTCCCAATCAATCACGCATGCGAAATGACACAGAATGTCATTCCATTCGTACAGCAGAAGAATGGTTTTTAATGTATTCATCTGTCACATGCTAAGTGAATACATTAATACATAAATATTATTTCTCAAATAACGGCTCAGCAGCCTTAAGGCTTTTATACAGTAGATATAGGTTTGCTGGGAGACTGCAAGACTTTCACTTCAACTCTCTTCCAAAAATGGTGTGTGTAGATGCTGTTCTGTTTCTCTGTGCAGTCACATTGACTTAATCTTTAGTCTTTAATCTCAGTCTTTATTCCACACTTTCACCCCCCATTTGGCCTTTTTGCTCCGAGTTCAAGCAAAGCACTTTCCCCAGGCTGAGTGCTTCTCCTAATTAAACCTGAATATAAGCCCATCTGTTGAGCTATTGACCACAGCCAGCGTTCTGGTTTTATTAGAAACGCAATATTCAGCTTCCAGGCCGTTCAGGACGGGTGGATGCATACGGCTCTATATAAAACCGCGTGATTAATACGCTATTTTTGGCTTGAGATGTCATCTAGCCTGCGCGGTGCCAATCACGGTAATGCTTGTCACGAGATTTTAAAACAAGCACTCGCGCAGGACGTGTCGAAAATCAATATACAGCTGTCCTGATGGGCTCTTTGAGACCATCCTCGGTGACGTAATCCCAAGGGAGCAGTTAATGGAGAGGATATCCCGCGAAGCAGCTGTGGTGGTGCAGAGAGGACAGGGATGGAGAGTTGGAGATAGACAGAACAACAGTGACAAGGGGCAGCATGAGTTCTTGGGCTTTTCTGCTTTTCTGTGATAAAGAAAAAAAAAACACACAGAGGCAGCAGCAGCAGGCCGTATTGAGGGGGGGATGGAGGACCGGAGGAGGCTAACATGAAGACAATACCACTGAGACCAGACACAAGGAACACGCAAAAGCCACTCAACAGCAGTTCAGAAACAAAGAGCAGCTGTTCTGAGACTAAAAAAAAATAAGGAATACAAGCATATATTTATGACTGTAGTGTTGTGATACTTTGTCAGGTGACAAGTCCACCTGTGCCGCTCAGATGGAAGCGTCTTCATCTGTCAAGCTAATTAAACTTTATCATCATAACATATTTTTAATCCTTATTACACGATAAAAAAACTCATACACAACACTCCTAATCCAAAACATTCAATCTCTAACCATAAACTATTAATATTACCAAAAGATTCAGAATTCGGGTCGAAATCGCCGATATTTGCTGAATTAAGGATTTTCTGAACGCTAGTAGGCAAAGTGGGTTTCAAAGCCAGGCTGTTGCTGTCTCCCTGTGATCTCCAAGACAGAAAGCATGGTCATTGTGAGAAGAGCCTTGTGGGAAGGGGGTGCAACCATGACAACCATCCACTGTTACCCAGCACTCTACAAAACGAGAGCCAATTGAACGCCGGGAAAAAAAAAAGAAGACTTCAACCCCCTCGGATAGAAACACACACAGACAAATTGTTCTGAAAGTCAGTGTGGCAAGAGCGTCAGCCGCTGACACTTCACACGGGCTGGAAGACAAAGCGCTCTTTGTGGTAGTAGATTAGAAAATGTACACTAGCGGCTTTTTCATAAATGTCTAGATCAATGCGGAGAACTTTTTATGGCGGTACACATGCACTGTAAATTTTTTTAATGTTGATTTTTTTTTCAGGACTTTTATAAAGATAGATGCAGGCATTTTATTAGAACAATATTAAAGGATAACCTGGCAACATTCACTCACAGGTTATTTGTAAACTAGCTACCTAATTGGGATACGAATCACAAAAGACCACCAATACAACATTATTACATAACATCCATAATAAATAAGATTCAATATAATTTTTTTGTTGTTGTTACAATTCTATACTTGTTAAACTTAGCAATAAATTTGATCCTTCCACACAGGACGCGATGCTGCTTTCCAATGTGTGAATAGTTTAGAGTGCACCACCTGTAGGATTTTAGTGAAACTGTAACATTTTACCATCTGAAATGCAAACAGATATAAATTAAAATTTAGCTTTTATCTATACATTTTTTTTCTTTGTCAGAGTGGCGATACATGAATTGCCGCACCAATAAATCTTAAAACGCAATAAAATCAGAATAATATTCTTCCCATCTCTACTAGCTAATCTTGTGAAACAAAACTGTTGCATTATGGTATACTCTGACAGTATTGGACACTCACTCATCATCTATAACGTTTTATCGTGTATACAGGGTAGCGGAGGCCTGAAGCCTATCCCATGAGACTTAAGGCATGAGACAGAAGGAACACCCTGGATGGGGTGCCAATCCATCGCAGGGCACACACACATACTGTACAGTAGGGCCGTAGAGACCAATGGTGACTATTGTATTTATTCCCAACCTTGGTAGGACCTCCGGTCAATATTCACACGCTCATTCACACACTTTGGGCAATTTGGGATCGCAAGTAAGCCTTCCTTAGTACCCAGAGGAAACCCACCAAGCATGGGGAGAACATGCACACAGACCCAAGATGGGAATCGAACCCTCGACCTTGGAGGTGCAAAGCCACACTGCTAAGTATTGGATAGTGTTATATAAATTACAACTACATGTGAAATGCTATTATATATAAGTTTTACATACAGTATATATTTTCAGACAACTTTAGTAGTTTCATAGACATTAACCAATTTGTTATTCTACATTAAATTGTATATTTGATGTAAATCGACATATTTAAGCCAGAATGAGCTCCATCTTTACCAAGCCCTGCACAATCACTCTGATTCACGCACTGCGGCTGTTTATGGAATCCTGCCAGCAGCTCTTTACAGGTGCTGTACATCAGCGCCTCTCCTCCAGCAGACCTTCCCCCGGCCCGGGAGTCGAATGTACATGGCTTGATTATGTCCCTGTCTTGCAGAGAAGTGCTTTGAAGGCCTGCGGCTTTCACAGCGCACCGTGTGAAGCCCTGACCCGGCACTCTGCCTCCATCTGTGGGCCTGAGAGGCTGCGTGGCTCTGCTAGTTCCCTGCTTCATTAAAGAGACACCCTTGGGAAGCCTAGCTGAAGGAGCAAGCAGGGAAGGAAAGAGAAGAAATAAGACAAAGTAAAGAGGAGAGGGGAAATCTGAAGGAAGCAAGTAACATGCTCAGACATTACGAGGTGTCCTCAGGTTGTATAGATAGCTCATTAATGACAGAAAGAAAATGCAGGCTTGCATGTTCAATTCGGTTCAGAGGGAGGAGGGAGTGATCTAACAGAAGCGTTGCTTTATTCCCACACTGGTAATGCTTTAGCACTGAGAACGCTTGCTCGCACGCACCCCCACCCCCCTCCTTCACCCTCAGCCTTCTCATCCCCTCCCCCAATCGCTTGCTTTCTCTCTACGCGTCTCTTTCGTGACATATGGACCATCCTCTGTGGTGGCGGTTCCATTTATTGTGCAGCGTTAGTCTTAGCAGCTATGCCAACGGCTGCAGAATGCACTAAAATCCCTGCCGCTAACCAGCCAGAGGCCTCCAGCTACAGCAAGATTCATTTAGAGATGACGAGTTTCAATCGGCATTAAATTAATGTATTCAGCCAAGCCCCGTATGGACTCGGCCTTATGTTGTGCGATATGTAAGGAATAAAACACAACAGAGCGTGCTGTTATAGGACAATGATCAATGGTGGTGCAATTCGCCCAAATTCATTATTCTTTAATAACATTATATCCCAAAGTGTTTTATCCCTTTGCTACTACAGCAGTTTGTCAGCAATAAACTTTCCGTCACCATTGGCGCCCATGGCCCCTAGTTGGACTAGCGAGGTTTCTAGATGGATTAATGGATACGTTATATTATTATTGCATGTGACCATTTTATTGTTGGGTTTATGGTTGAGGAAGATCCATGAAGCAAGTTAGTTCCTTTTTTCACTTACTCGAAACAGCTGGTCCCTCAACAGTCCCTGTTTTCTTGATGTTTGTCATGTTGCTGAACCCAGGTCGAGCAAAGTGCTCTGTCCGGATGTCTCTCCAATGGCAGAAAACGGTTACACCCGAGTCTCCGTACAGAAATATTATACGAACATCTCAGAGGAAACCTCACCAACTCAACAATTCTATGTACCTGTATCTCTTTGTAAAATGTCAGAGTTTTATTCCCTTGTACAGTGTCTGATATACAACACCATGCGAGGTACTGTAGTTATTACTAGAGCTGTGTGTCATGGGTACACTATTGATTCAATTCAATTATTGTTCAGGACATTGGCGATTTTCAATTCAATTTCATTCAATCGCACTAATGTCACCTGCCTGATTTGTTGTGTAACTTGTGTTGTTTTAAATACAGTATGTCTTATAATCTTTTTGCCTGCCAAGCATCTGCTCCACACTCCATTCCATTAGGTTGGTAGATTGCACCCGACCTAGATAAACTCAAAAAGAAAATAAGAATGGATACTCTCACAAAACACAAGTATTTGCAGAAGACGGAACTAGTTTGTATTTTCTGAAAAAGCTCTGGTAGATTTTTAAGGAGTTAATCCATTTTAGAGCATTTAACTTTTTTAAGTTAAAAGATTTTAAAAGTTTCTATCATTTTTTAATCAAAAATGGACTCATTGATTTAATTAACTGAATCAAGCAACAAAGAACCCAACAACCTGCATAATCATAAAAAGATTAATATTGGAAAAATGAAATTTCCAAATCATGATATGAATATGACATCTGATATAATTAAGTTTAAAGATTAACTGTACTTCTTAGGTATCACAAACATTTTAAATACAATGTGTTAATACAAGCAAAATATCAGTTACTTAATACTATTAGAGTTAGCACCAGTATGCTAAGTTGGTTATCAGTAGCAGTATTATGCACGTGAACACATTGCTTAAATATCTTGCAGTCAACCTATGCTATGCTTACATCACATTTTACTCATTACACTACAGCACCACTGTCTCTGCAGCAGACCTTAATAGCAACTGCTGACTGATCTGAGGATTACGTACAGTATGGACTTTGGCCTGAGCATGTACTGTAGGCGGATGTATGCAGCTTAAATCCTTGCTAACTTCCATGCTAACACTCAAGCACAACTCTGACTGCACTCAATCATGTCCAGGCGAGACGAGGCCATGGGTCAGTCAGGGCATCATAACACACTGAGCACCAAATGAATTGTAGCGAGATCAATAGCTATAACTCATAGGAAAAATAACGATATACTTGCGGATGAAAAAAAAAAAGGTTAGCAAACCAAAATATTGTGTGTCCTGAAAATGTCTTTGTGTTCTTACGGTGTCACTTGTTTTGGAGCTCACCCACATCTCCACATTTCTGTGTTACTGTGATGTAGCAGTGCACATCAGTTTTAAAGCACTGATGCTAAAAAAAACACATCCATGGAGCTACTTGAAGGTTCTTTCCACAACCTGACCTGAATGACACTGCATTTGAGCCTCTAGAACAGCTCAATCTGATCCTCGAGGTATGAGAAATACGTGCTTCAGGACTTCTTTGTCCTGGCACCAAGGTGGTGGAATGAACTCCCATTGCTGTCAAAAACAGCTGAGTCACTGGCTAGCTTCTAAGGAAGACTAAAACCTAGCTCTTAAAGGAGCACTATAAAAATGTGTCCTGTTTTCTTGCTGTACCAGCTCAAGGTTTGGCATGATAGGATTATCACATCCTGACCTATTTGTACTTTGTGTTTAATGGAGATTTCTGCCAATCAATCTGCATAAAGATGTTTTATAACTCGTTGTACTCGCTGTAAATGATCATTCTGCCATATTTCACACGTCTTCGGGTTAAATCTACCCAAAAATCATTTGACCCTACATTAAAGGGAAGCTATTATGCAAAATCCACTGTATAGTCATTTTTTGGCATGGTGTAAGTCTCCAGTGTGAGTGTACAAACACATTCCCAGCTTCTTTTTTTTTTTGGTTTTGTATTGGCATCATTTAAACAAGCCAATTAGATTTTTATATAAGAAGATATCATATTAGAAGAAACTCTACACCTGCATGTACTGTAGCTCAGCTCTGCTGTTTTACGGAAGATTGTGGCTCAGCACTAGCTCATTTACATAGACACTGAAATGGCACATTTGGCAAAGAAGTGACATAAAGGAGTTTAGGATATAAAAATGCATTATCTGAGGGGTAGTCCAGCTGGAAGCATTAACAGACACTTTGGGGGAGCTTGGTGAAGTAACAGTAGAATACAGGACCTTTAAAGATACTATGGAGAACATAAGGAAAATAAAAACGCTGTTACAAGGATAGAACTGTTGACCATCTAAAGAGCCTTTGAAATAAAAAAAAAATTACAAAAATGCTATTTTGCACAAAACAAATAACATAAATTAACGTACAATTGTACAATGTAAAATATATCTACTACCACAGAGAGTTCGCCAGGCAAATCCTTTATTCTTTATAATGCACTCTTCTAGGGATGCACCGAAATGAAAATTCTGGGCCGAAAACGAAACCGAAGTTTTTGGATGCACTTGGCCGAAAACCGATACCGAAACCGAAAATGGCTTCATTAAAAAACATGTTTAAAATATTTTCTTTTTGTTTGTATTAAAAAAACTAAAAATTAATTAAGCAATCAAACTTTTATTGATAAAAAATAACAGTAATAAGGCTGTTTAACAATAACAAAACTTGCTTCCAAGTGCTTCCAAACCGCCGACATACTCCGTGTTTGATGCGTAATGACAGCGCGAACGAGACGGGAGGATGGGAGAGGCGTGGCGACAATTTCGGCTTTTATTTTCGGCGCTTTCTTACGTTTCGGCCGAAACCGATAATGCTATTTCGGCCGAAAATTTTCGGCGGCCGAAATTTCGGTGCATCCCTACACTCTTCGGATTGCATGGGAAAATATTTTTAGGACTTTTTCCAAGACGTTTTTTTACTTTTGTGATTTTATTAATTAATTTATTTTTATTGTTGTAATTTTTGTGTTGCAATGAATGAAGTTATTAGAAATAGGGAAAAATTATTTGGTTATATATCGCGTTCATTTGTGTGGTCATTCACATATAGCCAGACTGACTCCAAAATCATTTAAAAAAAAAAAAAAAATTTATTCATTTATGTTTGCATTTAAAGTTGTGAACTATTTCTTTTTCTTCATAATGTTACAGGTGGGTGTGCTCTAAACTATTTACACAGCACAGCTTTCCATGTGGTACGAGTAAATTGTATGCTTGTGTAAAGCTGCTGTGCGACAATGACAATTGTTAAAAGCGCTATATAAATATAACTGAATTAAATTGAATATGCTCAGTTGGTTTAGAATTGTAATAAAATCTGAAAAAAGTGACCAAATCAGGATATTTATAAATTCTTGATAAAATAAAATCGCAATACAAATTAAATTAGCACCCAGGTATCGTAATAATATCGTATTGGGAGTCCCTGGTGATTCCCATCCCTGTATGATGTCTAGGGTAATAACTTTTCCAAAAAGTGCATATAAACCTTTAAAAACTCAAATTAAGTTATTTAAACAGATAAAAGTGCAAAATTACAAAGAATACATATTTTATACAGTAAAAAAAGTTCCTGTTTTTTCTTGTGGTATTTTTGTACATTTCCAAATGTAGTTTTCACCAAATTAAGGGTTAAAGGTACTATGCTATACTACTATAAACACCTTAGCCTTAGACATTGACATGGCTTGCAATATACTGTAATAAAGAAAACACAGGACTTGACACAGTTCAATTTAATTTAATTCTGATATTTAAAAAAATCTTTCAATTCACTATGTAAGAAATCAGACATGACAGAAAGTTGTAGCCTAAGAAAACAATCAATGTCAAGGTGATGAAGGTCACCGCGGTCTACAATCGTACAGTTACATCTAATGTTCATGAGAGTAGAGAGTTCCTAGTGTCACTTCTGTAACATAAGCATAAGCAGCCGTTCCATCACCTGGCCACGCTCTTTCCTCTCAAAGTTATGATAGAGATGCAATTTGGATGCAAAATCTGAAACATTTCCTGGGTCACAGTACTTTACAGTTAGACTGCTCTAACATTGGAGACCCTCTTCATACTGTAAAAGCTAAACAAACATTTTGTCAAACATATCTGTTTATATGGTTCCTCCACCATACAATCCCTAAACAGTTACTACAGATATTACAGTACTGTGATAGAACAAGTGTTTTAATATAATCCTTGAAGCTGTAACTTCTGACAGAGATGCTGCTAAAGAACACAAACTAAGACACATCAACACAGTGTTCTTTATGACATCGCCAGTAACAACCAACTACTTTCCTCCTCACAGTGATTAGCAGACTGAGAGTTGAAATCTATTTTTGTACCAATTTCTAAATACGGTGATCTATAACGTGGATTATGAGATCCACACATTTTTCTTTCTTATATCTTTAGTAAAAAAAATTTTCTTCTTCTGCTCAGGGTCAGAGTGGATCCACAGCCTGTTCAAGGTGAGAATTCACCCTGGGTATGACACCGGGCTATCACAGGGTACGATGTTCACACACTTTGGATTAAACTCAGGGACCAAGGAGATGTGCGGTGGCAATGAAACTTCATTCTGTTTCTTCTTTTACCAGCTTTTGTGTACTTTTTGGTTTTAAAATGTAATACTCCTGACGTTACAGGTGGCCAGTAGGGGGCGCATTGGACGATGGAGACGCGCCACTTCAGGACACCAGATCGGTCCAAGCGCGCGCGCGCGCACCCACACACGCATATATATATATATATATTTTTTATAAGAAATGACATTTTGTTCCAGTGCCAGCCGCAGTCTCGTGATGCGCAATATCCTGATTTCACGCTTTAAACAGACGCAATAAGCTGATGAAATACTGACAAATGCAGGAGCAACTTCAATCCATGTCTCGTAATGTGGACAAGTCAATGTCAGCATCGTGCCACTCAGTGCAAAAGTGTCCAAGAGATTACAGATCTGTCCAAACTGTCTCAGCGCACTGTCAGTGTGTGTGTGGAAATGAGACACAGCCCGTGATCCTCCCAGCTGAGGATGAGCATCAGTGCAGCGCGTACAGAAAGCATCCAAGGTGCGTAACACACTCACTCACACACACACACACACACACACACACAGATAGAGAAATGGGCACAAAAGCGCACAGACCTGTCTGTCCTTTGCCCAGTGTCTTCTCCAGCCGGTACGGTCCCACGTAGGACGCGTGCTGCGCGCTGCTCTCTTTCCCCGATAAAGAGGACATTTTGACTTTAGAGTGGAACAGGAGCGATGCTTCAGCGATCAGCTGCGAGTCCGCTATGTAGGGCTTTCTCAAGGCCAGCAGGAGCAACTCCTTCCCCGCCCAGCTCTCTCTCTCTCTCTCTCTCGCTCGTGCGCTGATCTGCCTTTCTCCTCCTGCAGATGACGCAAGAGAGCGAACGCGCGCTTGTGGGTTGCCAGATTAGTATAACTTCCCATTATTTACCTGCTTGACAGGTTTTGTTAATTTAATTCGTTCTAGTCAAAGAAGAAATTCTCACCCCATTAATTGGGACGTTGGTGGTTCAGTGATACTGTAGGTATCTCATCCTCTATGGGGAAGACGCTGGTCCGATTCTCACCTGATGCCCAAACCCCAGTCGCTGGACACAGTCCCAGTCCCAGTCCCGAACCCCGGACAAAAGAGGAGGGTTGCGTCAGGAAGGGAATCTGGTGTAAAACCAGCGGCCAAGTTGTTGTGCGGCTCCGCCGTGGCGACCCCTTGACGAGAACGGCAGAAAGATTAGCAATAATTTGTTCAAGTCTGATTGGGACAGGTGATGACTTTAAGCACAGTTTTACAAATCTCAGGCTTGGGATCAGAACCTCATCCAGTATTTGTGCTTTGGGCATTAGGTGGGAAATCATCCCAGGCCTTTCTCAAAGAAGGTGAGAAACTACCACTAAGTCACAAATGCCCAATTTATGTGGTATGATTACATTCTTATAAAAGCATTGGACTAAAGGTTTTGTTTCCATTTACACCACGTTAAAGAACAAGCTGTTATGATTTTTAGCTGGGTCTAATTACTTTTAATATTGTGGAACATCTGCGAGAAATTAATAAGAAAAAAGTTACAGAGAAGCCAAGAAAAAAAAGGAAAAAAAAAAACTTCTTTCATGAAGACTTTCCTGTGGTGGAAAATGTGCTGATACCTGAGACTCATTCCATAAATGATAAATAACTGCTGAATAACCATTTATAGTTCTGCTATAAGAACCTGCCACTGAGCCACCACTGCCCATAAAACATTTGAATATTGTAAGGCCGTCATTTTCCTGTGAACATTTAGTGAGTAAAACGCCTGATCCTTGAAAAAAAAAAACGACTAACAACTTGTCTCTGACTTGGAATAATGGACGTCTGTGGGAACTGTACAGTACACACAATCATTCACAATACTGCTTGCATATTACAGCAAATCAGTTCTTGCCACACACCCCGTACAGCCCTGAATTCACTTCAAACTATTTCCACATCTTTGGGCTTTTAAAGGAGTTCCTGGGAAGCCAGCATTTTATCAGACGTAAAGCAGCCAGTCTGATCATGTCCTCAATTATTGAGAAAATATTCTGCCTTGATGGTATCCATGACCTAATGAAAACCTGGGAAAAGTGCATTAGTGTAGGCGGGGATTATACACAGATAAAGGTAGTTTTTAGTCTCATAACCGTGTTTTGGTTTTCTGCACAATCAAAAGTCCCACTGAAATGTCAACACCTGGGCATCACACCCCAACCTCAAGCCACAATACAGGAAGCACACAAATGTATAGAATGTCCTTGTATGCTACAGCTTTACGTTTTCCCTTCAGTGGAACTAAGATGTCTAAGCCTGTTCCAACATGGCGATACCCCTATGCACAACGTGAACTCCTTGAAGACATGGTTTGCCAATGTTGGTGTGGAAGAACATGAGTGCAAATCCCTGACTTCAACCCGACTCCACACCTTTGTGATGAACTGGAACACAGACTGCACCCCGGGCCTACTCACCTGACAGCAGTGCCTTACCAGACTAATGCTCTTGTGGCTGAATGAGCACAAATCCCCACAGCCATGCTTTAACATCTAATGGAAAGCCGTCCCAGGAGAGTGGAGATAATTTTAAGAGCAAGTGGGACTAAACCCGAAACGTGATGGTACAAACATTTGGCAATTATAGTGTTTTTTTTTTTTTTTTTTTACTGTTTGTTGTTTTATTCGTCATGTTATTTGTTGTTTATCTGATGAAATCATTATGCATTTCCTTTTAAAATTTTAGTATTGCAGATTTTGATTTAGAACTGCAAACCAATAGTTGGTGATCTACGTATATTTGAATCATAAACACCCTCTAACAAAAGGAATTTTTAAAAAAGTGTTGAATACTGCACTCTGGCAACCCTCCAAACTCACAGAGCATAATTCCTGCTGGCTGAAAATGCACCTGTTTCTAATCCCATTACTGAAATCCATATCCATATCAGGATGTATCTCTGCGGTTACGGATTAAAAAAAATTTTTCTGATACTGTATATATATTTTCTATATATTACTGCATATGTAAGTGAAATAAAATTGATTTCCTTGCTGGTGCAGAAGAAATCACAAACCAAAGCATAAACTGTAAAATGCAACACAGTGCCTGGCACAAGCATTCAACACCACCGAACTTCTCTTCAGGCTCTACAGTGGAGTTATAATCTCTATGATCATTTACAAGTAAAAAACAAAATGAGTTTGCTAAAATTAGAGCGGCTATCAGAAGTCACATAGGGTGATTCCAGCATGACATTTGGACTCGATTGGGAAACAAAATGCCTCAGAGCATGGACACGCTTAGTAGCGGCAAATTCATTTGCGTAAATGTTAATGTAATCTTGTCATCTTAAGACAAACATTCATTTATGTTTCGTTCATTTTCTATACTGTTTATCCTATACAGGATTATAGGAAGCCTGAAGCCTATTTTAGCAAACTTTAGGTACTAAGCATTCAACCTGGACAGGGTGCCAATCCATTGCAGGGTACACACATACTGTACACAATCATTTATATACTATGTGTAATTTGGGGATACAGATTATCCTAATCTTTGGACTGTGGGAGGAAAGCCACCAAGCACGGGAAGAACATGCAAACTCTATGCGCACAGATGCAGGACTTGAACCTAGTCGGGAATCAAACCCGGACCCTGAAGGTGCGAGGCCACAGTGCTAACCAATAAGCTGAAATCAAAGAAATCTACAAAATTCATATATAAACAAATCCTTCCTCAAAATATTTAACATTTTAACAGCATTATGGTAGTGACATTAAACATTTTTGAGTACATAGTTTTCACCATGTCTGTGAATTTTAAAGGCAACTGTAGTGTAACACATGTACCATGAAAGAGACTGTAAAATGTGTACTGTATATTTGAAAATATTTTAGAAATAAATGATTAAGGATAAACTGTGTCATATACAGTAATTGATGTTATGGATGTGACATGTCTGAAATCAATCCTTCTTTATACACTGTAGAACATGCTTGAATAACGAATTTAAACATGAAACATTTGAAATAGTAGTAATGAAAAAGCTACGTATAAAATTATGTTGTCTGCTTTTCTTTGTAGTTTTTATTATTTTTTGTGGTTCTTTGTGCTTCTTGACATTCACCATTAGACTTTTGGACTGTATAATTTAAAAGTATATGTCTAGTCAATAAAGGCAGACACATATGTATACTGTAAGTATGTATAAGTTCAAGTTCAAGTTCAAGTTCAAGTAGGCTTTATTGTCATTACAACCATATACAGTTAGTACACAGTGAAACGAAACAACGTTCCTCCAGGACCAAGGTGCTACATGCAACATAAATTTACGACATAAATTAACATAGACACTAAACTAGCTAACCAAGAGGCCTAGTTAACTGGCTAGCAGAGACAGGACAGAGAGACCTAACATAAATTACAACATAAATTAACAATAACTAACTAGCTAAGTAACATTTTTATAGACAACATAAAGTGCACGTGCAAATGTGCAAACAAGAGCAACAACAAAGTGACAGTGCGCAACCACGACATAACCGAACATAAAATATGGTGTTGAGGTAGTGGGTAAACATAAACATTCCTTAAAACAGCAGCAAGATTTGAGGAATTAGTGCAAAAATGTAGTCCAGTAATGATCATTGTGCAAAAAGATTGTTAAAAACAGTGAAGCATTTACAGGTTGGTGTGTACGATAATTTGGTGGTGTAGGTCAGTGTGTCTGCACTTGTGTTGATTAGTCAGTCCAGTCTCAATATTTTGAGGTAGTTGAGTTAAGCTGTGTGATAATGTTTGTGTTTGTGTGTGTGTGAGTGTGTTTGTGTTTATCAGTCCAGTCCCTTTTTGTTGAGGAGACGGATGGCTTGTGGAAAAAAGCTGTTGCACAGTCTGGATGTGTGTGCCCGAATGCTTCGGTACCTTTTTCCAGATGGCAGGAGTGTGAAGTGTATGTGAGAGGGGTGTGTCCGATCAGCCACAATGCTGGTGGCTTTGCGGATGCAGCGTGTGGTGTAGATGTCTTCAATAGAGGGGAGAGAGGCCCCGATGATCTTCTCCGCTGTCCTCACTATCCGTTGTAGGGTTTTGCGATCCGATATGGCACAATTCCCAAACCAGACAGTGATGCAGCCGCTCAGGATGCTCTCGATAGTTCCTCTATAGAAGGTGGTCAGGATCGGTGGTGGAAGCTGGGCCTTCCTCAGTCTTCTCAGAAAGAAGAGACGCTGTTGGGCTTTCTTCTGTAGGGAGCTGGTGTTGAGGGACCAGCTGAGGTCCTTCTCTAGGTGGACACCCAGGAATTTGGTGCTTTCGACGATAAATATAAGTAATATATATCGATAATGTATAAGTAATATTTTAGCACCAGTTTGGTTTGGGTGTAAGTGTGTGCATGCTGGTGACCTGAAAGGAATGTTAACCCCGTTCAGGGTGTATCCAACCAAGCCCCTTCCTCTAGACGTCCAATAACCCCAAACTGTATATCATAAAGTAAAATGTTTAATTAAAAATTATTATAATTCATTTTATTTTGTTAAACGTTTAAAAAAAATTCAATATAAGACATTTACTTATGGTCTGTCTTTTTTTAGTACATGAAAAGCTAGCTGACTAGTAAGAAGAAAATTTGAATGAGAAAATGAAGAAACAAATGACATTTTCACCAGGTCTGCTAATAAAATGCCCATGGGCAGTAAAGATAAACTGAAATTATGACAACAGCTACATATAGTTTAGTTGCTTCTGGGGATCCAAATCACTTGTGCATGCTGTGCGGATAGAAGCTAGCAAATAAGGCTAAGAAAACTTTAAAGTTACTTTAGCACTTGGAGACCAAACATCCTACTCTGAAGGAACAAACGAGGCGGAGTACACCGTGGATGGGGTAACAATCCATCGCAGGACAGACACACATACAGGACACACACACTCATTCACACATTATCGGCAATTTGAGAACGACAGTTGGACTTATCTGCATGTAAGCAATTTCCCTTTAAATTCAATTCCAATTTTCTCCCTAATTTAGTCGTGGCCAATTCCTTCCCGTCACTAGGAGGCTCCCACATTAAGGCTACTACTACCACTCAGTCAAGAAGCCCGAAGACCATCCCTTGTTTCCTCCGAACCGCGTGACGTCAGCCGACCGCATCTTTTTGAACTGCTTGCTCACGCACCGTTAGGAGCGGAGTAACACACTCGGAGGAAAGTGCTAGGCACTCCTTTCGCATGCGTGAGCTCACAGACGCCCCTGATTGGCTGTAGAGCCGTGATTAATGTGGGAGCGCAAGTACCTCTCATCCCTCCCCCCTGAGAGAGCTCGGCCAATCAGCTCTCTCTGTGCCTCCGGCTGTGAGAGGAAAACAGCATCACCCGGGGTTCGAACCAGCGATCTCCAGATGTTAGGGCGAGCACGTTACCACTGCCACTCGGAGGCTCTAAATTTAAATTTAAAGGGAATTCTCCCTTTAAATTTAAGCAATTTCCCTTTGGGATTAATAAAGTTATTTGAATCTTTGAATCTTTGAATGTCTTTGTACTGTGGAAGGAAACCGAAGTACCTGGTCGCCTTGCACCTCCATGGTCTGGGTTCGATTCCCGGCCAGGCTCGATTTCCGTCTCTGTGTGCATGGAGTTTGCATGTTCTCCCCGCATGTCCGGGTACTCCGGTTTCCTCCAACAGTCCAAAGACATGATAGACTAGGTTAATTGGTGTTCTCAAATTGCCCGTAGTTTGTGAGTGTGTGTATATGTGTGTGCTCTGCGATGGATTGCTGTCCTGTCCAGGGTGTACCCCGCCTTGCCCTCAGTCTTCTGGGATAAGCTCCAGGCCCCCACGACCCTGAATACAGGATTAACTGGTAAGGATGATGAGTGCAATGAAACCTTAAAATTTGTAACAATTTTGTGTGAACAAGTTTTGAAATTCCATGCTCTTAAAAGTTATTGAAGTTTGGTTTAAAACAGTCATTAGACATGCAACCAAGAGGCCAATGGAAATTCTGAAGATGCTGAAGAGACCCAAAGCTCAGATGAAAGAAAGCGTTCATACTGTATGACTACCTTACTCTGGGTTTACTATACCTATATACTGGAACGACTATACCTATAATAAAGCATGGTGGTGGTATCATGTTTTTGGTTACATTGGAGGAAGGTTGGAGGTATAAAGGCAGAATTAAACCAAGAACCATCAGCCACTTCTGGGATAAAGGCTGTCCCATCTGGGTAGTGGCTATCTTCTAAGGATATAAAGAACAAGTATCAAAGTCCAGTATCAAAAAGGTAAAGGTATATGTTCACAATGTGAATGTAAAGGTACATTGATTGTGTTCTACATAGATAGCAGTCATTCTTTTTGTTCATATTTATGCTTGTAGTTCACCTGATTTTGCTTAGTATCCTCCCACATTACATAACCATCTAATTTGTCAAACCTAGCTTTTTTGTTCGCTTTCTCTTAAAATGCTATTGTAGTTATGGCATATGGTGACAGTAAAACTGTGCCTAAACGCCGTCACTGCTTTGGATCATTCCTGTTAAAATTCTGCCCAATGAGACAGGTATCTTTGAAAGATGTGCTTATAAAAGTAGCTGCCATCAGAATAAAATGCAGCTCTAGTGGTTCCTGGCTCTATAATCTGACACATGGACAGTCAGATGCTACCGAGAGCGTGTTGGATCTCTTTCAAAACCAGATTCCAAAGTAACACACTTCAGAGCTGCTGTGCTCTTTTGAAGTCGCTGGGAACATCTGCTCAGGTTGGAGCTCACGGTTCCACAAGGTCCCTTCCTCTCTTTCAACTTTTTGTCGAAGAAAAGCTCTGGTCTCGACAAACATACTATAAGATTGTTTTATTTAAAGAGGTAAGACAGGCACTGTGTAGATAGACAACTGCAGTGCTGTTAAAGAACTTTCGAGCAGGTTCTGGAAACTGTCCACTCAACAGATGACTCCATTAGTGAAGGGGCATTATTGGCTTGGCACATCCTCCCCTCTGGAGTGTTCCAAAGTGTCCATATGAGAGGGAACTTGTGATTAAGTCAGAGGCTGAAATGCAGTCATCGCTTTTCTGACTGGCGGAGCACACCGATGCACGCTCCACGGCTTTAAAAGGGTGGCGTGTCAGGATTTCTAGTTTGACCTTTTAGTTACAAGTAAATTCTTGATTATTTGCATCTCCATTATCCGTGACATTTCATCTATTGTTTCAGCCCTGAAATCCAGTGCAATCAATCATGACATTCTTTTATATGAAACGTGTCACTCTGTAGCTTGCTCATAGATGAGAGCAAAAATCTTACACTGTCAAATAAATCAGATTAAAGAATGTGTAATAACCTGACAGCTTTTGGGACATGAGGCTAAATAATATATTCTGGGCAATCTTGCCAGGTTTGCGTCATAAAACTAAATTAGAGCTTACTAAATAATTATATTGATAAGAGAGGGAATGGGTCATAGGGGGGTGAGAGAAAAAAGACAGACTTGTTGGCGGTTTACTATGTTAATATCTGGAGTAAATAAAAGAAAATATCAGACAAATTATAAATATCATACAGTACACTTCCAATGAATGGTGAGTACTTGGGCATCCTCTGTATACAACTATTTTGTGCTTAAAGGTACAATGTGGTATAATGTGTATCTCTGGCATACGCATGAAGGGAAATGATGGGAGTGATGCTGTTGTGTATGGACATTTAATGAGAAATCAAACATAATGAGGCATGTTGTAATAAAGAAATAATTAATCATCACTTAAAACCTGTGTTTGCTGTTACCATAGAAACAACACCCATTTTAACACCTTCCGGCCAATCAAAATTGGAAATTCGACCTGACTGAAAATATCTGTTATCATGACTACTGTAACATCATAAATGTACAACTTGTAAAGTTTCTATATACGTAAAATAATTGCCTGAGAAAACTGTAATATAAGAGCTTTATTATAGTGAAATGTTTCATATGTCCTAGTGGGTCTAGAACGAGGTTTTTTTTTCTTTCCCTTTATGTGAACCCACCTGACCTTAATGCCCCTTCTGAACCTACTCTATTTCAGGAACATCTATACTGCCCTTTCATATACTTATAGAGAAAATGTTATGAGCAAGTAAACGTGAACATATCTTCGAGTCTATATTTGTAACTCGTCAAGTAGGACAAAACCCTTTGTATTTCCTTGAAAATGCAGTTTTCTTTAAAAAAAAAAAAAAAAAAGTATTCAGTCCTTTAAAGTAACAGATTCAGTATATTTGCATTTGAGCCCCCTGGTCAAAAAAGAGTCACTTTATTAAGGGTGAAATTGTTGTTCTGCATCAATCAAAGAAAACAAGAAAGAAACAATCTTAAAAGATCCTTTGTGGAAAAAATGTGGTCAGTAAAGATATAATGAATGGCCATGATTAGGGATGACATAAACGCTTGATATAGTTGAATTGTACAAAGTTTAAAGTACAAATCACAAATATATTTTAGTGAGAGCATCTCCATGCACACAATGTGATGAGAACTCTCAGGACTGGGACTAAACATCTGTGTGGTCATACTGAAACTACTTCTTTAGAGCAGTGGAAAAGGGTATATAGTGTGATGGGACCTGATTGACCCTATTCCAGAGTGATGAGTGCATCAGGATACATTTACATTTACGGCATTTGGCAGACACCCTTGCAACTTACAGTACATAAGTGCTTTGAAGTCTCCGTCAATAAAAATATCCTTACACTAAGTAAGAGAGAAAAGCACATGAGAAAAGAGAAAAGTGATGCAGCTACTATGCAAAGTTTCCACCTTTTTTTATATCACAATTATTATATCAATAGTTCCTAATTCTAGTTCAGGGGACACCCTGTCCTGTTTGAGCAAGTTTTACCTGTTGCTTGTGTATAGAGAGTAAAGAGTGGATTGTAGAGAACCTACACTATGTGTTATATATTTAAATGTAATTCAGTATTTGGAGTGTCTAACTAAAATATGCAGCTCTGAAAAATGGATTGGACTTGTTTGCCCAGTGCATCCCACAGATGTTCAGTTGGACTGAGAAAGAATTCGGAGGCCAAATCAACACCTTGAGGTCTTTGTCAGGTTCCTAAAATCATTCCCGAACAATTTTTGTTAACCCTGGCATGAAGCGGTGTGCTGTACTTGGTCTGCAAGAATGTTAAGGTACAGTAGGTGGTACATGCCAAAGTAACATCCACATAAAAGCCAGGACCCAAGGTTTCCCAGCAGAACGTTGCCCAGAGCATCACACTCTCTCCGCCAGCATAGTGCATTCTGGAGCCATTTGTTTTTCAGATAAGTAATGCACACCCCCTCCCTCCACATGATATAAAAGAAAACCTGATTCATCAGCCCAGGCCACATTCTTCTATGACAGTCTACAGTACCTATTATAGAATGTTCTTCAGTAGAACATTTGCATTAATATTTCATTAAGGCTAGTTTCATTCTGAGATCTTCATTGTGGTTACAGGTTTTAATTCACATCATATAGTCCATTCATTTACTCTACTTAAGTTAACAGTTTATTCCGGTCAGGTTTGCAGTGGATCTTGAGAATGCTGTGTGCAAGTCAATAACGTGAGTAATAACCTAGTCCTGGAGCAACACACATGCCTAAGGGCAAATTAAATTAGCCAATACAGGAGGAAACCAGCATACCCAGTGGAAACATCCCCCACTTACTGCATTCAAATTGTTATTCTTATTCTTGGTAATTTGGCATCGGCTATTACTGCAGTGCATTAGAATTAGATTGAAAAATGCTTCAATATATTTTGTAGCCTTAGGAGTTCTGTGCACGTTGTAGAATAGTCAAATAAAATCCTAGAACAAGCTGTACATTTTCATGTGGCTTAGGCAACTTCAGAGCAATCATCACTCTCAGCGTGCCAGCTCAGTGATAAACTTGAAAGGAGCACTCCAGTTCATCTTCCTTTTTTTTTTCTGTCAGTTTATCACTTCGGTGGAGATGTGAGACGATTTTTCAATTGTTCAGCAGTCCAAGCTGAACCAAAGTGTGATGCATTCATACAGCATACCACCATCATTCTTTGCTCAGGGTGACAGACAGCTGATAGTGTGTGTACTGCTGTTGAAATAATGTGATGATACAGTATACAGAACGAATGGGCGGTTTGGGTAATACTGTATTGCATGTCATAGGCTTCACTAAACCAAGAGGCAGGGGGGCAGTTTTTAACGCATCATAAAGGTCTACCTGACTACTTCATCCTTCATTCACCGTTTGGGGTTCTGCCACTGCCCTCTTCAGGACATTCTTTCTTTAGAGAACCCAGGACTAAGAAATAATGAGTAAGTTTACCAGCGAGGCTCTGTCATAGAAAGATACGCAACAGGGTACACGTCTGTAGGAATCTGATTAACCTGTATTCTGTATATGGGTCAATATCATTATAAAGGGCCTGTGAAGTTGCATAATAATATATATATTTTTTTTAATCTAGTGAATTCATATTTACTTTTTTTTAAAGTAAACATTGGGCTGTTAAAAATGCATGTTGGTCAAGCTCTAGCACTTTTTTGATAAATAACCCGCCCGCAGACAATTTAGATTAAATTGCCAAATATGTCCACGCTGTCATGGACAAATGCAAAATAGAGTAAATACATTTTCATCACATAGTGATGATAAAATGTACGTAGATTTTCAGAACAATATACTATCTTAACAATATACAGTACAGGGTGGGTGAAAAGTAACTAGAGATTAAAAATTGGTAATAAAGTCCTTATTTTTAATACAATTTTATTGAAACAAATTGTACATTACTCTATTACATAAAAAATAAAAAAGCAAATATTTAAATGTAGGCACCAGTGGTGTAGATCCGTTTCCTGCAAAAAATGTAGGTTATTGCTGAGAACCTTCTGAATCAGTGCCTCCTCCAAGTCGTTTAGGTTTTGTCCTGTACACGTCCTCCTATGTGTCGCCCCCAGCAAAATCACATGGTGAGATCTGAATTTCTTGGAGGCCTTTATGAGGTCCACTGTGCTGGTCTAACCTCTATTCTAGTTACAGGAAAGAATGTTGACAATAATGAAATCAATTCAAAATGTGGCAAAAGTCTATGCACACATGTCCTGTCATGTAAGAATTGATGACAGGGTGGGCCATACCAGGGAGAACGTTTATTTTGCTAAGGTTTGCATTTAATGAGCACTTGGATGAACTTTAGTTAGCAAAGTGATTCACTGTTGAAGGTGACTGTGTACTGTTTATCACATATATTTAACACTTCTAAAAAGTCCTTGTATTTATTAATGGTTTACTAGGGAAGCGTGTACACATTAAACTTGACAACATCAAACTACAAACATAATGAGATGAAAATGATGAAATATAAGTGTAAACACTTCACATACTGTACATACAGCAGTTGTTTCAAATTAAAGGAAGACAAAATAATGGTGGTGATGTCACTGTTTACGGCTTACAGTTCTTCAAAAGAAGCAGTTACTTAAAAATGACAGGGCGGACAGCAATTAAAGGGGTACATACGTACAAAATGCTTTTTTATTATTATTATTGAAAAGTTATATAAAAAATCACAATTACTTGTTTTATTTAATAACTTTTTTGTAAATAATGAGAAAAAAATAATTCTGTGTTATTTAACCACCTATTGCACCCATTAAAGTTAGCAGAACAACATGTGTGACTTGACAAAGTTACGAACTTACATTTATAGCATTTGGCAGACATTGCTTTCCAGTGCAACTTACATTTTTTGTTTAATTATGGAGGGTTAAGAGCCTTGCTCAAGGGCCCAATAGTGTCAACGTTTGTTGGTGATGGGGGTTTGAACCTGGGCCTTCCAAACCATAGTCCAACACTTTAACCTCTGAGCTACACATGACCCTGTACAGCTGATCAAAGAAAATAGTAAATTTCATTATTTTGCAATACTGTATGTTCATGATAACTAGGTGATTATGTTGACACCAACAGAGCTTTTCGTTGGCAAGCTGTCCTTATGTCATGTAGACAAGTAAAAGCCTGAGACGCGTAATCGAAGATCCTATGCTAATCTGTCTTGCTTGTTTTTTTTTCCCCAATAAAATACCTTCAAGCAAAATGGTCAGTCAGAAAACCAAAAGATGCTCTTGTCTTTAATTTTTATCAAATTTGCATGATTATAGGGCAAACAATTATTATCTAAGCCGTAACTTGTTAGCAATCAAAAGAAGACTCGAATGCTAGCAGGGATAATTAGCCATGTGCTGCCTGAATAATTGTACAGTGGCTAATGCAAAATGCTGTGTTGCAATTCTAGTCCCTGCAAATCAGTGCAATTACATTAACCAGGCTCTCGTAATTACCCCCTGTCCCAATCCAGCAGTACACAGAGCTTTCCTCCAGGCCTCTGGCACGCACCGCCCACTCAAAGCTTATTCCATCAGGGTATTAGGATGCTGTTCATAACTATATTCATGTCTTATGTTTGTCATTGTCTTCTTCTTTAATCAAAAGCAATAGCTCATATTAAGTGCACAATTTGTCAAGGGGAAAAAAAGAAAAATCATTTTTAGAATTAATATCTGATTTTCATTTATGTTGAGGATTTATTTCATCATGAGTTTAATCTTTTGGATTTCGTCATTGACATGCTATAGGCAGTGGTGCTTCAGTTCCTTAGTCCGGTTCTTTCACTACATCATCTGTAGACTCCGCTCAATCCAGAGATCGCTAATTACCTGAGGCGTGCCTCTGCCATAACTCAAAGGAACCACTTTGCATTCTAACAGTGAAACCTGATCATTATCTCACTTGTTCGACGACGTCCAATGGTGATGTCAAGCTGTGATGTCAGTGTGGTACATAACCGCTAAACTCTCACATTAGCAGCTAACACATTATCGCTAAGCATGTCAGAAATATTCCAGTATGAACATATCCCTTAAAAAAAAATAATAAAAAATTTTACATTTCAAGGTCCAAGTTTCCTTTAAGGCACATATTGACTCGGTGCAGGAACAAACAGCGTTCCCCATCCTGCCACTATAATAGAACCTGTCATCAGTGTGCACTTGTTCTCGGCTTCCTATAAGCGACTTCAGCTCCTAAGGCCTTGGCTCTAGATGATATATGGTTGCGGTTAAGCCGAATCCTCCGACACAGTGATCCTAGCGGCAGTGAGCAGACACATGGATTCACCAGGGATACAAATTGGTCACTCCGGTCAAATCTATGTGACCTGTGTGTTTGCCTGAAAAAGCTTTCTTCGATTGAGGTCAGTAAAGTGTCACTGTGGGGGAACAGTAGGAGTCATAGACGCTGCGCAGCCATCAGGCCGTCGTTTCTGAGAGCCAATCACCTGACGCCTGAAAAACCTGTTCGCTGGGCTTCTCAGCTTCACACCCAGAGGCCAGTAAAAATCGACAAGGCCACGGCCGAACATTAAACCCTATAAATGCCTTTATGGCCTTTTGTGTTACATTTATGAGCTTTCTGTCGAGCGTTTACAAGCCTGATGTGCTACGGTGTACCACGATATATCAAACACACAGCAGTCCCAATCAAACAGCAATGTTCTGGGTACACCCAGGAGGCTTGTAATCTGCTTCATTAATTACACTTTTTTAAAGGAAAGCAAGGCAGATATAAGACTACGGAATAGAGGAAAATTTCATTAAATAATAATCTGAATTAAAACATAGTGCACATATGCAGAAGTACATATTTTATGACACATTATAAATGCACATATGCAGAAGTACGTATTTCATTAATGCACATATGCAGAAGTACGTATTTCATTAATGCACATATGCAGAAGTACGTATTTCATTAATGCACATATGCAGAAGTATGTTTTTCATGACTTTTAAACTAAACGCCATCAGAGTAATGGTACATTAAGAAGTGTTGCTGCATCACAGCTCCTCGAACCCTAATTCCACATTGAGATTGGGTGTATCTGTGTATAATTAGGTTATTGGGTTATGTCCATGTGAGATTCTTCCAGGTTCTCCAGTTTCCTCCCATCTCACAAAAACATACCGTGAGTTGGATTGCCTATTCCAAACTAGCCCTAGGTATACAAAAGATGTGGGAGTACTGTACCCTGTAATAGACTGGTGTCCCACCCATGACATTTTCCTTACTTGCACCCTCAGGATCGGCCCTTGATCCACTGCAAGCATGAAAAGGATAAAGTAATTACTCAAACAGACTTTTACATTTCACATCGATGGATAATCACCATTTTAGAAAGTTCAAATTACTGGGCTGCCCCAAGCAAAGAAAACATCTGGAGCTGGGTTAAGAACCTTTAGCACATTATCAAAAGCTGGATGGATAGTGTTGAACTGTCAACCTTGAGGAAGCAATGTGGTCAGGAAAAAAAATGAAATGTAGATCACATAAATACTTTGAAATTAAGTTGGATGGGGAAAATATGTTTAATAGTGAAATTCAGACCATTTCCATACACATCCAATTTGATGGGACTAAACAGCTGTGTAGCCATAAGAAAATCACTTGTTAGTGAGAATAATCAGAAAAAAAAGACTTCAAATTGTTAGGGAGCAAAAAAGATTGGTCTTTGGAGCAATGACAAAAGATCATGTGGCCTGATGAGTCCAGATTGACCCTATTCCAGAGAGATCATCAAGGTGGGATGATACGTAAGTGCGCTTACTCACCTCGATGAGAGGCAACCCCACACATGAATGGTTTTAGGATGCTTTACTGTTGTAACGATGGTAGCGCTCACCTTTTCTTCTCTGGACAAGCTTTTATCCGGATGCCCCAAACAATCAGAAAGGGGATTCATCAGAGGAAATGACTCTACTCCACTCCTCAGCAGTCCGTTCCCTGTACCTTTTGCAGAATATCAATCTGTCTCGGATGTTTCTCCTGGAGATGAACGGCTTCTTTGCTGATCTTTTTGAGATGTACTGTATGAAGGTGAGCGTGACCATCAGTCCTGTGTCATGCCAACAGTAAAGCATCGTGAGATCATTCATGTGTGGGGTCACTTCTCAGCAAGGGAGTGAGCTTACTTACAATTTTGCCTAAGAACACAGCCATGAATAAAGAATAGTACAAAAACATTCTGAGAGAGCAACTTCTCGCAACCATCAAAGAACAGTTTGGGAAGGAACAGTGCCATGATGGAACACCTTGCCATGAGGAAAAAGTGATAACTAAGTGGCTCGTAGAACAAAATATGGACATTTTGGGTTCATGGCCAGGAAACTCGCCCAAACCATAATCCCATTGAGAACTTTCTCAGGAGACAGATGGACAAACAAAACCCTACAAATTCCGACCAACTTCAAGCATTGATTATGTAAGAATGGGCTGCGCCATCAATCAGGATGTGGCCCAGAAGTTGACTGACAGCATGCCAAGGTGAATTACAGAGGTCTTAAAAGAAAAGGGGCAACACTGCAAATATTGACTCTTTTTTTGCATACACTTTGTAATTGTTAATAAAAGCCTTTGACACTTATGAAATGCTTGTAATTATATTTCCGTATACCATAGTAACATCTGACAAAAAGATCTAAAAACACTGACTTAATAAAAATTTGTATTTTCTCAAAACCTTTGTCCACGGCTGTATAACACAATTAGAAAATATCAATTACCTTGACCATGACTAATTCGATGGTGGTTTTAATTAATTGAGGAAATCAGAATAAAAATCAAGCTGGAAGAACAAAACTTGAATAAATCGTGCAGCTCTAACAACCAGTTGCAGTTTAGTGATGAAAAAGGACAGATGAAGACTGAATGATACAAACACCACCGTGTGAAATCTGCTGAAGGCTGGGAGGTGAAATCATGAGCAGTGACAGGCCCATTAGCAGCAGCGGCTCCGCTGACACAGACCTGTCCAACAGCTTCGAGCGAATTAGAGTCAGCAGCTTCCTCAGACCCAAGCCGAGTCGTGCTTAGAGTAGCAGGGGGGCCTTTCTCCTCCTTCTGCGTGCAATAAAAGCTGATTAGAGTTGAAACAGTTGGCCGGTCGTCCCCTCCTTCACAGCTGCTGGATTAGGGGCCGAAGCCTGTCATCTGTGAAATGAAATTTTGGATGGTCGAATGGGGAGAGGCCACATGTGGGTGTGTGTGTGTGAGTGCTGAGGGGGTAAAGGGGTTTGAACAGAAGGCCTGCAGATTGAAGGTTGAAAGTTCTCTTTAAATAGATAATATTCAGTGTACAATCAGATATCAGATAAATATATTTAATGGCACAAAACGCACCCCAAGCGCCCCAGCTCTTATGCTAAGCTGATGCTTATGAGTTGTCATGGTCAATGCTTTTTTAATTTTTTTTTATTCTGGTCTCTGAGCCGTGACAAACTTGTGATGACAAACTGTCATAATGAACGTTTAAATTAAAGGATCTTTAAAAATGTAACAATACAAATCAAACACAAAGAATGCACCTTTCAGTTAGAATAGCCAAAATGAATTACAGTGCAATGTTTACATGCGTATGCAGTTAGTAAATTAGTTAGAATAATATCATTTCTTTTATATAGTCTTAATATGATGTAATGTAATCAGAAATGTAAGAAAAGAATGGCTAAAAACCCCTTCCAGGACTCAAAGATTGTTCAGTTTTAAGGACAAAGAAGTACAAGAACGCAAAAACACGCCAAAGAACGCCAAGTGTTTGCAATGGTTTGTGATCCCTCATTAACAAACCAAAAAAAAGGTCCTGCTCTCATACCCACTATAAATCATCTGAAAAGAATCAGTTCACATTCATGGGATAGTCATGTTTGTATATAATCATAAGTGATATTGATTTCTTGATTACCACGCATTAAAGTCTGTAGCATATGTGTGAACTGTGTAAAAAGTGCTGGATGTTTAATCACTGGTGACGGGGAAAAAAAACATCCCAACATGATTTTTCCTTGTGGCATTAACAAAAATTGTTCTTTATGAACAGAGAACATAAAGTAGTTTCTCCATGGTGTTGTTCTGAAGAATGATTTGTTTTAAAGTGTAAATATTTCAAACAAATGTTTTAAGTTAATTTGGTCTGGATGTTGGGAAGAGACTCCACGAGAAGATATCATCAAAAGAGAATCAGCAAAAGTAAGTACATTTGTTTTAGCTCTACATCATCAGATCATCCATTTCAAAATGAT
This sequence comes from Clarias gariepinus, assembly GCF_024256425.1. NCBI lineage: Eukaryota > Metazoa > Chordata > Actinopteri > Siluriformes > Clariidae > Clarias > Clarias gariepinus. Next base: position 11,221,959 of record NC_071102.1, read on the forward strand.
GAATGAATCATTCAAGCAAAAAAATCCAATTATTTTAAAGCCATCTCACAGAAAAATATGAAACGTATATTAAAAACCGCAAGTGAAACCCTACTACAGACCAGAGCCGGGGGCCTTCACAGCTTCATCACATGCATCACACGCTGTAGAACTGGTGAACTTGTGAACCTTCTCGTATCCTGATTGAATGCAACCTTCGAATAAATCCCTTCAAAGTAGGACAAAGCCTGCCACCCTCACTGTCTGATCCAGCATCGGGGTAGATGTAAAGCCGGTGTCATAGCTTTAGACCTCTCCGGGTCTAGGGATAACCTCAACCCATCGCCTCTGGGGATTTAGATCTTAAACAGACACTTTAGAGAAAATAGACAGACACGGTGACACAAGATTGAAAGCTATACTCTGTCTCTTTGTGATATGTACATACCTACATCATTCATCTGTCACACTGCCTGATATCTATTTACATGTTACACAATCAGTAATGATGTGTTTAAGAGGAGACCATGCAGAACAGGTGGACGCAAGAACCACAGTAATTATACAAGCTTCAAGATTTAATTATATTTCTCTAGACCACTACATAATATAGTGAGGACGTAATAATAAGAATACTGGAAATTCCCTTCACAAGAATAGTATGATTTGTTTTTATGTTATTTTCAAGTATGCACATAAGTATATATATATAGAAAAAATATAAAACAAAAATAAAAAAACTAACAATTATGTACACAATAGATAACACAAAAAGATCTAATTCCTGTTACAATTCATACTGTAAAAATACGGTAGTATTAATGCAGAGCAAATAACAATAATAAACATCAAGTGATGCTATGAACATGCAAGATTTGAGCAACTGATATATTCTAAATATAGTAGTAAATATATATGAAGGGCGTTCAAGTCAAACGGTGACTTCTCATGAATGACATTTAAAAAAGACTCCAAGCACAGGACAGTGATAAGACTTTTAGCTGCGATGAAACATTTGGAAGGTTTTAAAAACGCCATGCGTCTGAGAATGAAAAAAACAGCAGAGGTGGCTCTGAGCCTACTGCAGTCGAAGGGGAACGTGTCTCCAACTTGTGGAAGAGACACATCTGTCTGTGGGAACTGTACACACAATCATTTACAAACACCACTTGCACATTACAAGAACTTGGCTGGAAAATCATCCCATCCCCCATATCGTCCTGACCTCGCTCCAAACTCAAAAGTCCCTGTTTGACTTGAACACGACTCACTTAATCCTAGGCAGCAAAAGATTTTTCTTTGCAAAACCGAAACACTAAAAAACTATTTTCCTATTTCCTTTACATCTTTTAACAATTTTCTGGCTAAACGGGTGCAATACCATTCAAGGAAAAAAAAAAAGACAAGAATATTTGGAATGTACTGTTGTTGTTTTTTTGCATAGCCGATGTGGAGTGTGTGCGCGTATGTCTGTGTATGTATATATAAGCATTTTCTTCTAAATCTGTTAGTGCTTCAAAGTGCTTTAATTAATATGATGGAAATTTCTGTGATTCCTTATACGTATGAAAAGGTTGCTGAGTGTTATAGACAAATAAAATAAAAAAAAAGTATAAAAGTTAAGTGTCTAAACCGCCCATAGCAACAAAAGTTACATTAATTTTCATTCCCTCTCCCATGTGATTGTCAGAATTGTCCCCACAAATCAAGTGGAAAGGCCACTTCACATTTATAATCATAGTAATGCAAATAGGAAAGAAAAAAAGTCTTTTTTTTTCTTTTTACATAATCAGTGTTAATCATTTCTTGATTCCCACGCCCTTACGAGTGTAGTGGTAGGTCAATTAAAGTGTGTGTATGTGTGTGTGTGTGTGTGTGTGCATGTATGTGTGTAAACTTTAAATGTCCAGACATAATCACTGGTAGAAAACAGCATCGCTATTCTAATCTGTGCGCTGATATTTAAAGTAAAACCTGAAACTTGGTGATAGCGCAGCTAACACACTGATTGCAGGGTTTGATAGAACAGAGAAAAAAGAACGGGAAGAGAAGTGCTGAGCTCCGTGTTGGTCAGTAGAGGTCGCTGAGGCCTGCAGTTTTTCTGGCTTTCTGCATCAAAGCGCGCAACTGGAACTGCTTCCGTGAGAGAAGCCTCACATGCTACAAAATAAACAGCACAAAAACTACTTTAACATTTCCACGACAAAATATTTTGAAGAGAAATAAATTAGACCATAAATTATATTTCCTGTTTCTTTTTGTGCACACTTAAATGATTGGGATCAGACTATTTTTAATATCACGCAAAAATCACCAGAGTAAATACAAAACAGTTTTTAAATGATGATTTCATTTATTAAGGGAAAAAACCCTGTACAAACCTTTCTTAGCCCTATGTGAAAAAGTAATCCCCACCCCTACCTGCAAGTTGCCTAAAGGTGTTTATGTAACAACCTCAGCAGCAACCTCATTACCCCTCTCGTCTGTTCCAACCCTTCAATAATCACCAGTATACTCATCACTGACCTGAACATCTTTCAACGTCTGCACCCGTTTCTCACTGGTTCATCCCTTAAATTTAGGGGTGCAACATTTATTCGAAGTTGTGCACTAAAATCGATAATCAAATTAGTTGACAACAAATTTTATTGTTGATTAGTTGATGACATCATTGCGCTTTATTCTCATAAACTGTGAACACTCTGGTGTGAACTGAGGAATAGCAGTATGGCAAACACCAAAAATCTCCTGTGTGGGAACATTTTACTCTTGACTCGAGCAAAACAGCTGTTAGAATCAGAGGGAAAGACTTTGTGCTGGTATGGGCGTGGCCAAGCACTGCTTTGAAGGAGGTGAAAGTCAGGTTAGTGGCAAAGGACTCATCTCTGTGACTCAGCTCAGGTGTGGTTTTTTTACCTCACTTACCTCATTCTTGGGCCCTTCAAAGTTCACTAGACCACACCCTATCACCACAGACTTAATCTCAGATTTCTTGACATTTTAACTCTTATAATTATAATCCGCCATTTTTACTTTAATGTTTGATTAAGGTACTTCATTAAAATAATTATATTTTACTGCTGGAACTTTGCTTTTCCTTGGTTTTGGATATTGTTTCAACTTTTTTATCTTAATTGTTAGCTTCCTCAAGCACAAAACAACCTCGAGCTAAATTTAGAAGCTGATCACCAAGTAAGAGCTATTGAGTAATTGCACCATTTGTAATGTAATGTAAAAACCATAGATTGCTGAAATAGTCATTAGTTGTAGCTCTATTTAAGTTAAAAGTTTTTTTTAAATGCTTGAATGATTTATAGATCAGTGTGTGGCTTAACAAACAAAACCATTCATCTGAAACTAGAAAGATACAGAGACTGGACTAAAAATGAGAGGCAAAAACCATCAAACCCTGATAATGGATGAATTACAAATGTAAGCTCACAGATGGCCCTGATAGGCTGTGGAGCCGTAATTAATGTGGGAGCACTAAGTACCTCTCATCCCTCCCCTCTAAAAGAGCTCGGCCAATCAGCTCTCTCTAAACCTCCGGCTGCGAGAGGTTACAGCATCACCCAGGAATCGAACCAGCGATCTCTGGATGATAGGGCAAGCGCTTTACGTCTTTTTAAAGAGAGGAAAAATGATGGATGCTGATGGAATGACTATAATGAATGTAATATAATGAACTATATTCAAATATTTACTCATAAACAAACATTACTGGACTGTAAACTTTAACCAAGTGTTTGAGCTCTGCAAACGTTATAAACATAAAAAGACTGACCTTGAGGAAGACGTCCAAGTCGATGACATCTCTGCGTAGTGCCTCACCCAAATAGAAGATGGTGTCTTCAATGGCGTTCTCTTCAGCATACAGGTTCAGGATCTGGCGGTACAGCGGTGCCGTGGGCACGATGAGCTCATCGATATCGTTCTGCTCTGACTGCTGTTCCATTTTGTCCAGAGCAGCTGTGAGCTCCTCGTCCTTCTTCTTCAGCAGATCTATGTTTCTGTCCACATCGGCCTGGAAACGCGAGAAATAGATTTTTAGGATTCTAGAGCTTTATTACAGTTTAACCACTGCATATTCATGTCACAATGTGGCAGCGGCACAATGTATAAAATCATGCAGATTCAGCCACACTAAAAACTATGCAAAAAAAAAAAAAAAAAAAAAAAGGGCCCACCAAAAGGGCTGTTGAAGTTTGGGGGAAAAAAGACTAGATGACCTTTTCCCACAGTTTAGTTTCAGTGATTCTTTGCCCATTGTAACCTCTGAAATATTTTTCTGCTCACCAAAGTGGTAAAGAGTGCTTGTTTGAGCTACTATAGCATTTTGGTCAGAAAGAACTAAACAATTCTATCCATTCTCTTCGGACCTCTCCAATAAACAAGGCATTTCTGTCTGCAGGACGCACAGCTGCCACTCAGTAGATGTTTTTGAACCACTTTTGTAAGAGACATTTGTGTGTGAAAATCCTAGAAGAATAGCAATTTCTAAAATACTCAAACCAACCCATCTTACGCACATACCGTCTGAGAATGTGAACATGAATTGATGCGTTTCATTTGGATCTTCATGGATATATGCGTTGTACTTCTGCCGCATAATTACTGGATTGCATAATGCGTTAATGAGTTCATAAATGACTTGTCCAAATATATATTTATAATAAGGATACGCCTCTTTACAGCTAATTTTTACGTTACGCTACAGAAAAGTACATACTATTTCTTGGTCCAGTTTAGCCACCATGTCCTCCAGCTTGTGATGTCCCCTTTTCAAGTCTTCCTCTGTCCTCTTGAGAGCGTCCAATTCAGCCTGAGAGCGGTCCATCTCTTCCTTCATCCTCCAGCGCAGCTTATCACTCACTGCAGACACCAGAGACGCACGGATCGTGTCCTCGCCAATGGTGGCATCGCGACTTGGACCTGGGTGAAGTAGACAAGTTAATTTTGCCATCTGAAGGGCATGTATAAAGGTCGGACGGCACACAAAAAGAAAAGTAGGCTCAGGTTTTGTATAATTTACCTCCAGCAGTGGTGGGAGTGTAGTGTTGTGTTCCAGGTGTGGCTGAGTATCCAGAAGTAGCAGCAGGGTACGGATAACCCTGAAAACCTCTAACGGAAGTATAAAAAATAAGGTCGCAAAAAAAAAAGATTTAATTGTATAAAAACAAAAAACTAAATTAAAAGACTTCTTACCCTGGGTTTGGAGAGTAACCCTGGCCAAATGGAGTGCTCGGGGTGTTCGCCATGTAAGAGGCTAGGAGACAGAGCAAAACATTAGATCAACACAACTATTCGATAAGTTTTTCAGAGAACATTATTGATGGCTAGAAATACCTATACCATAAACTAAAGTGTAATGAAACAATATTTAAAAACAAGCAAACAAATAGGATAAAACAGAACAAAAAAATTAAGCTACCTGTATGAATCCAACCTATTTTAAATCAACAGTAATAATGTTAACACACCATTAGGAGGACCAGAAGCTTGAAATCCTGGATAAGTGGGCTGTGTGGTGGGCCGGGCAAAAACTGGTGGCTCTTCTCCAAAAACCACAATCATCACCTGGATCAACCCGAACAAATCCGACTCAGGCTAAACCAATAAAAAACAAAACAATTGTTAATAATTTGTACCTAAAAAAAACGGTTCTTTAAAATGTTAATGTATGAGGAAGCAAGTAAGCATGCGGACGGTACTTACTACTTCTAAACATAAAATAGCTAGTGCACATCTGTGCTTCCTCATAAAGGTTTTGTGACTGTCTAATTCCCATGAATGGTTTAAAAGAAGTTGAAACCGAGTTAAATTGTGATGACGACAGACCCATATTAGTCACATATGCTTTGCAGTCAGGCAACACAATGAAATAGCTATTGCACCTCTACAATATTAAACAATGACTACACAAGCCAGTTGCTCACGATACTACATTCATACACACTACATACTGTACAATACAGCAATCATACTGCATGAACAGCTCGTTACTGAGGAGAATAAGTCCATTGAGGTAACTAATGAGTGGCATCATAGCAACAAAACTTCTGTACACCCGATCAGGTGAAGTCTACTCAAACAAAAAGGGAGTGCCACCTTGTGGCATTATTTGGTAATAATGTTTTTCTCAGTTAGAGAAAAAGAAAATCAATTTAGTTAAGGATCGTGATTCTTTAGTACTATAATTCAGGTATTGTCACACTGACTCAAAAATTTATTTTTTTAACAACAAATTAGTTTTCAATTTAATATATATTAGAATTTTGGTTTGATGGTTAACAGTTACCTTTTCTCTATAATCCTCTTGGCGATGTGAGCTAAACTATTCACACATCGGTGCACAGTACAGTGTGGTACTTTGTTTTGAATTGTAAGAAAACCAAATTTTTTTAATTAAATTGGGATATTTATTAATAAAATTGGGATAATTATAGAATTGCAATACAGATCAAATCGTCACCTAGGTTTTGTGATGATATCGTATCAGGCGGTCCTTGGCGATTCCCGTCACCACTGTGTAGTCACATTGCTAAACCTCTCACTGTTACAGCATTGTGGGTCATATTAGACTTTTTAAAAATATCTAAAAAAAAGGTAAACAGCTAGCATACACCTATGTTTTAGTTAGGAGGAGTTGTGGATAGAAGAAAAGGGTGACCCAGACAGAAGCTGATAATGGATAATGATCCCTATATGTTCGCTATGCTCCGCAGAGAGGCGACACAACAATTGAATCATTTTACTTTATTAAAAAATAAATGAAATAAAGAAATATAAATAATCCACTTACATGCTTCCATTCATGTAAATATGGGAGGTAGATCTTTCCATTGGCATCGACATGCTTCCCTGTTTTGATCATCATGGCACTAGTGGGCTTAACAAAGCAGATGGGAGGATTGAACGGGTAGGTGTCTAGCAGCCACAGGCAAATAGGAATGTTGTATATAGTTCCTTTAAATAGAAAACAAGCATAAGTGAAAAAAAATAAAAAAAAATAAAAAAAATCTAACTAGGTAATGATCCAGTGCTGGACATGATGCTGATACTATGGATCAGATTTACACACCGTAAATCTACCATTCTCTGTATATAAATAAATGTTTTAGTGTGTTAGAGTAAACCCATTAGCAATTACACCCTGATGCATTGTAAAATCAAACCCTCCTAAATAAATATACAGTATACAACCTTAAATAGACATAAATGAACTTAGAAAATACTTATTTACATCCTGTTAGTGTTTATTGAACATGACAAGAATATAATCAATAACTGTAGGAGCTGACTTAACCATCAGATTAAGTGTATGTTGTTCTTCTCACCTTTAAAGGTTACTGGTACAGTTCCTGTAAGACTGAGTAACTCTTTGTTGCTTCCATCGTTGAACACTATGAAAATGTTGTAAGAAAGATTAGTTAAGAAATCAACCACAACCAAACTTTGAAACACAGCCTGTTCCAAACATTTTCATCAATCTGTTAAAGCAAAGGCTGTGTCATTCTGACATAAGTTCCTCATGGCTTCATTCATTCAAACATAACCCTCAACTGTGACAGAAAGAGCCACAATATGTTAGTTGGTTACAGGAATTCGGTCTCATCTACAATCATTTAAACCTTCACCGAGTGTTAAACGTGAGCAAATTGTAGAGCACAAAGATGAGATTTAAACTGAGTGTTTCTTTATATTAGCATGATGTTAATAAGAGCAAGTACTAGTTTACAGTACAGAATTTATAGTTGTCAAAAGTTTTATTACTCAATCTAATCATACCTCTACTAGTACAATTCTATGTTCCTTTCCGATCCGTTTTCAGAGTCTCCGTGTGACAGCTAGAATCAACAAGTCTAGTCCCAATTGAAACTGTATATGCCTTACCCTAGTATGCCTGACATAAAATCGTATGTATTTTTATTTATTTTTTTAGAATGTGTGAGGCATATATGTTATGCTGATAACAATAACAATATAAAATAATGCATGTACTGACAAACGCAACAACAGAAGAAAATATAATGGTTTGACTGAAAGAAGCCAATCAGAAAGAAGCCAATCAGAAACAAAGGCTGGAATTGTCCCTTCTCTAGCCTTTAAAATGAATTTAATTGACTATTTTTGACTTTACTTGCCCCGAGGTGCAAGGCGACAGTGCTAACCATCAAGCCACCATTGCAGGGAAATACATAATTGTGCAGCTCTACACTATACTGTAGATGAATTGCCATTTTAAAGACTTTGCCAGTGGATAACTTCTGATATGATCACAAGTATTCTTTTAACTTGGTCACAAAAGTTACATTTACACAAAATCCCACACTCACTCACACACCCAGGGCAATTTGTCTTAGCCAAATCACCTGTAAAGGTTTTGGGAAGTGGAAAGAAACAAAAGAACCTAGACAAAACCAAGAATATAAAAGGGAGGGGGGAGAAACGGTTCAGTTATAAATTGTCATTCTTTTGTGCAGATATTCATGCATCACCACACTGACTATATTTGTAAAATATTTTTCTCTTTCCTATACTCCTATTTCATATTTTATATTCTTATTTCTCTCTCTCTCTCTCTCTCTCTCCTTTTTTTTTTCTAGGTCATTAGCGGTCGTATAAGCATTTCACTGCATATCATATGTGTATGTGACAAATGAAATTTGAACTATTTTTTTTACTCCAAAACTGATTAAAAAAAAATCTACATTTAAAAAGAAAGATGAACAGCCAGTTAAAGATAAACAGCCAGTTGATTGACCAGAACTGGCTGGTTTTTAGTTTATCTGGCGACGAGCGGTGATTCCTGAATCAGCCTCAGATATAAACGATTTTATACTAAAGCTTCTGAGTGGTGCAACAGAAACACATTTTTATCCCGTTACATTATCAAAAGTAGTGCATGCTAAAAGCCTCCGATCTGCCTTTCCCTTCAAACGCTGTGAGTGAATTACACTCAAACCCACTCATTACACACTCTTACACCAGCCTCAAAACACAGTGTTAAGTTGAGTTTTGGGACTTTGGAGGTGTTTGAGGAGGTAAAATGATGCAGTGTTTTTATAATCTTACAGAAGATACACTGTGTTTTTTACACATTTTCATTCAGTGTGATAGGAGCTATTTAACAATAGTTAACAATAATTAGGAGGATAGGATACGTGCAGCTCAGTTAAATGTTAATCTGTTGTATTTGAAGTTATACTGTACTGCACTTGGTTATTAAACCAAAACTAACACCAAACTAATGTTATAAGGAACAGGCTACATTTAATTAATAACTATGCTGTTTTTTTAAGTTTAAAATTGTAACAAAATCGTAGAAAAATGTAACATCGAATCTGAATATTTATTAAATCATGACTATTTATACATAGTTATACAATTGCAAATTATGTCATGTATGCAGACTCATCCTTGTTTTAAAGGTTTTAAAAAATAGAATGTAGTTTGTCAATGGTATTCAATACGTATTAAATATTGAGAAAATAAGACATGCAGTATTTATAGAACTGGCTTTTCGGGGATTTCTGTTCCATGACGTCATTGTGATGAATTGGCGGGGCTTAGCCAAGACGTGTTATAATGTAAAAGGTTTAACGCCACAGTAGTTAAAGAAAGCCTGACTTAAATATAATACCTTCTACCTGTGGCGTTAAACCTTATACGGCATATATATATATATATTTTTTTTAATTCTCACTACAATTCAACACTAGAAATCAACACCATAAACGTACCATACATGTCCATCACCGGCTTCAGGTCTTTGTACCGATTTATGACATTAGTGACTTCCCTCATGGTCAGGTCTCTGTATTTATAACTCTGTACAGGAACAAGAAAAACCTTACCGTTTACGTAACAGAAAATAATAACAAGAACAAATTTCACAAAAACAGTTATGGAGTCGCCTTATACCTTAGACAGCATTTTCCGCAAAGCGTTTTCGTTTACAGCCATGTCTTTATCAAACAGAAAATAAATTCCAACTTCCAAATAAAACTAAACAAACCACTAGTGGTGTGTTGATTATCACTATACTTCCGCTATGACACCGCGCATGCTCGGTGACATCCAGCGAGCCCCAACGCGGAAGTTCTGTATCATTTCCGGTCAGCTGACTAGTGATCAACAGGGTGGATCTCCTCTATTGTAGTCAGAAATCAAATCACTGTTCCAGTGTGGTAGAAATAAGGAGTTATATTGTGAATATTTCCTTGCAAGGTTCTTTAAAATGAATGAAAATAACATTTCTGTCAACACAAGAAACATGGACAGTGATTGTTTTTATTGATATAAATCAAACTATTAGCTGAATGAAATGCACACAACTGAAAGATGGAGAAAGCCCCCCCCCCCTCTTTTTAAGAACAAACTGACTTTGAGCCAATAAAATTAACTAGCAGAGATCAACTAGACTAGATGTAGATTTTCATACCGAATGTACAAAAATAGTTTGGGAATAAGATATTACAGTATGCAACGTGGTAACATTCAACAACAACAAAAAAATCTAAAATCTTTTAAACCATGAGGCAGAGAAGTGCTAATGATCTGCCAAAAAATACCCATCCTTTTTGAGCTCACTACACCAACTATTTCGCCTTACCGAGCCCCTCTGGTGATATTGGGTGGGGAAAAATATTCTGTGGTGACGACTTACTAAGTCATGGGGACGAGATACTATGCTGTAGCCATGCAAGAACATGTGTTAATGTGACAGAATGATTGTTGCTTTGGTGATACTCTGTGTGTCAGTGCGTACTGTAAATAAAGGTAATCGTCCATCTATAGTGTTGCTGTTGGTCTTTCGGCTGCTCCCGGAAAGGAGTCGCCACAGTTCACCATTCCGTCCGCATATACAAGCTTGGCACAGGTTTTACGTCAGATGCCTTTCCTAACACAACCCTCACATTTTATCCCAGCTTGAGACCGGCACTGCATCCAGTGGCTGGGGTTTGGTCACTGGCTGGGAATCAAACCAGTCTCTTGACTTACACACGGTCCATTTATACTAACATCTATACTTTTTGTAAACAAAAATATTTTAAATGTGTTTCTTACAAGAGGCTAAAAGCTATGAGGATATTAAGTTATAGTTATAGTAGATAGTATCTTGTGAACACGCATTATACCATTTTGTTCCAACGCCTTAGTAAGGAGTGGCCACAGAACATTTTTCTTTAGGATCTCCAGTCAACAGTCACACGCATTCGCACAGTATGGGGCAATTTGGGAACGGAAATTAGCCTAATCTGCATGTCTCTGCGTTGTGGAAGCAGAAACCCATCAAGCATGGGGAGAACATGCAAACTCCATGCACTCTCGTACCCGGGGCGATACCCAAGAGGTGCAAGGTACAGTAGCAGTGCTAACCACTAAGCCACCATGCCGTTTATTTATACTATTTATAGTATGCAGTAGTATTTCTAATTGTTTTTTAAGTTATTATGGGTTGAATTAAACTCATCAAGGTATATTAAATTCAAGTGACCCATCAATTCTGTTATTAACCATAACACATGCATGACAAATATAACAGCTTTTATAATAACAGGTTGTGCCATAACACTTTAACTTTTTTATTATTGTTACTTAAATGGCAGACTCCTCAGATTATGCTTCATATATCCCACTGCATCTTACTATGCTGGTAACAACCAAAGTAATGAAATGGTCTAGAAGCAGCTCGTTACACTGCAATATTTTGGAAAGATTCATCTTGTCGCACTCGAAAAGTCCATAGCACATACAGTATTACATTAAGTTCCTGGTGGTTTGCAATGGTTAGTAATAGTAAGTGTATTTTCTAAACTACTACAAATGCTTTTGTATGCATATCTTTTAACTGATTATTCATATAGCTGAAGGATTTGAATGTTCCATACAGAAAGCCACAAATGCACCTTTGTTTTCACTTCATCAGAGGAACTGGTGTAACACACTCACACTGCATACCAACTGGGGAAACCATAGTCTTGAATGGAAAGTGCTGATATGACTGAGGCCCACATCATTTTCAATATAACTGGAGTGTGGATCATTTTTGACTCACCCTTATGTGTATATTTGTGTGTGCATGTGTGGCTGCGTGTATATGAAAGATATTAAAAGATGGGACCAGTGAGTATTTCCTAGATCCAAATCTGGTAATCATTATTATAAGCAACTATTATTTTTAGCCTATAAGAAAAACATTTTATGTTTAAAACCATCTCAATTAGGAAGTGAATGTTAAATCTAATATCTAATATTATTAATTAATATCTTCTATTCGGTTTACAGCAGTGTAGTAACATTTATCACAGGTTAAAGGCAGGGAAACATTTAGAAATGAATTAATTACCTGGTAACTCATTACTGAACTTTGCTTGCTATTCAAAGTGTTATCAATTCATTTCATATCTTACTAAACAGTTGGTTCTCACTTCAATGTAAATTAAAATAAAAAGATGAAAGATATTGTAACACAATATAATAATATCACAGTAACCCCTATAAGACCACTGATTTTAATGTTTCAGCACTTGACTTGGTAACATCAGCACTTCATTCTCCGTTCTAAACTCTCAGATAAGTAAAAAGAACATCAGACCAGAAGTCAAACCATTCACAACAAGACAAGAGACTCCAAACCAAACCACAATGCCTCAACCTTTTAAGGTTGCAATATGTGTGATTCAGTTCGAGTCTGTCCCCTGTGAAATAACGTATCCTACAGGCACCATGTATTAACGCTCCAGAAATGAACAAATGATCACAAAGCAGACAAACCTTGTCAAATGTTTGGTGTTAGAATCCTAAATTTTCATTGTTATTTAAATAGAGACCAACAGATAGAGGAAAAAGAGGATCACATATGAAATGTGGCCTCACACTTAGAACACAGTCTTATGCCATGTGCAAATCAAAGATGTCAAAGCAATGTGTTCCCTTATCACTGTACCTTGATCAACACTGAGCTATTGCACTGGAACAGTGGAGTATTTTGCTGCAAGAGAGGTCAGTATATATGTACATTATATTGAGTTAGGCCCTTCTCAAGAAATGGCGTACAAGTTGTATATTTTTCTCACATTACATTTGCTAATCTATGCATTATGTTCACAAATCCAAGTATAGTAATAATTCTACATTCCTCCTGTATGTTGGTTGAAAGTCCAAAGCCGATGAGGTGATAGGCAAAGTTATTGTTTCCAGTTCAGAGTAGATAGTGTTTTAGTAGGGATAACATATTTTAGTGTGGCAGTCCTTAACACAACCCAAGCAAACCCAGTGTTCAGACTAGTCTTTGAGGTAAAATTTTCTCCAGTGGAGGCCAGTGTCACCGTCCTTCAGCAGACAAATGTGGAGAGTCAATCCACTTGTGCCAATGTTAAGGGTGTCCTTTTATACAGTCTATCCCAACCTCTAACATCTGAGGAGGCAGCGCAGAATTGGAGCAGTAAGGCTGCTCCAAAAGTCTCTTCCATTTTATGCAAGCAACCTGAGAAATGAGATGAACACGGATACCTGGTTAGTAGCTGCTTTAGGCAAATTGCTGCTGGTGCAAATAATCAAATAATCTCGAAAGAATTTTAAACTCGATTCGCAAAAAATCTTACTTTAACATACATACAGTAATGACCATGCACAAGCAGAGAACATACATAAATGGCAGGAGAGTGAATGTTGTCTCACATATGGTTAGACAAATTACTGCTGAGAAGAATTTGTGTATAACAATATTTTGTGTTTAATAATCATGATGAGCTCTAATTCTTCTTACATACTAGGTAGCTCCACCAGGTCACAAAGTGTGAGAATGGGAACCTAAATACCTTGAAGCATGCTTATGTACAGTATAATCCAAAAGGGTAAGCTAATCAGAAAGAAGCATTGTGGCACATATGCAAAACCTACTACTTTATATAGCAATGGCCTGTAACAAAATGGTTATTGAATGTTTGTTGTCATTACAAAATAAATGCATTAATATTGCATACACTGCTGGCTGTTTCAGAAGGGTCAATTTATTGGTCTGCATCATGCAAAGAAATTTGGGATTTAAACCCCTTCATTACATCAAAAAAATCTGGAAAGATAGTGATAAACTGTCAATGAACGAAATAGGTTAGAATTATTAATGGAGATCACTTAAATGCTTGGTAACGCTGCTTCCGAAACATTAACAGCAGAAATCATAGCTATGTTTAATAGCGAAAGGAAAAGCATTTCCACATTCCTCCGGTTTGAAGGGCCTCATAGGATTGAAACAAAGCAGCTGCGTAGTCATAACAAAATGACTTCCTATTTAGACTAATCGTGGAGTCCAGATTGATCCTATTCCAGAGTAATGGGCGTGTCAGGGTAAGAAGGGAAGCGCATTAAGCGATGCACCCATCATGAATAGTGCCCACTGTACAAGCCTCTGGAGTTCTGATCTGTGGATACTGCAGTTACTCAGGTCAAGGCTCAGCAACGTTAAGTGGCAATAAACTGAAGTCAGCTGACGGCCTGATTGTACTGAATTCTCTTCTATTCTTTTCTATCATCACAGGATTATTACAGGAAAATCTTTCTATTGTATCGTTCTCTTAAGTCTTTCACTGCATATTATACTGTGTATAATTGTGTACATGACAAATAAAATTAGAATTATGATTTGAAGTCATTTATGATTTATAATTTGATTATTCAATTTGTAAAGTTACTAAATGTTGTGTAATTACTGTGTATAGTGTTGAGTGTCAGTCTGTACCCTGAGAGCTACAAACAGCCGTAACCAAATTCCTTATGTGTGTCAACATACTTGCCAAATAAAAACCCGATTCTGAAATATACCAGAACTCAAACTGCATTCAAAATCTAGCCTGTTACAGTACGTCTTTTTTTCATATATAAAAAATTATAAAATGTAAATATATTCACAGTCCATGACATTCCCAATGCAACTAGATATTTATAACTGAAAAAAATCTGGGGCACTTGCTTGGTCATGACACGACACAGCGACAGTTCATGCAGTCCTGGCCATTATCGTCTGGTGGATTCAGCTTTCTGAGCTTGTGCTGCCTGATTTCCCGCACCAGTGTGTAGAACGCATCCTCCACTCCCTGCACAGAAAGCCAGTAGATTAGCAAATCTTACACATTATTTTAAAATTTATAAACATTATGTCAAACTTGTGAGTTCCAGACCTGTCTTGTCTTTGCAGATGTTTCAATATAAGGGATGCCATAACTGCGAGCCAGTTCCTGAGCTTGCCTCGTGTCTACTGTACGAGCTGGGAGGTCACATTTATTACCCACGAGCACCATGGGCACATCATCTGAATCTTTTACCCTTTTGATCTGTTCCCTGTGAAGTAAATTATCAGGTCAAGCTAGGAAATAAAAGGCCTGAGATCTTGAATACATAAAATCACTAACCTATACTGGTGGATGTCCTCAAAGGATTTGGTGTTGTTGATGGCGAAGACACAGAGGAAGCCCTCTCCTGTCCTCATGTATTGGTCCCTCATGGCGCTGTACTCCTCCTGACCAGCAGTGTCCAGAATGTCCAGCAGACATGTCTCGCCATCAATCACCACCTGTTTTCTGTAGGAGTCCTAAGAAAGAAAAACAGAACGGAAAAAGGGATTAAACTTATCAAATGTCTCCTAGAAGTTACATTATTACGTCTGTGATTTAGATATTAATAAAGAAGAAACTTTGAATCTTGAGTTCGAATGTTGGGTTAAATCTTACTTCAATAGTTGGGTCGTACTCATCAACAAAATGGTTTTGGATTAGCTGAATTGTGAGCGCACTCTTGCCCACGCCACCAGCACCAACCACCACTAATTTGTACTCCGTCATCTTCACAGTGCTCGTAATGCAAGCTGAAAACAGAAAAGGAAACTGTATGAATTAGAATACAACGTCCTTAAAGATCAATAGCAGGCATGTACAACAAATTAATTGTGATATTTGACAATACTTAATTTACATGGTTATACAATCAGTTATTATTCAAATGTTATAATTTCTTTATTTTTCTGATCCATAGCTTGGTAACTAATTTAAGGCTTTATTTCACTGGCAAAAATGTTTAATTACGCTAGCAAAGTCAGAAATCTTTAATTGCTTGCATTATTTCAGTATCAAAGCCATGTTAATTAGTATGCTCTTTGATCAGAAAAGAACAAGAAAATATACACAATGCCATGTGTATAGCTTGCTGTGGCTAAATGAAATGCTGCTAAGGGCATACCTGATGCTAAAAATCTCTGAGATGATAATTAGAGAATGACTTCTCATCAGGACTGTGCTGCCCCTGTCGTAAACATTGTCGCACACAAGTGTGAATAACCTACATGTGCTTGTAAAATGATTTCTTGCATGTCAGTGTAACGGGCAAATTTCAATAAACATTGCATAAGCTACATAAGCTTCTGATTCTGTTTGTCTTCCCAAATAAAGTCAGCTCCAGACGTTTTTTGGCACAGTTGGTAAAGATATATTAATTTATGTACACTAATAAATATAAGTTTAATTAATTAAGGAAACCCTGTACTAAAAATATGAGCAAAATAAAACGCTGAATTCAAAAAAACCTTCTTTTACGAACACGGCAGCATTAAGTCTTCTTCTTCTTCATGAGACTATAGACTGAAACAGAAAATACTCCTCAATACTCCAGATCTTCCAGGGCCCAGATCTTCTCTTCATGCCACCTTATAAGGTTTCAATGTGGTTTAGGTCAGGGGACAGGGAAATATGATACTGTGGGCACTGAACCATTTTTGTAGATTCAAGCATCAGTGAAAGATATGTTTACAACCAAGTTGTAGCTTCTTGGCAAAGGTGGAAAGATGCATAATCTCCTGGTACTTTAGAGCCCATGATACGCTAAAATAAGTCTTTGGTGGAAATACAGCCTCCCAAAAAAAATCAGCCAAGAAAATCAGTGTTTGTTGCCATAAAGGACCAACTTTCAAATAGATTTTTGATAAGAATCTGGCATCTAACAGGAAAGTTGCTGATCAAAGTTTTTTCTGCAAATCAGTTAAAAGGTTAAAAAAAATAAATAAATTGAAAGAAAAGGTAATTCTTGGAGAGTGCTTTTGCCCCTCTACCCATCCTAGTGATTTGGCACTAATACAGGAGGATCCTGTTATAGGAAGACTCATTAAATCTCAGGTTGTCTCAAACTACTTAATTACTATCCTACCATAGAATACTTTCCATTTTCGCCACGCTGAAGAACGACTGAGGAGATTTGGCCTTTGTGTGACCTTGTATTTATACCCCAGTGAAACAGGAAGTCAACGAATACTGCTTAAGGTTTCCTTAACTCAAAGCCAAAACAGGAATTGAAACATGCTTTTGTCATACTTTGTTAATACCTAAAACTAGAAGCGTTTTTCACCAGAGTCTTTTAAACCACCTTTACCAAGTGTGCCGAAAATTCTAGAGTTGACGTTCCACAAATATGAGCCTGCTCTTGACTGGTCATTTCAAGTCTAAACATCCTAGTGAGTGAAAGCAAGCAAACATAGCAGGCATAGCACGAGTCAGAATTCGGCACGTTTTTACATGTCGGGGTAAACAGTAGAAATTCTCTCTACTTGTGCTGTTGTGTTTTATTCTGTTTGTGCGACACATTGGTCAAGTCAAGTCAAGTCAGGTGTTTTTTGTTGTCATTTCAACCCTTTACTGCTGGTACACAGTGAAATGAAACAACATTGCCCAGGACCAAGGTGCTACATAAAACAACACTACACAAGACTATACTTGATTAAAATTGACGACACAGTCCAATCACTAACAAAACAAAACAATGTTCGTAGACAAGTACAAAGTAGTGCCAAGCAGTACACAGTTCAGATGTGATAAACTGCACGAAGATATTGCAATACTTGTAGCTATTGAAGTAAAACACAGGCACACCTTTTTGCAGAAATAGTGCAGATGATCTACCAGGGACCACCTGATGCAATATCATGACACCGAGATGCTGATTCAATATGATTTTGTTAATATCACGATTTTATAAATATCCCGATTTGATCTTTTTTCATATTTCATTACAAATATAAACAAAATTCACAAATCGTTTACAGTATGTTGAGTTGGCTGTTAAGATGTAAACAATATAGAGCACACCACCTGAAGGAGTATAGAGAAACTGCACCCTTTAACCACCTCAAATGCAGAGGGATATGTTCAGGTGCTAAAGGCTCAGCTTTTCAATCAGGTGCTAAGGAATGACTGTGTTGAAAGCCAAACTAAAGTCTATGAGCAGCATTCGAACGTAGGGTGTGTGTCTTTATTGTCCAGGTGTGTGAATGCCAGATGGATGGTTGGTGTCTCATGACGAGCTTCTAGAAACTGGTGTGTGTGAGTACGATGGGACAGTGTGGGTTGAGGCGGGACACAGGATATTCCTTAGGTACAGAGTCAATGGTGATGACCTGTGGGAATAACGGTGCTACTCGGAGAGATGTTGAAGATGTCAGTGAGAACATAGGCAAGTTGGTCTGTGCATCCTCTGAGCACTCAGAAATGTGTCTACTCCTCCAAGGTGGTGATGACCCACTGGTTGCAGCCTCCCTGAACATGTGCAAGTCAGGGTCCTCACAACAGTCCTGTAGTGGAGAGATGCCTCAAGCTGACTTAAGCTTGAATGCTCATCGTCAGTCTTACTCTACTCACAGTTTAAACACCTTTTGTGCATTTCTTCGGCTACAAGCAACAGAATCTTAAAGGCTGTGTATAAAAAAAAAAAAACACAATGCTAATTGTGTCACAAAATGCCCAGGTTTGTTTAATCTATCAATTAATATTGCTGATGAAAATGCTTTTGTAAAACTCTTTTGTCACCTGATTAGTAAAAACTGTGCCAAAAATAGTTCTAAGGTGGGAAAAAGCCAAATACAACAACATAATCAAAAATTATGACTATTAAAGCCAAATTAGCACTCACTGGGAATCACCATAAATCAGAGGCTTGTCTAATCCAATTCTAGTCATTTTACTAACAACTAATAACAACAGTATGCTGCACTGAGTTTAAGCCTCCTTCTCATCCATGAAAAGCGAACACTCTTCACTTTCCTGCAGCCAACTCTACCGGAACAGCGCATGGCAACCAGCCACTTTGCCTTTTGTTGCCATGACAAACGGGACAACCTTTTGTGTGGTGACGTACATGCAGCGGAAAAAAGAACGCTGTTTTGGCACCTGGGTGAAACTTGACTAGAATAAGAGACAGGGTTTTCCCTGTCAAACCCTGCCAGTGACCTATTAGTAGCTTGTGCTGCCGGAAGAGCCGGGTTTGTGGATACAATCTGACTCATTCAAAACCTTCTAGAAAGTCTTAAGCTCCCTACCTTCTATTTACAAGCAAATGGTTATGATATTCGACACACTATCATTTAAGTGGACAAAATATTGCTATTTCATTGCATTTCAAACCTCTAAACATTTAACTTAAGCGGGATAATATGTAAATACCAACACAATAACAGGACATGCTCTTATGAAAAAAGCTAACTTTAAAAAGACAGGTTAGTGTGATTTTATAGATGCGTTTTATTGCCATGTTTGCTTGTTTAAAGAATGAAGAGTAATTCTTTTATTTATCAGTTTATAGTTATATTCTGCCAAGTTAGTTCTTTGCATTACCTCTGTTAAATTCAGAGGAAACAGACATTGCTGATAACGCATTCTAAACAGCAGTCCACTTCTATGTTCATATTTTTATGATTGGCCATGATATTTGATTCAAGTCGTGCCTGAGAACACTATACTGTTCCCGAGGGCTGAGGAAAGTACTCTGCATAAATAAAACATTTCAGCATGCTTTGTTCAACTTCTCATTTATTCAAACAAGATTTGTGAAGATCAGTTTAAATTTGACGACCTTACTACTAGAGACATGCGATTTAATCGATTTGGCCATTCAATCGAACTTTTGTTGTTCGATTCAGTTAATTCAGTTTTCATGAATTAATTCATTCATAAATGATGGCGACTTTTAAAATAAATATTAAATGCTATAAAATTGATGGATTTTCCACAGCCTTTGCAGAAAACACAAACTGTTGACAACTGTTGCAAAAGTATTGCGTATTCTCTTTTTGAAGTTAAAAGTAGTTGATGCAATACCACCACCTCCTGGCTTGGAGTGTAGGGCAGAAGATTGGCTTTAGCAGCAAAATGTGTACAATACAAATACAAAATATAGTTGCAAGCAACGATGAGCGGGCCCAAGCACCCTGCACCATCATCACCAGGGCACACCGCACAACCTGTTTGTCTTTTAAATGTGTTAAGACCTACAAAAAGCCATCGCTGCCCGGGTGCGGCGCACAACTTACACACTTCACACAATATGACATATTAGGACTGATGTCAGCTTGGGCCCTAAATACTTGTCATCTGTGTGTGTGTGTGTGTGTGTGTGTGTGTGTGTGTGTGTGTGTGTGTGTGTGTGTGAGAAAGAGAGAGAGAGAGAGAGAGATGTGCGATTGAGTGTTAACATTTGTGATGTGTATGTGTGTACAAGAGGCCGCAGAAAAAAAGCATCACAGGAGTATGATGTCACTGAACGTGTCTGAATATAATGTCACTCTATAATGCCACACAGAAAGTTATTTTATCACTTTTCAGTGTAAGTTTAAGGCATCGTCACGGCTGACCCGTTTGAGATATCAAACAATTGATACGATTATAATTATGCATCCTTAATGTCTTTAGATCACATAGGGCCGGTTTGGAGACGATCGTATACATTTCCTAGGAGGATTATATCAAAAATACTTTAACTGACTTTCTGCTAAGTTGAGCCCAGGACATGCAGTGCAAAAGTTGTTCAGCTCATGATCAAAATCTTGTGCATCCAAAATCTTTTGCATCCTAATGGCAGCAGATTCCAACCGGTCTACCAATTTTCATGGGTTTTTGAGCATGTTAAGAGCCCCAAAAAGCCCTAATGGGTGGGGGAAAAATCCTTATAAAACCAAAAGGGTCCTGCGCACCCTATAGTGCTTGGGCACTAACTGCTTATTTTTGACCACCGGATTCATAATACACTGGCATGCACCTATTCAACATTTCCATTCAAAGGTTATGCAACATAACAGAGATAGTGTTAGACCTTAAAAAAAGTCCTGTGTTCACATTCCATGTCGTTAATACATCTATTAAAACAACAAGCATACACTGCATGGAATAAATCAACAAATCCAAATATGTTACTATGTATAGACTAATGCACACACATTATTAGACGTGTGTGGACTAAAATATGACAGGCAGTTAATACAGTAGCTGCATTAAATGTTGTGCGTTAATTGGTTACAATGAAATGTGTTCATCATATTGCCTAGGTTGTGCTGAAAATAATGAAATTACTGCACAATCCAGAGCCCTATATATGTTTGTTAAAAATAAACCTAACAAACAGCAAAACAACAACAAAAAAAAGGTTAAACTGCTGTCATTTTTTGCCTGATAATCAAAGGCGGTGATACATTCTTAGAGCAATGAATAGGACTTATTTTACTTACTTCACAAGTGCAAAAAGTTTGAGAAGCCCTGTTGCAGTCTACAAGTGTTATTGTGCTGTTTGGTTTGTTTATATCTGGGCGTTACCCTCGAACACTAGACAGTTTGTACAGAACAGAGGATCAGTTAGAGGCAAAAAGAGGATGTTGTCAGAGTTTGCACTGCAGTTCACACAACACATGGGCAGCTTTTTATTTCTGTTTTCCACCGAAAGAGACTCTAGCACGAGAGGAGATGCAGCAACAGCAGAAGGCCAGCTCGGTGTGGTGAAGGCTCGCGGGCTGCAGCAGTGATGCGCGCGAGGCCGCAGTGAATAATGACATCATCAGTGTGTATTGATCTCTCAGGGAGGCCGGGTAAACACACTGCAGGCACATCTGCACACTGTTTTGTTTAAGAAAATATCGCGTATTCGATGGTATATTAAAAATAGTCATAACGCGAGCGTCGTGTTCAACAGCCCTTTTATAAATGAGTGAACGGTTAAAACGGTTAAAAGTAGCCCAGGATTCACACTGCACAGTTTAAACCGGATACCGTTACAGCCAGTAATCGCTCTCTCAGCACTGATTTTTGCCTTAAACTCATTATTTTTGTTTCTCCCTAGTATAGCAGGGAAAACCTCATATGTGGCGCTAAAACACAAACGTAACACGTTACACACAGAAATAAACCCACTCTCGTTACATACTACTTACACAACACCAGTCCCGGCTTGTTGTTATCGTCGAGATGTTTTTGTGGAATATATTTCGAGTTCACAGCTGGCGGAGTACAATTCAAACCCCTTGGCTTTGTTTATCTCAGCAATACCACCGATTATAACTGGAAAAAAAAGAAACAAACAGAAGCTAATGAAGATATAACTGGGCGTTTTGAATAACGCAGACTACCGTTCAGTCGCTCCGCTGTGGCTGCACTAGAGCGCGCGCGCTGCCGCCCAGGTTCGAATCTACCGTTAAAACAGCCGGGTTGCCAGATCGAAGCTTTATATGTAGGAGAACATGGTGTACTGTACACTAGGGCTGATGAGGCGTACCGAGCTCTGAGATAACCCTAGGGGTCAAGTCATAAAATACACCATGCTGAAATAATAGTAATAATAATAATAATAATAATTAGGAAGCGTAGTGGTTCTAAGCACTGTGGCCTTGCACCTCCAGGGTCCAGGTTTGATTCCCTCCTTGGATCTGTGTTTGTGGAGTTTGCATGTTCTCCCCGTGCTTTGCGGGTTACCTCTGGGTGTTGTCCGGCGATGGATTGGCACCTCATCCCCAAAGTGTCCTAAGCTCCAGGCTCCCCAAGATCATGTACAGGATAAGGTGGTATAGACGATGAAAAAGTGAGGCTCCAGGATTGCAGGAAACCTGAAGCCTATTTATCTCTGGAGTCTTCTGGAAATCTATTGGAGAGTACACACATTAACACACCACACACACTCATTCATACACTACCTAATGCTAATAACCTTATCTGCATGTCTTTGGACTGTAGGAGGAAACCGGAGTACCCAGAGGAAACCAATCAAGAACGGGGAGAACATGTAAACCCCATGCACACAGAACCAAGGTGGAAATCAAACCCGGCTCCTGGAGGTGTAAAGCCACAGTGCTGACAACTAAGCCACAATGTTGCCAATAGAGGTAATGTTTTGTTTTTTTTAGTCTTTCGGCTGCTACCATCGAGGGGTCGACACTACAGACATGCCAATCTACACACAACCTGGCGCAGGTTTTAAGCCGGACACCCTTCCTGATGCAACCCTCTTATTTTATCCGGGCTTATAATAATAACTTATAATAATAATAATAAGAAGAAGAAGAGATGTTGTTACTGCCTGAGAGTCCTTATGTATGTATGGAGTTTTACATGTGTATGGGGTATCCACATGGACAGCAATTTGTGGAAACTGACAAGCATTGTAAAAGAACTTTAATAATATCTTACATTAATTCCCTTTCCTATAAGTGCCAGCAAAAATGTAATCACTATCTAATGCAATTGCCTTTTCACTTTTGTAATTTCCTATTTGTCTTACATTAATATTTAATTTGGAATTCCACCTGCTGCTATCTTATGGGTCAGGAAACATCCATGTTGATGTTATTTTTCCATAGCCAAGTGCTTTACCTTTGTTGAATTAACAATGCTTCTCCACTGAACAATGAGGCCCACCACCCCAAGTGTGAACACAGGACTAGCCAATACCTACAGCAGCATGTTCCACCAGTACAATTGAGCTCAGCAACCTATCCGTATCCGTGAGATGAGGCATAATGAAGTATCTGTGCAGAATTTGGGTGACCGTCTTGATAAAGCATTCAAGATTCAAGTATTACTTGCTACATATTGAAGGTTAAGATTTTGGTAGCAAGCTTCCTTGCTTATTGGTGTGTGCACCAAGCCACAAATGGGGAAGTGAAAAATAGTGCTAACTAAAGTGCAGATTGATCACAATATTGTCACCGGCTTATCCAGATTAATGTCTCTGACTGGAATTGCTTCGTTCTGAGCACAAACATTTTCTTTAGTAGCATCTGCCATATTTTTCTCAATATTTTCAGAATTCATTTTTGATAGTAATTTAATGTTTCCGGTAAATTTTTCCTCCAACAGTAACAAAGTTATATTCAAATTTATTATAGTGTATGTTACATTTCTTTCCCTTGATGCAAAATCTTCCATCTTTTATTTGGAGAAACTCAGACCCAAATTGCTTCCTTTTCACATTGCTAGGACACATAACTTATTGCTTTAGAACCACACTGGAGATTCAGCTTGAGGTAAACGACCTGTCTTCTATGACTGAAAACAACTGACTGGGAGATTTGCCAAGATGGCCACATATTGAGCGAGCAGACTTTGACATTGATCAGGACTGTTCTGTGAAGACTGTGATCAATCAGTGGTCTGCACTATTTTAAGTTCTTTCCACATGTCTCTTTAGTGGTAGTACCTGGCAAGAAGTGTTGTCCAGAATGGGGACTCAAGTACAGTATGGTACCTGGTGGTAGAAATGGAGAATCACTGGTAACATGACAAGCCGTACCACACTGTGCTGTAGAAATTGCTGTACCTTACACTTTTTGGAGCTTCTAGGAGTTTTAGAGAAGCTTTAGAAAATATCCTCCTACTAGCACAGGTAGTTCTTTAGTTATGTGTGTTATGAGGTAAAGTGACATGCACTTGACCAGGATACAGTACACCACAAGTTGTTCACTAGAACAACATTATTATACAACTGCTTTATTGCATAGTTCCTGGGTTACTGCCATGTTCTGACTACAATGTGTTGCAATAAACCCCATGAACCTCATAAAGTGAAGACTGCAAAATTCAGAAAACATGGACTTACAGTTGATTTGAATGTAAATACCACAACTAGAAACACAAATTTCTCCATAAAATGTGCAGCTCTGGCTACTTTTTCCTCTTTTTGCTACTGGTCTTTTAAATAAATATTTTCTATTTATATATTTTATATATCTTTTATTTTATTTTGCCTGAGGCTACAGAAAATATTTAGGGGGTAAACGATCCAATCTGGCAACCCTTGTCCATACTGCTGCAGCCCACGCCCAAACTCAACAGCTCAGAGCTGCAGCTCCTCTGGCCTTCATTAATGTTCACACATTCAAGCATGTAAATAATCATTTAATTTTACATAAAAACAGCCTTGAAAAACATGCATATACTCAAGCAGGATTTTTAGTTTATTGGCTGATTATTGGCTGAACACTTACCTCTTAGAAAGGGCCTCATGTAAAGTTGTAGCTACTCTAAGCCTTGATATATATATATATATATATATATATATATATATATATATATATATTATATATATATATATACATACATATATACATATATATATATATATATATATATATATATATATATATATATATATATATATATATAGATGTATATTGAATAATAATTATTAAAGGACCAAAGGGCTACAGATAATTTAAACACTCCTTTCCATTAAAAGCAAACTGCAAGTAATGCAAACAAAGAAAAAATTGTATTAGTTTTATCTGTACATCTGTAAATCATGTGCTTTTTGCATTTTTAATCAGTCATTATGTCACTTTTGCATGGTACAGAGACTTCCAGCAGAGTGCAGCAATACACGCTTAATGTAGAGACAGGAAACAACTTCCTTTTAATGCACAGCAGACTTACAGATCTTAATGGGGCAGCTTATCTTACTCTAATTGTATATTAGCACAGAATATCTTCTATTCAAAGTGAAATGATCACTTTTGTCACATTTGGGACAACCTCTTTCATATAGTATTGTACATTATCTAGTATCAGTGAAAAAGTATATATATATTTTTTTAAATGTGAAAGTTTAACTACAGTATGGGTGAAAATAGGCTGGTATAGTATGGTATTGTTCACCACTAAAAGACTCAACGGTGGTACGCAGTAGTGGAAAGAGGGGAGAGCAACTGCATGCCAAAACTCACATTTAAAACCTGTCACTTTCAGCAGGAAAACACATTACAGCCTGTGTTGTGTTTTTGTCTTTCACTATTAATGTAAGTGAAAGCTTCTGCCAACGTGCTGACAGGTTCATGATTTACCTCCGCACTTTCACAGCTAATGCAAGCCTTAAATCTAACACAAGGTTGAATCCCAAATCTCTCTCTAAGTCTTCATCAAGTACACTATTTGGTCTGTGTACAAAGGGTTTCTAACTTACATGGTCATGTACCATGGCCATGGGGTAACAAAAATTAGGAATGGCAGAAATGGAGGATCAGAAGTAATTTGTAAAGTCTTACCACTCTGTCTGGTAGAAAAACTAGCTATGACTTACATACTTAGTGAGAGATTAGAAGTTCCTGAGAAAGCCCTCCTAGGTAGTTATGTACTAGTCGGTTATGTGTGTTACATGGAAAAGGGTGGCATGCACTTGAGGGTGGCGTGCACCCAGGATACCCCTGGCATTATCTTAGCTGCGTCACATGTTTCATAAAAAGTGTTTTATTAAATATTTTTTTTGGACGCTCTCTGTATCTGATACATTGTAATGCAATAAACCCATAAGCTCTACAAACTGAAGCCTGCAACACTCATAACACTCATGCTTACAATGCTTCTACAACAAAACAAAATGGAGGAAAGAGCAGTTGGATAAAGATGAAATAAGACTCCGAAAATGCATACAAAAATAATGTAAAATAGGTAGCCTGCTTTAAAAATAAGGCAAAGGATCTACTCTTTGTACAATATGTTGTGTATGTATATCATACGGTATAAAACTTATCATATAGTACATATAATTTTTTTTTAAATAGTATTTTTTTTTTATATGGTGGTGCAGCAAAATTCACAAATCCAGTGTCTCTAGATTGATTCTGAATTTATGTCTAGACAAAGGTTTGCAGTTTCAAGGGATTGTAGATAGATTTGCTCTCTCTCTCTCTCTCTCTCTCTCTTTCTCTCTTTCTCTCTCAGTGTTTGCTTGATATCATATGATGTACTGCTGTCCCATCCAGGGTAAACTGCCGCCTTAACATCAATGTTACTGGCTCAGAATAAGGCATTTTGTACATACTGTATTTATTGTAAATAATAGAAGACATTACACTTTTTTGAACTGTGATGCTTATGATAAGTGAACACATTAGCCACACAGGTATGTTAACTGCAGCTGATTGTTGTTGTGGTGCGGGTGTTGTGAGAGACAGGAGGGGAAAAAGTTCAACTCCCCTTCTCTGAGTCAGTAATCCTTGCCCTCCATGTCTCCTTTTCTGCTAAAGCCCGTCACATGGTCTTTTGTCTGTCCCACCATGACAGCTTCCCATTGGCTGATTTGCTTGAAAAAGCATCCGTAACCAAGGCAACGGAGAGCTGCAGCTCCTCTTCACTCGAATGCTGAGGCCTTGGCTAAGTCACCCTGATCCATTTTTACCCTCTGTCTGTCTTCCTTTCTTTGTCTCTTCACAAGCTATCTTCAGCAGTTTTCCATGCATATGTCAAGAGTCTAGACCAGGTGAGTCTATTTACAAGGTCCTGTTGATACTTTTTTTTTTTTTTTTTTCTTTTTTCCTTAGAGACATACTTGCATTTGTGCTCACTTTTTTTCTGTGTGTGGTGCTGACTTCATAAAAATGACCTTTGTTGTGCAAAACTGTAATGTTATGTAATATTTAAGTGTGCAATCGCAGTTATGCTGTTTGTAGTCCTTGCCCATGTTTATGAGTTTGATATACCTACTTAATTTTTTTTGGGGAAAAGGGGCAGCTTATCTCCTTTTGTAATATAAATTCAGTGGGAAGTGTGTGATCCATGGCATGAGAGCTGAAACACTCATTTGAATTGAGAGGCAGATTTGCTTTTTCTTTTGGTAAATTAAGGTATGATAATTGTATGAACCATTATCATAATTATCATCACATTTTTTCAATTTTAAATGTCTAAAGTCTAAGAAGTAAATTTTTTTAAAGAAGTTTCTAGGTGGAACCTAATCATTCAACTTGTTAGGGTTGTACATTAAAAAAAAGAAGTAAGCTACCCTGTAAAGTAACTATTAGAATTTTGTAGGTAATTTACTAGGCATATTTGTGAGGTGGCATGTCTGTATATGTTTTGGAAAAAAATTATTATAATATAATAATATTTTATTATTTTGGAAAAATAATTTGGGGGGAACGTAAAATGAGTAATAGGACACATTAAAATGGCTTTTGGAATTTTTGTCTGTCTGTTTGTCTGTGCATGCATCACATAAAATCTACTTAATAAATTTTAATGGGGTTTTCACAGGTGTATTTGGTCGAATTCTAGGTAAAATATAGGCTTTGTTTCAACACAATGGGCCCGTGGGAAGAGAAGATATGCTACTACGAAATTTAAATGGAAAATGCCCTTATATTATAAAAAACATTAGTTCATCTCAAAATTCAACAGATGGTGTTGTACGTTTTTTAATATTCGCTTATGAATCTGCAATTAAATTATTTGCATGGTACATGTAGTGGTAGTCTAGTGGCATATAGTTGGTATTAACTGTATACATGTCACACATTTCACACCTATAGATAGCAAAATATGAGGTTCATTTTTAAGCACAGATATTAAAACGGTCTTTTAAAAAGAAAATAATAAAATATTCACTTATGATCTACAGCCATTTTATTTATATTCTTTCTTATTTTTGGACATTTCCATAGTTTTATAGGGTATACATTTTAAATCATAGTTTACTGGTTCGTCACCATGCTTTTACCATGAACATGATATTTTAAAAGATTAGAATGTTTGGCTTATAAAAGAATAAGAATAAATAAAAACAGAATAAATCTTATCTCAAAGTAAATATGAGATAGAACATGAAGAATAGACGTGTAGATATATTTCGGACATTACTCTTCTCTGGTCATTCAGTACTTGCCGTATATCTTCCTAGCCTACTAAATCCAAACACATGACACAATCTTTCACTGCAGCTTGTGCACTATGTTCAAGGTGGTCCATTGTCAGTATCAGAGCCAGTAAATCTGATAACACAGTGCAATGGAAATCTAGGACAGACAGACAGTTATCTTAAAAGGTGGCCATGTTGATAGGAAGTATACAGTAGAGTAAACATTTACTCATTCGTGTCATGGCTCGGCTGAAAGGCTGGCATGGGCTTAAATGGTAATTGTAATGAAATAAAGAAACAGAATAACAGTAATGGTGGTCTGTGGTTTTTGAGGACAAACATATCTTGCCAAAAAGCACAACATATTTTTTTAGGTGACAGGATTTTAATTTCAACAAGAGTTTATCAGTGTACTATGGTATTTGGGTGGTTAGTGCTTGATTTGAACTATGGGATTGTGTAGATATAACCTGAAGGTCAATTGAGACGAAATTGTTAAGCCAAGACATTGATTTTTTTCTAGTGATGATGATGATGACGATGATGAGGAGGATGATGATGAGAATGGTGATACTACTACTACTAAAGTGTGTGTGTGTGTGTGAGAGAGAGAGAGAGAGAGAGAGAGAGTACAAGTTAATTGTCCCTAATTAAATTAATCTACACATATTTTAAAAATACAAAAACTTCTTTTACTCATTGTATCAAAGAGAGGAAGGACCAAATATGGTACCTTTAAAAAAAAAAAAAAAAAAGGTACTAAACTGTTCCTTTTTTTGTGTGCTGGGTGATTTCCATTAGAGGATATGTTTTCTATTTTGATTTATTTTGATTTATTTTGATTTGACGGGAACATATTATAAAAAATATTATAAGTAGCTAATATGTAGAGTTTTAATGGCACACTAGTCTCATGTTTCACTAAGTACTCCATTTAGAATCCCTTTTAGTGAGAGTGTACAATATGGCTGCATCAAAATATCATCTATTTATTTATTCCTGTATAACGTAGGTAATACGTGTACATTGTTATTTGTAAGCAGCACCATGTTGCCATAGAGTAGTCAAAGTCAAAGGAGAGGGCGAGACACATAGAGACAGAGTGAGAGAGAAATTAAATAGGAAGTGCATTTTTTGTGACTCCTACCTGTGGAGGGGCGGAGCTTGGGAAAGCCATGGTATGTGCCAGTATAGTACAGTAGTTAGAAGAGGAAAGAAGGAGAAAGAGAGTCACCTCGCTCTCCATCTATATCGAGTAGAAAACAACAAATCACCTGTCGGACGTTATTGGATTGTTTTCTCATTGTAGGTGGCTGATACTGCCTTTGGTTTCACTCAGAATGGTGATCGGAAAAGCTGACGCTCAGGAAAGAGGCTTCAGCTCCAAGGTAAATATAGCCTTCAGTGCCTGAGCAACAGGTTTGTCTAGTTCTTTCACAGGGTCAATCTGAACGTGTACCTGATTTCTTTTTAGTTTTCATGTCTGCTCTAGTCCTTTTAACCAGAGATGAAATATAAATGACACTAGAAAGTGTGCCATTCACTAGATCAGTTGAAAAAGTCACTAGATTGTATGTCCTGACTATGAGACTGTCATATGTCATTATGGAGTGTAATTGAATATTATAGGCTTATGGTTATAATCAGTGGGCATTACTATACCATTACAGCGAGAAAACTAATCATTTGTGTTTTTAGACTGTTGTTTACTCTAACATTTATCTCTGGAGCTCTTGCTTGAACGTCTTAAACTTCAGCTCTATGTATATGTCTATTAATAATGGCACTGTCGATTTTTTAGTGTTAGTGCCATATAAATCCTTACTGTAACTTCTGTCTTCTGACAGAATCTCATGTATTGGTTTTCTCTTTTAAACCAGATTAGAAATGTTTACTGTCAACATGTAAACAGCATTTTCCAGGGACACTTTTAAATTAGGTTTATGTTTTACACATGTTCCATAAACACTTACTGCCTACATTACCATATTTATTATGTATATCATGATGGTTAGGACATAATAGAATTCTATTTAGACCTGTGCTTAATCCAAAGTACAGATTAAAAAAGTTATAAAGTTACAAAGATAAATGTAAATTCCATGTATACAATCCTTATGGTCGATAATGTTTTTATGATCTGTTTAAGTTTAAAAAGATTTTGTGACTCCAGGGCTGACATTATACAGTGTATACATTATAACATAGTGAGCAGCATATCAACCTGGAAAAATTACTATTACTTATCATAGACCAGTTTTAAACAATGAGACCATTAGTCTGATATTAGTCCATAACCTATACTCATTTTAAGAGCTTGTGAATGGGAATAAACTTTTCCAGTTCCAACATCAAGTTTAACATTAAAGTTATTCGTACATAAGGGAATATATACTGTATAGTTCTACAAATCCACCTCAAATGTTTGAAGTCACATTCCCATAATGAGTCTTTTGTTTCTCCTTTCATTAGTTACTGAATAATAACACTGCAGGGTAGTTAACTTAAAAAAGCACAAAGGGTTAAACATGAGGTCATCCAGGAAGTGGCGATGATTCACTCTGCTGGCTTTTTTTAAACTCCAGTCCCTTGTAGCTCATGACAGTTCATTTGGGTATGCAAACGAAACTATCCGGTCACATCTATTCTTTTTTTTTTAAAGATTCCATGCATGTTTGGTTTGATTCTCCATCAATAAAAAGGCTAAAGCGCAACAATAAATCTGGTGCGTTGAAGTGTAGACATGAGGCGATAATGGAAAGCAAAGTAACTTCCTCTAGGTAAATGATGCATTTCAGATCGCTGTGATAATATTGCAAGGTGTACTGCAAGGATCTGTCCTGGGAGGCTAAAGTTTACTCTAGGGATAGAATAGATCAGGTGTGCAGAGTGTTTTTACCCTGGGGCAAATTAATTTTAAACAGTGAAACAATAGTTTGAGTGGTCATGAATTACATAAACTATAGACTCTTCTACTTTTACTCAGATCGATGTAGCTTTTTAAAATTTTTTTTTATATTTTTGGACTTCCTGGACAATGAAATGCAGGTTGATCTGCCTGAAATACTGCATGCCAGAGGCCTGGTGCTCAGCGTGTAATCATTCTTCAGGCCCATGCCTTGGTGATCTCATAGAGAAATGGGAAAGTATAACTCCTCCCTTCGTACACAATGACAAAGGCTTAGATATGCTAGCCTTGAGAATGAATTTCACCTTTTAACTAGACATGCGAAACGTAATGCCTGTGTGAGAACCTGGTTCACGTACTCTCTGGAATTCAGACTGTTTAAACAGGGGTTGTTCATAGTATCGGATACAGATATGCCTCGCTGTAACAAATAGCACCTCCTCCCTACCTGCTTGGTATCGCCGACATATTCTCTTCTATTCATTTACAACTCTCGAACAATCATATCACAATCTCTGTGTATCTCATTAGGCATGGTATCTGGTATCTGGTAAAAAAAAAAAAGACCTCCAGAAAGACCAGCATCTTTTGTTTACCCCTTATTTCTTTCTGTTTATGTTGGCATGTTTCCTTCTGGGGACTGATCAAATTTCCATGTTATTGGGCAAACATGGGAAAATGGGACTGCATATGGTTGCAAGGAGTGTACAAAGAAACAAAGTGTGTACACACACACACACACACACACACACACACACACACACACACACACACACACACACACAAACCATGGTCTCGTTTTTTTATTAAACTCCTTTGATGTCACCAGCTTCCCATATGGGTTTCTATACACCTGTGTTAGTTTCTGTGTTCCTCTGCTTTCATCCTGCTGATGCCACATCTGAGTGCTTGGAAAAGAAGCTCGGGAGAACAGATGACTCTTTTGTGTAGGAGATTCGGCAGACCGTAATCTAGTGAAGCTTGGCTGAGTCAGGGAATAGGTGTGTAATTTCACACAGATCAGCGGTGTGCACATCAAGGAAACAAGAATAAGGTGTCTATTGCTCAGAGCGGTAAGAAACATCAGCTAAAGGGGTTAAAGATTATGCTTTTTCTTTCTGAAGTTCTAAAGTTTCTTAAGGCTAAAGTTCTTAAGCGAAGAACTGGATTATTAATAATTGGTTGCAAATGAAAAATATTGCTGTAAGATATTTAGCCTTACATTTTAAGAATTCTGAAAACAGACAAAAAATATTAACAATTGTGAACAATACATTTCTGCATATTATTTTTTACTTACTAATTTGCAAGATTTTTTCTCTATGGGTTCTGTTATTTTAAACAAACAAGCAAAAAAGCTATCAAGGAAACAGACAGACAGACAGACAGACAGACAGGCAAATAACACTTAGTCTAACACCTGCTGTTAAATCATTTAGAACACGGTTAATTATTGACAATTTTAGCAAAACTGGGCATTATCTTCTGTGCAATATTCAACCCTAAGACCTAAACCAGTCTGGTAAAGGGTGAATTTTTTATTTGCCTTTCCATTCTCAGCTTTTCCAGCTAGTCAGCTTAGATATCTGCCTATATATATATTAAACTATTAATGAAATATGTTAGTATTTTGAAAATTAATGTCTGTCCATCAAATCTGTAGATCATGGGTGTTGATCTTTAACAAGAACTTTGACACGTTTCCTAGTAATGAGAAAACAACATAAAACCTGTTTACTTGTGTGACACTGGTAATGGAATAGATGCCTAAGGGAATTTGCATCAATAACAGTTAAAATTATGTAATTAATCACACATAATCAATAATAAAGTTACCAGCAAAACAAACTAAGCATTCTGTATGTAGTTTTATCCAAATTTGAAACAGCAGAGCAATACAGATTAGAGTAACTACATTTTTGCACTAACCTTTACTGACCTCTTTTACATGTGAGTTTCGGGGAAAACTGGTTTTCTTAGCTTTTTTTTATCAGTATAGGAAACTTGTGAGAAATGTTGTTTGTGGTAATCACTCAGTAATCACCAGGCAGGTGCTTGATGCAGAGACACTTTGTAGAAAGCCTAGTCGTAACTTTACCTTGAAATTATAGTATTTAATTGAAATAGCAACAGGTGGCGTGGTGTCTTAGTAGTTAGCAGTGTCTCATTGCTCCAGGGTTTGAATCTTATCTCCGCTCTGTGATTGAATGACCTCCTTGTGCTTGGTTTAGTTCCTCCAGGGTACTCTGGTTTCCTTTCACAGTCCAATGACATACAGTACGGTCTAGTTTCCAAATGGCTTGTGGTGTGTGATGTAGGTTGTGTGTGTATGTGTGTGTGTGTGTGTGTGTGCTTGTGCTAGGTGATGGATTGGCACCTCAATCAGGGTATACCATCCTTGTGTCCTAAGTTCTCTCAGTTAGGTTCCTAGACAGAATAATTTAATGCTTTAAATTGTAAAATGTAAATGCTTGACATAATGCATTTGTAAAGTTATTTAAGAAAACAATACAATAGAAATCCAACACATTTAATAAAAAAAGACATAATTGATTAATAGATTGAATTAAATCAGAATGACAAAAGTGCAATCTTTAACTTAGTGTTTAAAGGTGGCAACGGTTGGGGCAAGTCTAATTTCCAAGGAAAGCCGAGTCCAGTGGCAGGCGGAATAATCAAAGCTACTAGAAAAAGCTTTCATTTATCAGTGTTTTTAATTCCTCTTCCTTTTTAAACTTATAGTTAGTGCAGATTTCCTCCTATTCTGTTACAGTAGTGAACCTGGCCCTCAGTGTATAGCTGGCTTATACCATTTTCTTTCATTTCCCAGAGTACTGGTAAGAGCTTGAGGCTCCTGTAGAATCATGCTCAGCTCTGTACTGTTGCATAAACCTTCATCTTTAGAACCCTTGTGTAATCACTGGATAAGGGATAAGACACCAAAAAAACAAATTTCTGTAAATGCAGGTTCGGACATAGTATGGATCGGAGGTGGGGGTGGGGGGTGAGCTCAATTATTTAAGTGTTTACCATGTTTAAAGTAAGTAAAAAGAACCATGAAAGAATATTATTTCATAAACAAAGAAATAAAGAAATTGTCTTGTTTTGTAATAAGATGTAAATCACCAGATTTGTTCTGAGATAATGTCGGATTATACGGATTGTATTGTTATTGTTGCTATTTGATTTGTACAGAACATCTGAACTTTTGCTAAGGTGGTAATTGCGCTGTGGTTTAGCTCATCGCTGATAACTGATCTTTAGAAGGCTTACACATCAGGAGAACATGAAGAAGCTTTATGCACATGAGCTTAAGCCATACCTGCAAAGACAAGTTTTTTTTCTGGTTTTAACAAATCAGATCAAAGCTTTGTGTTAAAATCAGCATGTCTACAGTATATATCAGTTTTTTTTTACAGACTGCAGACTGCAGTTTGTGTTTGATTTGTGTGAGTGAGCCCAGAGTTTTAGAGTATGCAGAAATGTGAACCTTGGTTAATGATTGCCTTGGGCATGTAGTCCCAATCAAACACGCTGGTGCAAATGTGCTCCACCTCTGCATCAGGCTTTACCCTGATAGAAAATTGGAGAAAGTTAACAGTGCGTAATCAAAGCTACACGATGTGACTTCAGGAGCACGGGTATACACCAGTGAATTTGCAAACACCATCTTGTGGGTTGGCTCTTTATCAGAACTGATGATAACAACAGAGCAGGACTGGTTTATGAGGGCCTGCAGGCAGCTCTTTGATTTAATGCCATATTTTATAATGGAGAACTGCAACTGTACAGTAGGTTGATTGACCTCCATGATAAACCAGTACATGAGAGTGAAATATTCTAGTATACGTAATAGCTTGGAAATTATAAATAAAAGTTTCCAGTGTTAAATCATTAGTCTTTAAAATTATGTTGGCCTTGTCTGTCTGATAACAGATAACAGTTTGGTTATGGGACACTGTTCCATGAGAACAGATCGATATTGCGTTTTCCCCACAGTAACTTTCCCATGAGAGTGTTTACTGAAACTAAAGACATGCACTCATTTACATTTCGTGCAGACTTTTACCCTACAGACAACCTACATCACGTAATACATGAGCACCATATACAAGGGCGTTCAAATCAAACCGAGACTTTTGATTCTACAGAATAGCAGAACACTGTAATCAGAGTAAAACTTCATTTATTTCTCTATATAATCCACCGCTACACTAACACACTTATCCCAGCATTTCACAAGCGCTTAAATACCATCAAAATCAGTTTTGAACTAAATTTCAATTTGACTTGAATGCATACTGAACTATGCACATCTTGTGATGACACCATATGGTCGAAAGAATAGTCACATGATAACAGTAAACATTAGTAACATTTTCTCCCTCATACTGTATCATGACCAGTCTGGGTGCTCCATGTCCTAGTGTCATTCTTCCTGTCAAACTCGTAAAGCAGCATTCCTTACTGGATTTACACTGGAATGCCCGTGTCAGTGTTTAAGTATGTGGCTATGGGTTGCATAAATGTGTTTACGAAATAGAAGCTCCTAAACGCTCATGAAGACACGGTACATAGTAGGGGACGAGTTGTGATATAATTACAACTATAACTCTGCCAGTCTTATGCACCGAGCAGCCATAACTATACCACCACCACCATCAGGTCAAATCAGTCAATTATGTACTGTACACCAGTACACTAGTGACAGAATCATGCGGGTTATCTGTCTCTGTGGGGACCAAAGGCCAGCTCATCCGGTCTGATCACACAAAAAAGCTAATGTAGCACAAACTGCTGATAAAAGTCAATGCTGGCCACAATAGCACGATGTCAGAACACCCATCAGAACCTGTCATGTATGGGGCTTAGCAGGGTTCGAGGATGTTGAAAAGACATCCAAAGTTCCCCACATCTTAATCTGACCGAGTGTCCATGTGATGTGCTGGACAAAAAAGATTTGATCTTTGCCTGTTGCAGTAGTTGGTTAGAGTGACTGGCAGTTGTTTATATCTGATATGTAGGAGAGTTTACACTTTTCTATTTTACTGCACTTTTACAGTTAGTCCCGTCTCAGGTCTGTGTGCGTGAAGTTACATGCCTGGTGGGTTTCCTCCGGGGACCTACTGTAGGTTTCCTCTGTAGGTTTCCTTCCAGTTTGTAGCATTTTCCCCAAATGTATTAAATCTATTTAATCGCAGATCATGTTTAAATACTTGGAATACGATTTGCAATAAAAATGTTCTTCAACCAAGAATGAATACAGAACATATGCCTCATTACCAATTCTGTAATAGAGTCGGACAATTAATGCAATGTATTGTATTTCTCTATGTTTCCTTAAAAGTGTCTCTCTTTTCCAGGAGGACACTGCCATATAAAAGGATTTGCTGCATGAATTTCGTACACAGAGATGGAGCTAAAGGTGTGGGTGGACGGTGTGCAGCGTGTTGTCTGCGGCCTGTCTGAAGAGACATCCTGTCAGGATGTGGTCATCGCTCTTGCTCAGGCAATAGGTGTGTATTAGCATGCAGGCGCTGTGTGACAAATGATCTGTTGTACTGTTTTATTTTGCCTAATGGATCTTTCTTTTTACAGAGTTTTGTAAATTAAATATAGTGACAATTATAGGACTGTTTTGTGCAAAACCAGAACTGATGCCAAACGTACTGTACCGTTTAATGGGTGAGATCCTCGGGAACAGTCTGTAATTTTACAACCTTCTGTTCTCTGGGAGGTGAAAAAGCTGGCAATATTTACCTTCACTACATCTGAGCCCAACCCCTTAGTTATATATATACAACATGAGTTGTCTTTAAAGACAAAACAGAAAGGGCTCTTTTCTGGCTAGGAGAGGAGCTAATTGCTAGCCTGAAAATAATACAATTAAAACAAAAAGCTAACCTGCATGACAGTACTACAAATCATAGTTTGTCTAACAGCTGTGCAATAATATACCTATGTTTCAGGGCAAACAGGTCGCTATGTCCTTGTCCAGAAGCTGAGAGACAAAGAACGTCAGCTTGTTGCTAATGAGCGTCCACTGGAAGCCCTGGCCAAACTTGGCCAGTTGAGCAGTGAAGTACAGTTCATCCTGCGACGCACTGGACCCACCAGCAGCCAGGATTCTGACTTGGACCGAGTCCCTTCATTACCGAAACTCCTGGACCCAGAACCCCCGAAGACTAAAGTCCCCAAAAAGGCTCTCAGCTTCAACCTAGG
This sequence comes from Clarias gariepinus, assembly GCF_024256425.1. Classification (NCBI taxonomy): domain Eukaryota; kingdom Metazoa; phylum Chordata; class Actinopteri; order Siluriformes; family Clariidae; genus Clarias; species Clarias gariepinus. The sequence goes on from NC_071102.1 coordinate 11,259,991, forward strand.
GCCTTCTACCTCTTCACAAACTTTTGTTAAGAAACCCAAAAATGTGCCAAAGGACTCTCCGGAGCAAAGAATGCCCCTCGGTCCTCCTGGATCCTCCCACGCCCAAGCTGGCCCGTCCAAAGAGGAGGTCTTCCGGCAGATTCTTCAGCAGCAAACCAGGTTACAGGATCTCCAGTCCCACTTGGAAAACCTGGAAAAACAGGCCTGGGTTTGGGAGCAACCTTCACCTCCAAGTTTTTCCCCAGACCTTATAGAGGAAATGAACTTTCTGGGGGACAAATTTCAGCAAAACGAGGAAGAACTGGCCCATGAGGAGTACTGGGAGTTTGAGTATCACTCTGAGATTGAAAAAGAACAAAGTATGCTTAAACAACTAAGACAGCTTAACGTAGCGCTAGACGAGCACAACCGGAGAATTCATGAAACAGAAACTCAGTTTGGGAGACTTGAGTATGACATGCGTTTACAAGAGAACAGGAAAAATGGTATGCGTCATACACAAGGCAACGTGGAGCAATCTCTGGAACAGATCAGGGTGCAGCTGAATACGGTGCAGCATCAGGGATCTGAACTCACCTCTTCCCTGGAGGAGACAGAAAGGGGTCTCAAGAGGGCAGAGGATGTGCTGCAGGTAATACACTCTCATTCACTACTGTAGTTTTATTAATACCATTATGGCAGGAAATAATGTTATATAAATAGAACTCTAGGCATTCTTTATGGAAATTTGGTGAATTCAGGAAGATTTGAGATGGTTGTGTGTAACTGGGACAAGAAGGTAATGAAGCGTATATGTTCCTGATTAAACTACAATCAGAAGGTCCTATTTTTACACCATGGGTGCACACGGAATATAAAACAGAAGTATTAAGTTCTCCTGATCATTCTTTCTTTGCAATGTGATACTAGTGTACCATGACAAGGAAATTTGAAATAGTAACACTGGTAACATTGTGTTATTTTTATGCATGATCAAATCTGAAAAAAATTAAAAAAATAATAATTGTTAGTAATAATTTACTTTTATGCTGGTTGTTACCTCGACTTTAATGATCACTGAAGTGTTATATGCTTTATATACTGTAACCTGCAATACCGACTTTATACAGGCAATTTTTTTTTTATGTCTCGACCTGTTATAATGTATGATGTCTGGCTAAACTAAGCATTGTAAAACCTCTTTTATTTCCTGTTGAAGAGTTGCCCAGGCTTGTCACTATCCCCTATGTACAACTGGTTAAATTATGGCAGAGTTCAAAGCCTATTTTTTTAAAGTCTTTTTTCTGTTTTTTTTTCTTTCTTCTAGAATCATGCATTGCACCGATAACACTGACAATAAGGTATAAAGTTACGCAAACAAGATAATGTAAGCTCAGTGTGACTAAGTTTACCGCAGGGCAACTGCACCTAAAAGGTGCAGTTAAATTCTGGCTACATCACAACCTTGTCAACCACATTAATGTTTTAAGGGCAGAATATCATGCCATTGTCCTTAAAGGTGCAATCATCCTTGCGCAAGCTCTAATAAATTCTAATTAAATTCTACACACAGGAAAATGACCTTATAAGGGGAGGGCACAAGTGTGTAGATTTAGGAATATTGTAGCCTATTAATTGTAGCTGTTACACTATCCAGGGGTCTTTTTTTCATGAACTATCATATAAGACAGGTGTGAAAGTGTAAAAGTGTCTTCATACATTAATATGAAACCATACAAGGAAAGCAGAACCAACAGAGAAGAATGTTTTGCTGCCCCCCTGTGGCTCGTTTATGAAATGACATTAGATAAATCAAGGTGACCTCAACAAGTAAACAGGAACACTCGAAAAAAGAGGAAATATTTGAGGAGGCGTGTTTCAAATAAAGGTTATGTAATATCAATAAAAACAGTGTACAAACCAATCATTTCCTTTCCACTCAGTTTTAAGTGTTCTCTATTACTGTGACTTTAAGAAGTCACAGTTATCATTAACTTTCACTAAATCTCTCACTAACAAGGAATATGTACACTCTGATCTGTTTGTAGGCTAAGAGCAGGGAGTTGGAGGAACTTAACAAGGAACTACGGCAGTGTAATCTCCAGCAGTTCATCCAGCAGGCAGGAGTTCCTTCGCCTCAGATCAGTGTTCCAGCAGACGACCCAGAACTTGCTTACCTCATGCCAGATGGACAGAGCGATGAAGGTGAATAAAGTTATTATTAAAGTTTTTCCTTATTTGCACAATATTTGTGTAATTGTACTTTATAATTATGTTGCACGATTTCTACTTTAGGTGAGTGTTATTAAAAGTGAACAGTTCATTAATTTTAACATTTACACATGTAAAGAACAAATTTCTTTTGAAAACATCACTTTATCTCTCAGTTAGTTATTGACTGCTCTCGAATAAAAAGGATCAGTTTGAGTTTAATCCAATCAAGTTGATCAGTGTAGATAAAACAAAAATCAGGAATCATGCTAGCTTGTCAAGGGCAATGAGCTTCCCAAACCCTTGATGTAATTAGTTGTATGTTTACATGGACCAGAATATTCCAGCAATAAACTGAATAATAGCCAGGTCAGAAAAAATAAAATAAAAAATTATCACTTCAATTGAAAATGTCTGGCCCGATGTAAACACTTGATCCGATTTGTCAATAAATATATATTCTCTCTGTCATGTTTGCCATGTGGTGCATAGGCGGTTTCCCATCCTCTCCGCAACCTCAATTCCGACAGCGGCTGAAATATAACTCTACACTGAGGTTAAAATAGCTACTATTAAAACATTCCTTGTACCTGTATTGGGGCTTTGGGGGATTAACATGTTAACTCTTACAATAAATGCAAATTGTTTAAAATGTGCAAAAACACTGATGTCGTTAATGGAACGTCCTTTTCCCGTTATCGTTGAAGTTATAACCATTATTGTAACATTGTAACATTGTTTGGACTTGACTTATTCTTGTAGAAATTAATAATGATATATATATATATATATACAGTATGTGTGTATTGGATTGCAATTTTTACGTCTACAATAACAATATATATATATTCACTACAATATTGTAGTGAATTCTGGTATATTTTGTTTATCATTATTATTATTATTTATTTTTTACTTTTTACAAGCCTACTGTAACAACAGTTGAACCTGTTGCTGAGGCTTTACTAATTTGCGTGTGCATATGTGTCGGATTAATATGCTTATTTTATAGTTTAACATGAAATTCGTTAATGAGTACACTGAATGTTATAAAAGTGTTTAAAGAGAATTTTGCCAAATATGAAGCCTGTGTTATAACAAAGATCATGAGGGAATATACTGGATATGGCTTAGTGCTTTATAAGATGTTTAGTGTCTAGTCATTCATTTCCAGTAACTGTTTTGTCCTGATTAGGGTCACTTTTTTTTTTTATTAGACTATATGACTAATGAAAGTTGACACTTAACCATTACAACCATATGTGGGTCTTCCCCAAACTGTTGCAACAAAATTTTAACTATCTAGAATGTCCTTTTTGACACTAAAAAGCCCAGGCCTTTTCCAGCTTGGCATTACCACTGTACACAAGGTGAGGTCCATGAAGGCATGGTTTGTCCAGTTTGGAGTGAAAGAAAGTAAGAGGCCTGTACAGAACACTGACCTCAACCACACCGAACATCTTTGGTTGAACTGGAAAGCCAACTGCACTCAACTGGCATCAGACCCTGGCCTCACTAATGCTCTTGTAGCTGTATTAAGACAATATGTCCTGAAATTTAGTGGAACAACTACTTGAAAGATATAAAAGAAAAAGGGACTAAACCTGAAGTGTCATGTTCAACAAACGCATATGGGTCTGAATGACCAGATGCTTTTGGTGTCAACTTTGAGCAATAATGTGTATTTTTTTTTACAGAAATCGAAAGCAATGTATTGATCTAACAATATCATGGTTGGGTACAAATGAAAATATATACAGGAACAGCAATTCCTGGGTTGTTATAAATTTGTTGCCGGAGTTCTGTTCGTTTCCTTGTAAGTAAGAAACTGTCGTAGGAAAAGAAAAACGGTCATGTTTGGCAAGATGTTCAATGGAGATTCCATTTTTCAAGTGAATGTAATTACATTGTTCCAGTCAAACTAGTTTACTGTAGTTAGACAGCATGTTAAAGAGATGGATAATCAGGTGAATCACTCAACAGGCATTAAAAAGTGACTTCACTGTCATCCCGTGCATCTCCAGAGGTGTGAAAATGCCTCACAAATCAAACTTTATGTGAGCTTTTGTGCCTTGTGACATAAACCCTAACAATTTGCATCTTTTTTTTTGACTGTCTTACAGACTCAAATCACTCAGTGTTAGAGTTCAACCCTTACACCACTGCCAAGCAGATCCTGGATAACCCTCGCAGCTTGCAAAACCCACTGGTGTCCAGCCTCCATCCTGAGGGTGTGTATGTGTGAAATTGCTGATGCCTCTCAGTGCTGACTCTGCTGCCTTTCCAAGCTTCTTCTATTCCTGCTTCTCAGACTTACCGCTCTCCTCGCCGTTCTTGTCTCAGCTTTTCTTCTCCCTTCGGTTGACTTTTCACTTCAGTTTCTATGGGATACTTTTGTCAAGGAAAAGTGGTTCCTGAAATGACTTTTTTATCTGAGTTATGGTAATGATTAAAATCAGGCTTTATTGGTTAAAAACTAATTTTTATGGTTTATATCTTCATAATTCCAACAACTGTATAAAGCCAGTCTATTTTAATATAGAACTACATACAGTCCTGTGGATTGTGTGAACTTTTCAATTGCCTGGGGCAAATTGATCATTAATACTTTTGTTTTCCAGTCCTGTTTTTTTTTTTTACTCTCTGAAAATAACCTGTTTCTGCTCACTGTCTTTTCCAATGGTGACCCCCTTATCAGCCACTAGTCAGAACTTCAGTTAATCAAGCTGTTGTTTAACCTTAATCCTAACCCTAATATAAATTTTATGTCTTCTGATGATAAGCCCTTATATGTTATCTTTCCCAACATACTGTATAAGACGACAGTCCTGAAAAATTACAGAACTGTAAAGTATAAAGCATACTGTAGCTATGTACTATAAACGACCTAGAACAATTAATAAACCAATTACAAATATTTTTAACTCTTATAAGTTTGTATTGTTAAAAGAGAGAAAGCACAAATTTTAATAGAACCAATGCCCTCCAGGACTGGAGTCTAACCCCCCTAAACTAATTAATAATAAACAATTATAAATATTAGAAAGGGTTAACTTGAGGTCCTGTTTTTTGAGGTCCCAAAACTGAAATAGTAATTAATAATAACAATAATAATAATAATAATAATAATAATAATAATAATAAATCATTGTCCATCTCAGTAGAAAGCTCAATCCATTTTTGTGTTTTTCAGTCCTGCAATCGAGGGAGGTGTCATGGCGATAAAGATGGGATTACAAGCCTGAGGATCTAGTCACTTTATGTCCTGTCTACATAGTATAATTTTCAAATTAAGCATATATTCTAAAAAATGAATTATTTTGTGATTTTGTGTTTGTGAAAATGTAATGTGGAAGCACACATATGTAAATATTGTTATCTATGTAATTATTAAATAGCTTAAGATAAATGTTCAATGTATTTTATAAAAGTTGTATTTTTTGTTCATGATTTTTAAACACATCTATAAGCAGCTTGCATTATTAAACATCTGATACAAAATGACTGAAATAGTTTTTTCCCTGTTGCCAATAATGCAATTCTCATCTAATAGAGTCTCCTACATTTTTTTCTTTTTAAATATAACCCAAGCCCAAAACATTTCATGTAGTAATAATAATAATACTAATTAAAATTTTAGGTAAAATAAATAAGGTTGTGTTATGCAGCATTTACGGTATGTACAGTAAGTGTGACATACAGTATTGTAAGATAAGCTACAAACAACTAAATTTATGATAGGGTAGTGTGATGCCTCATGGTAGTTTATTATTAAACTTGTTTTCTCAGAATCACACATTATTTTTTTCATGGTGTCAATATACAGGGACTAGAGATTATGGATACATGTTGTATTTTAATTATAATCAAAAATTGACACAAGAGGATATACAAAAAGTGAGGTACAGGTAAAGTTGCAGACCTACAGTAGTGTTCTAGGTTTGAGCTTGAGTTTGGGTCATTGTGTGAAGTTTCTTTCTTGTTTTCCTCATTTTTCAATTTGGGATCAATAAATTATTATTACATTTACATTTATCACAGTGGCTTAGTGGTTAGCACCATTGCCATGCAGCTCCAGGGTCTAGGTTCAATTCCTGCCTTGTTTTTTTTTTTTTGTTGAGGTACTCCGGTTTCCTCCCACAGTCTCAAGAACTAAATGGTGTCCCAAATTGCCCATAGTGTCTGTGCCCTGCGATGGATTGGCACCCCATCCAGGGTGTACCTTGCTTTGTGCCTTAAGTCTCCTCGGATAAGCTCCAGGACCCTATACAAGGTGAAAAGTACAGTAACTAGGCAAAAAATTGGTAACAAAGTCCATATTTCTAATACAAATTTATTGAAACAAATTGCACCATTGTACTTTATTACATAGGAAATTTAAAGCAAACTTTAAATTTCAACGTAAACACTGGGAGCGTTAACCAGTTTCCTCAAACGGCCTGGGATGAAATGTACAGGAGGCCATTCGTCCACATCGTCCCAGTCAATATGCTGGAAAATACTGGTCTAACCACGCACGCACAAGAAGAGCACAATGGGGTGGTGCACTATGGGTTGGCTCTGACTGTGCGTGCGTGGGGTGGTGCACCATGGGTTGGTGCTTCAGTGATACTACAGTATCTATAGCCATTAAAAAATGCCTAGTTAATTCTCATCCACCCTGTAGATGACTATGAGTGAGTGAGCAATTATATTACATAAATTACATTTTTCATAAAATATTTATCTTCCCCCTTTTTCTTGTCGTTAAAGAAATTAGAGTTACAAAAAGAGCAGCTGGTGTCAATTTTTAAATCTCAACTAGATAAAAGATTTTACTAAGTTAAGCCTTTATTTGTCACATATACATTACAGCACAGTGAAATTCCTTCTTCGCATATGTTAATTGTTTGAATTAATTTTCTCCTATCCTATTCGTTAGCAAACTTTTATAAGGTGAAGTCTAGAATTTTTTCCAAGGCCTATCATTGACAAAACCATCCCAGTTTGACATCACAAGCTGAACACACCCTTATGTTCTGTAAACAAATACACCGGATGTGACGCAATTTGTTAGCGCGCGAGCGTCGAAAGGCACGTGACACTGTTTTCCTTCTCTGCACGGCAACTTGTAAATATAAGGCAAGTAGTCGGCTAGTCAGCTAGGTTAGCTTTGTTTGTTTTTGAATGTGGCTTAGCCTAAGTATTAGTTTAATCTCTCTTTCCCTGCATTGTGATTTAGTATCTCATTCAATTTAGAAGCAAGTGTCATTTGAACCAGAATTTTAAAAGCGAAAGAGTTTTCTCATTTGCGGAGGAAAGAACGAAATGCAGAATTAGCCACCCTGCTAGCTACTGCTATACGACAACGGGGCCGACATTTTGGAAAGGGCAGGATGATACCTGTAAACTAATATGAACAACTTGTAAATATAAGATATTTCATTTTCAGTTATAATTTTTGGCAGCGTATGAACGTGTAAAGTATGGTTGTGGGTAATATTGTGTTTGATATGTTGAGCAAGACAGAATAAGAGTTAATAATAATAAAATAAATGCAAATTTGGCCAAAATGTCAAAACAACATATAGATGCACTGAACTCCACTACATCACTTATTTAAACAAATTATTATTAATTAATATTAATTCTGGCTGCACTGTGCCCTCCAACCTCCAGGATCCGGGTTCGATACCCACCTCGGGTCTGTGTGTGTTGAGTTTGCATGTTCTCCCCGTGCTTGGTCAGTTTCCTCTGGTTACTCCAGTTTTCTACCACAGTCCAAAGTCATGCAGATTGGGGTAATTGCTGTTCCCAAATTGGCAGTAGTGTGTATGTGTCTGTGCCCTGCGATGGATTGGCAGCCCATCGCCTCGCCAAGTCTCCTGAAATAGGCCCCAGGCCTCCGTAACCCTATACTGTACACAGAATAAGTGGTGCAGAAGAAGAATAAATGAATAATATTAATTCTGCTGCAAATCCACAAACTAACAACTCAGTTTACTGTATCTATGACTTTGGATTAAAAAAAAAAAAAAAATCAATCAATAACCAACCAACATTTTGCTTTTTATAATTATTTGGCTAACAATTAGGCTTCTGTAACCAAGCAATAAGAGCATTAGACACATTCTTTGGACACTTAAAAGTATATTTTACAATAACTGCTTTGGTCTGTACATTGTCCCATACTGTAAGGTCTGTATGGGATTTGGCCCCAGGGCCAGGGGTAGCTCAGTGGTTAAGGCATTGGACTACGGTTCGGAAGATCCCAGGTTCAAAACCCCCACAACCACCAAGTTGCCACTGTTGGGCCCTTGAGCAAGGCCCTTAACCCTCAACTGCTCAGATGTATAATGAGATAAAAATGTAAGTCGCTCTGGATAAGAGCGTCTGCCAAATGCCTAAATGTAAATGTAAATGGATTTGACACAAATAAAAGTGACCTTGTTTATTGTTGATTTAAGACTCATGTCACAGTATATTTTCATGGCTCTGTTGCAACAGATTAAACTCATCTTCTTATAAAAATGCATATTAATAAGATGAACACAAGAGTATGACCTCATTGAGACTCCAGGACAACAAAAGTAGAACATCCTGGCTCAGCAAAAGTAAAGTATCTTTTGCGTGTGTGCATCTGTCTATTCTAAATCCGACATATTCTGCTTCAGACATGGGAAGTGTAGCTTATGGGTGATTATCACAAAGCTATGAATCCAGACAGTGTGTCCAATGCTGTAAGATGCCTTATCTGCTTGAACACATTCAGAGGGCAGCCAGTGGCGAGTCCACAACACTGTGAACACTTCTACTGCCTCGACTGCATCACAGAATGGGCCAAGGTAAGTAAGATGTTCAAATAATTCTACTTTTATTAATTCTGTCTCGTTACATAGGGTTTTTTTTTTCATTGTGAACAACTGCCTTGTGATTTGCAGGTTATTTATGCAAGCTGTTTGTGTCAACACAGAATATTCCAATAGTTTCTTTTTTTTTTTGTACAGATTACAAATTCTTGCCCTGTAGATCGCCAGAAATTTACTGTCCTCTACCAGAGAAGTTGCATTGAAAGGACTATTCAGAAAATAGTAAGTCAAATGAATTAATACATTTTATATACACTGGTTGACCAAAAAACAAACTAACAAACAAAAAAGGCACAAACTTTAATATTTTTCTAAACCGCTTTGATTACGACTGTGGCATAATTTTGATAAGCTTATGCAATGTCACAACATTTATTTCCATCCAGTATCAGAATAATTTCTCTCCAAGATCTGCCACTGTTGGGTCCTTAAGCAAGCTCCTTAACCCTCAACTTCTGTATAATTAGATTGTATAATGAGAGAAATGTAAATCACTCTGGATAAAAGCATCTGACAAATTATGTAAATGTTTTTAGATTACAGTGAAGCCACCTGATAGTCAGTGCCTCAATGCTTTCATAGAGGATGAAAGCATTGAGGCACTGACTGTGTGTGAGGAGTGTGGCAGGAGTGACCAGAGACACGTGATGCTCCTCTGCACTGCCTGTGACTCAAGGTGAGACCTAAAAACCCTTTGCTGCACAGCTTAGCATTCTTTAAACCATGGTTTAGAACCATCTCTGCAGTACTGATAAAAAAAGGATGGTTGCAGTAAGCAAGTTGTTTTTTCAGTAGTAACGCTGATTTAAGTTTTCCGACCAGGAAGCTTTCTACTTTTTTAGAACGTTTTTTCAAGTTAACATGGCAAGAGTGTCTTTTTTCCCTTATCTGTCCTAACATTAAGAAAGAAAAAAGATTGATGCTGTTGAGTTTGAACATGAGTGAAAATGTGAGCAAACCTGTTTCATGGACAATCCAAGGAGTACAAAAAGTAAATGTACCTATAATCAAAATAAAATACAATGTTGTTTAATAATAACAATGAATAAATGTAACTAATGCAGATTGCTGCTAAGTAGTAAAAAGGTTACTGTACACTTGCTAATACTTGCTGTCATTGAACAATAATCAACTTAGGATATTTGATATCCGCTTCGGTTCCCTTAACAGCATCCTGTCATTAATTAGTTTTTTACAAGAGTATGCTCCGTCAAGTTTGATTCCTTACACATCACACAGATCCAATTAAAGCAGAGAAACCTGGAGGTATAACACAAATCAATCTAAAAGTCCTCCCTGTGTGTTTTGATCTTGAAAGGTTCCATATAACCTGTCTCAGTCCTCCTTTGGGTACAGTAACAGCTGAAGATTGGTTCTGCCAAGAATGTGCCACTGAAGACAGTCACACAAATGACAGTTTCTCTAGAGAAGAGAGCGAAATAGCTGAGGCTGAAATGATGGATCTGCTATCTCAATTCGTTCCGACGTCCAGTCGTCTCAGACCTTCCACTTCGGCCCAGCGTGCTGCTTCTGTCCCACCTCGCAGAAGCGCGAGAGTGCAACAGCACGGCAGCAGAACACACCTCGCTCTTCCTCACACAGTCCAGGTTACTTTTTCCAGATTACCATTATCATCAATTAATTTTTTTTATTAAGGTATTTTTCAAAACTTAACTTAAATAACATGTTTGATTTATTTTACAGCATGTGCCCAGATATCTTTTGAAGTCAAGCCGGACTAATTCCGAAGACGCCACAACAAGCAGCCTTATACTAAACACCAAGAAAAGGGGCAGGAAAGACACCTACAAGAACACAAGAAGACGGACAACAGATAAATCCGATCCTGTGTAAGGGTGCTAAACAATAATAATTAAAAAAACAGACTTAAATGTTTTGCAACCGGCCACAAGATGGCAGCAATCTTCTTGCTAAAACGGTATTTACGCTTGGACTTTGAGAACTGAAAACTCTTTCTAAAAGTTCAAACATTCAAACAGAGAAAGTTTTGTCATTGACAGGATTTGTGAAATTTAAATGTGTTATAACATTCAAAGTATATAGTGTATTTAGTATATTGTGCTATAATATTCAAAGCAGCACCGTAGACACTACAACAAAGCAAAGTTTCTGGTCATTAAAAAAAAAAAAGTAACAAATACCAAATTACCCTGTGGTGTATTTATTTACTTACTTATTCACTCACTCACTGACTAAAGGGTTGTTCTGTTGATGAATTAATGTGTTTTAAACAGTAAAATTTCACAAGGTCCAATTTCTCTATGCTTATTATAGACTACTACAATGTAGGTTTGCTGAAGCATTATACATTCAATAAGTCACATGACAGAAACTGAAACAGATACTGTACTATGATGCATTACGAAGCTATTTAACAAAAAAGGCTAGATTAAATTCCTTCCTGCTTAAACCCTGAGCTAACAAGTTTAATTTAACAAGCAACTTTTACAAGGCTAACTCTGGGAAATACCAAGATACATTCAATTAAAAATGTAATGATTAGAATTTGGGAAAATAAAGGGTTAAGGCTTGTTTCAGTGCTTGATGACGTCAGTATGATACTCCTGCTGTGAGGAGTGATAAGGAAGTATTTTCTATTTAGACAAAGGGAAACTGAAAGGAATAGTCAAAGCCTGTGTGCCGGCTTATTGTCAACATGTCTCATTATAATGGTAAGTGCTGTTTAATTTTCTTTAAAATCTGTAACTATACATAAATAAAACAGAATTCATTTAGAATAAACCATTTTATAAACTGAAACGAAGTTACTGACTTTCAGATTGCCAGCAAACCTATATTCTCCTGTCAGCTTCAATTCATCCTCGGCTAATGACTGAACTTCTTTTAGTTACGTTTTACTTTTAATGTCAGCGTTTAATGTTTATATATTTGCCAAGTCATTGCCATGGCTTGATGTTCATTATACATATTTGTCAAATGTGAAAATCTGCTGAAATTAAAAGAAGCTTAACATTCTTGTTTTTGTCATTTATGTTACATTAGGCTATTCTAACAGAATGGAGGTAAACTTGGCAGGAAATAGACTGAAATCACTCCCTGCTGATTTGCTTAGGAAAGGCAAAGATGTGGAGAAGGCAGACCTACAGAAGAACAAACTTAAGGAAGTAAATAAAATCTCCTGTTTGTCGAACTTGACGGAGCTCAATCTGGGCCGGAATGAACTTGTCGAGTTTCCTAAAGAGATTAGCGAGCTAAAGCAGCTCGTCAGACTGTACATGAATCAGAACAATATCAAGAGCATACCTGAGAATGTGTTTCCCTCTTTGAAGAAACTTCAGTTTTTAAAGATAAACACTAACAAGCTCAGCCAGTTACCATCAGACATGAACAAGTGTGAAACCCTCGTCTACCTAAACCTGTCCAACAACTGTCTGAAAGAGGTGCAGCCTCTAGTGGGTCTTGGTCGACTAAGTGAGCTTTATGTGGACAACAACAAGCTGACAGAACTTCCACGCGCTCTTTTCCAGTCCCATTTGGAAAAATTCAAAGCAAACAACAACCCACTTAGAAAGCCTCCTGAAGCAGTATGTGTAGGTGGTATAAAGGGCATTCAAAGCTACTTTGAGATGTTAGAAGCAAGTTCGCCCACTATTCGTGCTATTAAAACAATGTTCCTGGGGTCCTCTATGGCTGGGAAATCCACTGTGTGTCGCAGTCTGAGGCATAAACGCCCTGTAGAGGTGGCTGAAGATGATCGCACTGTGGGTATTGAAATTCATCATGTCTTCAATGCAGATGAAGTTCGCTTCATCTTTTGGGACTTTGCAGGACAAGAGGAATACTACTTTACTCACCATGTCTTCATAACACCCCAGGCCTTTGTCATTCTTGCTGTTGATCTTTCCAAGTATTTAACAATGCTTTTTATAATAATTTTTTTTTTAATGACACCCTGTGGTTTGTATGAGTTTTTGTTGATCACAGCTAATGTTTTATCAGGTATGATGCTGAGTCTTTCAGAGAGAAAGTGGGCTTTTGGATCAGCAATATACAGCTCAAGGTCCCAAATGCAGTGGTCTTGCTATTGGGCACTCATGTTGACTGTTGCACCGATCAGACGGAAGTACATGACAAGAAGGAAGACATTAAGAACAGGGTCAGGCAAATGCAGTCAGAGCGAAAAGATAGCTTGGAGCAGCAAAGAAAGAACCTTAAAGATTTAGAGGACCCTTCACTGGTTTCTGAGCAGATGACTGCTATTGAGCAACTTGAAGAATACAAATTACAGGTAAACACATACATACCTTACAATATATGGACAAAGGTATTCGGCCAAACCTGTTATTTATTGAATTCATTTTCCATACCGCATTATCCTGTATACAGAGTCGCAGGGGGCCTGGAGCATATCACAGTAGACTTAGGGCACAAGCCGGGGTACTCCCTGAACAGGGTAGTATATACACACACTACGGGCAATTTGGGAATGCCGATTCGCCAAATCTGCATGTCTTTGGACTGTGGGAGGAAACAGGAGAACTAAGAGGAAACCCACCAAGCTGGGGAGAGCATACCTCAGTGCAAGGCTGCCCCCTTATCCCCAGTGAATGTCAATCTTAAAGCTTTAGCTTAACAAGACATCTTAGACAATGCTATGCAATGGCAACAGTTTAGAGAAGGCAACAGTCTATTCCAACATGACTGCATCCAAGTGCGCTAAGCTATATAAGCTAAGCTATTGATTCAGTGTGGAAGAACTTGACTGGCCCGCACAGAGCCCTGACCTCAACTCCATTGAGCACCTTTGGGATGAACTGGAACGGGGACTGGAAACTTCAAAGGGGGGACCAACTCCATACTGCATTTGTATATACTGTATGTATTTGTATATATGTCATTGCAGGTTTGGCCAAATACTTTTGTCCATATAGTATACATGCATATATGTCCATACATGAATACAACTTTATTTTGTATTTATTTGGGTTATCTTTGTGTAACGTTAAAATGTCTTTTAACGTTATACAAAGATAACCTGAGTAAATACAAAATGCAGGTGGTAAATGATGGTTTCATTTATTAAGGGAAAAAAGCCGTCCCCTGCTGACCAAAAAAAATTGCACATGCTCATCTTACATTTGCCAAAAAATATCTTGATTATGCCCAACACATTATGATTAAATATTCTGCGGACTGATAATAAAAAGTTTGAAAGGTGTTTGTCCTGTTACATGTGGCATAAAACTAATAAGCATTTTATAAAAAGAAAATCATACCAACAGTCAGAGTTCTGAATGAATGTTGCTGACTTAAAACAATTTTGCATAGAAGAGTGGGCCAAAATAAAAAAAAAAACTAAACAGTAAAATTTAGTATAATTTTTTACTTTGGTTATCTTTGTGTATTATTGAATTAAATTAGTCATTTACGTATGACAAATATGCAAAAAACTAAAAGAGCATAGAGAGGAAAAAATCCCTTTTACTGCGCTGTATATGTATCTGTGTACAGTATATGCACAGATCAGGAAAACTCTGACGCAGGGCATGGAGTCTTTGCACTTGTATTTGGCACCAAGATGTAAGCAGCAGATCTCTTAAGTCGTGAGGTGGGGTCCTCCATCGTTTAGACTTGTTTTCCAGCACTTGCCACTGATTTTTAGTTGGATTGAGATTTTGGGAATTTTAAGGCCTTGAGTGCTGCGTCACAGTCCTTAAACCTTTTTTCATTATTGCAGCGTGGCAAAGCACGTTTACCCGCTGAAAGAGGCCACTGTAATTATGGAATACTGTTGACATAAATGGTGTGTACTTGGTCTGCAATAATGTTCTGGTAGGTGGTCATGGTAACATCCACATGAATGCCAGTAGAACTTTGTCTAGAGCATCAAACTGCCTCTGCTGGCTTGCTTACTTCCCATACTGCATCCAGGTGTCACCCCTTCCTCGGATAAGATATTCACAAGCACCTTGCCCACAACATAAGATCAATTAACTTTTTTCCATTTCTCCATTGTCCAGTTTTAATATTCGCATGTCTATTGTAGGTCCAGCAGCTCTGTACACAGCAAGCTGTAATGCACTGTGTTTTCTATCATGGCCAGCATTCAGTTTTTCAGAAAATTGTGCAACTGTAGCTCTTCTGCAGGATTTGTTCTAGCCTTCATTCCTTGCACGCCTCAGTGAGCCTTGGTGAACCCATGACCCTTACATCGGTTTACCGATTGTCCTTCCTTTGAACGATAAAATGTAAGTCCTGGCCACTGCAAACAAGAAACACTCTCCAAAACCTGGTGTTTTGGAGATGCTGTGACCTAGTCATCTAGGACCTCTGTAGTCCAACTAGGGTCCTTTACAAGTGCATTCACAAACTACCACAAGTGGCCTAATCTGCCCTGAGGAGGGAATCGAATTTGTTTCATTTCACCTGTCAGTGGTTTTAATGTTGTGTCTAACGGGCGTAAATATAAATACTGGTCACCCACCTAACAATAATGTTAATAATCGTGATTTTCTTGTTACAATGTATGGTGCCAAGGTGTGGGATATTATGTTAACTTGTTGTGTAAATCATTTGAAGTTTAAGTGTTGGAAGCAGAGAAGCGAAAAATGGGTGTGCTTAAGGATCTGAGAAAGGTTGACAACAGCCAAGTTGGGATTGGTAGACAACTGGGTCAGAGCATCTCCAACGTGGTCCAAGGAAGGGCAACCAAGGCTTATTGAAATGCTTTGGGAGCAAAGGCCAGCCCGTATGGTCCAATACTGAAAAAATTACTGCTAGCTATATTAAAAATGCACAGATTGTACCTAAGACTATACAGTATTTTAAGCAAAGGGTTGTTTCATTAATTACTGTTTACTGATTTTTTGAGGACACCCTTGCTTCTCATCATTTATTTGCATGTGCCAAAGACTTTTATTGCAAATATTGTATATACTTAGCAGCATATGTACTTTCCTGTATAACATTTCTTATGCATATGTAGGTACTTGATCTTCTTGCCATTGACTGCAAGAAATCTGAGGATATTAATATGTTACAAGACTATATCAACCAAGTAGTCTTGGACACAGACAAATTTCCTTTTACGGAACAAGTTCTACCACAATGCTATATGGATGTGGAAAAAGCTATTCAGGCCAACTTGGACAGTGGCAACATTCCTCAACATGGTGAGTGTCTACATTTTAATATTAATGTGCTCATCATAATATATATTCAGTTCTGATGTTGTGTGCATTTCTATAGGAATAGTTACTCATAGGGACATCCTGGCACACCTAACTGCTAGTCATAATGAACTGGACCTTGATTCCATTCTTCAGTACCTCCACAGAACTGGAATTATTATGTGGTACAGAGATATCACAGACTTGAAGGATGTTGTGTTTGTACAACCATCATTTCTTATCTCATTGTTCAAGGTTTGTTATGAAAAATCCAAGTAACCCCCCCCCCCAAAAAAAAAGATTTCTTCTACTTCTACTAGCAGATCTATTTCCCAATCTGTATGTTTTATTTTTTCCACAGGCCATTGTTAGGCATGATTTGGTTAATATGCTGAAACTGATTTCAAGGAGTGATCTGATGAAGGAGAACTCCCTCGAAAAGCACAGAGACAAATGGATTAAAGACTTCGAAAAGAGAGCAACACTGAGCAATGTGGCCATAAGAATGTTGGTGCGTGCAGAACTCAAGCGGTCAGGTGTTGATGACGACGAGCTGATTGAGGACATAGTCGGTACCAAGATGAAGCCTGGTAACCTTATCAGCCTGCTAAGGCACTTTGATGTTTGTCTACCAACCAAAGAAAGTGTTCAACTCAACCCCACAGCTCCGGAGTTCTGTCCAAAAAAAAAATGGGAGCCATCAAGCTCTGATGTGTATCAACCAAACGGAGCCTGTCTTTTCCCGAGCTTCCTTCATAGCGAAAATCAGGAAGTAACGCAGAGGTGGGGACAGGACAACCTGGAAGACATCGTTGTGCAAATTTACTTCCTCCCTGAGATACCTCATGGATTCTTCCATAGGTATTATTTAATATGGTTAAATATTATTAGCCATACATTTTATTTTCTGTAACAATTTACCAATTTTTTGTTTTACTGCACCTTCCACAAAAGGGAACAGACTTTTAGAAGATTGTATTTTGTTTATTTCTGTTCCTTACAGGCTGCTCATCAAGATATGCTCGATTTACTTTGCCTACTCGATCGGAAAAGAGCAGGGGCTTTTTACCTGTGGAAACAGACGTATACTCATCAGAGAGCATGCTCGTACTGCGGATCAGTTAATTGAGATCCGGGGGAAACACAGTGATTGTAAGTATGTTTATTCCATCTATTGCTTAAGAAAGCAGAGGTTTGAAAAAATATTTAGTTGTGCCCAAAATGCTTCACTCACCTAAAATTAAATGGTAAAAAGAAGACATTTTTATTTAGTAATAATGCTGTAAGTTCAACAACACTAACAAAGAAAATAGAAGAAAATGATGAGGAATCACACAGTTTCATTGAAACATATAATGAATAGAAGAAAAACTACACAAACCAAAAAACTTATTTTGTACACTTTCCACACAGGCACCTCACGGTCATATCAACTTCTGCTCTTGTCTTTCTGTTAAGTGAAAGATTTTTGCAAATATGATTCCCCTCTCAGAACTTTTCTTTTTAAAGTTCACATACTGTATTATGCTCTGTTTTAAGAAGGTTAATAAAATACTTAGAGGTCTCCAAAATGCATCTGTTAATTTTCCAGCTGAAATACAGTGGATTTTTCTACCCGATCAGAATGCAGGGATGCCTCCCTACTGCAGTTAAGAATCACTAGCTGCTAAACTGCTTATGGCTAACCTACCATCTCTATACAACTTATTCGATACATTTTCACTGAAAGGCTTGAGTCTACCCCAGGGGACAAAGCGGGATACACACCAGATGGGGTACCAGTCCATCTCAGGGCATAAGCATGCACACACTTACACTCAATCACACACTTCAGGGAATTCAAAAACACCATTTAGCCTACCTTGCATGTCTCTGTGGAAGGAAACCAGAGACTGTGGGAGGAAACCAGAGCACCCAGAAAGAACCCACCAAGCACGTGAAAATAATGCGACCTCCATGCACTCAGACCCAAAGTTGGGACAAACTCTTGACCCTGGAGGTGCAACAAGCCACAGTGCTAACTCCATGCCCTCAGACCCAAAGTCAGGACTCAAACCCTTGACCCTGGAGGTGCAACAAGCCACAGTGCTAACTCCATGCACTCAGACCCAAAGTCAGGACTCAAACCCTTGACCCTGGAGTTGCAACAAGCCACAGTGCTAACTCCATGCACTCAGACCCAAAGTCGGGACTCAAACCCTTGACCCTGGAGGTGCAACAAGCCACAGTGCTAACTAATATGCCACCATGCTGACCAACCCTTATTTACTGTATCTCTAAAAAAAATTGCACCCAGAGAAGTGCAGTGCTGGATTGGATAAAATCTGATGTTTGTTTAAACCCTGGCCAATACAAAAATGGAAGGGAATGCCTGAATCTGTATGTCTAAAAATGAATAAAAAGATTTAGCATAATAGGTCCTGAATATTCCTTGTCTTGCATTAAGGTTTTCATTGCTTGTTCTTTTGTGTATTTCAGTTTCCACATCAGCAGATATCCAAAAAGTGTGGGATATGATAAAGGTGGTGATGAGGCGCCTGGCTGAGCTCACTCAGCAGTGGAGAGGTCTGTGCCAGTATGTGCACAGCCCGTGTAAACAAAGGGGCTGTGAAGAGTTTTTTGAGTGGCCGGATTGGCAAGACTGGATTGATCCTAATGCATGTGAAAAATTTAACACGTATGTTACTGTTTAGTGCATTTACTGTTCTTTTCATAGATGGCTTATTTATTTATTTATTTATTTATTTTTAAGTGATTTATTTTATGTGGGTACAAATCAGAGTCATGATAAATGGCTCAACACTGGCCTTTAAGGGTTGTAACTCATAATCCTTCATTTACTAGTACAGCTGATGGTAAAGTAATTTAAAAAGAAAACATTGTGCTGATAAATATGGACTTACTTATTTATGAATTACTTGGCATGTTTTAAAGGCACCACAATGCATAACTGCACTGTGTGTTCATTTTAACAGGAATCCAGAGGAGAGAATGTCTTGTAGTAATGGGCACTCTCGCAGAACTGAACTGCTGTTCCCTGATAGGTAATCTTCATCATAAAGACATTTCAATTTGTATAAACTGTTACAAAAACTACAGTGGTGGCCAAACCTATTAAGACAACATATGCCATGTATTATAATTCTCCCTGTGTGCAAAAACAGGTGATGTCATTAGTCTATGTGGCTGAAGAATTTTACTAGGTAACTGAAAAACTAGTGAAAAATGGGTTGGTAATGGTGACAATGGTATTCAGCTTCTGGATCCATGGCCTGGGCCATCTCCAGATCCAAACTCATTAGAAAACTGTTGGACAGTGGTGATGAAGGCAGTAGTAGTCAAGAAACCATCATGATCTTTAGGATGCAAGGGAGCAATCAAGCAGCATGGATTAAGTATGAAGGATGTATTCTATGACCAGCCGAATCCAGCAGGTTTTAAAGCATAAAAGTCTTCATAGCTATTTCATTGCATAAAATAACAAATTATTCTTGCTATCGTGATTGTCATTATTTAAAAATTAAAAATGTCAAAAAAATGTCATAGAATTTTTTAAAAAACATATAATTTTTGTAGCACATTTGTAGCAATATGTTTGACACCACTGTATATAACCTATGTAAATTTCAAAATCTTTTTTTTTTAATTACTCCTGAAGCTGTGTAGGTCTGAAGAATTGACACCTGAAAATGCCACCTGCCTGAACCACTGTTGTCTGTTGACATCATCACAAGATTGTACCTTTCACATATATGTGTGTGTAGAGAGAGAGACTTATTTTACTTGTGTGGTTGTTTCTATATTGGACTGTCCTGTACAAGCCTTTAAACATTTGCTAAGAGAATATTCAGTCCAGTAGAGGGTGCTCTTTGCTTAATTAAAGTCTGGGGTTTTCCTATTTATTTTCTTCTTTGGGAAGTCTCTCTACCTTTATTTATTTAATAAAGAACCAAGAGTAAACTATGTGAAACAATATGTTTTTGATGAACACGTTATACACTATAGTGGGTGTAAAGGTACATGATTTCTTGTGTTTTATGCAGAATGAAAGTTTTGGCCTAAAATTAAAATACTACTCAAGCATTAATTCATTATTAATTGGTCACATTAAGACCTCTTATTTCTGTGCATTTCTTTAACAGCTACTTAGAAACAAGACACTTCAGGTCTCCATTAGCTGTTGCACTTACTGATCATACGAAAAGTGTTCAAGTCAAACTTGGGCTTGTGATTAAATTTCTCATGGTTGAAGGTGTAAAACTGGTTCACATTTACAGAATACTTCAAGCACAGTACAATGATGAGAAAGAGTTGGATATAAAACATGGGAAATATTACAAAACATTTTTTAAAAAAAAGGCCATGAACGATGATCACGGCCGAAATGACTTTTATGATTTGTTTTGCAACTACAGTTGTTTATAATGTTGAATGGTAGAATAATAATAAGAATGATGCCCAGCTAAATTTTGAGGCAGTGCAAATTAATGAGAGATTATGTTAACACTGGTCAGAAAGCCTTAATTTTTTTGCCAAATTATAAACAATATGTATTTTTTGTGCATAAAACTAGACAAATAAAATACTTTGTATATATTGTATGGATTGTTATATAGCAAACAGATGTATTATAGGTTCACCAAATCTTAAAAATAAACTAATGAATTCATACATTTTATCTACAGTTTGCAATAAATAACAACAATAATAAATATGAAGAGGTCCAGAGGTATGATTTTAACATATAATAAAGCTCCAAGGTTGGCTAAAATGCCCAACTTCTGTGGTCTCTTTATAACATGCTTATGTTATCGTATTACCAATCTAAAGCTAATACTCACTAAAGCTCTCCACAAAAGAAAAGGACCATAAGTGCTGTATGTATTTGAATATTTTAGATATGCTGTAAATTAACACTATGTTTGGCACGTCTGGTTTTCAAACAGTCCAACTGTATTAGATGCATAAGTAGTGGAATATGAATGTCACTTTTCCATGAGGCATATCATCGCATTCCAATGCATTGTGTCACAACTGTGTCACACCCTTACTCTCATCCTTACTTCAAGTGACATTAATTATGTGTTACAGTTTACCCAGCTGTAAGTTACCCAGAGTCCCCTGGCATATAGACTTCAGGCCTCCTGTGACCCTGTACAGGATAAGTGGTACAGAGAATGAGTGAGTGACTGAGAGAATTTACCCAACAGACACTTCTCATACAGTAAAAGTTGATAAAGTGAAAAGCTTCCTCTATCTAACCAAT
Organism: Clarias gariepinus; assembly: GCF_024256425.1. NCBI lineage: Eukaryota > Metazoa > Chordata > Actinopteri > Siluriformes > Clariidae > Clarias > Clarias gariepinus. Next base: position 11,281,446 of record NC_071102.1, read on the forward strand.
AAAAAAAAAAATAATAATAAAAAAATATATATATATATATATATATATATCTTTAGCAGTCTGTTGCTTAGTGTCAATACCGGACAACACTAGAACATATTGTGGCGTCCTTTCGCACGAAAACATTTTCTCTGGACCTTAAGTACATTAAATACAGTAGTAGTGTGGTTACAGGCTAGTTTAAACAAATATATTAAACATGTTTTTGGCTTTCAACAACTTAGCATCTTCTCTTGACAGGTGCTGATTGTATTTGGTGATTAATAACCAGTACATTCCACTTGTCCTAAGTGACTAATCATCTGATTATGTAACAGAAGCACTTGTTAAATCCTTGGCTAAAGTTATACCACTAGAAATAAGCAAACTTTTATCTCATTGTGATTTATGACACACTCTCCTGTTATTTGGTAAAACAAGTTCTCAGGGAGTTTTTGAATTTTGTCATGATTAACATGGGTACATAGTTTTCCAAAATGACATGCATTAACTTGCCTGACACAAAAATTATGGTTGTAGTGTAAGCTTATGGGGTTTAAACTGCTTCAATGCTTTTCTCCGTTTAGAGAACAAGCTGAGGTGAGCGAAGTGCAGTGAAGGGGATTTGGAATTGAGTGTCCGAAAAATGGCTGACGTGAGTCTGATCTATACAATTCTTGTTCTGATTCAGCAGGGTTTTTTTTTTGTGAATTGGTTTTCTTAGCCATTAAATACACTTGTGCTTGGCTTAAACTATTATGCCAAGCACAAGTGTATTTAATGGCTAAGATAAACAAACAATTAATTGACCAATCAATCAATCAACCAATAAATCAATCCATTAATTGATTAACTAATTGGTTAATTTATTAGAACATGCATTTGTCTAATCATTAAATTGTTTGGTCAAGATCAAGAGCTTTAGGTAACGTTTACATCAAACATCAGCATGAAGAAAAAAAGTGTGACTTCTGTGACTATGATTGTAGCATGGATATTGATACCAAAACTGCTGATCTGATATTTGCACCCATACAATCTTACACAAAATAGTGCGAAAAGCAAAAAGGCATTCTTTTTCAATACTTTTAGTTCTAGGTTAGGTCAGTTGGAATTCAAGAATTTCTTGTAGTTCATAATTAATATATGTTTTTAAATATAAGCATACATTTTTTCTTTGATTATTTTAACTTTGGGGTACACACTGCTGATGATATTGACAATTCCAGCATAAGGAACAACATTTCCTGAAAGTCAGAAAAAAAAAACCATCTTGTTTCTCTGGAAATATTTGACCAGCTGTCCAAATGCTTTTATAGGCTACACAAACTCAACTCAGGGTAATAATTTATTAAGAAACAACAGAGTTGTTGCTGGGTGTTAATAAAACAAAAAAAATAAATGAAGATTTGCTCCTTTGTTTTGAGGTTAATGCTGTGCAATTCTTTAATGATCGGGGTTAATGTCTGGGAATCATTATTACAATACTCTTTAAACTCAATCCCTTAACTAAAAAATGAGAAGAAACTCAGTTTATTATAATAATAATAATAATAATTATTATTATTATTAAAGTACTTTTTTTAAGACACTACATTTTTGCAGACACTGCAGCTCACAGATTTCTTTTACCTTTCTGATCTGTCACTCGAACGAACTGTATAGATTTGTGTAGATTAGACCCATATAGCATTAGGCAACTAAGTAACAACAATAAAAACAAAAGTCAGTTGTTACTGTTATTAGTTATACGGCTGGCGCTGTAGTTTGATGATTTGAAGATCTGAGGATCCGGGTTTGAGCCTCACCATTAGTGGGTTGCCAAACTCCATACTGCATACTCCAATCACTGCGTGCAGTGCTGGTCCCAAGCCTGGATAAATTGGGAGCGTTGTGTCAGAAAGGGCATCCAGGTGAAACCTGTGCCAAGTTGTGTGTGGAACAGATGGTCTGCTGTGGCGACCCCTCGACAGGAGCAGTGAAAAAGTTTCTAAATATTACCATTAACTTTATTATGACCTAATGGTCCAACAAGGTACAAGACATACAAAGACATCACTTAACATAAGCTTCAAAAGGAAAAGTAACAATGTTCATGTACCAGTAGCTCCATTGCTGGGACGGATAACGAACAGTACTGAATCTTACCCTGGACAGGACCAACATGGTCTTATTTACTGATGCACATAGACAGTAACTCCCGCATGCAATCAAATCTGCATGCAAGGATGTTTGCTTCAGCAAATTCTGAGCTCTAACTTGCAGCACTGCCATGAATATGAATAACATCATCAGTCCTTTTCATCAGTAATAAAATGCCCAATATATTTTATTACATTTATTACAGATCATTGCCCAACAATTAAAAAAAGGAAAAGTTCAGTGTCTGATCCTCTTAAGCACCGCAATCTTATTAGCTTTTACTGTATATTTGATGTCATTTTCAGGTCTGTAAACAGAGCAGACAGTAAACAGCTGCTGAAAACCAGAACTACTTGGAGTCAAAATAAGAAGATAATCTGCATGCGTAAGGTGATTCAGACAGTAACATATAATGCATCCAATAAGAGCATTCAACTGCTTGGACAGATTGTCAATATAAAGATTGAAAGGGGCCAAAATACCATCTTGTCTAATCACCTACACAAAATGGGGATGACACTCTGGCCCCATTTTACCTGCACTGAATGGCATAGCAAAAAGAGAGAGAGAAAAAAAAACATAAAATTTAATGTGTTTGCAATTTTATTTCATGCACATACAGTATGCACAAGTCTACGATATGATTAGCTTTAAGAGGAGTTAATGAATTCAGTCATGTTAAACAAAATTCCAGGACTTTAGATATACTGAAGTCTTGAACGTTGGCCAGCTTAATCTTTACTGGAAGAACAAAACAGACAACATTGACAATAGTCTGGCAATAGTCCATGAATAAAAAAGCCAGTAAAGCAAGAAGAGGAGCAGTCCTCGGGTTAGCATATTTAAGATGTTCAGCAAAAATATAACAAATCCAAACCACTTGATTTATTTGACAGCTTTTTGATAGCTTGGTTCGCTACAGTTGAATAGTGAATTGTTCAATATTGTCAGGTACCAGAAATTCTTTCATGACATGTTTTACATTTATTAAAACACATACATTTCTTGACATATACAATCTGTGACTTTATTGCACATCATTTTCTTGGCCAAAGAATCAGCTCTTATAAACTGCCCATTTTTATAAATGAAGCAGATGGTGTACTTACGCTGTATTTTCATTAGTGTGCTTCTTGTAGTCAAACATTCAGGCTTCATCTGGGTATCCTGGCTTCCATCCATCATTTAAACGCCTCTTGGGCATCAGCATGAAACCTCGCTACATATTAATTTCTTCTTGGCCTTACATTAAGTGTAGTATGGCTTACTGCCTACATACATACAGAGAGCATTCTACAGCCTTGTACGTTCTACAAGGCAACAAAGAAATGAAGGTAGTTCTCATAACTGTGTTCTGTTATTTTGCACAACAAAAGTCCTGGTTTGACTCATACAAATCTGTATTACACTATAACCTATTATTAAGCAGTTTTCTGACTTGATGCATCCTCAAGTACTTTGCTTAATTTCATTTGCATGCATTTTTAATTTTCTCATGACTCCAATGCTATATAGAAATGAATAATTGGTGTTAAAATTATCTTCCAGTTCAAGTTGTTCAAAAACATCATAAAGTTTTAGTGTTTTGGTATAGTTTTTTTTTATAGTATCGTAAATATATAAATAAATTCTATATTCATTATTTCCTTTTTGACTCTCTGGTTGATATCATCTAGTGCATGGACATCATGCAACAACATTCTTACATTTACAAAAATGTTTTAGTGTTTTTTAAAGCCCTCTTAAACCTTTCACTAATCCAGTGAGGTGGTGGACTGTAATTTCCTCCTGATGAGGTGAATGTTCACAGGAAACCACGGCACTGTCATTACCTTCTTTCCCTCTGAGGGAATACCCACAAGCTCTTTCAGTTGGGCAAATTCTCTTGGTGATTGACACAGTTCTTTATGTTCTTGAATTTATGGATACTGTTCAGTCTGTGGTTTTCTAAATAAAAATAATAAGAACTTACACAAACCCTGATGTTACATTACATTATGTGCTATAAAGAGATACTGCGATTAGTGCCATATTAGCTTTTTTTTTTTTTTAACCCACAAGTGCAGAATACTGTATAGTCACCTTGGTACTAGCAACTATACATTACTAGCTGTAATGTATGGGCAAATTCCTGCAGGCAAAGCTTTCTGCAGTTACTATAATGAATTTCACCCTAGCTTGGTAATTGTCTCCAATGTCTTCCCACAGGCTGGGGATTTCCAGATACAGTATTCTCTCTCACTATCAGCTGAAGCCACAGAGGCAAAATATTGTGTGATGGTCTTCTTGATGTTTGAACCATTCTCACGAATGAGGTAATTAAGATTATACCGTATTCCATCTCCAGTGTTAGAGGCACTGTCACAAATTAGAATAACAGACAGTAGTTATGGGCGTTTCATTTCCATCAAATGAGCTGTCACTCATAGCAATCCACACACTTAAGTTTACTGTGACAGAGAGAGTGTCTGCCTTCTCTAAACTCAAATGTATCGGGCACTTTTTTCTTAGATGCTAGCACAGTTACATACTCATATCCTCAAATGACATCAACTAGTGACAAGAGGTGATTGTAAGGAAAGATCTGGTCCTTTATTCTTCTCATTTATTGCTTTCTTTCTTTAGATGGCTCAAGATATAATTTTTTTTTCTTTTGCAATTTCAAAAATAATGGAATGAAATGGGGAAACGAGAGACACTTTTAAACAGCTTTTGACTTTTTGCAATGCAGTAATAACAACTTGGAAATCTGTGACCTAATCAGCTTCACATTACTTGACAGCTATTGCTAAAAGGTTGCCAGAACAGTCGTTCAGGGTCCGGGCTCGATTTCTGCCTCAAAGTCCAAAGACCCTGTCCAGGGTATACCCACCTTGTGCCCTATAAACACATACATACATACATGATAAAGTGGTATAAACATTGAATGAGTATGTGCCAACAGGTTCTCAGTTTAGCAAATAACTACAAACCAGCACTGTTAAGTATTTAAGTTACAAAGATCTGAGATTGCAACAACAGCAGTATTTGAATCATAAAATTTAAGCAATATCACATGAGAGTGAATGCTGTATTGCTGGATATAGCGTGTGTGTGATGAGGTTGTAGACATGCCGGTGCAGCCCGAATGCAATTTACCATAGGCCAACCTTAAATGTGATGTTGCTTTTATCCAACAGTTTCACAAACACCATTTATTATCAACAGAACGAATTTTGCTTTAAAACATCAGCTTAACTTCAGGGTTTCAAGGTTGAAACCAAAATAGTGTTAAATGGAAAGCTAATGCTTTAGGATGTACACTCTATTGTCTCTCGCTCACACACACACACACACACACACACACATCAAAAAGGGCCCTTAATCAGGGGTTAAAGAGTGATGTAAGATTAAGCCATGTGTTAGAGGTTTTTCACACCTGTATTTAGGCATTCCCTGATAATATTTTAGCTAATTTTCTTTTTAGTTTGTAGAAATATGTTTAAAAGTATCAGCCTTTCAAATTTTGGATACGTGCACTGTGAATAGTACTGTGAATATGTCAGGTGTAAGCAAACAAACTTTCCAGAGAAACAGGACATTTTTTACATTGAAAAAAAACAACATCCTGATCCACAGAAAATATTTAATCAGCTGTGTAAATGAGTATAATGTCTCTATATTCACTTTGCAATTAACCAAGAAACCTTGTACACCAGCACATTTGAGCAAGATGCCAACAGTCAAGCTTTTTTTATTGCTCAGCCAAGTAACTAATCAAACATCACAATCAGTGATCTTAGTTCTTGTGACACTAACTGGGCAAAGATATTGGTGTCAGTTGGCTTAGGTTGAGTATTTCAGAAAGTGTTAATTTCCTGTATTTTCTGTGTAAGAATTTCTGTAGACCTGACACTCAGTGGCTTCATTGTGTACACCTGTTGAGCTGCTTATTAACACAAGTATCTAATCAGCCAATCTACTTGCTAAGATTGGCAGTTAATATAACTAATTAGAGTACTTAGGACCATTATCATCCCTCGTCCAATGAGATTACTCTGCAAGTGCTAATCATTGTACTGTATAATACACATTTAGGAAGGTGATTGATCAGGTGTCTTTTATCCTTACAGAAGGCAATTTGTCTGTTAAATAAAATGGTTTAGAAATTACTGTAACAAAAAAAAATACATCATAAATATGTTGGAAGCCATCATGTGCTCATTACATAATATACACAGAATGTGGACATTGAATTGATGTATGTTGTTTAGGGCACACACATCAGAAACATGTAGTTATCATATGCACACTGATGGATTAAAGGATCACAAAGGGGTGTAAACCTGAAAAGATGTGTAAATTTAGTACATTTGTGTTTTTTGTTTTTTACTTTTGGCTTTCCAGATAATCTATTTAAGTATGTCTATTTATATTATTTAATAAGAGAAAAGGAGAGTTCAACATCTGTGTAGGACAGAATTTTTGAAGAATGATTCCCCCCCCCGCCCCCCCAGGGGTCGCCACAGCGAATCATCTGCCTCCATCTAACCCTATCCTCTGCATCCTCTTCTTTCACACCAACACACTTCTTTTCACACTAACTTTATGTCCTCTCTCACTGCATCCATAAATCTCCTCTTGCCTGGCAGTTCCAACCTCAGCATCCTTCTACCGATATATTCACCATCTCTTCTCTAAACATGTCCAAACCACCTTAATCTGGCCTCTCTGACTTTATCTTCAAAACATCTAACATGGGTTGTTCCTCTAATGAACTCATTCTTGATCCTATCCATCCTTGTCACTCCCAAGGAGAACCTCAATATCTTCAGCTCTGCTACCTCCAACTCTGCCTCCTGTCTTTTCTTCAGCGCCACTGTCTCTAAGCCATAGAGCATCGATGGTCTCACAACTGTCCTGTACACCTTTCCTTTCATTCTCGCTGATACCCTTTATCGCACAACACACCTGAAACTTCTCTCCACCCATTCCAACCTGCCTGTACCTGCCTCCTTACCTCCTGACAATGTGAATTAGACTAAAAGATTTTCAAAAGCTAGACATCATGCAAAGATCCAAAGAAATTTACAAACATATGAGAAAGAAAATCATTTAGCCATTTCTAAAACTTTGGGACTGCAGCGAGCCACAGTGAGAGCCATTATCTACAAATGGCAAAAACATGGAACAGCGGAAAACCTTCCCAGGAGTGGCCGTCCGACCAAAATTATTCCAAGAGCGCAGCGACAACTCATCCAAGAGGTCACAAAAGACCCCACAACATCCAAAGAAATGCATGCCTAACTTGCCTCAAGGTGAATGTTCATGACTCCACCATATGAAAGAGACTGGGCAAAATGGTTTGCATGGCAGAGTTTCAAGATGAAAACCACTGCTGAGCAAAAAGAACATGAAGGCTCATCTCAGTTTGGCAAAAAACATCTTGACGATCCCCAGAACTTTTGGGAAAATATTCTGTGGACTGATGACACAAAATTTTTACTTAAGAAGGTATATGTCTCATTATGTGTGGCGTAAAAGTAACACCACATTTCCGAAAAAGAACATCATACCAACAGAAAATATTGTGGTGGTAGTGTGATGGCCGGGGGCTTTTTTGCTGCTTCAACACCTGGAAGACTTGCTGTGATAAATAGAACCATGAATTCTGCTGCTTACCAAAATATCCTGAAGGAGAATGTCCAGCCATCTGTTTGTGACCTCAAGCTGAAGCGAACTTGGGTTCTGCAGCAAGGACAATGATCTGCATCATACTGTGTGAGACTGGAAGTTCAGTATAACAGAAGATGTGTTTAAGTTAAACTGGAGTCCGGCTCATTGTTGGAGGCTCAGGTAGACTGTAGGAAATTCCAGTCCTGAACTATCAGGCGACTGAAGTCACAAGTCCTCAGAGAACAGCTGTCTGCATCAGCAGAGGACAGGGCCGTCTTCATAGAAAAGTGAAACCGTGCGGAATTCTGAAAAGATTTTGGGCCAAAAATTCCTCCGCCATTCCTAATATTTTAGCAGGGAGTTAACTAATTTTCTTTTTAGTTTGTAAAAATATGTTTAAAAGTATCAGCCTTTCAAATTTGAGATACATGCACTGTGCATAGTACAATGTCAGGTGTAAGCAAACAAACTTTCCAGGGAAACAGGACATTTTTTTTTACATTGAAAAAAACATCCTGATCCACTGAAAATATTTAATCAGCTGTGTAAATGAGAATAATGTCTCTATATTCACTTTGCAATTAACCAAGAAACCCTGTACACCTGGACATTTGAGCAAGATGCCAACAGTCAAGCTACTGCTCAGCCAAGTGACTAATCAAACATCACAATCAGTGATCTTAGTTCTTGTGACACTGACTTGGCAAAGGTATTGGTGTCAGTTGGCTTAGGTTGAGTATTTCAGAAAGTGTTAATTTCCTGTATTTTTGTGTGTAAAAATTTCTGTAGACCTGACACTCACTGGCCACTTCATTAGGTACACCTGTTGAGCTGCTTATTAACACAAGTATCTAATCAGCCAATTACCTGGAAGCAACTCAATGTGTTTAGGCATGTAGATATGGGCAAACTAAACATCAGAATGGTGAAGAAAGGTGATTTAAGTGATTTTGAAAGTGGCATTGTTGGTGCCAGATGAGCTGGTATGTATGAGCGCGCGCGCGCACACACACACACATACACACACACACACAAACTCTTCACGCGCATTCACCTACAGTATGAGATTCTCAGTGTAACCGGAAGGCATTTCAGTTTAAAAGGAAGTCATTTTAGCGTTGACGGACTTTTCCCTTCATTCTCCCTGAATGGTAATACTGGTTTGTAAACGGCCTGCTGTTCGACAGTCCAGAAGACGGAGTAGGAAAGTATAATGATCATCACTGCTCAATCACATGGCGTATTCAGAACTGTCCACATACAGTAACGTCTGAATATTGCAGCGGCAGGTGATGATTTGCAAAAAGAAAATTGAAGCACGGAATCTGTGGCTAATGTGTCGGATCCTACAACAGAAGCAATTACTGTTTTGTGAAATGTGTTTCCTCGCCTTCGCTAATATGAACCATAACTAACTCATCGGAATCCCACGGGATTCCCGTTTTTGGAATTGGAAATTCAAACATTGTTCCAACCCTTAATATCACCCACTTTTGTGGTGATAAATAAATCACTCGTCTTCTAAACTGTCCATTAACGGTCTATTTAAGAAACGCTACTAATCAGGGAGAATGAAGTTCATATACATTGAAATCCCTACACCCTACTCTCTGCGCAGGAAATATCTGATAAGGGAACTTAACTCTACAAAATTCCACCATTCAGAACACCATGAACACTTCCTCCCTGCGTTACCATGGTAACACAAGCACCTCGGATACCTGTCGCTGCTGCTGTGGAAATTTCACGCTACGGCCATTAAATATGGAATATTTATTGAAACAAAAACTGATACCATTAAATATATAACGTATTGAAACGTTTATAACTTACGAATAAATTATTCGATTAAGTTACATGATGTAAGGAGATGTATTTATTTATTTATTTATTTATTTATTATTATTATTATTATTATTTTTACAGATTACTAGCCTATATAATACGAATGGTTTCTTAATTAAATTAAAATGTAAATTATTGTGTCCTATTTATATGATATCCTCGATAATAATTATAATAAAAATCTTAATTATTTTTCGAGTTAAATTTTTTCACACTCCAGTGATATGTAATGACTTACAGGAAATTATTCATTCCCTTTTCCGCTAAACTGAAGATCCGTTGTTCACTCGTTCCCTACACCGCTACAGTTCGCTTTGTGCGCGTGCACGGAAAGCATGTATGTGTGTGTGTGTGTGTGTGTGTGTGTGCGGAAAGTATGTATGTGTGTGTGCGCGCGCATTTCATATGTAGTTTGAGCAGTTAGTAGTATATACAGTATGTATGTGTGAGTGTTTCATATATGTGTATGCAAGTGTTTTATATTTGTGTGCATTAATGAAGTTAGATTTAAGCCGTATACGGTGCCTCATAGGTATGAGTATTTCAGAAACTGACGATCTACAAGGATAACCATCTCTTAGGTTTATAGAGAATGGTCTGAAATAGAGAAAATATCCAGAGAGCAGCTGTTGAGCAAAGATATATCCAGAGAGCAAAAATGCCTTTTGCTGATGCTGGTGATCAGAGGAGAATGGCTAAACTATTACCACCAAGGTATGCCTATGAGCATCTCTGAACATGCAACTTGGAAGCAGATGGGCTATAACTGCAGAAGACCACACCCAATGCTCCTGTCAGCTAAGAACAGCTAACCCAGGCTACAATTTATATAAACTTGTTAACAAAATGGACAATAGAAGATTGGAAAAATATCACCTATAGGTCTGATATCTGATATCACCTATATGAGTCTCGATTTCAAGTGCAGCATTCTGATGGTACGGTCAGAATTAAAGCATGGATCAAACTGCTGCTGGTGATTCAATGGTGAACTAACAGATTTTTTGTTTAATTTTGGGTGCCTTATACCAACTGAGTATCATTTAAATGCCACAGCCTTCCTGAGTATCGTTGCTGAACCATGTTGATCCCCCTATGGCCACATGATAACATGCCACATCACAAAGCTAGAAATCATCTCAAATTGTTTTAATAGACAATGAGTTCACTGTATTCAAATGGCCTTCACAGTAACCAGATCTCAATACAATAGAGAACCTTTGTAATATGGTGGAGTGGAGGATTTGCATCAAGGATATATGATGTAAATATGGACTGAAATTTCCAAAGAATGTTTCCAGTGAAGTGGCCATTTAGTGTACATAGAAATAAGTGAAAAAAAAACCCCAGTGATAGATTTGCAGGCAGAAAAGTGTTGTTGATAAAAGATCATAGGAAAATGTTTTTAGCAGATAAGCATTTTAAAAATGGACAATATTCTTTATTTCTGGTAAAATAGGCCACAGGTCCATATTGTACAGTAAAGGGCAAGAATTATGGTGATTTGTTTGCTTTAAGCTCCTGTTACTTGTCTGCTAGGGCTACCATAAATAACAAAAAATATTTTTTAAGGCAGAAAGACCTTTTAACAGTCATTTAAGAAAAGCACCTGGGTTATTGATACATCAAAGAAACAATGTTGAAGGCAATTTGTAACAAGTTTACCATAAACCGGATCACAAATACTGGTCATTAAACATCATCAAATGTCACAAAACTGCCTTCTTGAATTCCTGAGAAGGAACAGAAACAACCCGAGTTGTTCCAATACAATTCAGAACTATATATCAAGATCTTACCAATGAAAGATGCATGAAGTCGTTAAAGAAGTTCTACGATACTGTCATTAGGCCATATCCTTTTTAGTAATAAAATGAATGTGTGGTTATGATGACGATCTCAATATTTGCTACAAGATGTGAACAACAGTGTGAATATATATAGGCTACATATTGAATAATCAATCAAGAAATTGATCTTGGCATTTTTGATCAAGTTCCACATTTGATGAAAAGAAATGTGAACATTATCTTAAAAATAAAAAAATTATTTTTATAAAAATAAAAAGCCACGGACTCATTCAGTTATGTAGCCTACCAGCAGTTTTTTGAGACACAAACAGATTCTCTCTCTCCTTATAAATGAATGAATATAAACTGCATGAAATCAAGCCTGTCATTGGCAAAAAAAAATATTTTAGTCATTAGGATCAGATTGTAAATTCAGTACATGATGAGAATGATTAAAGTGAAGAGTTTGCAGTCGGATTTATTTTTTATTTATTTATGAAAAAAAAAGGATAAATTAATGCATTTTTTTTTTTTTTTTTTGCTCCCTTCAATAATTTTCATTTGACACCAGCACTTATATCAGCTGGCAGCCTGGTGGCGCAGTGGTACAGTGGATGGAGTTGACAGTTTACAGGTCTAGATTTTCCCCAAAAGACAGAAGAGGCTTTCTCCCAGCAGCCCTTCCAAATAATCTGTATATTTCATTAAATAATTAAAATTTTAAAAAATATTTTATAGAAATATTTCTCCAAAAATTGCACAAGCTCACTTTGGAGTGAATGTCCTGGGACGTTCACTCTTGGGAAGATTGCCAACTGTCTTGAATCTTTGGACTTGTGAATAATCTTTTTCACTGTAGAATGCTGAACTCCATAATGTTTAGAAATGGGTTAATAAGTCAATCCAGATAGATGTGCAGCAACAAGTGCTTCTCTCAGACCATTGCTTATGTCTTTCCCTCCTGGCATTGTGTTAACACTTACTATTGCCCACAAATTTATCTTTTTTTTTTTTTTTTTTGTAATTATTAGTTATTATTGGTAATTTTTGCTAATAATGGCATGGTGAATAAAGTTATATGTTACTTAAGTCGTATTTGCCTAATAATATGATCCACTATGATCAGTGGATTTTTTGTATATTTTTACAGAAAAACAGATAGAATTAAAAAAGATGGGGTACTAAGGTTTGAACCTGACTGCCGATAGACAGACAGACAGACAGACAGACAGACAGTACTGTGCAAAAGTCTTAGAAATCATATTATATGCTGTACTCATTTTGTTATATATGTTTATCATGTCTGCATAATTATGTACAAAATCATTCATTATTTCTATATATAACTATAAATAAATAACAGGAATAAATTACAGGAGTATATATGCATGGCTGTAAAGAAAGAAATATATGACAGACCAGTTTTCAGATGAAAACAAAAAACCTGATGTACGCTCCTGGGATTTGCATAAAAATAAAAAGAAGCGAGTGTGACAAAGTTACCAGAAGAACTCATATTCTCTAACATGCACCCACTTAATGGCCAGTTCACTTAAGCGTGACACTTTAAATTTATACAGACAAATGACCATGCACAATAACCCCCTATATTCATGGGTCAGGCTGGAAAAAAGGGAGAGCAGCTGTCTGCTAAAACTGATATTCAAAACAAGAAAGCACATTATAGATCAGAAACTCAACAGGATTAGAACACTCAACAGGAAATCAACAGACAATTAATTAAACAGGGATAACAACAACAGGACAGTAAACTTACCAGATGCAAGACCAAGAGTAACTCAACATGGGTGATTAAATAGAGACACTTATCATAGACAGGAACAAGAACACCTTTGATTAAAACCAGAAGCCATGTAAAAAAGTCAACCTAAAAGTCCCAAAACATACAAACATTATTTCTGACATAATCCCCTCCAAATTAAGTGGGGGCTTGGCATAGAGGCTATGATCTAAACAGAAAATGCGTCTGAGACAGAACCTTGGCACAGGGATGGAGCCAGGGCTTGAAGTTTTTCACAAAGCCACAATGTCCTTAAAGTCAGGTGGTGGAGCAAACACAATGTCCTTAAACTTGTCCGACAGAGCAAACTTGATGTCTTCAAATTTAGGCAGCAAGGAAAACATTATAACAACAAGTTCAGCTGACAGCACACTGAATGTCTTAGGTGTAGGCTGTGGTTCAGGTGGTGCAGGGTGTGGGTCAGGCAGTAGCCTTCTGAAAGCCTTGCGCTACCTGAGCCCCACGCTGCACCGCTCATGCAGGTTGTGATTTGGTTGGATGTCACAGAATGTTAGGTCTGTTGACGTTGTCATACTAGTTGTCATTTAAAATTCTTCTTTGATAATTTTTTTCTAATTGAAATTTCTACTTAAGAATCAGGGTGCATGTTTTGTACCTTTTAGTATGCATTTTTATCTTAGGGGAATTAATGTGCAGCACCTTTAATTTGTTTTTATGGTATACACTCAATATTCTTCAGATAATAATAATCCTTTTTTGTCATTTCAAAAATCAGTAAATGAAGAAAAACAGAAAAGCAGCCTTTCTTGACCAAAACACTAAAATCGTGTTTTTTTAATTTATTTTTTTATCATGGATATCAGAAGTGGGTTTAAAATAAGCCTGCATTTTAGACAATGTTGGGTAAATGCAAGGTCAATTCAACTAGGTTAATGTAATGTAAGTTGGTATACAACAGCATAAAATTGGTAGTAGGTAGTAGTAAGTAAAATAGTGGAAATTTTAAATATATTCTTTAAAATTTTCTCACTTTAAGCCAAGCTGCAAGATCTTACCCTAGGTAAGGGCATACATTTATTCATTTATTCAAACTATCATTGATGAACGACAGTTCAAACCTAAACTCAATGAGTACAGGGAGAACACACAAGCTCAACAAACACTGATTAGGCCTGTAAATTAAACCACTAACCTGGGAAATATGGGGCAACAGTGCCAACCACTAAGCCACCATGAAAATAGATAATGTACAGTACACTGATCAGTCATAACATTATGACCATTGTTTTTTTTCCACTTTTATTTGGAATTTGTATTACTTTTGCTCTGATCCAGTTCTCTAGCCATGATGATCTGCCCCTTCTCACAATAGCTACATTATTAATATAATGTTAATATATTGATATTCTGTTACAGTAGTGGTCGGAAGTGGGTGGAATATATTAGACAGCAAGTGAACCTTTTGGTTGGGAGCAGAAAAAATGGGCAAGCATCAGGATTCAAGTGACTTTGTCAAAGGGCCAAATTGTGATTGGATTGGATCAGAGCAATTCCAAAACTGCAGCCCTTGTGAGATTTTCCTGGTTTGCAATGGCCAGGACATACAAAAAGTGGTCCAAGGACAAAAAAAAACATGTGTACTGGCAACAGGCTCATGCACTGTAAAAACAAAAAACAAGCCGCCTCAAGATAACAAAGTTTAGTAACAAGTTGCACAGCTTTTTTATGTTTACTCAACTTTTAGAAATAGTTGCTGGCCAAACTAAATATTTCACATTGCTGTTTAGTTGTACCCAGTTCAAAATCTTAAGTTACCTTAACTTGTAATTCAAACATTTAGGTCAGCTCAATTAATATTGGTTGTGGCCTCTATTAATTATATTTTGCTAGGATTGACTTAGCCCAACTTTTCATTTACTCAGAAAGGTAAGTTGTCTCCCATTGTAGCCCACTGATGTACTGTAGTTGGTTCAAGTGATTCTTTTTCTACAGTATAAAAACAAGTTGGCCTAACAATACCTCAATAATTAAAACACACAAACATTACTTAAAAAACTTTATTCTTTCAAACCTACTATAATCAATGTTAAAACAGTGATTTGCATAAAACAGAAGAATACAGGTTCCATTTTGCTGTCATAATGTTTTAAAAAACATTCAAAGATGAACAGTTTTCCCCCTTTATGTGTCAGACATAAAAAAAGAGTCTATAGTAACAAGCGTTTGTTTCTCAACATGTGAATCTGATGGAAGCGTGTCTCTCCAAATCCACTCAAAATCATTTCGATGGCTTAATGGGTGTACATCCAAAGCTGCTGCATAGTTACCCAGGCTATCAAGGACTACAACACAGAGATGGGGGTTTTATAAATCTCGTGATAGCATTTCAGGAAAGCTAAATTGCTGGCTCTACATTTTTTTTGTGTTTTGTTTTTATTAAGTCTGTGTCTTTAGTTTTTAAAAACATAATATTACCTGTTGTCTCAACCAATACTTATGTAAGAGATTGGGTCAACAATACAATATTCATTCATTCAACATTTATCTAGTTGAATTTATTACAGTGTGAGCAGCCAAGGCTTACTGATGCACATAGGGAGAAAAGTCTGGCCCATGTAGTCCGATCCAATAGTGGTGTAGATCAAATGGATAAAAAGGTTAATGCTGGTTGTAATAGAAAGGTGACAACACAGCGCATTACAGATGGGGTGGCAAAAGGGGGTACCCACTCAATATTAGGCAGGTGATCATAATGTTATGGCTGATCTGTGTATATAAAAAGATACTTTTGAAAGGTCAAACAAATTTATAAACGTACATGCCTTGCATTTACAGTAGACATTACTTCTTGTCTTCACAAATACAAGCAAATGAATCGACCCTGTTTCCTTGGTCCGCTTCCAAACCAAAGCGTTCTGAGATGCTTATTATAAAGCGTGACTCTTTTTGGACCTGACAAGGTAAATTTAACAACAAACTAGTGAAAATAATCCTAAGTAAAATAAAAATCTATAAATATCCAATTCAAGATAAAATACAAATCATCTTTATTTCTGAGTGTATTGAGGTTTTTAATGTCAAATCGTAAATTAAAACGTTACACATTGGATGGACTAAAACACGAGGACTTCACTTCCGACAGCAGTGTGACGCGCTGTCGATTTGTCCGGCTCGTGCGTGTGGCGCCGAATAGATTCTTTTGAAATGATCAGAGCCACGCGCCCGGCTCGCGAAGCCAGTGCTGGGGGAGCCGTTGAGTGAGGGGCGGAGTCTTTTCGGTGGAGCGTGCAGCTCCGGGGGTGTGTGTGTGTGTGTGTGTAGAGGGAGGGGGAGATGTGGCCGTGTGCGTGTTGAAAAGGGACCGCGTGTCTCCCGTCACTTTCACATCGGTTGTTGAACAGGTGCTACCGACATCCAAGAAAATTCCGCTCGCGTTCCAGTTGAGTGAGCCACGCGAGAGGCACGAGCGCGCTGTATACCCACGGGTTTCGATTTTTCGCAACTTGTCTTTGAATTTTTTTATATTTTCCCATGTATTTTACTCAAATGGAGATGACGAAGACGCAGATAAGTCCGTGCGCGTTCCGGTTACAGATTTCCGACACTTTACAGAAAGTCTCGAGCACGCGCAGCCCTGAGCGCGCGCTGATGAAAAGGCAGCGGTGCGGCAGCCCAGAGCGCTTGCGGTGCACGCGCAGGCTGCAGTTCGGACCCCTCGGGCTCGGGGTCGCCCCGCAGCAGCAGCAGCAGCCGGTGGCGGTGGCCCGGCGCAACGAGCGAGAGAGGAACAGAGTGAAGCAGGTCAACATGGGCTTCCAGACTCTGCGCCAGCACGTGCCCAACGGCGCCGCCAACAAAAAGATGAGCAAAGTGGAGACGCTGCGCTCGGCGGTGGAGTACATTCGCGCGCTCCAGCGGCTATTGGACGAGCACGACGCCGTATCCGCCGCGTTCCGGTGCGCGGCCCCGTCTCCCACGGTCTCGAGCGCGTGCTCTGCTGGTCCGGAGTCCCCTCGCTCCGCCTGCTCCTCTGACGAGAGCGGATACGAGCATCTCAACTCAGAGGAACAGGAGCTGCTGGATTTCGCTGCGTGGTTCGACGGGTTCTAGTCTCAGGTAAATAAAACTGTGCGGTTTTAAACATGTGATCTTGTGCATGGCTACCTGACAGGTTTATAACCCTTACCAGGCATATCAGTTATTCAAAAACAGATGTTATACAAGTGATGCTTGTGCAAATACTTGTGCAACAGTTTAACAAATAATGGAGATTAATAGATTTTAGTCGCAATGGGGTTAATATATACAATAGTCGATCTAACACTGTGGCAGCCCTTACAGTGATGTATCTCTATATTATGTACTGCACATCACTAATTAATTCTTTTTTTCCTGCTCCAGGGGTGTATGTTTCTGTGATGGTGCTGAAAAGAACAGCGGTTTCTCCAGCGGAGACGTGCGTTTAATCAAAACGCGACACACGCGCGAGGTAGCGCGCGCGACGCGAAAGTGAATTCCACCCGTGCTTTTATTAATCCACACCTTAAGAGCAAAAGGCACAGACATCTCCCAGTGTGATTACAAAACATCTGGAGAACATGCGTGGTGTTAACTGACCTTTACTTAATGACTTTCAACTTATATTCTATTTCTTTTCCCCCAACCAATTGAATGCAAAGAGCTGAGAAAATAAACAAGGCGCACTACTGCCTTGTAGCAATGTTAAAGGAAGAAGAAGAAGAAGAACAACAACAACAGATACTTTGCTTATAAAGCTGCACGTGTGTAAACACTAAATCTGCATTTGTACAGGCAATGAGTGAATTGCACTATATGTTGCATTCACATTATAAAAGCAATGAGGGTTTCTTATTTTTGCATTTGATTAATGGCTTTTATATAAAAGTGTGCACTTGCGACTTTTTATACAAACCTGTGTATATGATTTTTTTTATATAGAGAATGCTTATTTTATGTAAAATAAAGATGTTATTTATTCAGAAATATTTGTGTTATTGATTGATTGTATAATTAAACATGTAGCCTAAGAATATCATAAAACATAAATTATACCAAATAATAATTTATAAATCACAGGCAAATTTCTTATCCAGAGTGACTTATAAATGCACAAACTTGGCAAACATGACTTAATGCACAAACATGAAGTCTTGGATAAAACCTTTGGCAAATCATATGATTGAGATGTTGAGCGCCCAAGTAGCAGTGAGACAAAACTATGATGTATTGTCAAATATTGTAGTAAAGATCCAATAGTATATATAGTATAAGAGCATCACAGTTTCTTGGAAGTGGGTGCAAACTTTGCATGGAAATACATTCAACATATTTCAGGTTTGGTGCATTAAACTTATCTGTAAATCAAATTCAATACCCGCATTTAATAAATCAACCAAGCTATCAGTGCCGCTGCAGCATGCCTCTAAATGCTGCATTGAAGTAAGATGGTGTGCAATGGGGGGATGAGTTTATCAGCTCCTCAAATCACTTTCAGTGGCCATTTGTGAAAATCATTCATGTTGGTCCCGCAATGCCTGACATTTCAAAAGGAGCCACTCTGCATCGTGTCAGCAGAGTTTAATTGATGGCACAATTTATTACAACCAAGAAAAGTGAGAGCTGACTGGGAATGGGATGGACTTGCACAACCTTGAGAAACACTGCCTCACCGGTTAATCTTTAAAGAGACAACAAAAAGTTGAAGTTCAAAGCAATTTACAGCACATGAATAGCTTTATAGTGTAACCAATCTGTTTGGAAAGGCAGACAGAGGCAGTGTAGAGAAAACACTAGAAGACTGATATTGATAAATTGTTTTGAAGGAGTCCAAGTGAACCCCATTAGTCAGCTTGTATGTGGTTTGTGCAACATATTTGCTTTATGTGTGCCCATTATACTGTTCACATGTATGTTTTATTTCGGCTGAATGACCACAATGGCAAAAATAGTTGTATTAATCAGGGATAAAGAAAGTAACAGTAAGACTTGTGAAATTTCAAGTCTAGGTAATAATGTGTTGGCATGTAAAATAATTTGTAGTTTTATCTATATACTGTATATAGTGGGGTAAAAAAAGTATTTAGTCATCCACCAATTGTGCAAGTTCTCCCACCTAAAAATATGAGAGAGGCCTGTAATTTTTATCATATTAACTCATACACACCAATTAAGCACTATTGTATCTCATAGTTAAGGTTAAGCATATTAACCTCAACTATGAGATACAAAATAAGATAATACATCTAGAAAATCACATTGTAGGATTTTAAAAGAATTTATTCGTAAATTATGGTGGAAAATAAGTATTTGGTCAATAACAAAATTTCATCTCAATACTTTGTTATATACCCTTTGTTGGCAGCGACAGAGAGTCTTCACAAGGTTTTCACACACTGTTGCTGGTATTTTGGCCCATTCCTCCACGCATATCTCCTCTAGAGCAGTGATATTTTGGGGCTGCCGCTGGGCAACACGGACTTTCAACTCTCTCCAAAGATTTTCTATGGGGGTTAAGATCTGGAGACTGTCTAGGCCACTCCAGGACCTTGAAATGCTTCTTACGAAACCACTCCTTCATTGCCCGGGCTGTGTGTTTGGGATCATTGTCATGCTGACAGACCCAGCCATGTTTCATCTTCAATGCCTTTGCTGATGGAAGGAGGTTTTCACTCAAAATCTCACAATGCATGGCCCCATTCATTCTTTCCTTTACACGGATCAGTCGTCCTGGTCCCTCTGCAAAAAAACAGTCCCAAAGCATGATGTTTCCACCCCCATGCTTCACAGTAGGTATGGTGTTCTTTGGATGCAACTCAGCATTCTTTTTTCCTCCAAACATGACAAGTTGAGTTTTTACCAAAAAGTTTTATTTTGGATTTATCTGACCATATGACATTCTCCCAATTCTCTTCTGGAACATCCATCTGTTCTCTAAAAAGCTTCAAATGGGGCTGAACATGTACTGGCTTAATCCTGCAGTCTGACACTGCAGGAGTTGCCATTAGTACAGATAACGAGTGGAGGATAGTGGAGCCTCTTAAAGAAGAAGTTACAGGTCTGTGAAAGCCAGAAATCTTGCTTGTTTGTAGGTGAACAAATACACATTTTACTGAGGACATAACCACTTTATATATATATATATATATATATATATATATATATATATATATATATATATACACATATACATACATACACACACACACACACAGACACAGTGAGTTCAATAAGTATTTGAGCACCCTGTGATTTTGCAAGTTCTCTTACTTAGAAATTATGGAGGGGTCTACAATTTTTAGCATACTGTAGGTGCATTTCCACTGTGAGAAAGAAAGCAAAATAACAGGTCTTTGAGGGTCAGAAATCTGGCTGATAAGCAAGTGATCAAATACTTATTTAACACAGTAATTCACAAATAAATTGTTCCAAAATCATACAATGTGATTTCCGGATTTTCTGCATTTCTCACTGGGGAAATGCACCTATGCTGAAAATTGTAGACCCCTACATAATTTCTAAGTAAGAGAACTTGCAAAATCACAGGGTGATTAAATACTTATTGACCTCACTGTATATATATATATATATATATATATATATATATATATATATATATATATATACACTCACCTAAAGGATTATTAGGAACACCATACTAATACGGTGTTTGATCCCCTTTCGCCTTCAGAACTGCCCTAATTTTACTTGGCATTGATTCAACAGGGTGCTGAAATGTTGGCCCATACTGATGGGATAGCATCTTGCAGTTGGAAATTTGTGGGATGCACATCCAGGGCACGAAGCTCCCGTTCCACCACATCCCAAAGATGCTCTATTGCATTGAGATCTGGTGCCTGTGGGGGCCATTTTTGTACAGTGAACTCATTGTCATGTTCAAGAAACCAATTTGAAATGATTCGAGCTTTGTGACATGGTGCATTATCCTGCTGGAGGATGGGTACATGGTGGTCGTAAAGGGATGGACATGGTCAGAAACAATGCTAAAAGAAGGTAGCCCGTGGCATTTAAACGATGCCCAATTGGCACTAAGGGGCTTAAAGTGTGCCAAGAAAACATCCCTCACACTATTACACCACCACCAGCCTGCACAGTGGTAACAAGGCATGATGGTCCATGTTCTCATTCTGTTTACGCCAAATTCTGACTCTACCATTTGAATGTCTCAACAGAAATTGAGACTCATCAGACCAGGCAACATTTTTCCAGTCTTCAACTGTCCAAGTTTGGTGAGCTTGTGCAAATTGTAGCCTCTTTTTCCTATTTGTAGTGGAGATGAGTGGTACCCGGTGGGGTCTTCTGCTGTTGTAGCTCATCCGCCTTAAGGTTGTGTGTGTTGTGGCTTCACAAATGCTTTGCTGCATACCTCGGTTGTAACGAGTGGGTATTTCAGTCAAAGTTGCTCTTTTATCAGCTTGAATCAGTTGGCCCATTCTACTCAGACCGGCCCGTCTGGCACCAACAACCATGCCACGCTCAAAATTGTTTAAATCACCTTTCTTTCCCATTCTGACATTCAGTTTGGAGATCAGGAGATTGTCTTGACCAGGACCACACCCCTAAATGCATTGAAGCAACTGCCATGTGATTGGTTGATTAGATAATTGCATTAATGAGAAATTGAACAGATGTTCCTAATAATCCTTTAGGTGAGTGTGTATATATATATATATATATATATATATATATATACTGTGTATATATATATATATATATATATATATATATATATATATATATATATATATATATATATACACAGTATATACTATATACTATATATATACTATAGTATATACTATAGTATATACTATAGTATATACTATATATATATATATATATACTAAGCAGTATTTTTTTATGAAAAGACATAAAAGTACACAAAGCTTATGAAAAACAGAAAGTTTGGAGTAAAAGTCTACACTTTGCATGCACAGCTAATGAGGGACTTTTTAAAATCTTCTGTTTTTCTAAAATATTTGTACCTAACTTTTAACTCATCTACAACATGTGTGTATGTATGTATGTACGTGTGTATATGTTTGTGTATACAGTACACATGGTATACATTTGTGTTTACAGAATGCTGGACATTTCGTAATGTATCAGAGCTGGTCATATTACATGTACTGTAGAAGTTATTTCCTCCTTCACTTTAGCCACAGTTCTGCGTCGATTCTGATATACTTTAAATGATGAAAAAAAAATGAGTGGTGTTAGATCTTGTTCTATTCAATCTTTTGTTGGTGGTTTTGAAGCCATATTGGATCTGAAATAAACAAACAATAATCTATAATTTTAGTATGTGTAAGTAACTACAGTATACTACAGTAATTAGAGTAGATATAAAAAATAAGTATAAATAGTATGTTTTTAGATAAGTCTTTCTTTAATTGTGCAAGCAAAGTGTTTCTGGAGGAAGTCAAGGTATACAGTACATGTTTGTGTATGAATATGTTTACGTAGGAAATAGAAAAACCAAATGTTTCGGACAAACTGATGTAACTGTTTCGGACAAACTGATGTAACTGTGGAAACAAAGTGCCTTTAAGGGAAGTATATGTATATTTTGTATGTATATGTTCAGTATAGATAGGAAGTTACTGTAGTGTACTTCTCTAATAACCGTAGATGAGAGTAAAAAAAAGAGTAGTAAAAGTAAAAGTAGTAGCCTACACAGTGTTTCCAGAGAAGGATGTTTTGGACTGATAATGGACTTTCATCCAAACTGTTCTATTTTTCTGTACACTTTGTTTTATGACACTTATTACGACATATATGTATATGCATGTATATGTACACTGATCAGCCATAACCACCTGCCTAATATTATGTAGGTCCCCTATGTGCCACCCAAAACAGCTCTGACCCATCGAGGCATACAGTAAATTCCACAAGACCCCTGAAGGTGTGCTGTGAAGAAGATCCTTTAATTCCTTATAGGATAGGGCCTCCATGACTATACATGACTATGCACCAGAGCACTCAGCAAGGTCTATAAAGACATGCATGAGCGAGGTTGGTGTGGAAGAACTTAAATGGCTTGCACAGAGTCCTGACCTCAACCCGATAGAACACCTTTGGGATGAATTAGAGTGGAGACTGTAAGCCAGGCCTTCTTATCCAACATAAGTGTCTGACCTCTCAAATGTGTTTCTGGAAGAACTTCTGACTGTTTGAACTATATGGAGGTCATACATTTGCGCACATGCTGATGATCAAATAATAAAGTGCTTATGTTGTTCATCTCAGATTGTATTTACCTGATACTAAGATCTACTATGATTAAATGATTTATTTTTATGGTTTTACAGAAAATATCTAGAATTAGTAGAGGAGGTACTAACTTGTGAACATGACAGTATATGTCCGAGTATATGCACACATATATATGTAAATGTACTCATTTGCATTTTTGTGGCTGAAAATTTTGAAAGCCCTGTTGCCACTACCCGATCATATAGCACTGTTTGCTCGCTGAATAGTCTTTGCATAAATCGCACAAAGCACTTTTGTGCAAAGCGTCGCACCATATTCATCATGTAGTGTCTTCGAGACAAATCAGATCAGTTGTTTCGTGCTCTTTGATGTCGCTCTAATGTGCAAGTGGCCCAGTGATGGCTAACTTTAGCCTCTACTGCCTATTTGCAGCACTTTGAGCAGGGGGTCCCTTTAATCTGTGAAAGAGTAAATTCATAAAAACGTTGCTACTATGAAAACAATCAGGCTGATTGACACTACTTTACAGACGAGCAAACAAAGGCCTGATTTATGCCTGATGCTGAATGAATGAGACGAGCGTGGGTTTCATTCAAACAAATTTTAATCTCTCTCTCCCCGCATGCCTTCCTTATAGACTCTATCCAGTACCTCTGTTTGTTCCCCCTCCCACTCCCCAGTGCTTTATTTGAGTGTGTGTAGATATACAAGGCCATTCTACTTTGGCAGAACAACTAATTGTGGCTTGCCAGACAGGGGCTGGTGCTTTTCTACCATAGAAAGTTTCAGTATGAATGGAGACTGAAGTTTAATAAATCCCTAAATAAAACATGCGATCTCCATTTTAAAATTGTATTGTATTTAGTCCTATAAAAAAATCTAATTTTTCTTTTTTTTGTTGTTTTTAATGAAGGCTTCTGGTCATCCAACACATCATCAACTAGGTATTACTGTGACTCTTGCATGCACCTGTGAGAGCATGTTATCTGTCCATCTTTCAGGTATTTGCTCATAACTGATTGCAAAGCATATGTTTTGAATGCACCCATGTTGTACACAAACACAGGATTAAAAAACTTGATTGATCTTGATTTTGTAATTTTATGCATCACTGGACAATTAATATTTGCCTTTGGACGACTCTTTTGATTCTTTCTTCTCTCTGTCTGCCTCATACACATTCTCTTTTTATGCTGTGTGATTGTGTGCAGAGCAGATGATTTATTTTCACTGACTGTGCATGCTAAAAGCGGTCTTAAATTACTCACGCACCCTCCTCACACGCTTCTTTCTACACACAATGGCTGAGAGTCTTGGCACAGAACCAACTCCCTCAAACAACACCCCCCCCCCAATCTGTCAGACGTCACTAACCTTCCTCATTGCCTCAATAACGACTACAAAGTAAAACTTACTAAAATAAAGGGATTAAGAAATCAAAAGGCAGTAAAGCAACGATAAACTGAAATTCCTCTTTAAAATGACCAACAAGTGCTCTCCTTTCAACAATTAATAACAAATGCCTAGAGGTGACGTATATTCCAGAAAAAGGTATATTGTTCTTGCCTGATGTGATTTAATAACTTAAGTAAAAATAAACCTCAAATTAAAGGATATTGCTAGAATATGCAAATAAGATATAGGTCTACTTTAAAGTCCATATGCATGCCTTAAAAATTTCTTTTTCAATATTCTCATTCTTCTATATCGAAACCAAATAAAACAAAATTTCATTTTCCCTCTATGATTTCTACTGTATATTGAAATATTTAACATGTCTACCTATTATATATACAGTATATATATATATATATATATATATATATATATATATATATATATATATGTATAAATATATATATATATATATATATATATATATATATATATATATATATATATATGTTTATATATATATTTCCCCCATATTCCTATATTCTATATTTTGTGATATTTTTTACATGCCCTTATCTGTACAGTTTGTTTATTTTACTAGTTACATTTATTTTCCTTTGTATTTTATTTCTTTTTATTAATATCTATTCCTTATATATAGTTTTTTTATTTTCTTTTTAAGATCACCGGCGGTCGTATAAGCATTTCACTGCATATCGTATTGTGTATGACTGTGTATGTGACAAATAAAATTTGAATTTGAATTTGAATATCTATATATATATATATATATATATATATATATATATATATATATATATATATATATATATATAAATAACAACAACCATAGTTTATAAGCGCCTTAAACATTGTTTAATCATCAAAAGAGCATATTAATGAAGTAGTGTAGAGAAAGTTGTAAAGAAAAACTGCCTAATAAACAAACTATTCTATGTAAATACCTAAAGGGGTCCATCCCTTCACAAAGATTCATTGAACACTGCCTGGCCAAAACACCCTCACACATAATATTTTGTTGGAGCGCCTTTAGCTTTGATTAAGGTACACAATTTCCGTAGGATTGTTTTAACAATCTTACGCAATGCCACAACATTTACCTTTGTCCAGATTAAGATAAAGACAGAAGAGTTAATCCATTCTTTAATGTCCTCTCTGGTACATCAGGCAGACTTTAATAAGGATTAAAGGCAGGACTCGGTGGTGGCTGAGGAAATAATTTGCGAAAATGATTTCTCATGCTTCCAGAACCACTCATTCACAATTTGTGCTCTGGATCATAGCCGTGCCTTAGGGAAGAAAAAGTCTATAGATGTGATACCCTGGTCATTCAGTACATTACATTTAGGTCATCAACTGAATTTGTTTCATCAAACTTCATTTTATTGCCACATAATGTTGCTGAGTCTAGATCTGAAGCAACCCCATCTCATAATACCTTCATCAGAGATGTACTGTCCAGTGGGCACTATGCAAGATAGGTGCTTCGGTTAATGCGCTTCCCTCCCTAAACGTTTGCACCCATCACTCTAAAATAGGGTCAATCTGAAATCATCAGACAACATGACTTTTTTCCATTGCTCCAAAGTCCAATCTTTATGCTCTTTAAGATTAGTCTCTGATTAGTCTGTGAATCAGTGGTTTTCTTATAGCCGCACATCTGTTTAGTCCCGATCTTGTGAGTTTGTCACATTACAGTATGTGTGTATGGAAATGCTTTTAACAAAACTTTTAAAATCAGCAGTGATTTCTAGTTTAGAGTTTTTTTTTTATAATCCAACTTCACCAAGTATGTGTGAAGTGATCTCAGATTCAGGTTATTTGTGTGTTTTTTTACTATACCTTCCTTAATCTCCATAGTTAATTTCCTTTGCTTGATGT
This sequence comes from Clarias gariepinus, assembly GCF_024256425.1. Classification (NCBI taxonomy): domain Eukaryota; kingdom Metazoa; phylum Chordata; class Actinopteri; order Siluriformes; family Clariidae; genus Clarias; species Clarias gariepinus. The sequence goes on from NC_071102.1 coordinate 11,308,173, forward strand.
AGCACAATAATTTGACCTTAATAAATCATAGTAAAAAAACAGGACCACAGGACATGTCCTTCAATGTGGTTGTTTAAGAAATCAGAAGATACTCATTGTATCAGTTGGAATCAAAAGAATTGTTGCCAGATGAAACAATCCTGTAATAATGATCTAATCAACACTTGTTAAATATTTGCTTATTTAAATATAAACAATGACTATTATATCTTTAAATATTATACAGAGAAATTGATAAGGTACTGTATAATTTTTATTATTAAAGCACAGTTACTGTATTTCCCTTTCAGTGTGGAATCCTTCAATTATTTAGGTAGGAAAGTACAACAGAGTAAAAACTAATAAATAAATAAATGAATAAATAAGAAACTTTATGCCAGCCGCACTCAGCGAGAGCTCTTTATCAGTGAAAATATTGAAAGGTGCTATGTAGGCTTTTATAACTCTCTAGTTTCCCTATTTACTATCTCTTTCAGAAAAAAAAATCTTAGATAAGCAAAACCTATACGAGGATGATGTTCCTCTTAAAGAGAACCCTTAAATGTTCTATGTAGAAACCTACAACACACTGTGTTCCTGTTACAGAGAGCCCATAAACAGTCCAACACACAGTATGTCTGCAAAACAATTCCTGCTTTCTAACATCACCCAAATGAGGATGGGTTCCATGTTGAGTCTGATTCCTCTCAAGGTTTCTTCCTATTGCGATCTCAGGGAGTTTTTTCTTGCCACCATCGCCCACGGCTTGTTCATCAAGGACAATCTGGGCATTATGATTCATACACATTTTCATAATTTTTTTATTTATTTTGCGAACCTGCTTTAAGACAATGACTATTGTTAAAAAGCGCCATATAAATAAAAATTGAATTGAATTAAACATTGTAAAAAGAACACTAAAAGGAATATTGTCATCATTTCCATAAAGAACCCTTAAATGCTCTATGTAGAAAACTATAACTCAGTGTTTCTCTGTAATATTAAAATTCTTAAATGTTACCTCTTACATGACCTTTGTTTAAATGCATAAACATGCAACAACCTACTGTACTGTATAACAGAGAATTTACCTATATCAGAAATAACCTTAAAAGTGTTGTCCTATAGTAGAGTTTACTTAAATCACTTTTAAAAGAGAACCCTTTAACGTTCTACAGTATATACAAACCTACAGTATAACCTAAAATGTTTTAGGTAATACCCTATAAGACAGCAATCTCCTATCAGTGAGACCCCTTAAATATTCTATGTACAAACCTACAACAGTGTATTTCCATGTCAGAAAGTACCTTTAATGTTGTATGAAAAACTATAGTAGTGTTTCCGTCAAAGAGATCCCTTAAAATGTTTTACAGGTATATATAAAACTATGTATGTGTTTCTCTATTAGAGCCACCTTAAAAAAATTTATCAGTTTAGAACCCTACAGGAGACTGTTTACTCACCTGATATAATTCCTACTAGAGCACCTTCAGAAAGGTAAGAGCTTCATAACTATAGACAACCCTTAAGCATACTTGAGTTTTATGGGCTTACTAAACAAAAGGAATCAGAACATCATGATATACTACAGAAACACAACAAACAGAGACTGGCTGGTATTGCAAACCTGTGTGTGGTTAGTGGAGTCTCCCTGTGGACAGATCAGGGGGCACATAAGCAAATACCCTTGTCTCGCTCCTATCCCACAGCCACACTTCCATTGTTGTGAGGCTTCTAATATCTCCATGGCTTCTGCTTGTTTGTAGAGCTGCACTGATTAGAGGTCCGCTTTGTGGGTGGCTCTCAGAATTTATTCAGCCGGCATGAAGTAAGCTGAACGGTCAACTAACTTTCTTCTCCTGGTGAAGGCTGATATGTAATGGATGATTAGAAATTCTCTTCCTTTATCTGAGTTTATTACATACCAGTCAGCTGTGTTGACTAACTGTTTTTCAATATTGATGATATCGATTCTTATCTCGGACCAATGATTTATTACAAGTCTTAATGGTGTGCTTATTGTCAAAAAACTGTTATATTTTTTTTTATTATACACTTTTTCTTTCTTTCTTTCTTTCTTTCTTTCTTTCTTTCTTTCTTTCTTTCTTTCTTTCTTTTTTAAATATTAAATTAAATAAATCTTTCTGTTTATACTGCAGTGTTAATGTTGTGCTCCATCATGTCATCTAAACCTTCTATCATCCTGTGACAAAACTGCCCATGTTACCTTAAAACCAGGTTCTCTACCGAGATCTTCCATCTAGTTCAGTTGCAGATCATGTGATGGGACAGCACACACTAACATTAAGTTATGACTTACCAAAAATCTGTTCAAGTGAAACCATTCATGTCTCTGTATGAGCTTTACTTTAGCAAGTACACTGTTATAAACTAGAACCGCTGTCAGATGGTGGCCAAATTAAGACAAAAGTGAAAGTCTTAATTAAAGTGTTTTTATGACATTCTCAAATTTAAAAAATAATGAAAATCAAGTTAACAGTTATTTGCCTTTTTTTGCTGAAGATCTTGTAAAGACGGTTTCTTGACTGCGACTGCCTTCTTCACCATTGTCCAACAGTTTTCTATTGGGTTTAGGTCTGATGATGGTCCACACCATGGCTCCAGGATCTGAATACAATTGTCACAGAAGCAGTTTTTACTAGTTTTTCAGTTAGTTAGCACAACTCTTTAGGCAGATAGACTAGAACTAATTAGTGACATTACCTGTTTTGTGCACTGAAGTGATATCCTAAAAATCCCCCTGAGAACAAGTTTTCTCAAGAGATTATTGGATATTTATGGGTTCCTTAAGGGGGCTGTTTGGAAACCTTTATATGAGGGAGATATTGTTCTAGGGTTGTACATAGGCATTTGCAGGGTTCCCTCAGAGAGCCAAAAGGAAGCAAGTTACTTTTTAAATAATAGAATTAAAGCACATATTTACTGTACGCGTGTTTCCTACGGTAATGCTGCAAAGGTGTGAAAATTCTGTTTGCTTTCCGTAGGTGCTGATTTGCATGCCATGGTGCGAGTGCGAGTGTATGCACAGCCCCTTGGCCTTCCCAGCTTGCAGGTTTAATCATTGGCTTGACGTTCAGGTGCCCCCTTATCACCCCATGATTAACAATCTGTGTGTTTAGCGTAGCACTGTAGACAGAATTGGCCTGTATACGAGACCTCATTTATCAGAGGCTTGATGATTAAAGATATGAGCTCAAAAGGGCTTGTGTCAACAGCTAGGCAGGTGCTAGCCATGGCTACTGTAGAGGTCTTCTGAGGTACTGATCTTCATGGCTCAAACATCAGTTAATTGGTGGAACAAGAACATCAGCAGATCATGATGAAAAGTAGTATTTTACTGGAACGTATTGTGTTTTTCCCAAGAAAAACATACATATTCAAGCAATTATTTAACCGTTCAATTATATTGCTTATACCTTCCACGTGATGAATTTAAATGTTGACAGAACTGAATCCGCGGTAAACAAAACCACGCTCAACACATTCAACCAATGTAACGTCCATAATGCAATTACAAAAAGCAAACACTAGAGCTATATGTCTGCCTGTTTAAGGAAAACAGCAGGTAATTTCCTGCATCGTTTTGTTTTTCCTCTGTGTAGGCCTGCTGTCTGTCTACACACATTCTGGTGTGTTCTCAAGGCCAATATTTGCTTCTGTCCATATACAATGATATGCATCACAATGCGTCTGCTCAGTCAATGTAGTGTATTTTCAAATATTTGACCATCAGACTCAGTTTCCTTGCAGGATCATCTCTCCTAGTGTGTTATTTTTTTTGTTGTGCTTCCTGCATGCCCCTCTTAACTCATTCTTATAACTGCCTTTCATTTGTCCATCGTGCACAAGAGACATAATGGAATTCAGGCTCTAATCAGGCTGTGCTCTCACTTATTTTTTCTCTCTCTCTTATTCTCTCTTTTTTTCATTATATCAATACTCTGCCCCCCCCCCCCTCATCCCCCCCCCCCTTTGCTGCCTCTCTCTGAATGAGGGATTGAGGATGGAGGCCACGGGAAGAGCAGAGAGGGGGTCTGAATGGCAGTAGGATCTGGTGGGGGTTGCTGGGGTATTGGGTGCTTGGAGGATGGCGTTGGGGTAGCTGCTGCTTCACCAGCTCTTTATTCATGTTCCGGCCTTTGGAATTCTGTATCTCTCTTTTTGCATTCTTTATTAATATCCTCATTGTAAAACATACCTCATCCAAGCCCTATTTTACAAACTTCCCCTAAATGACATTAATAGTACATAAGTACCAAAAGGGTAAATTGATCTATAAAGTGCTGACTTGAGGTAGAATCAAGGTTGACTGGTCTCTTGATGTCCCGTCCGTCTTTCACTGTTATGATAGGACCAGCTTGCATATTCCTTTCGCTCAATTAGACCGCTTCTGTTTGGAGTGGAATTTTAGGGCCTCAAGGCCTCTCCCCTCTCTCTGCTAAGAGCTAAGTCTACTATCATGCAAATACTAGCGTTTAAACCTATTACGTCTTTTGTTCCTGAATCTTTAATTCTTTTTTGTACATGACTTGGATGGTTATTTAGTTGACGGCATTTGAAATTTTTTTAAACGGCTGCATTTAAAATTGACAATATAAAACAAACAAACAACATAATCTAAACGTTACAACAAGTGGAACCGCATCAGGTGTCGATCATGTCATAATTGCTTTGCTTGTCAGACTTTATCAGCTTACAGACTGTAAAGTGCAAGGATGAACTTAACAGACTGCAAGTTCAGGTGCTAAGATTGACCTCTCAGTTCCCAGGCCCGTTTTCTGTTTCTTAAATGTAATAAAAACAAATTCACAGACACAGCATAATTGTGCCCTCAGTTCATGTTCCTACTGTAAATTACAGTTTATGTGGTTCTACATGAATTTAGTGATTTACATACAGTGTAAATGAGGTGTTCAGAGGAATGTATCTTGAGACAGTTGCTTTGCCCCCAGCTCTGTTGACATTTGAGACAAGGAGAAAACCGTCGCATGCCTTTCTAAACGCCTTCTCATTTACCGCATGTGGGATGGGAACTGCTCCTGTTCAAAACTAATCCACTGCTGGGTTCTGATGCCAAAGAAAGTTAAATTAGATTTTTTTTTTTTTTTTTGTGAACAGTTGTGAACAGTTTGCATAATATGTGCTTAGTGAATCAGCCATCGTTTTGTAAACTTGAAATTTAAAGTGACATGTCTAAAGCCATTCTTCTGTTGAGATTATATGTGCTTTTGCTTGATTGAACTCTTTATGATGGCTCTGTTTAGATTAGACTGACAAACTGAATTTCATAGAAATAAAAAATTATTACAAATGTGTCAATAAAACATAAAATAAAACCTTAATATATGGTAAAAGTTTTATATATTAGGTGGAAAATTGTGTTTTCTTTCTCTACTTTTTTCGTCTTTGGTTTGTCCTTTGTGTTGTCCTTTTTACTCAGTATTTGTTCAGTCTTGGTTATGTAAATGACGCAAAAAATAAACAAAAAGAAATGTTTCATGTTAAACCACAAAGATGATAAAGTATATCTTGTCTATCATCACTATTGTTTTATTCCTTTTTTCTATTTAAAGATCACTTAGTTAACAAAAAGTACTCATAATTATAATTTCCTGGAGAAATTTAAACAGAACCCGACATGTCCCTCCAATATGCATGCTTGTCTCTGACTGTTCTAAACGTGCTTTAAACTTTCTATTTCCTTCCAGGTCTTCTGAGCGATATGACAAATTATCAGAAATCACATGACAGGTTTTCAGGCTAATACATTTGACTAATTGATATGAGTATACACTGTGCTGATTCAGTATATTACCAATAACAGCTCTGTTTGTGTGTTCTGGAATTTAAGCATGTGTTTAGGGAAGCCAGTCTGCTTTTCAAAAGTGGTGACGCTCCTCTAACCGCCACTCCAAGCACATCTCGGCCACGAGAGTTTAGGACTCTTTAGTGTCTGTTGTGCTTTTCACTCAGATATGGATCTCAAACAAAACAGGACGTTTAAGGTTGCTGTCTCTGCTTGTTCCCTGAATGGCTCTGTGCCATTTACTGTGGGCACTTCTCCTTTCAAGGCACTCGGTACACAGCAATTAGACAAATAAACCACATTTTAGCATCTCACACACACAGCTATTATGGTATTCATAAGAGGTTGAACTAATACTGCTTTGCCTTTTATTTATTTTCATATGGGTGTGTGTACTTTTATTGTAAGCTTTGGTTACTAGGTACAGTATACGGTGGCCATAAATAAAAGTGAACAAAAGTGAACGGAATAAACTGGAAAAAAAGTGAATCACACACATTGCAACATTTACAACATCACTAAATTACATAAATTCCTTTTTTTTTTTGACGTTTCATTCATTTCTATCTCGCACCAAAACATGCAGATGAAAACCCCATGTATGAGCATGTATATTAGCACACTGAGGCATACAAAATATTTAGTGCCTCAGCCCTGGCAGATGGTTGAAGGTTCCAGGAGAAAGGTCTCCTGCCGCTGTCCTCGGTTCACATCGAGCACCGGCATTTCTGCATGCATGCCATCTTTTAAACCTCAGTGTCCACATTTAGGAATCCAGGGTCCATGTCTTGGCAGGAGCCCACAGACCAATGTCCAACCTTTGCAGTGTGCCTGAAAGTGTATAGTCCTAATACAGCCACCATCTCTATGCTGTCTCTTTGCATGGAGTTCACCTTTTGGCAGCCTCCCTTTTCTTTCCCACTGCCACTTTCTTCATTCATGCACTCATTGCTTACACAAAAGACAGAGCCTGGGCCTCTCACAAGCTTTGACTGAACTGAGAAATCACATCCTGTCAAATGGGGGACCAAAGAATCTCTCCGAGCGTGATGATATGTATGGCGCGGAAGGCCATCTGTCCTTTTCTAGAATGGAATGAGATTGAGCAAAGGAATGGGTAAAACGGTTTTTATTAAGTGGAATAGGATGAATATTTACAAATCCAGTGCAGAGCTTTAAGAATAATTTGGATTGGTCCAACATTGCATCCAGCATTCTTTCAGCAGTCTTTAATGCTTTAATGCTGCCATTCATAGAAATACTGCTTGTGTATATTATTTAAGAAATGCAGGACATGCTTGGAGGCTTGCTAGGATGCTTTTTTTTTTTTTTTTTGATCCTTCATCCAAGTTCAGTTTCAAGAAAAAAGTAAACTACTGTGACTGCTCCCCTCCAATACAGCCTCTCTTTTTCTGCCTTTGCTTTGCCTTCTTCCTTCTTCACCTAGTGTGGCCCAGACACCATGCCGTCTGGAAGCTGTCCGCCCCACGTCTTCCCTAAAAGCCTGCAGAAATTCTGGGGTAATGGCTATTGTGTGCTCTCATTGATCCTTGACTGGCCATATTGTGGCCCAGCGGGATATCAAAGGGACAAAAGCAGTGCGCTGCATTGTCCCATGCTCCAAATGAAGAAGTCCGTCCTCCCTCAGAGGCCTACCCTGGAAGCGTCAGCACTGAGATGTTGTATGAGAGTGAAGGAAATGGGGATATGGTTAATTATTAATGCACCAATTCAGGTCTCCAACAGGAGCTATACTCCCTGCTAATTTCTACAAAAGGCCCTGGAATGTCCACAGACTTGCACAGATGTTAGATCTATTTGTGCATCTGTACCCACATAAAGTTCTACAGTATGTTCTGCTTTTTTTCTGTAGTGCATAAAGTCGAACAATGTTTAAAAAGGTTTTTTTTTATTTATTATAGGAACATGACTTGTAAGCACTGTTGTTTGTATACTGTTGTTCTTCAATGGAGCAACCTGTTAAATCTATAGAGAGACACTATTGTTACCATACTATGGCCTTCTTTATGGAGTTGCACTTTAGAAAAAGGTTGTACAAACAGCATGCTGGTGCACCTTTAAGGCATTTTATATATTTTATTTTTGGGTGGTGCAATTTAATACTTCCTCTGGTTATACTTCCCACGATGACACTTGAACGATGAGGCTGAAGTTAAGTTTACTGTCTTAATAGCAAGAACATTATTTCTAGTCCAAACTGCACAAGATTCGAGTATAATAGTCAAAATGATAAAAAAAAAAAATTGCGTAATTAACAAAAAGTTACATTATTTTAGACTCTTAAAAATATTTAATTTGTATTTACTATTAATCTGATATTATGGTAATCTCCTCAAGAAGTTTAAATGTATTTAATGATATAATGTAATTAGAGAGTTGCTCACAGTCACATGCCTATAGTAGTGTCTCTCTACTGAGGGCTTCTCCTTCCTCTCATCTTTCTTTAATGAACTTGCTCTCTTCGTCAGCCTAATCCCCTATTCACACAGAGGGTCATTTGGTTCAGATGCACCTTCAGCCTTTTCCAAAGTTTAATTAAACACTCCCCTCTACTTTAAGCCAGACAGAGCACTCTCGCTGCAGGCCTTGCCTTTACAATGAAGTGAGCCATTCATTTAGGGCATTGTTGGACTTAATGGCATCCTTGTTTGGTTTGAATCCATACGCTGGCTCCTTTGGCGCAGAGAAAGCCATGCTTTCTCGCGGCCAGAGATGGAGGCGAGGTTTAATGAGTGCACGATGCAGTAGTCTCCCTCAACAAAGCATGCTCCAGTGGTGCACTGGTGTCACATAACCACACAGTTCAAAACCAAGCTCTCAATAGAGAGGTGTCATTAAAAGCAGAAGAAGCATGCATTAGTCATTGAGTCATTAGCCAATCCAAGTTAAAATAGATAAAAAAAGGCTTGACATAATGTTTCCAAGCAGTAAGTCACACCATGTTGCATGTAAAAAAAAAAAAAAAAAAAAGTTGGTGTGTTTTGTATTCAAATATGTGTAATCTCCAAATCTTGTTTCTTAACCTAAGCAAATCATGCCCCCTCACAGGGCAAACTTTGGGAAAAACCCAAAGGAATAAATAATCCTTTTTGTTTTATTGCTGCCATTTCTTATCTTGCCCAACCAGTGCTAAAGCTTTGTCACTGGTGCTGCCACTGGTGCTGCTGTTTGGGTGTGTTGGTTGCGCATCACTAGATTCCTCCTGCATTATTTGTTCCACAGTTCTGCTCTTAACTAGATTTGGTGTGTTTGTTTTCTAAGGGGTGACGTGAAGCAATTGTTGGCTGAGACACCCTGGATCAATCTCGGGCGGTTTGGTTGACCGCACAGGCCAGCTAGCATATGGAATAAAGACTGACAATCAAATTACCTTTGTCTTTATCCTTTTCTCTCGGTGGTGAAATCAAGATGGCCTTTTGGACAGGAAGACTTTAAAGAGGGCAGCTAGACCAAGGACAGGGCCAGATTCCATTGGGGCTAATTAGTAAATGAAATAATTGGATCATCTTTTGCTCATCTATCAAAGGCTGCTTGGAAAAACAGTTAGACAGCAGTGAGCTCTGGAATGCCACTGGGTTGCCGGACCCTTTTCAGATACCCCTTTTTCCCTCAAAAGGAAAAGAGGCATAATCCAATCATTTCTCTGCTTTCATGAACAGGCTTGAAAAGGTTTCCAACATATAAAGCATTTGATCCCAACCCCCTTTCTCACCTTAAGCTTAACCCTGGCCCACATACACTGACATCCAGTCACTCATAAGCAGTGGTACTAAACCATATAGCAAGAAAACAAGAATACTACAGAATATACTCTGACTGAAAAGTGACAATCTTTGCAGAGACTTATTGTGGTGGCTTTTATCCATCCTTCTCTCTTTTTGCATTTTGGTGCTTGGGATCAAATGTGAAAGGTGAATGACCATGAGCAATGGGTGGCCAATTAGGGATGGTCAAGCAAAAAGTTTCTTTGTCTAGTTGTCCCATACCTAGTACCCTTTTGCACTTTGTCCATCCATCTCTATACTACTCATAACCCAATTACGACACAATGGTCATGACAGTCCAACCGAAAAGTAAGGCATTGTTTTATAAGTCTCTTTCAAATGTCTGCACTGTTGGAACAATGATCTTTCATTGATCCTAGTCGTATAAAAGCTTGTGATAAAAATAGAATGTTCAGAGTTACTTTTGCCCCCCTTTCGAAGCCTTTTGAACAGACAGTGTTATCGTTTAGATAGAAACAATATTCACGCTTGTAAATCTTCTGTCATATTTACGTGGAGCCTTCACGTGTGAACATTTCTTATGACGAAATATACTGTTGCTGAATTTGCAGCTAATTCTCACTGATTTATACTGTAGGATTGAAATAGTTTTCATTTATTAGATTCATTAGATTTTATTGGATTCATCTATTTTGACAGAATCAACAGTCATCTTTATCCATGCATACTAGGCTTGGACATCTCAGAAACTGATTAGCATGAGAAAACCTTTGTGTTTTGGTGAATGCACTAAGGTCCAAGCACATGGGCCCCTGAAATCTGCAATTAAAAAATGAAGAGTAAAACATGTACAGTATGTGTATTTTGCAAGTCCTAAGCTTGTTCACAGGTATGCATATACTTTATATTTTTTGCAGGAGTTGTGCCCAAAGGTTTTTCTGCAATAAAAAAAGGTGTAAACAGGCAGTTAAAACAAATTTTAAAAACATCAGGTTAAATTTTAAACCCTCCTGGGTCCAGGTTTAATTCCCATAGAGTTTGCATGTTCTGCCTGTGCTTGATGGGTTTCCTCCAGGTTTTCCAGGTTTCCTCCCGCAGTCCAAAAACATGCAGATTAGGCAAATTGGCATTCCCAAATTGCTCGTAATGTATGTAAAAGTGCATGTAAATAGTGACTGGAGGTCCTACCACGGTCGTACAAATGTGAATAAATACAGTAGTCACCATTGGCCTCCGCGGTCCCTAGTTGAACTACAGCGGTATCGACATGGATTGATGGACTGCAAAAACAGAATATAAAAGTTTCTATGCTCATCTAATTTGAAAAATTGGAGGGGTCATGATGTGAACACCTGTGAAGCGAACTCATACATGTAGTTAAACATTCTAGAAACCACACAAGTGTATTTATATGTACACTATTATATGTGTGCTTAATCAGTTTAGAGAATCTTGTTACAGTTCAATATGCACGGACACAAAAAAGTGTGGAAACCAAATTCACTGAATATGTACACCCAGTAGAAAAAGATGATTCTATAGTTCATGACCTCTGGTTGTATAAATTTACACAAACATGATAGAACATGTTATTATTTAAAGTGTACACATTGCAAAGCTATCTAGACTTCTATCAAGATATAGACTTCACAACAAACCGGTTTCAGTTTCTCAGAATTTATTGACCATTTCTGTCCAAACTCCAGAACTGGATTTTTTATTATTTTTTTTTTTTATAGTGTTTTGCCTTACAACATCAATTGAGCCATGCCAGAGCACAAAAACAAGTTTGGTGTGTTTACAAATGAGGTTTCCCTCTTAGAGTTTCAGATAAAGTGGATCATGTTTAAGGTAATGCATAATGCTATTTTTTTTAAAACCTGTCTTAGATTGCATGCATGTAAACCAGGTGCAACGATCCTTTCCAACTCAAGCTGCTGTTTGTCTCCTAGTGTGTGACCCAGGAAATGCCACAGCATGCCAGTTTTTTTACTTAACACCTCTTTTGCTCTTTACTCAATACAACCTAGGGTCTTATTAAGGTTGCCCAGTGAGCAGTCTGTCAGTTGTGGCTATTGGGAAGTACATTATGCCCCTAAAATCCACAGTGACTCCAATAAGAGCTTCCCAAGCAGTGCTGAGAGCCACTGCTGCACCATATTCTTTCGGAGAAGGATTTAGAAGCATGACTCGAGCCCTATGCTGAATCCCTCAGATTAACGGAGTGTGGGGCCTGCTGCTCAAACTCCTAGCAAGGCCTATGTTCCGCTCAGGGACAAGGGGTGCCTCTATTGTCCGAGATGAAGCCTCTCTCTGCTGGAAGAGCTGATGGCTCTTTTGTGTGCTCCCGGTCTGGAGAAAGGGTTTAGGAGCTAATGAGGGCTGTGGATTACAGGGTGCAGAGCGCTCCTCAGGCCTTAGCGCTCCTGCAATAAGCAGATAATTACACCATCGTTTGGAGTAAAAATCACCACGGGCTCAGCCAGAGGGCACGAGGTCATGAGTTGACCTGAGCGTGTGGCTGAAGTGACCCTTGACAGTATGCTGCTGCATGGGTTTATAGCACTCAGGAGCTCTTGGAACAGCATGGCCAAAACACTATTAACATAAATGATCACAGGGCACCAAGGGTCAACCCTGAGAAAGCGGCTCAACTGATCTCGGAACGGATGACCTAAATATTAAGTATATTTTCTTTTTCATTGTGTTATATTCACTGCTCTGAAATCAGTAGATACACTGACCAGAGTGACTAATCATTAATTGTACAGTACTACCATTAATATTTTAAAAAGTGATATGTCCTATAATCATCTATTCAGAATTTTTGGGGTAATTTCTATATTTGTATGCACCGGACAAAGACAAAAATGTAAATTAATCAAATTAAGACTTCAGATTTAGTGCATAAGAGAACAACAATGTTATAGTTCTTCAAATTCCTTGAGAGATACAGCTTATCAGCTGCAGCTGATAAAAAAAGCATTATACTGGCACACACACTTTATATGGTTTATGAAAGGCAGCCTGTTTCCAAGTGACACAATAAAGTAATAAAAGGCTTTTGCTCTCAGATTATAAGTCAAAATGTCAGATTGAGGGGATACTGAGAGACTCCTTTTGAGCTCTGGGATGTCACAGATGCCCTGGCACCTCATTTATTTTCATCAGGACCAATGGGCCTTGCAGCATTGTGTATCTACCTCCAACTGAGCCAATACATTTTGCCTAGCAACATGTAGCCCTGCAGGGCATACGCTGGACTACGACCTCCAGCAAACATCATGTGTGCAAATGTGCATGCATGCAAAAACACATGCGCTTGCACATGCACACACACATATTCCGCAATAACTCTGATTATGCATGACAGATCCAGAAGCAACTGTTAATTTCCACTCTTTTTTCTCTGTCTGATGGCCTATTCCTCTCTCTCTCTCTCTCTCTCTCTCTCTCTCTCTCTCTCTCTCTCTCTCTCTCTCTTTCTCTCTCATTCATTCATTCATTGCACTTTTTCTCTCCCGCTCTCCCAAATAACATTAGTTAATGAGAGGCGTCATGCCCTACAATACCGTATAATACAGGCCCTTCGACCCTGTGTTACCTTTACTCCCAGCATGCCTGGTCTTTTTACTATGCTTGCTTCCCCTTATAGGACAGCTGCAGCAGGACAAGACAACCATAGCAAATCCTGAAGAAAGCTCAATCAGAGGGGCTGTGAAAAGAGGCCAAGCTGGATTTCCCTACCAGCCAATCAAAGGTTTCCCCCAGGGCACTTAATTCATAAACACTCACTCAATCATATGCACACACAAACACGCATACACACATATGCACACAGATTCATTGTCGCCCTTCACTACAAGTGCGTGCCACTATTCTTTTAGTTCCACACACAGCACAGCGGGGTTCTTGTATTGGGGTTCAGTGTAATTTGAGGTTGTGGCCCCTTCTGGCCTAGTGGCACATGCCCGCTCAGTTGAGGGCATGATGCTGGCTGAATTGCTCACCGCAGGGATTACAGAGAGGGACGACAGAATTCCGAAATGTTCCCATGCATGGCTGTTTGCATTAGCAGTGCTAGACTGTTCTAATTTGTGTGAGGGGAATTTCAAGACAGCCAGACTCATAATTCAAAAAACAAAGAGCAGAATATTCCTGGTAAAACTAATAAGACATTAGATGAGGATACTTTTTCCGGTATTATATTAAGAGCTAAACAGGATACTACTCTTAAGCTTTTGTAAACTAACAAAGACAACTCAAGCCTTGTATTACAATGGTGCCTTGTCACAGCAGCGGTCAACTTAACTCCCATGTATCCTGAGTTTCAATACTTGTGCCGAATTTTAATCAAGTGCCAAACCAGCACTGACACAAGTGGAATAGTAACACAAAACCCTTCACACTGACACCATTCCTCATTGTAATTCGGTAAAAAAAAAAAAAAAAAAAAAAACGTCACACACAGCAAAAGCACTTTTCATCTCAAAGCTAAGACTCTTCAACTTCAATGCATCACCTCTGTGGACGCCTTAGGTCCGGCAATGGACGATCGGTGTGGCTGTGAATGGACACCAGTCTATTGTTACGGTATCAGCGCAATAGGGGGCAGGCCAGGCAAACCCCTCACAGAGTGCAACACAAGAGCTGCTGCTGGTGACCAGAGCGAAGAGGGCCGGCAAAGGAGGGTCCAGTGCCTAGGCTTAGACACTCCCATCTCTCTCTGTTCTTGCCCGGCTGTATTGTAAATAGGGGCCTCAAAAGGAGAAGACAAAAGCGCTGCTTGGTTCAGGCTGTTTTAAGCTCCATAGAAGGCTGTTCGGAGTGAGTGCTTCTCCTGTTCCCTCTTTTTTTGTGGAAGAGGGTGGTGCAGACACTGGGGGGCGGCAGCGTGACGAATGGGCTTTGGGTCACCATTGCTTTTGTGGATGGCGGTGTGTGCCTGAATGGAGGACGTGCTGCCTCTCTCCCTGCATGGCCCCCAGAAGCTGAGGTTGGGGGTGGGATGGGTGCAAGGTGGGGTACGGGGGGGATTTGATTATGGGTCTGTGAAGGGGCTACGACACAATGAATTAGTCTGTATGTCACCCCAGCTTTGTCATGGGGAGAAGTTAAAAAAGAATACATAAAGTGATAGACCATATCTGAAATAATCATGCGCACAGATTTCTATTTCCTTTTTTTTCTTTAATTTCAGATCTGTCATTTGTTCTTCTTTTGAAAACACAAAACTATTCCTAACTATTCCTGTTGAATGTATGCAAAAGGGCTTTTTCATCCTGTTAGAACTTTTACAAATTCTGATCTGTACCACATGATACTACTATTGTTTTTTCACCATTGTAGTTGTCTTAACATCCCTCCTCTTCATTTCGAAAGATTTTCACCTAGAACTCAAATGTGACATAAATAATACCTCCTAACCTAAAAAAACAACGTTTGGGCGAAATATGGACATGCAGCAGTAATGAGATAACATTCATTTGGATGCATACATAAAGGAGCATTCACTGATGAATGAGATAAGCTCCCCATTGCTTAATAAAGGACTGGTTCTCGCTCTTGTCACCAGTGCAGAAGTCAACGGGAGAACACAGTGGCATGCATACCAATAATGCATCCACATCCCTGGGGCCCAAAACTTTTGTTCTGTTATCCTGGGTCACCATTCGAGTCTCAGAGGATGTCTCTCTTTGCTGGCAAATGGAACCATCAGTAGCTTTACGTCCGTGTAGCCATGACAGTCAGCGGAGCAGGTTCGTGAGGCTTTGACGGGTGGATGATTAGCATTTCCCTCTTGTTGCCTTTTGTGTGGTTTTGAAGGGAAGGTATGTTTGCCATTTGCAGGAGTGAAAGTGCGGCACGCATTGACTGTCCCTCTGCAAGGGTCGTTGCCCGTCACAATGACTCCTCACTGGGCTCATGGACTGCACCGCAGAGGTTGGAATGAAGCTACATGTTTGTTCTATTGATAAGGATGACATGCAGGTTATTTGCAGATGCAGGGGGCACATGAGGTTTGATTAGGGAGGAAGTTAGGACTGAAGACAGGGGGGGAATTGACAAGCTTCACAGAAAGGAAGACCCCCCAGTAAGGACATTCCTTAGTGTAAGGTGCAGGTCTTAGTGTGAGGCAAATCAGCGGCTTGATGGGGAAATTAGTTCGGCATGAACGTAGGTTGTTAGATGGAAAGTCGGTCAGGCTGGCTGAATTTTTATTCATATAAGTACGTTTCTGTAAAAAACCAAGATAAGATTCGAATGTATTTCTGAATTCCAAGCAATAAATAAGTGAAATGATACTGACTGGGTGACTGACAAGAGAGCAGGTAGCCTTGCTGTGGTTTGATGGGCGGACGATTAGCATTTTACCCATGTTGTCTTTTGTGTCTCGCTGAAGGGAAGGTATGTTTGCTGTTTGAAGCAGTAAGAGTGTGGCACACATTGACCTCCACAGGGGGTGTTGCTCATCACAATGACTCCTGCCTGGGCTTATAGACTCCACTAAGTATTGTTTTCAGGTTCACTATGATGGTGTGTCAGTTTAAGCTTAGAGGGGTTTAATGTAAGAGGAAGTGAGTGCACTCCTAAGGGAATTGCGCATGCCCACTTCCCCTTGTTTAGACATTCCTCAGTGCAAGGTGCAGAGCAGATGATGGAAAGGCCTGAGGAGGGCTTGGCAAACATGCTTTGTATGCTTTAAGTATAAATGTTTGTTTATTCAGGATTAATGTAATGGTTGATTATTTTGATTAGTTTTTATACTTATTTGTATTAGATTCAGGGTTAACGTAGCGTAGCAGTGTTGTACAGCACACATCCAAACAGAAACTATCAACAGCGGTAAATCATGAAGAACACTTCATGAAGATTTGGAATACCATCCTATGACCTGAGTGAAATCTGTTAGCAAATGTTGGAGATATGTAAGACTATTACTGGCATTTTAAATACATATATTATATGTTATAACTCAGTCTGTATCTACACAACTGTGATTGACAAGAATTTGAGTTTTTTGTCTGTTTGTGTTGTTACTTTGTAGAATGTCTGTGAAACAGATCAGTTCCTACAAACTCACCATCTATCTATTTATCTCAAACGTAAAAAACACTGTATCATATAAAGGCTTATGATGACTGCTCACATCTTGATTAATGAACTTTTTCATAAATAAAACTCATAAATGATTTGATATTTTTCTTTGTTAAGTAACCATTTATTTTTCATACAATTTTCCATATACAAAATATAATGTATTATAACACATGCATTAATGTGGATTACACTTGGGCTAAATGTCACACAACATTTTAAGGATCTATTTGTATACCTTTGTGAAACAAATTAACAGTCATTAAACAATGTCTATAATTTGAAGCTAATCTACAGTATATTATGAATTTAAATAAATATCATGTTTTTTTAACAGTAGTAACATCTTGTTAAGAAAAACATATCTTTCAACATTCATCTTATTGAAACTAAAACTATTAAAAGTTCAAAAAGGGTTTCTAAAGTGTACACTTTTGTTCTAAACTGGTCTGGCCTATTTTGAGGAAACTCTCAGCCCATAAAACCCATAAAGCTTCCCCCCAAGCCACAAACTGAAGGGAGTTTACCAGCTCTTGTAACTGGAAATGTCAGGCTGCGGCCTATAGATACAGCATGGTTCTCTGATTCTAATTATGTGGGTTTATGTTAGCTTTGCTTCTAATGTCATGAGAAAATTTCATAGTGAGGAAAACCATCCACACTGGCATGGCCTGTTCTATGAACATTTGTTAGCACAGTCCGCCACCTGGTGGACATTTAGGATTTGGTTACAAATCCTTTATGAAACAGTTTATAACAGTAATTCATGTAATTTTATATCAAATAAGATCAAATTATGTTGAATTATACAATGTCGAGTAAATTAAAGAAATGGAAACAGCAGCTAATTAAAGATACAATTTAAAAATTGCTTGTTTATGTAACAACCTCAGCAGCATCCTTATTTCTCCTCTCATCAGTTCCAACCACTCAGCAGTCAGCATCAGCAGTGTACTAATCCCCGGCCTGATCATCTGTCATCATCTGCACCTGTTGCTCACCGGTTCATGCCTAAAGTTAAATGTTTTTTTATGCTTGAAGGATTCGTACATCACTGTATGGCTTAACAAAGGACAGTCCTCTGAAATAGCTCAGGTACAGGGACAGGACTGAGGCAAAAATGAGCGTCAAAAAAGTCCTTCAGGATGCCTGGAGAACTATTCCTTAAGACCACATTAAAACAAATAGAAAAAGTCTGTCGCTTTGGATGGAAAAATATTTAGAGATGTGGGGTGGATCAAGATTTTTGCAAAGTACTGTAATTGATTTTAATTTGAGCCCTTCGTACAGACCACTTATGGCTGCATATTGCTCTTGACAATTAGTTTTGATATAGGCTATGTTGGGCAAATTATAATACCACTAGCATAATAGTTAGAATATAAATCTGATAACTCGAATTAAGATTCACAGCGTTAATAAATCATCCGTGCTTGCTCATGTGCATTATATCCTCAGCTTCTACAGAACTGAAAAAGTGTTACAGTGTAAGAATAGTGTGTATATACTGTATGTGTGCTGATCTTTTTATATCTCTGTGTGGATTAATCTAGCCACCGCATTAAATGTACACACATCGATAGGAATATAAGACAAATTTGGCTTTTCTTTCAAAAACCCATCTGCTCACTTTTCGTTATCCTGGTCAGCGTCACAGTGGAGCCCGGGCCAGAGCCGTGAATGAAAAGATACAGAAATACACTCTGGATGAGACATTTCTCCATCGCAGTGTACTTAAAAAGAGAGCCAAATGATTTCTGTTTGTTCACTGGGGTTAAAGTAAGGGTTAGATTGAGGTGTATGGATAGCTTAATATTAATTAGATGCATCAATAATTACTCTATTTGACAAGGATAATAGGAAAAATGGGTGTGATTGTGTGCATGATGACTAATGCCATGACTCAGCCATGTACTGTATTAAGGTAATGCCAAAGAACAGCAGCGAGTGAATACACTGGAGTGAATTTGGCCTGAGGCAGAAAAATGCCAATAAATTATCATATCAGGTATATATTATTTTTCAATAAAGAAAATTAGTTACATTGTTGAGACATGACATTGTACACTACTTGCAGATGGGACACACACACACACACACACACACACACACACACACACACACACACACACACACACACACAAACATATTTACTAATTTATTCATTTATAATTGTTAGTTTTAATAAGCATTAAAAATGGTAAAACCCCTTGAATTTAAACCTAAATTCTCCCCCTTAGCCACATTTTGATTGCTTAATTTCAAATCCATACACACCCACAGTATATAAGTAAACTGTCAATACTGGGCCAGATATTGATGGTTAAACAAGTTTGTCTGAAAAAAAGTAGGACTTGTCTGATGTTGCCTGGACACATTGGGAGTACAGTAAATATCAAAAGTGGTTCAACTAAGGACAACCATTGAACTGGTGACAGGGTCATGGGTGCATGAAACTCTCTGATGTGTGTTGGCAAAGTTGCTAAAAATGACTGGCTACAGTATATTAAAACAATTTCAGCACATAGCTTGGTGTGTATGAGGCTGCATAGTTGTAGACCAGTCAGAGTGTCCATGGTGACCCCTGTCTGCTGCTAAAAGTGCATACAATGGCCACATGGAAATCAGAACTGGAAAACGTTTCCTCCATCAATGGAGTAAAGTGGCCTGGGGGGACTGACTGGGAGAGAGATGGCACCAGGATGCATTATGGGAAAGCAGACAGAAGCGGTGTGATGCTGTTGGCAATGTTCTGCTGGCGACCCCTAGGTGCTGGCATTCATGTGAATGTACACTCAAATATCGGTGCAGACAAGCACACCTGTTCATGGCAACGGTATTCCCTAATGCCACTGCCTTCTTTCAGAAGGCTAATGCGCCTTACTGCACTACAAAAATTGTTCAGGGACGGTTCGAGAAACATGACAAAGAGACCAGGGTGTTGACTTGGACTACAAATTCTCCAGATCTCAATCCAATCGAGCATCTTTGGGATGTGCTGAACAAACCAGAATGATCCATAGAGGACCAACCTCCCAACTTACAGGATTTACAGGATCTGCTACTGATGCCTTGTCAGAAACCCTCAGCACAACGAGTGATTCAGAGCAGGACTTACAGAATATTAAGCAGCTGGTTTTAATGTTTGGGCTGATACACATGTATGGGGGGGGGGGGGGGGGGGGTGATACTGTATGTAGCTGCTTTCAAATTGCAGACATCAGGACTCTGTTGTTGTCTTTTACAAGTGATGTAATTAAATTAGGAAAGTAAGCAATTTTTTTTCCTATTACCAATTTTTTTTTTTTCCAAAACAAGGCAAGACTTTTATTTCTCAACAAGTAAATTAGGTGTAAATAAAAAAGGAATTATATATACACTTCAAGTTTAATAAATTCATATTATGCAAATGATTCCACAGGGAGAAAATTAAATTCTGCAGTTGTTTCTAATAGACTGCAGGAGAAAGAATTTGGGGTAAATGAAAGAGACATTTTTCTACACGATAAATGTCGCATGAAAGCAGAAGCAAGGATAAGAGGAATGAATTCACTGCACTCTTACTTTTTTTGTTTAATTGTTGTTATTCAAAATGTGGTTTAAATAGAGCATTAACTATATTTTAGAGTGTTTTCTTTATAGTTTAGGATAATTTGAAATATGGACGGGGAAAAATGTATTTTTTCTCAGAAATATAGTTTGACATGCACTCACCGTACACTTTGGTAGGAACATCTATACTGTTCACCTGCTTATTTATTCAGTTATCTAATTAAAAAACAATGTGCCTGCGGAACATTTCACAAAATCATGCAGAGAGTTACATCTTCACATCAAACATGAGAATGAACAAAAAGTTTGATGTCTGTTATTCTGCTTATGACCCACACTATGTGGAGAAATGTGTTCATTATTGAATTCAGGTGTTTCATTTAGGTTCCTTATTAGATTAGATTAGATTAGATTAGATTAGATTAGATTAGATTAGATTAGATTAGATAAGATTCAACTTCATTGTCATTGTGTAAAGTATATGTACAGAGCCAATGAAATGCATAAGTGGCCTATTCGCAATACATATTTTTCCAATTTACAATAAATAACAATGTGTTATGATAAAAGAGAAGATGCAGCGGTATATATATAATAAGGAAAATCGGGATAAGGCTGTTTTTTCCTGTATTTATTCGGTATATACTATATCATCCAAAACTCATATATGTATTTTAAAAAAAGTACCATGATAAACATATCTACTGTACATATATGAGTCATGAGACATCTTGGTCAATGCTATGCTTCCAACTTTATGGCAACAGTTTGCAGGAAGCCCTTAAACATGACTGTGCCTCAATGCCCCAGACCTGGTTTGATTTAGTTCGGTGTGAAAGAACTTGACTGGCCCGCATAGAGCCCAGACTTCAATCCCATCGAGTACCTTTGGGATGAACTGGAACGGAGATTGCGACCTCATAAGTGCTCTACAGAATGGAATGGACATAAGTTTCCACAGAAACACTCCTTCTTGGACAGCCTTCCAAGAAGAGTGGAAGCTGTTATAGCTGCAAAAGGGGGATGAACTCCATATTGAAGTACAGTATTTGTACTGTATGTACAGTATGTCATTGCAGGTTTGGCCAAATACTTTTTTTCATATAGTGTAAATATTGGTAGTAGATGATTTTGGATGTTCTTACTGTACTAGAACATATTGTGAATAAAGATTTTTAAGATCCAGCAGTTTAAACCACCCACCTGGTACCATCAACAATACCACAATTATAGTTAGAAAGACCACACTTTCCCTCATTCTGATGTTTGATACGGATTTAAACTCAAGCTTTTGACCTGCATCTGCACGACTTTGTGTACCGTTCTACAGCCACATGATTGCCTGATTGGATAACTGCATAAATGAGCCATTGTATAAGTGTTCCTCTGAAAGTGGATGGTTAATGCAATCATGTATAACGCAAGCTATAAATCAAAGACATTTTCAAAGACATTTTCAAGTTTGTTACATGGACTGTGAAAAATGGACTGTGTCAATGTGGCTTGTCATTTTGCAGTATCATGATGAAGGCATATAACACGTGTGAGACAAATTAACTGGCTGACCAGCCAGCAGGAACATAAAAACAGGAACCTAATGGGGAAAGTGGAGGTGAATAATATGACAGATGTGTACAAAGGTGGGAAGTAATAATAATAATAATAATAATAATAATAATAATAATAATAATAATAAAAACAAAGACTTTATTACTGTACTTAGGTTTATTAAAAATATTTCTTGCTTAATATATTACTTTTTTATTTTTTATTTTAATACACATTATTCAACTTTCAAACACCACATCAATACATTTCTTTGTCACATTTTATCAACTCCTCACAAATCTATCACCTACATTTGCGCATGCTTTATTATGACAGGAATCTAGTAGTTTTTAATTAATGCGCATGGTGAGTGAGTATCATGCTACAGTAGCTATGAATTGAGCCGTTAGCCATTAAGTTGTCTGTTAGCTGTAGCTAAGGTTTTCATACTGTACATTAGAAGTATTTGTTTTTTCAATCAGATAATTTATTTAAATAATCAATTGCATTTTTACGTGATTTTACTTGAGAACTTTGTTTCCTTTTATCTTTTGTCAGAGTTAATAAGAGTCAGTGCTGACATGATAGCATTAAAGTAAATTGGTAATCATTCCGCCTCTGGCATACAGGCCTTTATACTGCCAAAAGAAAGTGAGACAGATCTACTGGAACAGACATCAGATCACGTTAGGACTCACTATTATTATTTGCTTCACATCTTTAACCCTTATTCAGCTTATTCAGCTGGGATATTATATAAGGGGTGTTCAAATCAAACTGGGATGTGTGATGAACATGCACATTACAGGGACTTGTATTGTTAAATCCCCTGAACAGTCCTGACCATTTCCACATGTTGAGCACATTAAAGCAGTTTCAGACCTGAAGCAGACAATCTGATCTGAGAAAAAAAAAATTCTACCATGATAGTATTGAAACCTTAGTGAAACGCTGGGATAAGTGCAGTAGGGGATCATTTAGAGAAATAAAGAAAGTCATAAAAAAAAATCATAACACTATTGTATAGTCTACTGGGCAAATTAAAAGCTTCAGCAATGCTTACCTTGTGTCATGTTTTGGTTGCTAAGTAACTTAAAAAAGCTAGGGTAAAAAGTCACAGCTAATGTAATATAATAACAAGTTACAGACTAGGGAAAATAACTGGGTGTATGATTGTTATCCTTTTATGTTGCACAGTTTCCACATACCTGAACGTTCCTGCTTCTATAAAGATCTATGTTCAAGTTAAAGCAGTTAAAGAAAGGAGGTCTGTCTGCTGTAGTAGTTAATACAGCGTAGCTCATCTGTGGTTTTTTTTAGCAGACTCTGTTATACACAAACCACTTGTGATAATAATAAAAGAAATAATAAATGTCCTGTTTTGAAGACGTGCGTTCTTTTCAGCACTTTAAAGCATGTCTGACTTGTGCTGACATGCAAACAGTTACACTTGATCAGACATGTCTGAAACAAACGGGAGGAAGCTGACCATTGCAGAGGACAGAATGTACTGTAGTGCTTTAGACACAGAAAACAGAAATGGGTTTATACAGTTCTAAAAACAACCATGTTCAGGAAGTCCGTTTATGCTGCAATTTTCATTTTCTTTTTGCAACCTTGCAAGGTTTTCCTGGTATCAATAAAGGGAATGCTTTGGCTTTTGCAATTATCCCTTTCAAAGCTTCTTTTGTAGTAATTCTGTATCGTAGAGAACATCTCACCTACCAGACTTTCCTAGAATCGTTCACTGTTTAACATTAAGATATGTTAGGTGTTCTGTAATGAGCATCAGTGAAATACTGGGCATGAAAATATAAAATTCATTGTGTTAAAGGTGCACATTACTACTTTGTTTTGTCCCCCAAAAGCAGCAGCAAGATTGATCAAAAATGTTGTTTACGTCAAAATGAAGTTTATTTATAGTAATAACAGCCTTCGCCATATCAGTTGTTATAACAATATAAAATATGCAAAACAATATTTCAAGCACAGGAGTAATATATAATTGCTCAGAAGCACAGGCACATTTAATTTTAGACATTTATATTCTTTAGGAAAATGTGGTAAATCTTTCCTGCTGCCTATGGGAGTGCTCTGGCTGTTATATGGCCAATTAGTTTATAGCTTTGCGAGTGTAAGAGGCTGTCAGAATACACTGTCAAAGTTAGTTAAGTAACTATTCAATTATGCATTTCTTACTTGCAGAATCTGTTTCTTAATGTCACTAAAGTGCATATTTACCTATTATATTTCTTTATGCCATGATCATATAGCTCATGTTAATATATACCCAGGGTTATTGATAATAATTTTCCTATCACAACAATTTACCAACACTAACAAAATGTGTTTATGAAAAAAATATGTCATACTTTTTTATCCCTTTATAGTTGTGTAATGTCCATAAAAGGTTTATATAATGATTACTTCACCAGGACCACTACTTCTCTTGTGAAGTAAATATAGGAAAAAGAAAAAGTGCAGCTTGTCATGATGCTTGGAAACTACAAAGCCATCTGTGCTGAAGATTTTGTTTTGTTAAAAAACCTGCAGCTTTTCATCTGTGAATGAAATCCAATACTGGCCTTGGAGGCACCTTCCAAAAATGCTAAACATACTTCTCTACACTGAAAACTCCAGTATATCTGTAATTACACTTTTTTCCCTAAAAGTACAAAGAACATTTACAATCCCTGTTTAAGCTGTAACTACAGAATTATTGATAGTATAATAGAACAAGGACATCTGTCTAAACCCTTTATTTGTCTAGCATATTTTTCACTAGTTTATATACTAGTAAAAATATAAATTCCAACATAGTTGTAATATAAAACATAAAATAATGCACTGCATGGCCCCAATTTGGATTTCCATCAATCACCTTTAGCAGCTTTGATTACAGCACGGTAGCCATGCTCCCAGAACCACTCTTTCACAACTTGTGTTCTGCGTAATGAGATAAACAGAACTTCATAGATGTGATAATCTAATGATTGTTCAGTACATAAAAGTCATTGGCTGACTCCATTTTATTGCCAAATAATGATGCTGAGACTAGACCTGACCAACTCTAGATCATAACACTGTCTCCAGATGTTTGTACAGTCTGCACTATGCATGATGGATGCATCGCTTCATTCATGTCCCCTCTTACTCTGTTGCATCCATCACTCTGGTATAGGGTCAATCCAAGCTCATCAGACCATATAATGTTTTTTCCATTGCTCTAAAGTCCAATCTTTATGTTCCCTGGCAAATCCAAACCTTTTCCCAAACAAGTAGCTGTTTATCCCTAATTCTGTGAGTTCTGATCACACTGGTTGTGTATGGAAATAGACCTAATTTCACTAATAAACCATGCAACTTCACCAAGTGTTAAAGTGATGTCCAATCATACAGTATATATTTTTTCTGACGCTACTTCTTCTACAAAATTGACGGTCCAGCACAGTCCATCCAGTTTCTGATAAAGTGTTGAAGGCTTCTTAACCTAGTTCTAGTAATTTCAAATCTTCTCCTTCGCTTGATGCTGCCCAATTATTTGACCCATATGAAATTAAGCCTTTTTTTGAGCCAGGCAGTGTATACAGTAACAGTTCTATTATAGTCATGTTGTTGTTGTTTCGGCTGCTCCTGGCAAGAGGTCGCCACAGCGGAATACCCAGTCCACACTACAACTTGGCACAGGTTTTACGCTGGATGCCCTTTCTAACACAACCCTCACATTTTATCCGGGCTTGGGACCGGCACTGTCCAGTGGCTGGGGTGGCCTTCTGCGAAACACCTACCACCTAGCCACCAGTGCCCCTAGTTCTATTATAGTCATGTATCAAATAATTATAATCAAATGGTGGCAAGGTGCTGTAGTGATAGAGTTTGCATGTTCTTCTTGTGCTTGGAGGGTTTCCTCCCACAGTCCAAAGACATATAGATTAGGCTAATCTTCATTCTTAAATTGCCTGTAGTGTGTGTATGTGTGTGCCCTGCAATGGATTGGCACCCACCTCGCCTCGTGCCCTTAGTTTCTTGCTATAGCGTCAGGTCCCCCGCAACTCTGTATACAGGATAAAACAGTACAGTATATACAGAATAAGTAAAAGTGAGAAATAAGCTTCATCCCTAATTTAAACTATAAGTTGTACAATAGCTAGAAGATTCTTTATTTTCTGATAGCTCCTTTAGAACATACAGTATGTTGTGCATAACAAAATTAAAATAGCCAAAAGTAATGACAAAATAAAGTGTGCCACATACGAAATATCAGACTTAAAAGAATACATTTCTGTGGCTCTATAATCTGTCTGGCAGTGAAATTCCAGTGCAACACCAATTTATACTTCTATTTAGGACAGAATGACTGGAGCAAGGAGCAGCTGAGAACATGGAAACTCGGTGTCCATGGTAATTCAAAACAAACGAGTCAGACGCTTTAGCACTTAGTGCAGTCATGTACGGCCATTCCACTGAAAATAAACAACTTGTTTACTTATGCATTTGATGATATCGGGATAAAACAAACAGAAAAGAAACATTCTTCTGACTTCATTCTTCTGGGAATCACTATAACTCTTACTTGGAAGAGTTTGAGAAACATGAGACACATTAATATTGTCTATCACTCACTGTATTGCGGATTAAGACTTATTGTATAGCATTAATATTAATTATATATCATATTAAAAGCTAGCATGGCTTAAGAACTTAATAGAAATATACTTTTTTGTTGTTGTCTTGCCTGTAGTGTGTGTCTTTAATACCAACAATATGTCCAGATTCATATATTTTATAGCTGTTTTGTGTGTGATTTTTGGTGCTGGCTGTCAGTAGGAGTTAAAATATGTGAGAGGCAGGAGAGCAGAAGTAGCTACGTTCAGAGAATGGGTTAAAGAGGCTTGCTCTGGATCAAAGTCTCTCAAAAGACCTGTTACGTCACAGCAGCAATTCAGTGGTGAGTCCTTCTGTGTGTTTCAGAGAGACTTGGATATGAGAGTGTGAGTGAATAAGAAAGTCTGTGGGAAGACAAATCAATAGTAGGTAGTACTGCCCTTGGGTTAAAAAAATGCTCTTTTTCATAAAAACCAGAGGATTCTGGATGCTTTCTCTTCCTAGACAGCAATCACGTGCGCTACCACTTTTCCTATATGCCCTTCAGTTCTGCTGTTCAGTGATAACCTCGCCACATGGTAAGAGCAATTTAGATACAACAGATTATTGCACTGCTTTCTTTTCTTTGCAGTTTTTCCATAAGGAAATTATGCAGTATGGACTCATGCATGGTTCAGTGATTAAGCTTTTATATGTTTCTTTCTTAAACCATTCTTCTTTCTGCCTAAGCTTGCTGTGTTCAGTGGTTAGAAAAAGAGCTCCAGATCTCCATAGAAATGAGTATTAGTCATTGATCGTTGCTTGATGATGAATGGGCTTTGGAATATGCGGGTGCATGTTGTTTGGGGCGTGGAGTGGGGGGTGGGGGGGGGGGGATGGTGAGGTGTAAGGGGTTGCAGCAGGCTCCAAGGTCATTCTCTATGTTATGGTCCACAGCCGTTCAAATACTTTCTGCTCCAAGGCATAGATTCTCCTAATGAGAAAAGCAGAAATCAGATACAGTAAATAAGCCAAAAACAGAAGACTGGGAATGCCATTTGAGACTAAATTGAGGAGGTAATTTTCTATTTAGAGGCACTTCTATGTAAAAATGGCAGTGTATTCTTTTTTATTCTATTTTATTTAGATTTTTGCCAGGGGAGAAGAAAGAAAATTAGCAGTCGTAGTTATTAACATGAGTAATTATAAATACCATAACAAGAGCAAGATTTACTGTCTTGCAGATACCTCACAGGGTTCCTGGTTTGATCCTGAGCCTAGGTTAGGGTTTGTCATCCCTATGTTGATGTAGGTTTACGCCCACCTCAGTAAAACATGCTTGTGGGTGACTTGGCTATGTTAAATTGCCTCTAGTTCTAAACCAATGTGTGTGTGTGTGTGTGTGTGTGTGTGGTGTTTTGTAATGTAATGGACCATGGGTGCAGTCTTACCTCACACCCATGGTGAGCACCACTAAATTTACATGACTAAATAAAATTAATAAATAAGATAAAGAGATTATAGAAGATAAGGAACAAATCAATGAATTTAGTAGTAGTCATGCAACGTTAAATTCTGCAGCTGTTAAATTTGGACATTCTATTCTTCTTGTGTTTATGCTCCAGTAAACCTTACAGTGATCATGGCAGATGAATACCAATTAAGGATCATAATTAGACAGGAATGCTTCTGATCTATTTCATCTCTATGCAAGAACACTGTATCGTAGCTAACTTGCACATACTATTATATCATTGCTTTTTTTTTTCCCCACAAAGAGCTGTGGCTTTTATATAACGCAAGTGTTTCACTGCATACTAAAGAATCTGTGTCCAGAAACTAAATTTGAACATAATGAGCCTGCAAATGAAGCTCAGTGTGTAAGAACACATGGGATGCGCAAACAACAAACAATCATTATACTCTTTCATGGCCTCCCATTCATGGCATCGCATCTAGGGTGTATTCCCAATGCTTACAGAATAGGCTAAAGGATAAAGTGGTTGTGAATGAATAAAATGAATGAAGATGATCTAGAATATTCTTTCAGAGGAGGTCCTATTGGAAACATGGCAAACAAGGATGTATCTGCAATCTAACTCTGTTAGAGAACTATCTAACTATCTGACAAGAGGGGTCAAAATACACTCCTAGGGTAATTAATATTTAATTCAGTGTATAGCCTTGGTTGGCACAGTGGCGTAGTGGTTGGCACTGTTGCCTTGCGCCTCCAGGGTCGGGGTTCGATTCCTACCTTGAGTCTGTGTGCATTGTGTTTGCATGTTCTCCTCGTGCTTGCTGAGTTTCCTTCTTAGGTTCCCAAATTGCCTGCAGTGTGTGAGTGTGTGTGTGTGTCTCTTTCAACGGATTGGCACCTTATCCAGGGTGTACCCTGCCTCATGCCCTAAGTCTCCTGGGATAGGCTCCAGGTTCCCCCACGACCCTGTATAAAATGGTGCCGGTGATAAGTGTAGTCTTGGATCTACTAGAAACAATGCACAATAGTAGAAACAGTGGTTTAAGGTTACAGCAAGCAACAATACACACAGGGGTATACATATAGACTAAGATTTTTTTAACCCTGGACATTCCTATGTCAGTCAATGCAAATAGTCCTCTTTGTTTGTGGAGTGGCCTATCTTTTTTTTTTTTCTTCAAGTTATTGGACCTTGAATATTTTTCACTACCATGAATAAATTTTATCTGAATTTATTGGATGATAAATAAAATGCCACGTTGGATGAGGAGAGTGAAACCTTTGGGTTGGGCTAGAAGTGACAGTCAAGCCTCATGAATGCACACACATTCCAGCACAGATGTGAAGCTCTGTTATTGCCCAGCGACCTTCATTTAACCTCTTTGAAACTTGGAAGATTCACAGGGTTGACAGCCCTATGGCAAAGCCCTAGTCTTGTCTTGTGTAACGTTTAGAACAGACTAGTATGTTTTTCGTTAAGTTGTTGAGTCATATAACTAATATTGACACAAGCTAGTCACTCCATTTAAAAACTTTTGATACCTTATTTAAGCTATTGATAAAAATGATAAACATTTTGCGTAATGTTAGCTAGATAGTCAGCAGTCAGTCACTTAGTCAAGTTCAAAGCTCTAAAATCTTTTTACACTTGTAGAATCAATATTATTATGACTAATATTATTATGAGCCCTCATCGCATCTTGCACACATGCTCCAGATATTAACACAGTACACCCCCATCACAAATATGGATGTGTAGGCAACATGGACTGGCTCTAAGGACTCATATTGGTCATAATGCATTTGATACTGTACCTACTATGTATTCTGTATGTGCTTCTCCAGCATCTATTGCCCGGGAGGATAAGTGTCCTGGCCCTCGTTGGAACGCCATGTGTCGTTCCTGCTGTGAATATGAGCTTATCCGTTGTAAGTGTCCATCTCAGAGGACACGGGTGGGCTATGCTGTGCCCTGCTGCCGGAACGACATCCACCAATGTGACCCCTGCATCATCCACCAGGGTATGAATGAATGTGTGCAAAGTCTGTGGTTGAATGCGAACTGATCCGATCAGATTTCCAGGTGTGTTAGAACAAGCTGTTTTAACGGTACATTTTAGGTAGGTACTCAGATTTATAGTAGAAACGGCATACCCCTGTGGCTATTACTTTATCAAGTATCATAAATGGTATAATATACTGTATGTGTAACAACATTTGTCTGAATGAATGATGGATTCTAAATAAACCTTCTACAGTACTGTACATCCCTATTAAAGCTTAATATTTTGTGTTTTAGGTAGAGTCATAAGAACAAGTGTACACCAGTAATAAAAAATAAATGAAAAAAAAAAGGATGAGAAGCCAAAAAACTAAACTGGCACATGAAGAACTTTTATTTTAAGGAGACAGGATTTGACATTGAGATATTGAAAAATCCGGCTTAAGTAAACAGTCAGTGAATGGGAGAGTACAAGTGAAAGTTTAAACGGTCTGAAAGCAGTCTAGTATTCTGGAGATTGTGGTGTGCAGTAGAACTGACAGGTGAGGTAGGTGATTGCTAGCTCCACAAACCTCTCTTTCCATGAAAAGGCTTAGCAAATAATCATAGGTGCCTGTTCTATATCAAGCAGCGCTTTAGTATGACATCTTTTACTCAATTACCTGGCATTAAAGAGGGATACAAACTTTTGAGCTTGTTATGGCAGGACTTAATTAAGGAAATCTATTTTCACCGATTGTTAAGTCTAGAATGATGGAACAGGACTGAGCCACCAGATTGGTAGGTTGAAAATGAGGGATAAGCTTCTCAGCCGGGAGACACACACACACACACACACACACACACACACACATGATGACAGTGTCTGATGTTCTCTAATTTATTAGAGATAGAGATTGGAAGATATTTAAATCCTTGGCCAAATGCCCTGTGTCATGTACATCTGTTACATCAAAAAGAATACAAGTCGTTAACATGTTCTGGGAAGAACAAAGAGAAAGAGGAAGTTCCATACTGTAAATATCTGTCTGGATGTGAACTATAGGAAGTATTGCCATATACTGTAATAATGAGGAGGAAGAAGGTGGGGAGAGAGATCCGTGCGAGCATGAGCACATTCAAAGGATAATATCAGAAAACCTAACGCCTAGAAAACAACTTTTGCTAACTGTAGTATATTTTTCCCTGAGATATTTTACTGCTGTGTAAGGTAGTGGTTTACAAATTAGGTCTTTGTTATTGTGCCTCACACAGTGTGTCTTCTTTGTCTGCAGGCTGCAATGTGTTTGATAACTGTAAGAGATGTAATAATGGCACATGGCAGGCAAAGGATGATTTCTACATCACTGGAAGATACTGCACTGAGTGTCGGCAGGGCTGGTCTGGAGGGGATTGCCTCAGTGAGTGTCCTGAGTATTCTGGAAGGGGTTTTCCTTTATAATCAACAAATTGTCTTTTCATTTTTGCGTCTTCATTGGTGTTTCTTCTTCAGAGTGTGGAGAAGTCATACGGAAGCCTCACGGTCATGTGACCCTGGAGAGTTATCCAATCAATGCGGCATGTGACTGGACGCTACATGTTAGCACAGGGGTGGCCATGGAATTCAGGCAATTCCCTTTTCCCTGGTTTATGACCTAAAGCTCACTTACTGTATTATACAACTTCTTAATTTTATTATTTAATGTAATGTTTTTCATCTCTCGCAGGTTTACGATGCTTAATCTGGAGTTTGATCACAGGTGTCGCTATGACTTTGTGGAGCTTAGGGACGGCGATAGCATTCACTCGCCTCTGATTGGCCGATACTGCGGAGACCAAATCCCGCCACCGATCAGGAGCTCAGGAGACTCGCTGCATATCCATTTTGTTTCAGATGGTTATAATAATTATGACGGGTTCTCTGCTACGTTTCAGGAATTCTCAGGTGCAGTTTACAAACACAGGTATCTATGTGTCTGGTTAAAACCACAAAATGTTTTTCATTACACAGCATGCCGTGTATATCCTCACCATCTTAAATGTATGTGTGTGCAGTGTGCAACCTTAATCCATGTATGAACGGTGGTACTTGTTCACTGGATACAGTTAAAACTTTCCGCTGTGCTTGCCAAGCCGGTTTCACGGGCCTACGGTGTGAGAAGAGTGAGTGTCAGTAATTCGGTGGAAAATTTGAAACTATACATACTGTAGTAATCATGTGAATGGGGAAAGCTATAAAATGCTGAAACTAAAATATGCTCTGTATGTGATTTCTTGTAGTGCATTTTTCTATTTAAATGTATTGGGTTTAATCCAAACCGTATGAATCACAAACCCTATTTTATGGGTTTAAACAAAATCTCAGTAACTTAAGAATAAGTGGCCTATAAATTAAAAGCTCCTTATGTCATGTTGAGGTAAAATTCATGAATAAAAAGATTTGTAGTTCCAAGTAATAACCAGAATATTGTTATACAGATTTGACTAATAGGGGAAGTATTTGAATAGTTGGATTATGGTCATAAAAATATGAAAGTTTGAGAACCATGACTATATGCATTACATTTACATTTACATTTACATTTAGGCATCTGGCAGACGCTCAAATCCAGAGTGACTTACAAAAATGCTTTGAAGTTCTATAATTGGATAGATCCTTTCACTGGGTTACTAGGTTACTAACCATTAGCCAGTTTTTTGGGTTGTGGATGGGGATAAATCCAAATGTTGAAGAAATATTTAAATCTATGCATGCCATTCTAATAATGTTCTTTTTGCACAAGCAGGATCTGGCTGTGTAATCCCTCAGAAGCCTGTTCACGGAGACCATTTCCTGCTGTACGAGAACGGAGACATTGCCACTGGTGTTCAGTACCGGTGCTATAAACCTTATAAACTCAGAGGAGTCTCACGGAGGCTGTGCCAGTCCAACGGTACCTGGAGTGGTACAGCACCCACATGCACCAGGGGTATGATGAACATGGTGCCAGTTTAACTTACAGTACACATGAGTCATGACTGATCATTTACAATGACTGACAATTATGTCTTACATTTTTTTTATTTGAGGATGTATTTTAGGTGAACTCAGGTACCAACCATTCAAATTCTTTGCAAGGTCAGGTTGATTTTGGAAACCTGAAAAGTTTAGTCAGCAATTTTGGTTCATGTTAAGCCTTAAAAAACAAGAAGCATACAGTACATTCATGCCAGACGCACTTTATTGTAGTTCTGATATGTCATAAACATGACTAAGCAAAAAAAGAAAGCAGTTTAAATGCTCTCTTCTATATTTTCTACATTTGTAGAATTTTCTTTTCCATATTTGTACAGCTAGGTTTTTCTTATATTTTATATTTGTTTATCCTCCATAGCTATATTTTCCTTAGCTAAAGTTTTTCTACATTTTATTTTTAATTTTATTTATCATATTTATTTCCTATCGATAATCTTTTAAGGTTGTGGGCGGTCATATAAGCATTTCATTGCATATTGTACGGTGTATGACAAATTTAAATTTAAATTTAAACACCACCAACCACATGATCATATGTGTATATGAAATTTATTTGCCTATCTGATCCTTTTATTTTTTGCTTAGACATGTTTATGTATATACAGTAATTGGTTAAATAGAAACAAAATTATTTAAAATCCCATTGCCTAGGTTGTGATAAAAAAGAAAATGCATGACATAAATAAAATGAGCCAGGTTTTAAGGGTTAAATGGGCTGATGCTCAAAATCTATAAAAATCTATACCCACAATTATGCATACTCATGCTCTGCCTGGGCTTAGAGTGCTTGAGTGCTGAAACAGAATTGAGAGAAAAGTAGCGTTGCCTTCTCGTCCTGATGAGTGGTGCAGATTGCCTAACCCATTTTCTCCAATTATCCAATTTGTTTGTACACTATTGTTTCCCTTTCTGACCAAATAATGTCATGTGCTTCAATGCAAGAAGTACTTCCACAGACATTGCCAAAAATAATTCTTTCTGACTTAAAAAATACTGAATTGTGGCTATTTTTAAAAGATGTATATTAAAATTCTAACCCATGTTTGTCTGAGTGCAGTATTACGATAATAATCTCGCATTGTCGTCATCATCAATCAATGTAAAGGTTTATTTTCCAACATCTCATGCTGAATACAATAGTTTTATTACAATCGTTTAGAGCCGGTTATTCTACAGCTTTGCTGAATTTCCAAATCGAATTGGTCAGAAGCTGTTAAATCATTTTATGTAACAGCACGGTTCTAGATTATATTAATGCGCTCGATGCAATACATTATTGTTTCTATAGTGACAGCTTATTTAAATTGGAGCTTATAGCAGATGCCTAACAACAACCTAGGGTTAATAATAAGTGGATAAAATGTGTTGTTTAACAAAGAAAAGCATATACTGTTATAGTGGATATGGCTAATCGCTTCTGTAAGAAATAATGTTCATTTAACATTTTTGAAAGAGTCTCCAGTGTCAGCACTTTACAGTGGTCTGTTTCTGGACAGAGGACTTTCAGGACTGCTTTCTCATTAACACTACAAGCTGCAATTTATTTTTTGTCTTTGTCTTATTAGATTTTCTTGCAGATGTAACACAACATTAAATGTAATTATAACCAGCTTACAAATAGGACATGAAGTTAATAAATTACAGATTGTAATCTTTGACAGCGAGCTATGGCACGAGACCAATGTAACAATTTGGAACATGCTGTTATTATGAAATAAGCAACTTTGATGTTTTACATTGAGCTACACCTCAGTCTGTTATTAATTATTTCTAATAACAACACTCTGTTGTGGTTTATTCCACATATAGTGCTGCCAAACATATCAACATATCAGTGGGCACCAACTCATCTTTTGATTTGTTCCCTCTGTTATTTGGAAATACAGACAAAGAAGTCATTAGGAAGGAATGTCCCCCATTATCACAACTGCACCATGGATACTCCTTGAAAGTTTTTGGCTCCGATGGTGCTATAAAGAGCATGGAATTTTCCTGCAATAATTCTTACGTTCTCAGTGGAAACGCTAAACGAACATGCCAGCTCGATGGCACATGGAGTGGAAATCAGCCGCAGTGTATCAAAGGTATCTGTCTATTTGGCATATAACTATATTTTGCATCATTCCTTTTTGTGTAAT
Source organism: Clarias gariepinus (assembly GCF_024256425.1). NCBI lineage: Eukaryota > Metazoa > Chordata > Actinopteri > Siluriformes > Clariidae > Clarias > Clarias gariepinus. Next base: position 11,343,122 of record NC_071102.1, read on the forward strand.
ATTACCACACCAAAACATGATGAAAATCATGTTCTTATGGCTGTGTTGCAGCTTGTCGAGAGCCAAAGATCTCAAAGCTAGTGCGTCAGAAGGTCTTAAAGCCCCAAGTTTCAATAAGGTAAACGCATAAGTATTAATATATATTTTTTTTATACGCAGTGAAACAAATTACCAGATTCAACTTAATTTGATTAATGCACATCATTTTTCATTTTTTTCCTAGGAAGAGTCCAGTACACAGGCTTTACGCGTCCCGCCAACCAAACCCACATGTGACAGAAAGCGAAATCAGTATAGAGGCAGCACAGAGTAAATTACCCACTGGTTTCCATCATCTCTACACAAGCATTGAGTATGAGTGCATCTCTGCTCTGTACAAGTACTCTGGAAGTGCACGCAGAACATGTCTGAAAACTGGCAAGTGGAGTGGACGCCATGTCACCTGTTTGCCAGGTGGGGGCAGCATATACATGTTCAGGAACAGAAAAGAAGGCCATATAGGTTCAGCTTACCATGGGTATAATGAAACAGCCATGCAGTATATATACTGTGGAACAGATTTGATTGAAAGCCCATTTAAGTCTATAGGGACACTCCACTTTGTAAAATCATATGTAACCAACAAGCCAAGTAAAATTCTATCTGTTAAAGGTGATGTTCATGATTTGATATACATGAGTTGATAACACTATTATAATGCCATACACAATTTGACATATTTAAATCAAACATAAAAAAATCCTTAAAAAGTCCTTATTTACCAGGGCCGTGAGAGCCTGGACCATATTCCAGTAAACTTAGGGCACGAGAAAGTGCCAATCCATTGCACGGCACGTACACACATATACACACTGCGGGCAAGTGGGTACGACAATTAACCCAATCTGCATGTCTTTAAACTGTGCAAGGAAACCGAAGTACCCGAAGGAAACCCACCAAACACGGGGGGAACATGCAAACTCAATGCGAATAGACTTAATAGAGTTAAAACCTTGACCCTGTTTAATATATATTTTTAAGCACACACACACACACACACACACACACACACACACTGTTTGGTATATATATAATTTTTTTGCATTATCAGTTTATCCCCAGCGAGCAGGCTGGAGACAGTGGCATGGAACTAGACTCAAAAAGCCACCCATCTTCATTTGGGTGATAGTGCAACCATAAATAATCCCTTTCATAACCCGGGGCTGTCTGGTCAAAAAACGTGCAACTGTATAACAGGAAATTAATTCATATCAATTTTGCTGAGGTTACCATGGCGATAGAATAATGCCAAAATCAGGGAACGCGAATGAGATAATGCGCACGCAAAAAAGAGCTGTGTGCGTGATTATTTAAGAGCTGAGGGCGCAAAAAGAGTAGCGCACTCACAAATTAGATACACCCATGAGGATTTTGAAGAGCAAGAGCTTTGAGCACAAATGAGACTCTCATGTGCAACATCTCCGAGCTCGTGGATGCAGTATTACACTTGCTCACAGGTATATTTTCCTTCTTGTCAGTTAGTTGGCGTGTTCCTGTCAGTCAGTGGTTGGGTACAGTCACAGTTTAATCCCGAAAAATGATTGGCCTCAGTCGCTTCAGGATGAACCAACAGAACAGGAAACTAATCTGAAAATCCTCACTCACAATTTTTATGTATTGTATTGGGAAAACATATTTCTTACTGCATAGTGAAATTCTTTTTTTGATCATATCCCAGTGTGGGGGCCGGAGTTAGAGTGCAGGGTCAACCATAATAAGGAGCCCCTGGAGCTGACAGGGTTAAGGGTCTTACTGAAGGGTCCATGATGGCAGACTGGTGGAGCTGGGGCTTGAACTGCCAACCCTATGATCAGTAAACCAGATTGTTAGCCTGCTGAACTTTCACTGCCCACCTACCTTTGATTAAAGTAGGTGTGGTGGATCACAGAATACTAGCATTTTACTCTGGAAATGTAGCATGACACTATTCAGTGCTTTATACTGTAGGTCAATGGTGGTATTTTAAACACAATGGACAAATTTCTATTGGGAGCCAATGCGGTGTGAATAAGTGTGTAATAATTTCTTTTGGTTTAATAACTCTGCCTGCTACATTCTGGACTAACTGGGGCTTATGCACCTAGTGGAACATTTAGATAAATAAGGCATTACAATAATCCAACCTGAAGGTAACAAGCATGACCTATTTTGCAATGACATTATATTTATTATTTAGCAATATTTTGGAGATGAAAGAAGGCCATCCTGGGTATACAGTATTAAATGAAAGGATGGAATCAATAATCACACCAAGGCATTTTAATGCTACACATGATAAAACAGAAAGGCCATCTAGAGTTTGTATGTAATCAGAAATCTTACTTATTAGTTTACTGTATGTAGTCCTAATGGTAATGCTTCTTCCTTGTCAGAATTACTGTAAGTAAGAGGAAGTTAATAAGCATCCAGTATCTAATGGCCACAGTCCTCGACTTTGTATTAGGCAGGTGTCTCTCATCTGGCTTTGCTAAGCTATACAACTATGTATCTTTTGTGGAAAGTAAAGCCATGTTTATAAACAATATTACCCAGAGGTAGCATATATAGTATAGCGACAAAAGCAGTGGACCTAAAACAGAACCTTGCAGAGCACCAAACTTGGTATGCAAAGAGGAATCACTCTTTGTGTAGCATCAATTTGTAGATAGTGATTCCTCTTTGCATACCAGGTTTGTTGCTCTGCAGTGGACCTAAAACAGAACCTTGCAGAGCATTTAACCTGGTATGCAAAGAGAAATCACCATTTACATCTACAAATTGATAGCAATTAGTCAAATAAGTCCAGAGCCAGAACGTTTGCAGTAGTTTCTCTTTTATTAAGGGTAGTAGTATGACTGCACTAAGGTCAAGCAACACATGCATACAGATAAAACCCTGATCAGAGGTCAGTAGTAGGTCATTTACCATTTTAACCAGTGCTGTCTCTGTGTTATGATGAGGCCTTAATTCTGACTGATTTATTTCATGAATGTTATTGTTATGCAGTTGTGAGCAAAAATGCTGTGCTGCCAGATTTTGGTTTGATATTGGCCTAAAGTTGGATAGGGGAGAGTCAAGGTCAATTTTTATTAATCACTGCTGGTTTAAATGATGTAGGTACATAGCCAGTGCTGATAGAAGAACTAGATATATTTAGAAGCTGTTCAACCTGTGTGTAGGTTCAAAAATGTGTAGGTATAGGATGTAGTACATGAATAGATAATTTTCATAAAAAAATTAATGACTTTTTTTTAGTCTCTTAAAAGGGAGTTAAACATGCTTGTTAATGTGATAGAGCTATATTGTAATTTATATTACTACAAATAGCATGTTTTTAAATATATAAAGTCTGAATTCCTTAACTGATATTTTCACGTTTGTCATAAAAATAAAAACACATATACACATAATTGGTGTGCAGGTTTCTGTGGTGGTCTTATTCACATTATTAAGTAAGAATTTACCGAAGTACCCGGAGGAAACCCACCAAACACGGGGGGACATGCAAACTAGACTTAATAGAGGTAAACCCTTGATCCTGAAGGTTCAAGGCCACAGTGCTATATAATTCTATTAATCTATCTATATTTTTAAGTATACACACACACACACACACACACACATTGTATTGCTATATATATATAAATATTTAGCTTTATCAGTTTATCCCCAGCGAGCAAGCTGGAGACAGTGGCATGGAGTACTGAAATACTACCAATTTAATTTTGAGGGGTCTTTTGTTTGTGTGTGTGTGTGTGTGTGTGTGTGTTTGTTTGAGTGTGTGTGTGTGATTGTTATATGAGGGAGCTAGTTTTTTTCTCTCTAATCACTTTTTTTTTTAAGTGGAGTTACATTATCTAGAGTTTAACAGAACTTTGACTCTAAGCATTCAATCACCTGAGCAAGTTTCGTGAGCTCGGACAGCGATCCAATCATCATTGATAACTCTCAAAGATTTTTGATAAAACCCCGTGCAGTAGATGACATGAATTTACATTTGTCAAAACAACAAATAAAATTTTTCTTTCTTTACACACCCCACTAAATAGTAGCTAAGATAAAATGTTGCTAAACAGTAAACTTAACCTTATTGTTAAGTTTTAAAATACAGTGGAACCTTGGATTGCAAGCATAATTTGTTTGTATTTCAAAACACTCGTAAACCAAAGGGAATCAATGGAAATAATGGAAACTCAAAATATTCATTCCACAGCCCAAAAACATAAATACATAAAAATAATTAATACAAAATATAGACTAAAAATAAAACAAATTAATCAGCATCTCTATCTTTAAAAAAAAGCAAAAATAAATCCCGACAGATAAGTGTTTCCATTTATAGGCTGTACACACACGCAAAATAAAAGATGTACATGCACACACGTGGTCAAAGTGTTATAGTAAACAATACACGTGCGCACGGATGCTGATTATACCAGTAAAAGATGCGCACTAAGACCCAGCAGGGGAGAAAATTAGCCACAACTCCGCAGCGCAAGAGAAAGGAAAAACATTGGTTCAGTTGTGATCATGTGACGCTCGGAGTCAAAACAAGAAGTGCATGTGTGATACATGATACTCGGTACTCGTAAACTAAGACTTGTTTGTTTTCCAAGTCATAATTTATTAAAAATATTTGCTTCTTGTGCGGAACACTCGCTAACCGCGTTACTTGCAATCCGAGGTTTCACTGTACACACAGCATGCAGAGTGAAACTTGTACAGAAATCTGTCTGGAGACAAACTGGGAAGTGTTAGCTCAAGGAAAAGGAGGGAAAGTCTTGGTAGAGAAAATGAATAAGAAAGAGAGCCTGGGAGCAATAACTCCCAATTAATATCAGATCCAAGAGGAAGCGATATAAGAGATAAAGAGATGGGAAAGTTCACACAATGTCATAAAACCTTATACTTATACAGTCACCTAGCTAGTAGTTTAGCTAACCCCTTTTTGCTTAATAAAATTAAATATATATTATCAGAACCTTCGCCTGTTAAAAGAAATGTACCCTCCTTTTGTTCTGTCAGGTGTCAGGTATTCTTACATCCACTTGTGCATGATGTGGCCACATATTGAAATATCAGTGAACTCAAAAAGACATACATTAGCATTGATTATGTAAAATTGATTATGATCCGCAGGGGAGAGAGCAGCTGCCTGCCAAAACCAACATTTATAGCCAGTCCCAGAAGTACTTTCTGTAGGAGAGCACATCTATAAACTTTAAGTCATCTTTAAAAAAAAACAAAAAACACAAGTCATTTTGATTCGCCTCTAAACCATTTGTGTTCTTTTATTTACAGCTACTATGCCAATTAGCTCCTAACACAAGGCTGAACCCCTAATCAAGGGCACTACCTGGTGTGTGGGAAAAGTGCACTAGCTTCCCACTTAAAAAATCTTTTCACGCAGGATTTAACCCTGGAACCATATTCTAAATGGAGTATGTGGAAATATCACAAAAAAATGTTTGTGATGTATAATGTAGAACTGTCCACCATCTAATTACACTAACTGTCAGTTGCCATCTCCACCAATCATGGTTAATTAGTTCCGCAAATCGCAAGTGGATATGTGGTGGCATTATAATCATTATACATTAAATAAGAATTTTATATTTACTTAATTTTGAGGATAAATAGTGTGGAATTGTTGTGTAAAAGCTATAACACACTCGAGGATGTGCTCTTGTGATCAATATCAGCAGGTCTGGATGTCTTTGACGCTCAGGCTGTGCCCTTGTTCCCAAGACCATAACTTAGCCATGCTGATATTCATCTCAACAGCACAACATCGAGTGTGATATTCCTTAATTGAATTGAACACGCCAAACAGTGAATCACTGAGACCATCATCTTAAAGAAAGTCTAGATAACGTATTGAAGTATAGTGAACAGAACACAGTAGAGATGTAACCAAGCATGAATACATTATATACAAAGGATATTAACATTCTACACAGCCTTGTTAAAATGCCAGGCTTTTGTGATGTAAAGAGACCAAGATAAATAATTTTAGAACTTCTTTTCTACATTTAACATGACCTTAACAGAACAACTCAACAGAAAAAACCTAATTGAAATCTTTTAGAATGGGGAAATTACAAAAATGAAAAACTAAAATAACGTAGCTGCATAACATAAGAATTAACCAATCACTTTCAAAGTTTTCCTGACATTTACTTAATTGCATCTTACAGAGAAAGTCATGGTCTGCAAAGAGCTTACAAAGCAGGGATCAAAGGAAAAGGGTACAAAAGAATTTCGAATGCCATAAACATACAGTAACATGGAACACAGTGAGGCACAGTGGAATTACCAAGAACTGGTATCCAAAATTGATGACAAGACAAGAAAAAACCTTGCCAGGGAGTTTAACAGTACATGTGACAACGATCTCCCATATGTTTAATTTGTCTGGGTTATAGGGTAGAGATGCTAATTTCTGTATTAAGAAATTTACATCAAGTCTTCCAAAGCCAACACACATGTATTATTATCTGAAGATGTATGTTTTGTGCAAAAACATTACCCTAAAAACCCTATACCCATGGTGAAGCAGGGTGGTGGCAGCATCATTTTTATGGCTGCGTTGTTTTAGCTGGAGCTGGGCCTTAAGTCAAGGTGGAATTATAAAAAGTTCTAAATCTCAGTCAATTTTGGCACAAAACAAAAGAACAATCTAGAATTTCAATTTTCAGCATAACAGAGACCTAAAGCATTCACCAAAATCAACAAAAAATGGCTTCACAAGAAGAAGATTAAAGTTTTGGAATTGGCCTAGCGAAAGCCCAGACCTGAATCCACATAAAAATCTGTGGGGAACATGGAAAGTGCTGTTCACAGGTTGCCCTTGAGATCTGACCAATTTGGAGTGGTTTTGCAAGGAAGAGTGGGCAAAAATTACCAGGTCAAGATGTGCCCTGCTGGTAGACTCATGTCAAAAAAAGGCTGAGTGTTGTTTTAAAATCAAAAGCTGCTTCAATGACGTTTTAGGGTAAGGGTGTGCACATTTATGTGCCAGGTTATTTTTAAGTTTTTTTTTAATTATTCTATTTTTCCCCCTTTAAACTGTTTTAGTTACATGTCACATTGAAGATTACTGTACATTATACAGATTGAATAGATAAATTAATATACACACAATTGAGCAAAAGATGCAAATTTACTATTATTATTATTTTTATTATTATTATTATTATTATTGTTGTTATTATTATTATTAAAAGGCTGTTGTATTACATTTTAGAGATGTGACTCTTATGGGATCATAACAATAAATTACAGATACAAATAGTGACACTGCCTTACAGTCCTATAGCAAAGTAATTGTTTAAACCTCTTATTGACCCATGTTTAATATTAGCCCAATGAGCATAGTCCTTTACACATTATGCGTTACTGTCACTGGTAATTTCAATTATTCTTTATAAGCACTTTAATTGGTAGTTGATGATTGACTCAGACCTTTCAATCTCACTTTAATTGAATTTAAAACTGTTGTTGTCCTTCGCAGTCTGTGGTAAGCTCTCGTTCAAGCCCAAGAACCTGGCACAAACCCACTGGCCGTGGCACGCAGCCATATACCACAGTGTCCCTTACCACACCAGTCCCATTACAGGGAGGGCCGACAGCCGAGGGGAAATGTTTTCTGAAGATGACCATGACTACTGGCAGGAGGAGAGCATGGAGAAGTGGCATCTGGTGTGCAGTGGTGCTTTGGTGAGCCAGCATGCTGTCCTGGTGCCAGCACACTGTGTAACTGAGCCTGGACAATCACTGCCTAAAAACATGGCTGACCTGAAAGTAGTGCTGGGAGAAAATAAGAGGCTTCAGCACATAAAGGTAGAAACTCACCCTTCCTGACATTTTGATTAAATCATATCCAGGAGGACTACATATATATAATTTTCAAATATAGAAATTAAATGTTAAATATCTTGAATATGTAATATGTAACCTCTTGCACTTTCCATGTCTTTGTTTAAATGTAAGTAAATTGATAATGTTAACTACTTTGTACAAAAGATCAGATTTTGCTCATATCCAGTCTCTCTTGACACTTAAATTGGAATGGATTTGAGCAACAAAAACAATTGTAGATCAATGGCAACTTAAATGTTGATGTAATTTAAGCAAATATTTTCAGTCTATATCAATTTCATTTGTAAGAAAAAGTGATGCAAAACAGAACATTTTCACTAGTGTGTCCAGATTTTGGACTGCAGTGTATATTGTAGGAACCAATATCATAGTCTGTTATCTAGAACTAGTTCATTTCATAGTTATCAAAATCTAATACAAAGGTTTACTTGAGCAATACGACTTTAAAATCGGTGCATAAAACAGCAAGTTAAAAATACAGATCCGTGAAATGATTGCAGACTGATCACACACAGTTTGCTTATCAAAGGATGTAAAACCAAGACAAAGTAAAAGACAAATAAACGACAAACAATAATTTTTAATCCGCATTAAATATAACAGCGTAACCTTTCATTAATTATTATAGTTATCATAATAATACTGTTTTTTTATTGTGAATGGCAAGTTTTTGCTTTAAAATGAATGAAATATACAAAGACAGGTGATGAATCAAATAGCAATCCTGTATAGATGAATACAGAAACATAGCAAGGGCAGATACTTCTAGACAGGTGTACAGCATGATATAATCATAGATATAATTAATAATTAACATCAAAGTATGCTTTGTGGCATGATTAGAAGGCCTAGTTGACCTCAATTTTAGATCAAGATGGCAAGAGGAAAAGATCTATGCCTTTGAAGGAGGGGTGTTTATTGTTGCACAGATGGCAGCAGCATAAGCCAATTGCACCAGTCACTAAAGTGACATCTGCATTTGTGGTTCAGTAAATGGGGCTAGAAATTGTGGCTTAGAGCACACATTCGGTGATTTTGATGGTCATGCTTTAGAGTGCTCTTTAGGTGGTGACTGAGAATGTCAATCCGGGATGTGATCAGACTATAATTTTAGGATGTAAACACACACACACACACACACACACACACACACAAAGACCATTTTGAAGCTCTGATCTGATATAAACCACATTCACTAGTCTACAGAGATGTGAAAAAATGGGCATGAAGGTCATTTAGTCAACGGTGTGTGTGCATATTTTTTACATGCCAAGAGAACAGTGCAGAAATGAATGCTTAAACCCTACAGATGTGCTCCAGTTATCTTGGCGCTGTTATACTGTGGGGGTAAATTGATACTGGTGTTTGAGTTCGCTTGTCTCCTTAAAGAGAAGCATCACTGCAATTTAGTACACAGTGTTCATCTAGGATGAACCATTACCAAGATGAAAGTGGTCTCTTTCAGGATGACAATATCCCATTTACAGGGCACAAGGGCACAAACTTGTGCATTAAATAATGTAATATAGCATTTTTTTGGGGGGGGAGATGCAATCCACCACCATCAACAAAACACCATTTGAGCCAAGCACTGCTGCCATAACAACTAGCAGTGCAACCGAAAGAAGATTTGCATCACCATTCTATTAATGTGATGCCCATTGCTGTTGAAGTGTCTCTCCAATGTCAATGAGAGAGAACTACAAAAGAGCTTGAAGAAATGATCAGTAAACCTTTTCTTGGTAGCACTGGAGGTTGTTGCTATGGCAACAATGACACTCTCGATACTTTAGGATCCCTTTGAATAAATATTTTGCTTTAAAAGTTTATGCATTTTGCTTATCAATTTGTTTCACCCCTACAGCTTAGTAATATTCTGCTTTGTGTTCGAAACTTTGACATGTCCTTCTTTCTTCCTTACAGGTCTCAGATTTCCTGGTTCATCCCAGCTATGATTCTACTGGGTTCGACTCAGACCTAGCTATACTGAGGCTGGTGGAGAAAGCAAGGATCAGTGAATTTGTTTCCCCTGTGTGCCTACCCCATCTGCAAGGAGGGGAACTAACTGTGAACCAAGCCTACATCACTGGCTGGTCTGTAGCAAGAAAACATGAAACACACTCTCAAGTGGCTCAGACTGGAATTATCGAACTAACTGGTGTGTTGCAGTGTGAAAGACAGTATGCTAAACAAGGGCTTCCCAACAGTATTACTAATAATATGTTGTGTGGAAGGCAACATCCTATCAGTTCCAGTACAATATGTCCTGCCAGATCAGGGGGAATCATACTTGTGCCTACTGTGCCAGAGCACAGGAGAGCGGAGGAAAGTGTATCTGAGTCTAACTGGGAACTACTGGGTCTGGTGAGCTTTGGGTACAATGTACAAAATTGTAATCCGCACTTGTACACTGTATATACACGAGTGGGAAACTTTAAGAACTGGATTGAAAATAACATGAAGTAATATTCTTTGCATACTAAAATATACAGATGTGACAAGTCAGGCCAATAGTTATAAAACTCATTGACTATACAAGGGGTCATTTTATAAATCATGGAGTGATCAAAGGTGTGCAGAGTGAAACAATATTGATCCCCATTAAGCTGAACAAATTCTGACACCTTCTGGGTTTAGCCAAGCTAGTCTTTAAAGTCATTTTAAAAAATTGGAAAGCATTAACATTTACAGCATTTGGCAAATGCTCTTGTTCAGAGTGACCTAAAGTACCATGCAAAAGTCTTGAGGCATTCATTAAATTCATATTAAATTAAACGAAATGATGCATATTAAATTAAACAAATGGGAGCAAATGTTGTACTATGACAGGCTGCAAGGTGCCTAAAGATATGTTTTTTAAAATTGTTTGTTTATGTAACAAAATCAGCAGCAATCTCATTTCCCCTCTCGTCTGTTCCAACCACTTAGCATTTAGCACCACCAGTATACTAATCACCGGCCTGATCATCTGTCATTATTAGGTACCCAGAGTGTCCTTCAGGAACTATTCCTCTGGACTACATTAAAATACAAAAAAAAAAAAAAAAAAGAAGTCTGGCTCTTTGGAAGCAAAATATGAAGAAATTAGCAGTGGCTCAAGACTTTTGCACAGTACTGTACATTAAGCCTGAGGCCCCAACAGTAGCAGCTTATTGCTGGGGTTTTAATGTGCAACCTTCTAATCAGTAGTCCAACTTCATAACTTCCCCACCTCAAGCTTACACTTAACTTTATATATTAAGGTAAAATTGGGGTGCAAGGCTATGCAAAAGTCACAGTTCTGCGTGTACCTTGATTTTAATGTCACGGTTTGTTAAAGTAAAAAAGACATGAAATTTAATTTATTACGAATTTAACTTCTGCACAATGGCCAATAGAGCACCATAGGAATGCGCATAAAGGCATATCTGGGTCTTGGTAACTAAGTGGTAATTTGTTTAAGAACAGTACCGGTTCTTTTAAAAAAGCGATAATCAAAGGATATTTTAAAACATTATTAAACAACTTTATGATTGGTGATGGAACGTATACAATTTGTGCCCCCAGAACTCAGTGAACCCTTCTTTCTCAACAAATTACATGGTCCTTCATGATAGAAAATGCAACTGCAACAGAAGTCAACTCAGGGCATTATTGCCCCGTCAGAATTATTTTCCCATTTACAGAGTGATGTCAAATAAAATGATTGCACAAAGTATGCATAATGTATATACAAGTATTAGCTTTTAATTAATCAACATGCAGATATATTGTTTATTAAATATTAAACACTGACTGTACAGTTTGCTGTTTCAGAAAAATATAGATGTTACTGTATATAATGTTTCCGGTCACTTTTGACTGGATCATTTTATTTCATTATAAATGCACAATAATACATATATTATCACCAAATGTTGTATTAGACCTTTTTTTTATCAACATTAAGTTGTTTTGAACTTGTATCTGCTGTGTACGGCCTTATTGACCTGAGCTCATACCACTCATTGTTTTAGGGTAAAAAAAAAAAAAAAAACCTTATACGGTGGAACCTCGGATTACGAGCATAATTAGTTAGGCAGTGGGTCTGTATTCCAAAACACTCGTAAATCAAAGTACATTTTCCCCTAAGAAATAATGGAAATTAAAATTATTTGTTCCACAGCCCAAAAAAATACATAAAAATAATTAACACAAAATATAAAGTAAAAATAAAACAAATTAACCTGCATGTTACCTTTAAAAAAGTAAAAATAAATCCCGACCAATAAGTGTTTCCATTTATGCGCACAGGCGCTGTGTGTGTGTTTTTCTCTCTCATGCGCTGCTGAGTGTTTATGTGTGTACTATAACAAATACTGTACTAAGATGAAACCTGTACTATTTATTACAAAGCACTTCACTGAAATGTCTACCAAAGTAATTTTTTTTAATTTATTTTTTTTAACTGTGGCACAAAATAACTATTGTGTTTTCAGTCAAAACTGACTAATATGATTTATTTATTAAAAAAACAAAAGCTCAAATGTGCACAGGGAAAACATAACTATATTACAATCCATGCAAGCCAAAAAGGGGCATAGGAAGTGTGTGTGTGTGTGTGTGTGTGTGTGTGTGTGTGTGTGTGTGTGTGTGTGTGTGTGTGTCTGCTCAAAGACGCCTGTTTAGAGGCATGTTTAGGTGTGGGAAAGGTGGGTAGATATGTGTTTGAACTCATTACAATTTTTACAAGTACTTTGAGTAATTAATTATAATTATAATTTATAATTAATTATAATTATACTCTAATTGTAGTCTTACCTATTCATTTTCCATTGCCGGTCATTTTTGACCGGGAACACCAAGAGTGTATATTAGTTCCAAAAAAAAAAAAAAAGTAAAAGATATTTTAAAAATATTTCTCATTTATTTTGCGTGTTTAAATGCCTTGTGTGACCAAAGTCATTGAACTTTAGGAAAAATGGAAAAGGTTAATGTTAGAGAGGAAACTTGTTAATTTATCAAATTTGACCAGAACACAACATGAGAGTTAAAATAAACTTGTTTGTCTAACTTGTATTAAACTTGCTGAGCGACCTGCCAGCTGTTCAGTTCATTCGAATTAAAAAAACATATATATATATTTCATTGTCAAATGATATGACACATAAGTTCCTTTGAACAGTCGTAAATCTTAAGGGTACCAATGCAAGCCAGTTATCTTCATAGGATTCTCTGTCTTGTCAAACTAGTTGTGATTAAGCCCATTAATTATTATATATTTTATAGCACTCATATTTCACTGCTTTCAACACCTACAGTTTCAGTATTCAGTAGTATTTCCTTCTAATCCTGTTCCTTAGGTCACATCACAGGTTCCTGATGTACTGTACTGAATTAGAAAACCAATCTTGTGTTTGGCAGAGGTCCATTAGCTTATTGTACTGTACAGTATGTCTTCTGGTGGATGCTCCAGTGCTTTTACTGTATGTTATCCCATGTTTTATTTCAATGTTTCCTGTATTCCATTTCAGACCATTAGACTGGTGTACATTTTAAATCATAAAAATCTGTAAAAAATAAATGTGTGTGAGAGACAGAATCTAAAAAAAAAAATCCGGAAATCACATTGTATGATATGATTGTTTTCAACAATTTATTTGTGAATTACTGTGTCAAATAAGTATTTGATCACTTGCTTATCAGCCAGATTTCTGATTATTTTGCTTTTAAATAGGCAGGCTTAACTCTGCTCATGATTCTAAATTAGTAGCACCTGTTTGAGGTCGTTAGCTGTCATAAAGACACCTGTGCACCCCACAATCAGCCAAAGTCTAAGTAGATACATGGGGTATCGATGATGCTAAGAATGGTGAAGAATCAGCCCAGAACTACACGGAAGGAGCTGGTCAATGCTGTGAAGAGAGCTGGGACCATCGTTTCCAAGGCTACTATCAGTACTATACAATACAATAAGACGTCATGGTTTAAAATCTTGCATCGCACAGAAGTTTCTCCTGCGTAAGTCAGCCGATGTTCAGGCCCATCTAAAGTTTGCCAGGAACGAACTGGATGATCCAGAGGAGTTATGGGAGAAAGTCCTGTGGTTAGATGAGACCAAAGTACTGTAGAACTTTTTGGTCTTAACTCCCTTTGCCGTGTTTGGAGGAAGGAGAATGATGCACTGTATTAAGAAGAGGATGAACGGGGCTATGTATTGTAAAATATTAGGCAAAAACCTCCTTCCTCAGTCAGAGCATTAAAGATGGGTCATGGCTGGGTCTTCCAACATGACAATGACCCAAAGCACACAGCCATGAAAACCAAGGAGTGTTTCTGTGAGAAGCATATGGACTATTTAAAAGCAAAGTAACTGGTTTTTGAGGGTCAGAAATCTGGCTGATAAGCAAGTAATCAAATACTTATTTGACACAGTAATTCACAAAGAAATTGTAAAAAAAAAAATCTGTCTCTCACAGTGGAAATGCACCAATGCTGAAAATTGTAGACCCCTCCATGATTTCTAAGTAAGAGAATTTGCAAAATCACAGGGTGATCAAATACTTATTGACCTCACTGTATATATATATATATATATATATATATATATATATATATATATATATATATATATATATATAGAGAGAGAGAGAGAGAGAGAGAGAGAAAGCTTGGCAAGGCCTATGATCAATCTAAAGCAAGTACAAGCGGATTTTCTTTCCTCCTCAGCAGCAGATCATTTGGGCCAACAAATAATTCAGACTACACTTCTGATTTGGACAATTTGACTGAACTCAACAAGAATACTGATGAAGTAAATGCAGTCTTGTTTAAAACGTAGTAACCCCTTTTTAAATTTGATGTTTTTTGAGTAAAAACACAATAATTTTTTTTTTTTTTTTTTTTTTTTAGCTCAGATCATTAACAATTAATGTCAGACCCAATGATTAAAGCTTTGAAATCTGCATGAATAAATTGGTCAAAAGAGCACAAGTTTAAACCAAAACATAATTGAACTTTTTTACACCCTCCCTCTACTTGTATTTCTATTGAATAAAATAATTTAGTCAGGTGTTGCATACACCAAATTTGCTCTCGAAATAATTATTCTGTATAATGACTTTAAGTCTGTGAAGATGAACGGCTGATGATGCTGTTATTTCTTATAATTCTGTTTTTCTGTAAATAGGCACCATAAAAGATTAGGTGTGTATGCAAATGATCACTAGCATGTCTATGTATATTTGAATATAAAAGCTGCAAAGCAAGAAAAACTGTTGGAGAAAGTTAGCACACGTGAAAGGCAGGTACTGCTGAGTCATGGAATATATATATATGTTTCGGCATGCAAATGTTCTCTTTTATTTCACTGGAGATGAGGCATGCATGCAGCGTCATGTTTAAATGTGAATGTGGGAAAAAAATGACATTTCTGTTGTCTAGTGACTGTTTTGTTTAACCACCACAAATGAGTGTAAGTTTCTGTAGAGTAAAATATTCAAAAACAATTATTGGTTTGGGTGCATTGCTGTCAATTTGGAGTCCAGAGAACCCAACTGATTTGTAAAACTACATGATGGATTACATTTATTTACAGTAGTGGAAAGTATTATTATTATTTTTTTTATATTATTGAATAGCTATAGACATTAGTCAATTTGACTGATTACGTAAAAAAAAAAAAAATAATAATAATTTTATTGGTTCTTATGCTACATTCACATTACAAGCCAAATTGTTAATTTTTTTTAACAAGATCAGATTTGCATGTTGTGACATTTTACTTTTCATAAGTGACTTTTATCTGACGCATTCACACATCGATATGTCTTTGCTCACTCCAGCTGGGATAAAACATGTCATAATTTTTTGTGTGACAACTCATTCATTACAAACATTGGATGTGATTTCAGCAAAAATATGCTAGGGATTTTGCTCTGGAGGACGGCAAGCAGTTAGTCGGCTGAATTTATAATTGTAAGGTCCATTAGAAGAAAGAAAGCCAAACACCTTGCTTTACCCGTTTTAGCAGATACTTCTAGTGTTGCTAGGAAATCCTGCTCTGGTGGTGCTGACTGATGAGCCAGAGACAAAAAGTCACATGAATTCTGACCTGAAATTATGAATTCAATCTAAGATCACATAAAAAAGTAATTCAGATCCTATCTGAAAAACATCAGATTTGTAGATTTAAACAGCCCTAAAAAAATCAGATCTGTTTAACAATAGGCTAAAAAAAATCTAATTTCTGTCACTTCAGGGTGGTAATATACAGTAAACATTGTTCATATTACTTATTTGGGGATAAATCTTTATTACCAAATGAATAAAAGTTTATAAAATGAATTCACTCCTAAATATAATTATACACTATTACACAATGTCATTTGGTGAATATAGGGTGATCATAAGATAAATCTGTATTCTGTAAAGTTATATTTAGAGATGTATCTTATTAAATTCTTGTAATAAGAGAGTATTGATATTTTGCTGTAAGGGTCTACGGTTGAGCCTTAACTGGCTTATTCTGAAGCTGCTGATCTCTATCAAAAGGAAAAGAAACTAATATATGCATTCATCAGCATCAGTGCTGTATAAAACCTACGCTATATATACCTAAAATTAAAATTATGTGCACACATGACTATCACACCAACATAAGGGCATGTTTTCACAAAGGTAAAGTTTTTAACAAAGATTGTATAAAATGACAACTGATATACCATAGCATTAACCAGCCTAGACCAAATCTGTTCCAACATGACAACGCCACTGTGCACAAAGCAAAGTTTAAAGAAACATAGTTTGGGGAAGAACCTGCAAAGAGCCCTGACCCCAACCCTATTGAAAACATACAGTATGAATAGGAAGGCTGACTTCACCCCAGGCCCACTTATCCAAAATCAGTTCCTGACTTCACTAATGCTCTTGTGGTTGAATGCGCAAATCCCTACAGCAGTAATTGTAACATCAAAGTGGTGGACTAAATCTGGAATGGGATGTTCAAAAAAGCATGTATGGGAAAGGAAAGGAAACATCTCGCCATTTTAAGGCATCACTGTATTTCTTAAAAGTCTGTGTTGTTGCATCATAAGCATGGTCACTGATTGCAAGTGCTGTGCACATCAAGTAAGCCTGCACTGCACAACATTTGTATTTAAGAATATGTTCTTTTACTTCCTCCGGGTCTGAAGAATAAAGCTAAAACTATTTTTTTTTTTAAAGAGTACTCAGAAGCTTTTGCGTCCTAATTAAATATTTGCATACATAATTGCTTCGAGTACTGCTGAAAACTTAAAGAACAGAAATAAACTAAGTTCACTGGGAATTACACTTGACCTATGCTGAGTTAATTAAAAGGAAGTGCTCTTGCATTCCATGGCAGACTGACAATGTAATTTAATTTTTTTTTTCTATCTGCCTGCATGCAGTGTTTTCCCACAAGTGTACTCTCAACTCAGCGTGAGTGTGCTGGATTAGCAAATCTTTAGGCCAGATTAGTTAATTATAGACACACGCCTGCTAATCATGGCTGAAGTCAGGTGGATGTGTGCAAAGAGTTTGGGTAAGAATTGGATAAGGAAAGTGGGCAGCACATCCAATACAAAGTCTCTGAACACCCTCCCCCTGACTCACACTGCTCTGGTTGCTGTATGAGAGTGAAGCATTCAGTACAGTAAGAAAATGTTAGTTGTTATAAATGTCTGATTATAAATTTCAGATATGAAATTCATTAAAACTGCGCCTGGACATTTGTTTTGCACTGTTAAACACTTGAGTCTGATTAGTGTTTATTAATGTTCTACAAATGAATGGATTGGAAAGTCATTCCAGCTGCAAGGCAAATCAAAATAATGTCATGTAATATGATAATATGTTCTGGTTTCTATGGTAACGGCTCATTTGCTGGAATTTATGCTATAGGAAATGAATAAATATCTGAATGATAGCTTCACACCACCATGTCATTGATTATTTCCCTGCAATAGCACATCCCATCATGTTTAATCCCTTGCATATGTGTAGCACCTGTTAGACCTGACAGGCATAGTCTTTAATCCTGGATAAATAATTAGCATAATTTGTCAGAACATGAATCATTTGTTTATCATCAGACCTGGGAAAGGATCCTGAATTTGTGTCAGCTGTTTCTACAGTTCTGGCGTCGTTGGGGACAGATTTGGGGTTTGATCCCCTCTCTATAAATATCCTAGAAATATTTTCCAGTTCCAAATGACTTGCTGTAGATAATTAACATAACATAATTAAAGTGCAGCTTATTTCATACATTTTGTGGACATCATTAAAGCAGTGGCATTTGGTGTCAGACTGCATGTTTTGCAGAGCAATTGTCCTGTATTGATGTTCATTAAAAGGCCAAAATAATCATTAATTTTATTAGATTTTAGATTTAATTAGATTTAGTTTTATTGTGCAAAGTACAAGTACAAAGCCAATCCAGTTAGTTTTGCATAAACGCCAAAAGGGCATACCTGGCATATTTATACAAAACAATGAATAAATATATAGATGCCTTATGTGCACTAGCTATTATAAATAGAATTTATCTAATATACTGTACAGTACGCCAATAATTTGGACACACTTTTTAAATGAATGTTCTTTTCTTTATTTTAAAATTTAATACATTGAAATTATGACAGAACAAATATTGAATTATACGGTATAATAATAGAATAATGTAGGGATGATATTTTTCATCCTGTAAAGTAGCCACCTTTTGCTTTAATGACAGCTTTGCACACACTTGGCATCCTCTCAGTCCACCTCATGAGCTAGTCAACTGGAATGGTTTTTCTATAATCTTGAAGGAGTTCCCAGACGTACTGAGTGCTTGTAGGCTGCTTTTCTTTCACTCTCCGGTCCAAGTTATCCAAAATCATCTCAACTAGATTTTGATCGGGTGATTGTGGAGGTCCGGTCATCTGATACAGCACTCCTCTTAATGGAGAAATAGCTCTTATATAACCCAGAGTTGTGTTTGGGGTTACTGTCCTGTTGGGGAACAAATGATGTATGTACAAGGTCCAATCCGGATGGGATTGCATGTCACTGACAAATGCTGTGATAGCCATGCTGGTTAACTGTGACCTCAATTTTGACTAAGTCACCAACAGTGTCACTAGCAAAGCAATATTACACCTCCTCCTTCATTATTTACAGTGGAAACAACATATTCAGGAAGCGTCTGTCAACCCTCTCTATGTCTAACAAATACATAGCGGTTAGAACCAAAAATCTTAAATTTGGGCTAATTAGACTAATCTACTGTATTGTCCATTCTTCGTGTTGGCCCAAGCAAGTCTCTTCTGCTTGTTGTTCTTTTGAAGTAATGGTTTCTTTACCACAATTCAACCATAAAGGCGAATGAGAGAATACCATGAGAGTGTAAAGCTGTCACATTATCCAGCTTTGGCGCAACTTTGGCGCATATCTAATCCCGTACACATGAAATTTGTTGTAGGCCCATGAAAGAGTGTGTCCCGTAGAGGTCAATTTACCACTCATAAACAACCACATAACAACTTCAGCCATACTAGCAATACCCATTTGAATGATCAATAACTAGGAGAGATACTTGGATGCTAACTGTATATAAAGAAACAAACAATAAATAATTTTTAATGAATATATTATCTTTCTTTCTTTTTTTCTTTGTTTAAATTCTTTTTTCGTACAAACTTTGGCACATAACTAGTCCCCTACCCATGAAATTTGTCATAGACCCATGCAAGAGTGTATCCCATAGAGGTCAATTTACCGCCCCAAAAAAAACCCTTAGACTTAACATTGAGACCAATTTGACGGATTCTACAAGTATTTTGTAGAAATATAAATTTTACCACATTTAAAGAGGCGTGTGAGCTGTGTCAGAACATACCGCGCAAGAGGGTATAAGTTGTACCCCTGGGGTGTAACAGGGCCCCAAATTTGCTCCATTGACATATTATGGGGAAGGTACTCACCATTGAGACAGGAAGTGCTCAAAGCTGCATTCCCTGCTACGGTAGCTTCCATAGGAACTTTGAAACTAAGTTTCAAAGTAACTGTGGATCTTATTGTCATAGAGGTTTAGGGGTGTGCTCATTCTACTCAGTCAACCAATCAGTCTCTTAGGATCATTGTGAAGCTGTCAAGCCACACCCTAGCAACCACTTTAAAGCACCTTAGCAACTGATCCCATAGACGGTCATTATAAAAGGCCCAGAGGCTCGGGTTTTGCCATGGCAAGCACCACTCACATTTTCTTTAGAAAATGTACCTGTCTAGTTACTTTTTATAATCCCCTGCTACACTAATGCACTTAATCCAGCGCTTTACTAGGGCTTGAATACCATCAAGGTAGGAAGTTTTCTCAGCACCCTGGAGCCATGATCAGACTGCCTGCTTCACATTTAAAACGATGGCCTCCCAGGAACTCCTTTAATAACCTATACATGTGAAAATGGCTTGAAGCAAAATCAGGACTGTATAGTGTGTGTAGCAATAACTCCTACCTGAGTTCCAGTAATGTGTAAGTGGTGCAGTGGGCAGTATAAGTCTTCCAGGACACCTTAGTCAGGATCATAATTTACAGCCTTATTTAAAATGTTTGCACATTTCAAATGTTTTACTGCAGCTAAGAGGTTCATCCCTGTTTGAGTTCCTCGTTAATAAAGCACATGACATTATATTTTCTGTGCAGGTTTAAACTATTTGGAAGCTTTTCCATACAGTCTTTTTGCACAAAAAAAAAAACTTGAAGATGGAAAATGTGTTGCTCTTTAATGTTGTTCACTATAGGCATGTGCGACCAGGATACAGTCTGAAGGATTTCACTTGTTACTTACTCCTAATCTGTGTTCATGGCTCCTCCCCCTCCATCCTATTCAGAAGCTGCTTGGTCATTTTACCTTCATCGATGGGTGATTCAGATTGTTTGGGTGGTCATGAATGGTGATTAAAATCTGAATTTAAAAAAGTTCTGAATTGCCAGCTGCAGGCTGAAATACGATTCACAACAGGTGCAGGATATCATTGTCAGATTTCTAGGGAACAGAAATGGATCTCCTGATGGGCAACCTGTGATCTTGTCATTGTTTTTTTTTTATAGTCTTTGTTGCAGCCTATGGTTGCATAATTGTCTACTGCACAGACACTTCGTTTGATTGCAACATCCTAACAGGTAAAGTGGAAATTTTTGCATTTGTAAAATTTTTGCATGTTTCAAAAGATTGTGTTGTAAATAATAAAATTTTAAGCTGATGCAAAGATCTATATAGAAACTGAGTTAGATGTCAATGCTGAAAAAATGTATATCCCTTTATCTGGCCCATGCACCACTGTGAAATGTCAGCGACTAAGTCATCCAGATGGTTCTGTAAGAATGCGGTCCTTCAAACCTTGATAAGATCATGCTTTCGCAGTGTTTGCTCTTGGGTCACTTTTATTCCACAGTACAAACGCGTTGCCATTACTGCCTCTAAAATGTTTATTTTTCGTCTGGGTTGCTGGTCGACTAGATTGGCTTGCTCTTCTGCATTTTGGAGAAATATATACCGTTCGTGTTTGCAAACTGCACAACCAAATCGGATCCTATTGTTAGCTGTTTACAATGAGTCACTTTGTGTGGGACATTCGGTTTGTTTAAACATATTGATTTCTGATTGTCACTGTCCAGAACTGTTCTGTTCAACTTTTTGATAGCAAGACAAAGGTTATTCCAGGATAAATATAGACTGCTCGAAGTGACTTAAAGCTTTATGTCTGTGTGCAAATAAAAAACTGCCTTTCAGTGCCTAATCCCTTACACTGCCTGTGCACCTTGACTCTCTTGGGCAGTCCGTACTGTTGTGCAACACAATTATTGATGGCAAAAATAAACCTCTTAACAGACTTACATCTTATTAAGCCTGGAGCAGTCTGTATCAGACTGCCTTGGCTTTCCTAAATCCTGTTTTGCCTGGGTGCTAACTACTTCTGCTTTACAACACATTCACACAAAGTTCGATGAGGCTTTAAATGATTGCTATGGATGGGTAAGAGTTTATTACCTATACCTTTCATGCAGCTACACTCATTAGAAATCCATCCATCTAGGAATCTCTGAGTCCAACTAGAGATGGTGGAGACCAATGGTGACCATTGTATTTATTCCCGTAGTTTATGATCGTGGTACGCAGTCACACACCAAGAGCAATTTGGTAACGCTGAATTAGCCTAACCTGCACGTCTTCGAACTGTAGGAAGAAACTGGAGAACCCGGAGAAAACCCACCAAACACAGAGAGAACATGCAAACTCCATGCACAGGAGGTGCAAGGCGACAGTGCTAACCACTAAACCACCGTGAACCTTAATTAAGATACACCTATTTTATTATTTCACCATATATGTGTACAGATCCAGGTAGCATTTTTCCTTGTGCATTGTGTATTGTAGTAGATGGGCTATAGTCTGTATGATACTGTATGTGTGCACCTAATAAATGGCTTTGGATTTGTAACGCTGATAAAGATATATACTTATTCCATATTTCTGTCTTGCAGATTGAGTTTGCTATCGAGATTCACATTATAAATGATTCATGAAACCACCCTATTCATTTTAGAGAAAAAGAGAGCCAAAGGTATCTGGATTACTCCGCAGTGCTCTTATGCACGTGCACCTAATTAATAAGCACTCTGAAGTTATATAACCAGGCAAGGTTATGGAGGAGAAGTGACTTTAAGAATCTTAAACCCAGACAACATCAAAGCCAAGTGGCACTGTACTGTTTCATCATGTGATGTGATTACCCTTAGTGGACAGATTGAAGGGACGTGACCTGAAAGTAAAGGACACCGAAAGCCGCTGCATTATCAAGGATCTCTGCTCACTAAGAGGTTAGCAAGGTTAGCGCTGACAGCTTCGCAAGCAAGAGGGGTATAACTGTACTTTTGATGCTAATGAATATGTACTATAGAGGATGCAGAAATATTGCTGTTGCTTCCACATGCAGGAGGGATTGTAATACAAATGCAGAGGTATATTCACAAACATGGAAAATAAGAGAGAGAGAGAGAACTACTAATATTTAAAAGGGCCACGAGTGGAAAACATATAGTAAAATAGTTTAGCAGCGATAATGAATGAACATTTGAGAGATTTGATTTTACATATAAGATTTTGAAATGAAGGAAAAGAAGAAGGTACTAATGCACTGCTTGAATTAAGAGGAACTCGACTGAAATAAGTAAACAAACCAATTATAGGACAAGGGCAAAAGAACCAAAACAAAAGTAGGGCAAGTTGTGACTGAACATCTACTGGCCCCGTGTCTCAGGGCAGAATGGCATGCAGAAACCAGTGCTGTACTGGAAGCATGAACCCCTATCAAACAAAAACAAAAAAAAAAAACGCATTAAGGGATCAGCACAAGAAAAGCAGCATTGCCATACATGGGAGGTCTTGTAAGGGGGCAACATCTGCTAATGAAGAGATTGTAAAGGCGAAAGCTTTTTTTTTTTTATGTGGAGAGATCATAACCACAAGGGAGTCTTGATGGAGGAGATGCTGGTACAGGAAACTGATACGACAGTGATTCAGGAAACCTGAACACTAGCAGGTCAGAATACTTGCACACTTGCACATCTTCTTTGTCTTTCGGCTAATCCCTTTTAAGGGGTCGCCACAGCGAATCATCTGGCACATGATAAAATGAAAAAAAGGGAACCAGGTCTATAACAAGAATATGGGTACCTTGAAGGTCGACCCCAGGCTGCCAGCAGGATGTCCTTGTAACAGGCTGTCAGCATGGTGTCAATGTCTCAATCTAGTTAAAGTGTGACGAATAGGCTGCAGATGGAAGCAAAGAAGCATGAAACATGTTCCTGAGCAGTAAGCTGTCCCCCCAGGAAGCTAAAGCCATATAGCTGAATTGTTCCATGAAGAAAAAACAACCTTTGGCTTTAGATTCCTTCGGTGGACTGGTAAACTGAGGAGAGAATGCCCCTGAACTGATTTAGAAGTAGCCTTACAACACCATCGTATAAAGATGCTGGCAGAAGAAAATCTTGAAGGACAACTCTTCATGGAATTCCTGATACATATTAAAGTATTATAGAGTAGCGTCCTTGGAGGTTTACCAGAGAGAAAATTTTATTAAGTCCAAATGAGGCTCTAAAAGAAGGAAAGGAAAAAAAAAAGAAAGAAAGAAAAGGCTGAATGCATCTCCAGTTTTCTTGTCAGTGCATACAATCTATAAATCTAGTAAACAGTAGAAAAGCTGTAGGACTGGTGCAACATGCCAGGGCTGGTGAAAGATACCAGATAACAGTCACATGTCAACAGTCATTTTTCCCTTGCAGTGTCTTGTGTGTTCTGGAGTTCCTTGTCATGTTCATTTGTAAGGCGAAGGTTCAAGTCAGGATCTGTGCTTTTTGTTTAATAAAGTAATAAACACAAGGACAGTGACAAATTGGCACCAGTTCTGCAATTAATATGGAGGAACTAGACCGATAAAAGCCAGAAAGAACATTAAGAAGTGTCTTAATAAGTTGTTGGGCACTATGAGCCATAAAAACACTTTTAAAAACACAATAAAAATATGACAAATAACCAATTACAATTTTCATAAATTAAATGTTGCTTAATCTGGTATCCTAAAATATATGGAGCCTGAAATCATACAGTCAGATTAATAACTTCTGTAACCAATATGCTTTTTTTGGCATTTGGCCACAACAACATTGAATTGGAAATTAAAAGAAATTATAATAATAATGAAACTAAAAAGCTTAACATAGCTCAACAAAGAGAGAGAGAACAAACATAAGGAGTGGCTAATACAACAGTTTGTTACATTCTTAAAAAGAAGGAATTAACTGGCAAGATCAGCAACATCAAAATGCCTGGAAGTCCATTAAAGACAACTCAAGTGGATGAAATAGAATTCTGTTGTTGTAAAAGTCTACAGTCAAAAGATGGCTCTATTAAATAAATACATACGCCTTACAATAGGGTGCAAACCACTGGTAACACTAAACAACAGAAAGACCAGCTTAAGCTTCCAGATTCTCTGAAGTGATTAAACCAAAACTGACTTGTTGCAGAATGATGGGAAGAGAAAAGTATGGAGTGGGAATGGAACAGCTCATGATCCGAAGCATACTACATCATATGTCTGCATGTTGGAAGTAGTGTTATGGCATCAGCATTTCTGGCTGTCAAAGGGTCACTGGTGTTTATTGAAAAACTGTTGATAAAAATAGCAGGATGGATTCTGAAGTATATATGGTTGTACTACTCAAATTGGGCCAAATTCTGTACCGCTTCATACTGCAGAGTAATAATGAGCCAAAACATACAGTGAAAGCTACCCAAGACAGAGAAATAGGATTTTTTTTTTTATTGGCCAACTCAGCCCCATGCTATAAACCCAATAGTGTGTACTCTTCATCCACAATCAAACAGAAGCTAAAGCCAGCTGCAGTAAAGCCCTGGCATAACATCTTAAGGGAGGAAATTCAGCATTTGTACATGTCTATGGATTTCAGATCAATTCCAAGCAATCCTTATGTCGTTTTAATTTATTTTTATTACATTTTAAACCTTATGTAATTTTGTTAGCAATTAATGTTATGTTATGTATGAGCCATCCCCAAAATGTGTGTGTGTGTGTGTGTGTGTGTGTGTGTGTGTGTGTGTGTGTGTGTGTGTGTGTGTGTGTGTGTGTGTGTGTGTGAAAATGGCTGTAATTCCTAAATGGTTCATGCCACACTTTCGTCAAATGCCTTGAATTAAAGCCGAAAGTCTTCACTTTGTTCCCTTGTTGAGTGTTAAATTTACAATTCAATGCGGTGGTGTAAAGAGCCAAAGGCCAAAAAACTCATTTTTGTTCCAGAATTTATGGCCCTGATTGTAGATGTCCATGTAAGTAAAAAAAAAAATCAAAGACATTTCACCAGTGATTCATCAGTATTTCCATCTCTTCTGTCACTGCTAGGAGCATGGAGAAGCAAGTTGAGGTTCGAATGGATGAGTGTCCCTTTGAAGACCCAGCTCCTCCTCCAGGCCCAGTATGTGGAGGTCTCTGTAATAAATTCATGAAGAACTTGCTTCTGGCACTCACAATTCTTGGTAAGACACTGTGACACAGACAGAGAAATGTTAAAGACACTGATAAACGCTACAATAATTAGTGCAGTAGCGGCTCAGAGTAAGATGGCTATGAGTAAGAATCCGGAGAACCGCTGTTGTCATTATGGATCATAAAACCACCACATTAACATGATTAACTTGAGATCTCTAAAAATGCACTAGTAAACATATTTATCAAGGTATCAATGTATATTCATCTCATCTCATCTTCTATACCGCTTTAACCTGTATTTATTTTATGGGGACCTGGAGCCTATCCCAGGAGGCTTACGGCTCAAGGCAGGGTAGACCCTGGACAGGGTGCCAATCCATCACAGGGCATACACACATACACACACTCACACACCATGGGCAATTTGGTAAAGCCAATTAGCCTAGCTGGCATATCTTTGGACTGTGGGAGGAAACCGGAGTACCCGAAGGAAACCCACCAAGCACGGGGTGAACATGCAAACTCCATGCACACAGAGACGGAATCGAGCCTGGACCCTGGAGGTGCAAGGCGACAGTGCTAACCACTACACCACCGTGCCGCGTCAATGTATATTGTTGTTCAAAAATAATCTTTGTGTATAGGAGTAGTCTACTGTAAAAAATATTAAACATATAATTGTTGCAAATGGATTGATAACTATACATAATATGGGAATTACTCACTAATACTCACTAAGTACTAGAGAAGTGTAAGCAACAACCTGTAATCATCATGCATTTGCGGAATCTATTTATAATATTTGACTGTTCAGGGAACTCCCAACTTCTGTGGAATGGATTGTTCTGTAGGGTGTCACCCAGACTTAGGGTCAACTGTTAAACAAACTACTGCAGTTTGATCAGAACACCTTTCAGGAATGTTTTTGAAATTATCAAGACTTCAGGGTTTTTTTTGTGCACTTATTTTGTTTTAACCGAATTAAATATTATTATTTTTTATTCCTTTTTTTTTAACTACATAAAATGTCTCAATCATTGCGTAAATATTTAACATGAAAGTATAAGACAAATACATCCTAAATGTAATACTTTAAGCAATATTGGGGTCTATTAGTTGCAAAGATTATATTACAGTGAGGCCGAACATTGAAGAACCCATCATCCATAGTGCCCACTGTAGAAACCTCTGGAGGCAGTGGTCAGGTCAAGGCTCAGCAACGTTATGCGGCAATAAAATTAAATCAGCTGATGTCCTGAATGGAGTGAATGACTGAATTATACCATCAATGAAGATTTTTTCTTTCAGGCAGGGCCATGTTCCAGGACTCAAATTGTGGAATAGCGGTTCTGGGAGCATAAGAAATCATTCACACATGAATTAACCTCCAGATTGTACATGTGCTCAAATCTAAAGGCAACTTTTTCTTTTTAGGCCAGGCAGCCTATTTCCACTTTCAATTCAAATTTACACCCTACAGTACTATGCAGTTAACCTAACACTGGAAACGAATGTAATGAGTAATCATTAATAAAGTGTGTTTCAATGTTATATTTACTCATCCGGAAGGGATGTTTACACAGTTTTGAGAATCCGGTAACTAAAGTAAATATTGTTTAAAGTAACGCAGAATTCTTTAATTACTGGAATAATATTAGTTTAAACATACAGTAGACCAAATCTCTTCATTTAACATATCTCTTAAATATCTCATACAAAACAAAAATTTTGCTCTTTCAGGTAACTTCAAATCGTTTTTTTAGCAACTGTGAATAAAGTTTAGAGCAATACACACACACATTTATTATATATATATATATATATATATAAAATCAGCCACCGATTGTGCAAGTTCTCCCACTTAAAAAGATAACAGAGGCCTATAATTTTCATCATAGGTATACATAGGAATTTATTTGCAAATTATGGTGGAAAATGAGTATTTGGTCAATAACAAAATTTCATCTCAGTACTTTGTTATATACCCTTTGTTGGCAATGACAGAGGTCAAACGTTTTCTGTAAGTCTTCACAAGGTTTTCACACACTGTTGCTGGTATTTTGGCCCATTCCTCCATGCAGATCTCCTCTAGAGCAGTGATGTTTTGGGGCTGTCGCTGGGCAACACAGACTTTCAACTCCCTCCAAAGTTTTTTTTATTGGGTTGAGATCTGGAGACTGGCTAGGCCACTCCAGGACCTTGAAATGCTTCTTACGAAGCCACTCCTTCGTTGCCCAAGAAGTGTGTTCATTGTCATGCTGAAAGACCCAGCCATGTTACATTTTCAATGCCCTTGTTGATGGAAGGAGGTTTTTTACTCAAAATCTTATAATAAATGGCCCTATTAATTCTTTCCTTTAGTCGTCCTGGTCCCTCTGCAGAAAAACAGCCCCAAAGCATGATGTTTCCACCCCCATGCTTCGCAGTAGGTATGGTGTTCTTTGGATGCAACTCAGCATTTTTTCTTCTCCAAACATGAAATTCAGTGTGTTACTGCTGGTAGCCTTTGTTACTTTGGTCCCAGATCTCTGCAGGTTTTTTTTAGGTACCCCCGTGTGGTTCTGGGATTTTTGCTTACAGTTCTTGTGATCATTTTGACCCCACAGGGTGAGATCTTGCAGGGAGCCCCAGATCGAGGGAGATTATTAGTGGTCTTGTATGCCTTCCATTTTCTAATAATTGCTCCCACAGTTGATTTCTTCACACCAAGCCCCTTACCTATTGCAGATTCAGTCTTCCCAGCCTGGTGCAGGTCTACAATTTTGTTTCTGGTGTCATTTGACAGCTCTTTAGTCTTGGCCATAGTGGAGTTTGGAGTGAAACAGTTTGAGGTTGTGGACAGGTTGTGTCTTTTATACTGATAACAGATGCCATTAATACAGGTAGCGAGTGGAGGACTGAGGAGCCTCTGGAGAGCCAGAAATCTTGGTTGTTTGTAGGTGACCAAATACTTATTTTCCACCATAATTTGCAAATAAATTCTTTAAAACTTCTACAATGTAATTTCTGGATTTATTAATTTTTTTTATCTCTCATAGTTGAGGTATACCTATGATGAAAATTACAGGCCTCTTAACTTTTTAAGTGGGAGAACTTGCACAATTGGTGATTGACTAAATACTTTTTTCGTCCCACTGTATATATATATATATATATATATATCATTGTTGATCTAAATAAGAGATTATCATGGTAAAAACAGTTATCTTTAATGCATGACTATTACTCCATTGCTGCTTATTGAATAAAATAAGTAGCATCAAATATATTTTAGTGTTGTTTTATTTTGGCAGCCCACCAGCTCAGCAGGTTGAGTTATTATCACCGATTTCCAGGATCATGGGTTTGAGAGTTGGGTGCCGGTGTGTTTTGACTGGGAAGTTTTGCATATTGCCCCCACACGTCTGTCTGTCATATCCAGGTCCTGCAGTTTCCTCTGAAAAACATTACACATCTATGCAGATTGGCTAAGATAAATTGGCCCATGAATGTTCGTGTGGGTGTTTGCATTGTACTCTGTGATGGACTGGTGTCCTGGGGGCCTGGAATAAACAAAACAACCATGAAAAACAGTTACTGTTTATCTGGCAGTGAATTAGTCTTAATTCTTCAAATTAAACTTAGTGAATGTAAGTAACTGCAATAGTTTAGTCACTTCCAATGTTTATTGGTTAAATGTACTAAAAGTGAATATTCATTTAAGCCTAAACACCTTAAACCTGATTTGGGAAAACTTAACCCACCAGGTTTTAAAGTGTATTGATAGCTCTACAAGAGGTGCACATCAAACATGCCATGTTTCTTTTTATGAGATCAATAAAAATGCCTCCAGCCATAAAACCACAGTAAACATTAAAGAACTGTCAAAAATCAATAAACTAAGTGACTAAATAAGGACCAATAAAAAGAAGGTAAATATATTATTTGCAAATTATACAATTCATATATTTATACATACTGTACATTTATTTGATTTAACGTACTAAAGCTGCTGATGACATGGCACACATGTTAAGAAAAGATTAATTTAGCATTTGCAAATAGAGGACATTTTTCTTAAATACAACATTCCTGTCTTTACATGCCTGTCTGTATCTGATGTTCTGTTTTGTCCAGGTGTGATTGTAGGCTCAGTGGCTGGTGTCCTTTTGCGTTTTTCGTCTCCACTTCACCCAGATGTTATCATGATCATTGCATTTCCCGGTGATATTCTCATGAGAATGTTGAAGATGGTGATTTTGCCTCTGATCATCTCCAGTTTAATCACAGGTAATGTGCAAATACCTTACTACTGGCAAAATTTCATATAATTCTGTCTATCCAGTTTTGGCTAACAAAATCTGCCTGGACAGACATACAGACATGTACTTGACATTCTGCATTGGGTTCATTTTTTTAGAACTGTATTTTGCCTCTTGTAAAAAGATTGTTTACATCCTTGTTAAAAGATTGTTCAAACCAATGACTTCATTCTTTGCAGGTCTGGCAGGTTTGGATGCCAAATCTAGCAGCCGTCTCGGCACCAGGGCCATGGTGTATTACATGTCCACCACCATCATTGCTGCAGTGCTAGGGGTGCTTCTGGTGCTGGCTATCCATCCAGGCCACCCCAAACTAAAAACACAATTGGGAGAAGGCAAGAAGAATGAGGATGTGTCCTCACTGGATGCCTTTTTTGACCTTGTCAGAAATCTCTTTCCAGAGAACCTAGTACAGGCTTGCTTTCAGCAGGTGGGTCCACACTGTATAATGAGCTTCTCATGTTCTCCCTATATCTGTGCAGATGTCTTACACTGATGTGAATGTGTGCATGATACCCTGCAATGTCACATCCAAGGTCTAAGCTCTGGATGACCAACATTACCAACACAACCACCATCATTATCATCATCATCATCATCAACAACAACAACAACAACAACAATAATAATTTTCATGCTTTCTTTACAGATCCAGACGGTTACAAGTAAGGTAGAGGTCGAAAAACCTCATCATCTACATCGGTTTGGACGAAATAGCACCAAGTGGGCAACAAAATATGTTATGAAGAAATCTCTTCAATTCAAGAGTGGCATGAATGTGTTAGGTACATATCCAGTATATTTACAGAACATTACATTACAAATAGATTAAAGGAAATGCACATATAGGTTCAAATTGCATTATACTCAATACTTTGTACTTTTAATATACCTAAGGATTATTTGTTGTTAATAGTTTATGGTGATGGTAAATTAGTTTTTTAGGTCTGTCAATAATCATAGTTCTATGTTTTTAGATTCTTATATTAAATGTAGTATATAAACACTATACTTTATTTTGCTAGGGCTCATTGGTTTCTTTGTGGCTTTTGGAATCTGCATGGGAAAGATGGGGGAGAAAGCCAAGCTGATGATGGACTTCTTTAACGTTCTCAATGAAATCGTCATGCGGCTTGTTGGCATGATTATGTGGTCAGTACATCACACTTGCTCGATTAGTGAAAACAAGCTAGAACAATTTAAAATGTTTAATAAACTTTTTGCCATACAGTCTTACATGACTGTTATCCTGTTGTAGGTATTCCCCAGTGGGAATTGCATGCCTGATCTGTGGAAAGATCATATCTATTAATGACCTGGAGGGGGTGGCCAAGCAGTTGGGGATGTACATGCTCACAGTCATTGTGGGTCTCATCATCCATGGTGGAATCATCCTCCCACTGATATATTTTCTCATTGTTAGAAAAAACCCTTTTACATTTTTTATGGGAGTATTTCAAGCTTGGGTGACTGCATTAGGAACAGCCTCCAGGCAGGCCATTTTCCTGTTCTTCCTTTTTTATTAATTCACCATTAAAGAAAGCGTCTAGATATGGGTTGGAGGCTTTACCTAATAATGTGTGTCTCTATCTTAGTGCTGGTACGCTGCCTGTTACGTTCCGTTGCCTGGAGGAAAACTTGGGCATTGATAAAAGGGTTACTCGATTTGTGCTTCCTGTTGGTGCGACAATCAACATGGATGGCACAGCACTTTATGAGGCAGTTGCAGCCATTTTCATTGCACAGATGAATGGAATAAAACTTGATCCTGGTCAAATCATTACTGTCAGGTACGGAAAGCATTTGTGCCTTTGTAACAGAAATTTGAAGTGACTTTCCCATTTAATCTAAAGTGTGGTTGACAAATAGTGACTGGTTTTGGATTAAACTTTTGCAGTGTACTGTACTATAAATGAACTGTCCATTATACAGCAGTTGGCCATGACTCACAGTAAATATAGAATCGACTAAATAAAGACTTGTCCCTGTAGTTCTTGCTACTGAGTTTCATCATAAACAGATTTGCATAACAGTCTCAATCATACCATTAACAGATGTTCAACCACTGCACCAAGTTAAGGTGAAACTTATGTCTAATTATGAAGATTATGAAAAATGATGTTTTTTGTGTATGTGTGTGTGTCTGTGTTAAAGCCTGACAGCTACTCTGGCTAGTGTGGGAGCTGCTAGTATACCCAGCGCTGGCCTTGTCACCATGCTGCTCATCCTCACAGCTGTGGGACTGCCCACCCAAGACATCAGCTTACTGGTTGCTGTGGACTGGCTTCTGTGAGTAACTCTGAACAAGAAAAAAAAAAAACTTAGAAAGTGATTAATATGCGAAACCAAAAGTAATGTCATTAGAAATAAATCTTGGGGGGTTAGTTCTGTAGGACACGGTGACTTTTAAGATACTAATACTCTGTGTTAAGTTTTGCTGTTGCCAATATCCCCTGAGTCATTTAAACAAGGGCGTGATGAGAGGTGAGCAAATTACTAGCTCAGGGGCCCCCAAAATAACTTTTAAGTAAGAGCTGTACATTTTTAATTCATAGTAGTTTCCGTAGTCAGAGAAATTAAGAAAAAACTCATAGCTCATAGCAGAGGAACCTGAAAAAATAATTGTGTCTTTTTCTCGAGGTCACAAAACATGATATAGTGCTACTGTATATTAAAAGCTTTTCCAGGGGAGGATGTTGGCTATGGCTAGGAACTTGTCCCTTTCATTAAATCTTTACTCTGTATTAATGTATTTAATTAAAAAAATACACTGCCTGGCCAAAAGTCATCTAAAATAATTGGTCTGCAACAACCAAAGAAAATATAAAAATGACTGGAAGAGCATCACCATACACACACACATACACATAGACAATGGGAAATGAACTCACATGATTGGGACTAAACAGCAATGTGATCATAAGAAAACCACTTGTTAGTGGACCTAATCAGAAAAGGGCTTCAGTTTGCTAGGGAGCATAGAGATTGGACTTTGGAGCAATGCAAAAAGGTCATGTGGTCTAATGAGTTCAGATTGACCCTTTTTCAGAATGATGGTGCACCAGGATAAGGTGGGAAGTGCATGAAGTGATGCTTTATTATTATTTTTTTCAATAATAATAATAATATGTTACAAACCTAAAACAAAAATTGTACTTACAGTAGCGACAAGTTTTTTTTTTACATTTTATTATTATTATTATTATTTATTTTAATTTTTTTTACTATTTTATTACTCAGTAATCTACTACATTACATCATAGCATTACATCTTTGCTAATGTTTGTGAAACTCAAAAATTATTTTCATGCTTATAGAGCATCATAATAACAGATGAGCATGTGCATGACTGTGTGTGTGTGTGTGTGTGTGTGTGTGTGTGTGTGTGTGTGTTAAGAGCTAACAGAAAAAAAAACATAACACAGTTCTGAATGATAAATGGGATGTCAATAAATTAAGTTGTGGAACATGGATCTGTGTCTCGTTCCGATTCAACAGGGATCGCTTCCGAACATCAGTCAATGTTATTGGAGACTCTTTTGGAGCAGGCATCGTATACCACCTCACAAAGGAGGAGCTCAACATGTTTGATGCCCAGCAGACCAGAACAGATGACTTTGAGATGACCAAATCACAACCCTTTTATGAGAATAACACAAACCACGGTGTATATGCATCATACAACTCCTGCCCACAAGTGCTAATAGATGACTGCAAGGTACATAACACTCTCACTGATATAGTAACTTGCATGTAGTATTAGAAAAAGATGCAAATTACGTTAATCAAAACCAAGCTGGCATTGGTTTATTTTTTATTTTTCTTCAAACCTATCTGTTTTATAGTATAGCAGATGACAAAGATTGTTATTTCATCACAAACAATCAAACACAATCAAACATGATTTCGAAAAGGTTGCAGTAATGCTGTAATTGATTTTTGGCCATTTCAATCATCCCCCCAAAATTTTTTTTTAATTAAGTTGTGTTTCAAAGCACCAGATTTTTTCCCTACATTTTTGAATCATCTTTCGTAGTCAGATATCTCTGAATCTTTAACTATAAAACAGCACCCTAGAGCTGGAGTTGGTGTCTGATGTTCACAGACACTCACCATGAATGTTAATGGCGTTACTATATTGGGTATTGAATGATTTCTTTGAACTGGTCGTACGGTTATACAACATAGATTACTTTAATGAAAGAAAAACCTAAGAATTTTGAGCACATGTTTTTAATTCAGTTGAGGTTCTCAGAAATCAATACAAGGTTAAAAATACACCAACAGACATAGATGATTAATTAGCGGTGAAGTCCCAAAATGTCTTTGCCAAGCCCATCTCAACTTCCTGTTATTTTTGATGATTGACTGCAGCTGGTAGCATCTCTGTGCCAACATAAAGTGGGCTTGTTTGAAAGAACTCATTGGATTGACCAACATACAGTTAAAAAATATCTAACGGGCTCAGTGCAGATCTGAGATAGATGAAGGTAGTTTTCACAAGTCAGGAAGTCTCTTCGAGGCATTCCTACATGACTCCAGATTCCACACTCATCATGTTCATCATAAGTTATTTTGCCAAGGTCTGGAAGAAGACCCAAACTGTCAATCTCAAATGATTGGTTCAGATGGTCAGGGAAAACCCTGGAACATCCAAGACACAGGCCTGCCATGAACTGGAATGGTGCTGGAATGCTAATGTCTACACTGTTTATATTAAATCAAGTTTTAAATCACCATGGACTGAAAGATTGCTGTCTAAACAAACCCAAGGAAACAAGCCCCTGGAAGCTGACCACATGGGTAAAAAGAAAACCTTTGAAGAAAAGTTTCGACCAAATGTATGTTTTGAAGAGTAAATGTAAGAATTCAGCCTGAAGAATAGTCTACCAACTGCTAAGTTTGGCAAAATTCGCATCATGCTTTGGGGATGCTTTGCTGCCGGTGATAGAAAGTTGATGGAATAATGAACAAGGAGAACTCTCTCACAATTCATCATCATAACCTCAAATTGTCATCTACATGGTGGAAACATCTGACAAGACAATGACCTCAACATTTAAGCTGTTGTAGGATGGATAAAGCAGACAAACATTAGGCTTTTTGAAACTCAACCCTATTGTTGACCATGCTGACTAATTTCTGTAAACTTGATGACATCACACCAAACCTGTATTACCTCCACCGGCTTCTGGTACAGTACCGGATTCAGTTTTGATGTTTGTTTTTAAAACAATTAATGGCCTGGCACTTCCCCTCGGGAGAGGTGCAAGCAATGGGGTGATGACTCCTTTGCAGTGGCCGGTCCTAAACTCTGGGACACCATTCCACCCGAGATACTCAATATTACAGTTCTGCCTTTGTTTAAAGCTTAAAACTCATTTATTATGAATGGCTTTTGGTATTTAATAATTTTATGTGTTTTGTATATTTTATTTGCTATTTTCATTCATTTTAATGCTGTGAATCAGTTTGGTTCCACTTAGGTTGCTGTAAGTTGCTTTAATATTACATTGGCTGTGAGGATAATGATTTCAGAAAACACAAAATGATTTAAAACCTTCTGGTGTTTTCTTCTTTTAAAGTTGGAAATGCCAATTCAAAGAAATAATTCCAATCCCAATATATGTTCATGTATGTTAACTTCTGACCACATCTGCATTTGGGCCATTACAATAGTTAATATATGATATATACTGTAGATATGATATAATATAATATTTCTTTCTCGCCAATGTTATACCACTTACTTTGTTCAATGAATTCCTTGAAAACACACACATACATCATAAAATGTAATGCCAATTTTTTTTAGGTCAACTCTACACTTTATAATTGTTGATTGTGCCTTGGTCCAACAGTTAGTTGTCCATGACAATTGCTTTCAGGTCAACTTGACCCCAAATGGCTCCCCTGCTGTCTTTTCTGTTATTGAGGAGGAACCTTGGAAACAAGAATAACACAGCACAAAGATCCAGCTTTGCCTTATCTCAAGTCCTACAAGCTTGTTATTCTGGGCAGGGGGAAAAAAAACAATTGAATGAATGCAGACTTTACATTTATGATAATTACCAAAAGCATCAAACAGCGATTTGCATGTATTATACTAACACATACAATATATGATCAGCTCCTCTCTAACTGGCTGACTTGGATTAAAGTTTGGCCACCATTCTGCGGTTAGGAAGCAAGTAAGGTCCAAACCTGCTTATTGCTGGGAACTTGAGTAAGGCCCCATGATCCCTAAATTTTGACTAGAAATCTAACGATTGGGGAAACATGAATCCATGAACAAATGGCAGTGATTGGAAAATCATTATTTTCTATATTTATGGCAGTGTGTGAAGATTCAATTCCAGGTCAGGTTTAGGGGGTAATTTAAATGTTTTGTTCAAAATAACATCCATGGTGTGTCTAGAAAATGATTTCCTTATCATCGGGGGCCAAGACCGCCCAAGAGCAAGCAGGACCCCATCTACTACCCTCAATATTTCTTTTGTTTTTGTTAATCAGAAATTAATATGTAGCTAAAAATGCTAGGGCTCACTGCTAGTGAAAAGATATGAAAGTATACATAATATACAATTACTGTATTTGCCCTCAATAACTTGGCTTAGATGGATTAAGGCTTGGTGGCAGCACTCGAGATCAGCCTGTTACCGTAAGAGCTATCCCAACCCCCCACCATCTCCTCCTGGAATCCACCTTCCCCCAACTTTTCCCCCAAATTTACAACCACCAACCAGTGGCTGCATTTTGCCTTCAAGGCCTATTTTGACGACCAAAACAAATTCCATGCAAGCAATTACATTGCAAAAACAGAAACAAAAGCTAGTATCAAACGTTAAGAAATGAGTCACTATATTAGGACAACTTATTCAGATCCATGAATTACAGTGTGCATAATTGAGACATAATCAAACAATTCAGCATGCTGACATAATTCTAAAGTTTGTGCACTATGTATGCGGCTCAAGCATTTAGGCACACATTTAATTAAAATTTCATATTTATATTAAATCCCAAGTTGTAAATAAAGCAACTGTAAACTGTACAGGAAGATAAGTAATGTTAATTACAAAACCACTTGCTCTAGTCTCGCACAAAGTAAACTATGTCTAAATTTCAAGAAAAGAGTTAAACCGAATGGATTTTGTCGCATTGCCGCAGTAGTG
This sequence comes from Clarias gariepinus, assembly GCF_024256425.1. NCBI lineage: Eukaryota > Metazoa > Chordata > Actinopteri > Siluriformes > Clariidae > Clarias > Clarias gariepinus. The sequence goes on from NC_071102.1 coordinate 11,380,527, forward strand.
TTATATAAGGCTCTCATTACACATCACACACACACACACACACACACACACACTGTCAATGATGTATTTAAATAGGGGGACGGAAAAAAAAGAAAAATGTTAATGGAGAAAATGGAATCCTCCCTGATTCCATGAAAATGCACCCTTTATTTCTACAGTAATGACCTGTAATGACTTTTAACTGTTTAATATTTTGCTGTTTATATTAAAGTGCCTCTTTGCACTTTGTGTTTTCGTACATTACCCTGAAATATAATAATGTACAGTTTTACAAGACTGGTAGTGAGCTTTTGTTTCTGGTTTACTTTACCATAGACAAATAGCATTTAAATCTGAACAAAAAATATTTAGTCAGAAGTCTGATAGAATTAGTTATTTTTCTGGTGTGGCTATTAGGTGTAAAGGTGTAATACTTCTTTTTATTTTAAAATACATTTTTATTTATCATATTAGTGACCATTATTGCAAAAAAAAAAAAAAAACAACAGAGGATACTGTACATGTACTGGTCATTTAAAGGATATATTGTACATAATATTTCTTCATTTTTTCCCAATGATTGGGAATCATTAAACATTTTTTGTTACTTATAGTGCCAGGATAGTTTAACTTATCTGAATTACAAATCAGTGGTAGCGTTTAATATCAGCAACATAGTGAGTACAACTGTGGAAAAGTACAGGTGTACATGCTCAGGCAGGGCCTGACAAAACAACCAGGAATTGTTTTCATATTCTGATGAATGTGTGTACAGTGCTTTATTGTCTGATGTTTTTGGTTTGTTTTGTGCTCTGTGTTACTTCAGATTTAACACGCGATACATTTTTTGTATTTTTTGGATGCTCGGTTGTAAATAATGCAAACGTTTATTTTTCATGTCATTAAATTTGGGCTCAAATAAACAAAAAAAATACATCGCTCCACAAATTGTCCAGTTCTCTTCATCAAGACGATGTCCTCTCCACTCCATAAAAACAACAGGAATGAAGATGAAATGGGGACAAACATTTTAGTCCAAATTTTAGGAAGGAAATGTATTAAAATAATAGGACAGATTGTTATTAGGAGCCTTGTGCATGTAAACATGAGGACCAGGAATAATAAGCTCATCAATAAGATCAATAATTTTCTCATCTTATTGTAAAAGTATGTGGTCCTTGTACATCATACATCGTATTACTAAGCATATTGCAAATTCCTTACACAAACAGATGCATGACAAGAAAAAAAACAGTAGCATTTCGTCGTTTTGTGCTTGAATGTCCGAAATCATAATATTTTAGTACACAGTACTTACAGACGTGTATTTACAAATAATAATAGTGAACTAGTGGTACAACATTTCCTAATAGCTTAATAACACTTTACCTACAAATTATCTAATTATTCACTGTAATCAGTTAACAAGCAATTTTCTTTTAACATTTCAACCAAGATAATGAAATAAGGTGCAAATTTATGCTTATGATTAAAGAATAAAAAAAAGAATGCGATTTGTAAGCTGCAAGTGAAAACGGAAAGGATTTACTGTCAGAAGTGCATTTCATTAAAGTGTGGTTTGACTGTAACGTGATAAGCATTTATCCATAAAGCACATTAACACTAAAAATCAGGCTGACTACAATATAGTATTACATTGAAACCAAAAACATACAAACAAACAAACAAACAAACAAACAAACAAACAAAAAAATTTAAACTAAATTAACTCTTTGGATTTTAGCTCATGTTTGCATAATGATCAGAGCTCAGGGCTTCACTTCCTTTTCATTTCAACTAGTACTACATCAAATATTCCTTTTCTGGAGGTTCTTCAAGGCTGATGGAACAGTCTGTTTCCTGCGTCTCTTTCTTTTGTGCGCTCATGAGTGCCATCCGCTCCTTCTCGGACAGTGAAAGAGTCGCTGCTTTATTATATTCTGAATGTTTATTTGACCCTGTGGAGTTGCCGTTGAGGCATTGCCTACTGGGCCCGTACCACCTAGACATGAAAAAAATATAAAAAGATTATTATTATTATTATTATTATTATTATTATTATTATTATTATTATTATTATTATTTGTTTTCTTATTTTATGAACTACTCAAATATTAGGCTCATTATTTATATTCATACAATAAAATGAATATATATATATATACAGTATATATATATATATATATATATATATATATATATATATATATATATATATATATATATATATATATATATATATATATTATTGTATAAAAAGCAGTAATATTAATTCAAATTAATGGACCCTAACTATGCTTCATATCCCTTATGGGTCTTTACTATATGTTTATAATATAAAACAAGTACATGTCTTTGGTGCCGATTCCAACAAACACGCAGATAACAGCTGCAAGTGTCAAGCATAATGCTAAGATGAGCAGCCAACCTAGACAGAACAGGCACAGAAAAATGTAAAGGTTAAACAGGGTTTACCAAAAAAAAAAAAAAGAAAGAAAAAAATTGGTAATGTCCATACAATGTTATTACATAAACCCACCAGGTGTGCCTTCTTTGACCCCTTCAGCTTGTGCATCATGTCCAGGAACCAGTTTCCGACTTGTTTTGTTCGAAACCAGCACTGCACAGAAAAAAAAAATCTGAGATTTAACTTGATTAAATATTATGTTCTGTTTTGAACTTAATTTTTTTTTTTCTCACAGTGTACATGTAATCTTCCTGTTATATATTTTGTTATACATCATAGTGATTAGATGATGGAATACCTGTGTTCTCTGTATTACTTGAATCAAAGGGTTGTTTTGCTTCCACATTGGTTTTGCTCATTACGAATTCAGCATCATTTTCGTCAATATTGCTTGACCCCATCCCAGATCCATCCAGATCAAATTGCTTCTCATTGAGAGTCTTTGAACTCACGCCTGACTTTTCACTTTCAATGTCCACTGCAGCAGCATTTTCCATGGTGGGATGTATCACTGAAGCATGCAGCTTAATAACTTCCTCAATGAGGATACCAGAACCTTCAGCATTCTCCTCAGAGGTTGATGCAGTGTTTTTTCTTGAGCCAACTCTCTTCAAAACAGCAGCACTCTCATCCTTAGGAAGTTCCTTAGTATTTTCTCTGGTGAGCTCGGCACTAGCCTCTGGAGTTTTGGCTATAGTTCCTGTTGGCAGACTATCTTTCTGAAACTGGGACTGGCTTGCTTCTAGGTTAAGTGAGTCATGGGTGATAATGCCATTGTTATTATCCTGTGGTTTTTCAGTTTTGGTAGGCTCTTCAGTGCTGACTATAAAACCTTCAGCCCGTGCATCTTCAAGGAAGTCTGCATCTGGTTCAAGATGTGCAGTCAGGCCTATGTGAAAAAATATTATTTATTCATATTACATGTGGAAAGAAAACTGACAGTTATTATGTTTGAATAATTTCTCTTTATAGCGATTTCATATGTCATAGAAATTTCACGTTTACTACGTTTATCTCTTGTATTGGTGCTGATACGTGTTTCTTTCCAAGCTTAACAACTTAAGTTTTTCAAACTGTTTTTCATTCCATACAGTAACAATATTTATTCTGTTTTCTAAGCTAATAGAAACTTGTGATTGTCAAATGTCATTCTGACTGATGAAGAAGAAAGGAACAGTTTCCATCTTATTTATGCAACAGACAAGTTATTCTGTCTTCTGTCTGATTGATCTCTGAGATAAATTGGCATGGGATCAATTTTTTAATCAGTTAGATGATATCTGTTATTATACCATTTATAGATCCTACTCTTATTCTAGAGAGTTTCTAGACCAACCAGGAGATCCTGTTCAAACATGCAGTAACTGTGAGTTTCAGGGTGTGTTAACAAAAAAAACTGAGTAGTTCTTTTAGAGGTGTGTAATCAATGTATTTCAAACATTTTACATGTGTGGGTGGATCATAGAAAAGTGTAATGAATGGTGTTGTGTTTTGCCACATCGCCTTTAGCAGTGGAATACAACTGGATACAACCTTTGTTAATCTCTCCTGCTTTCACGCATAGCTTGGCATTGAAAATGTTCTACACGAATATAGGGTATCCAATACCCAGGACTCTTATTTTAGTATCATGTCTAAAGTGAAAAAGTGGGTTGTACATCCAGATCACTTATACAGCACTTATATATCTTAATATATTAAGTTTGATTGTTTAATTTTAATAGGGGGAACATTTTACTATTTTTATGTACATTAGCAATTCCAAATTAGATTTACTCCTTGTTTTATTTTGGTTTGTTCTTTGATGGATTTTCTGCTCATTTTACTACCTGCCATTCTATTATTGATTTGGCTCTCCTGTGCTTATCAAAGCTACACATCATTGTAAGGGTTATATAACTTTATCATTCAACACTAATCATATTATGGAGGAAATAAAAACTGAACGGGCTGAATTTATAGAAGAAACTCGTTGGGAGGTTGGGGTTGCTTAGTGTATATACAGTACTGTACATATACCAGCCACTTCAATACCTGTGCATTCTTTCATTCATTCATTAAATATGTAATGACTGTATACCAGAATGGGGGAAATGCAATTTTAATGACTTTCACTGTGGCATGGTGCTTTGTACCAGAAGGGGAGATTTTAATATTTTCAAATCTGGTGATATTCTGGGATTTTCATGCACAAATACTGGCTAGAATTCACAAGTATGGCACAGAACAAAACAAAAAACAAAAATCCAGTGAGTATCAATTTTGTGGATTGAAATGCCTCGATAATGAGAGAGAAATCTAAGGATAAAAGCCAGATATTTTTCATAAGCACACTTTCTATTAATGTTTTTAGCAGAAGAGTATGTCAGAATGCACAAAACGCTGAATCTTGGGGCGGATGAGTGAAAAGAGCCAAAAAACAATAGATCAGGCCTTTGACTACTCCCGTCAGCCAAGAACAGGGATCTGAGGCTGCAGTGGGCACAAACTCACTCAAACTGGACAGTTGGGGTTTGAATAAACACCAGCTGACATTTGTCCTGTCTTCAACACTCCATTTTTGGCTAAAGCTGACCTATCTTTTCTTGCATAAATTCAATTAAAATCTCTTTACAGAAAACCTTACCACCGCAACTTCCATGCATTTTCATTGTAACATGCCAATAGCTGTGTCTGTGCCGTCACAGACACTTTTTAAGACACCATTTGTATATTTGTATTTACAGTGTATTGATCTCAGAATATTTACAGTAGCAGCAGAGACACTGCATGTTCTCAGATGTTAATCTGATCCTGTGAGGTTTCTGGCCGCTCTACCCATCCCTGCTAGTCTCGATTTACGGGCGCTGTGATAAAACGAATAAAATGAAATGTGAACCATATCCATGTTAGTATGGTTCCCATGAAAACCTTCAGTTGTATCCAAGTTTGTTCCACAAAATATTTCACATTTTCCAGTTGCATGATAATGTAAGGGAGAGTGCATGCAGTCCAAGCCCACACTGGATATATTTATGTATATGTTTATGTATGTACTGTAAAATAAACAAACAAACAAAAAACAAAAAATTACTAATTATTAGTACATATCTCACTAGTACAGAATTTGTTCCGTCTCATTTTTTATTTTCAACTCCTCAACGTGTTCACTGTTATTTTTTTCAGTAGAGCTTTGGGAATTAATATCTACTGATAAGTCTCTTGGATATTCCTGCATAGAAATCTATCCGGTTACTGACAATGGTGCGACATCCTCAAAAGACCAAGATAAGTCACCTTACATTCATGTTTTATCAATGATAGTCTTTTGTGCCAAATAGTTTTTAACAGCAATTCCATTTATTCAGAAACAACAATGACTTCTGTAGGTAATTCAGGACTTATGTCATATTTTATATATATTAAAAAAGATTGTTCATTTTTTAAAATATTATGTTTCAGTAAAATGGCTGTACACAAATCATTTATATAAGCTATTGTGTAAACTTCGTGACTAACGAGGACTCAGGTATCTTTGTTCTAAGGCTAACATTATTATTCTATTATTCTGTTATTTGACCTACTTTTTTGTCTTGTATTCTTTGTAGGTGAATAAAATAAACATTTTATTGGGCATTAAGATTTTACATATCTCCCGTTGCACTGTTGACCTTTAACCTGACTTATGATTTATTAAGTCATGAAAAGTTTTTGTTTTAACACTTTTCATCACTTTGTCAACACCATTAACCTATCTGTGCTGAGATTGGATTTAAAATGTCTTTCGGGCGTAATCATCTACCAAATAATTGCATTCGAAATTAAATCGTTATAAATTCAACATTCACTCACCCATTGTCTGAAATAACACCAGTCTAGATGTGACCAGGACAAGCAGAAGTGTATGCATTGTTAATGCTCCTAGGTGTGTATGACTCAATCTGCAATCAGATCCAGAGCAATCCTTTTCAGTGTGTGAGAAGCGGAAATGTGCCTCACCTCTTTTATAAACTTGAGTCATCATTTTGGTGACACATTATGAGGCAAGATGGGTGGTGCAAGCACGAACACACCCTGTCTACTGGGTCACTTTCTTCTCTTCCCATCTGGTTGATCACTATCATTATCCCATCTAAGAGACTGTGCTGCACACAGACACCAGCTTATGTGGATCTTTATGGACGTCACGACTCATCTTACACTACTTACATCAAATCTTCTACACACATGTTTAATTACAGTAATCAAGTATATGTTGTGAAAGCTACCATGAAATTTCTCGGAGACAACGATTGTAGCTCTTTTATACGACAGTTGCTCCTTGTATTTTATTTCTTGCGCCTGGTGACATTATGAATACACCTGTGGACACATGTCTTGCCATTTGATCGATTGGGCAGGAAATACAAATTTAATAAAAGTCAAGTTAAGTCAACACACTTCAGAGGCAGGTGTTCCTTTTTTCGGTCAGGAAGACATCCTTCAGGCATGTTGAATCAGTGTGATGATGATGAAAATGTTTGGATGACTCAGGTAAAGAAACATTATCTTCCCACGTTTGTGCCAATATACCTTTACTTCCTGGGGCGTTGCACGGCATTGTCTCTAGCATGGGAATAGCTTTCATGCTCTGAGCGTAGTTAAACACAGTTTAAAAAAAATGCATCATATGATTTCGATCTGGATTCTTTAGAATTGCAAAATGCTTGCTGGAATAAAGTGAATTCACCCAGCAAGTCAGAACATCTAGTTCTCCAGAAACAATGAGATTAGTTAGGAAGATTAAGTTTTATCACTAAAATGCAATGAAGTCATGATATTCTTATTCAAACAATGCTAACATTATACAATATATTAAAGTACTGTACTTTATTCTCGAGGCAGGTTTAGGACTTGCTCTCTTTGCTGACTACAATATGTTTGTAAAGGTTATATTTCTGTTTTGCTGCTGCTCGTATAAGGACCTCTTTATCTTTATTATCCTCATCATAATGATTTTTTAAAAATCTGTTAACATACTGTATAATCATGTTAAATTGCCCAATAAAGGTACATTTTTACAAAAGTCAGGTGCAAAGCAAGTCCAAACACAGGTCCTTGTGGTATAGATGGGAGATGACGTTTCTACTACATTTGCAGGTGTGTAAACATGTGCAAACAATGCAGGACCATACAATAATTACTAAACACAGGACAGCAGGCATGGATTGGCACCCTGTCCAGGGTGTATCCTGCCACATGCCCTAAGTCTCCTGGGATAGGTTCCAGGCACCAGTGACCCTGAATACTGGATAAAGCGTTATAGATGATGAGAGAGAGATAGAGAGAGAGGACAGCAGGCACAACAAAGAACAGTGCAGCACTGACCAGTACACAGTTCTATTGTAAAATACAATATGAACTTAGAATACTAGTTATCAGTGCAAAGGTACATGGTCATTTGGTATTTTGTTCATAATGGTATAGCTATAATTCAGAAAAGAAATTTGAAAAAATTGCAAAAGAAGTGGAATGGCTTTCTCTTGAGTATGAATGCTTTAGTGCATTTTGTCAAACGCCAGAAGGGTGAAGGGCATCATGGTGGCTTAGAAGTTAACACTGTCAGCTTGGACCTCCAGGTTCTGGGTTCGATTCCTGCCTTGAGGTCTTTGTGCATGGAGTTTGCATGTTCTCCACATTTTCAGTTTAGGTAGGTAATCCGGTTCCTTCCCACAGTCCAATTACATGCAGATTGGACTAATGTGTGTAAATGATGTGCACTGTGATGGATTGGCACTCCGTCCAGAGTATACCTTGTTCCCTAAGTCTCCTGGGATAGGCTCCAGGCCTCACTGCGACCTTGTATACAGGATAAAGTATACATGGGTATACACAATGAGTGAGTGAGAGTGAGGAGGGTGAAAAGTTTGTGTGAGGGTGTATGGAGTCATCCACAGTGCTGTAATATGTGGTGTAAATATCTGTAATAGAGGGAAGAGAGATCCTGACAATCTTCTTAGTTGTTTTCACATTCACTATCCTCTAAAGGGGATTTACAAACTTAAATAATTCTTTTGATTTTGTAAAGCTGCTTTATGACATTGTCAATTGTTAAAAGCGCTATACAAATAAAATTGAATTGAATTGAATTAAAGGCTCATGTGATCTAAGGAAATTCTTAAACTAGGCAGTGAACCAGCTGCCTTGCCATGCCTCCAGCTTGTCTCTTTTTAGAATGCTGTAAGGGTGGGGCAGGTGGGAGATAGACTTTGGCCTTTTCTCAACCTTCATAGGAAGCTTTACAGTGGAACTGGTGTTAAGGGACCATTTGAGGCTCTCTATCATAGAAACACCACAGAATTTGATGCTGTGTTTGAGCTGACGAATGAATTTAAGCATGTTCCATCCCTTCTAAAGAGATTCAGGAATGTTTTTGTCCCTAATGTCTGTTTAACTTTTTCACCTTTTTCAACTTTTATTGTAATCACTGTAACATTAATCTCCCAAGGTTTGCCTCTCCCATGACTTCATCACATTACACAATCCTGCATAAGAAACGTCTGATATTTCTGAGAAGCATGATTATACGTAGGATATTGTTTTTATACAGGTCTATAAACAATACATTTACACGCAGCTGACATTTCAAGTACAATATGTCAGAATATTCACACGAAATTAAGTGAACTAACTAAAGTGATATTAATGTATTCTATCCTCACTACTGCTACACTGGATTTATCGTTCATATGACATTGAATGGTGTTGAAAAATAATTAGTGCTCTGTTTTTGCAATAAAATCTGGCTGTTAACTCTTATGTTTGCCATCATTTTTTCCCTCATGTTGAGTGGTGTAACTGCACAAACAATGTCTCCACATGACATTATTGTTGCACTGACAAATTTTTTATAGCAATAAAAAAAATACAGCACTATATTTATGGCATTTAGCAGACACCCATATCCAGAGCGATATTTTATATCATTACTGTACATCTAAGCAGTTGAGAGTTTAGATGTAAGGGCCCAATAGTGGTACATCACAACCATATACTGTAAGTGCATTACAAATATTTTTAAATAAACATTGTTAGGGTTTGAGTGCCAATGTTACCTTTAAGCAAAGAAAAGTCTTTATATGTGTTCGAATTTTTCCAAAAGAATATAACATTTTTTAACTTGATACTATAATTAACAGAATTAATACCATGGACAAAATATAACAATATTTATATAAGGTATATAGTCAAGGAACGTATATGACCTTGTTGCAAATTCAGTTCAAACTCTAACTTTAAGAATTTAATGGACTTGTTCTAATCTAATAAAACATTTTGAAAAGATATTTACATTTAGGCAGACGCTCTTATCCAGAGCGACTTACATTTTTTAAAATCTCATTACACATTTGAGCAGTTGAGGGTAAAGGGCCTTGCTCAAGGGCCCAGCAGTGGAAACTTGGTGGTTGTGGGGTTTAAACCTGGGATCTTCCGAGCCATAGTCCAATGCCTTAACCACTGAGCTACCCCTGGCCCCTCTATTGATTTATTGCGGCTTCTGTAGTAATGGTTGAATGGTTGAACAATGTTACTTATTTATGATTGCATATCTGTTAAATTGTTTTGAATAGATGTCAAGAAATATTCTCTTTGTGGATTTTAAATTCAATTGCAATATTGATTTTTATTATTTAATATGTTTACTTATTTATCTTCACATTTTATTTTTCAATGCAAATGGTTAAAAAAGACTCCCAATATACAACAGATAAAATCTGAAATGAACATTTATTTTAAAGCACTACGTTTTCTTTTTTATAAAACCATTTAAAACCATTATAATACCTACAGCAAAGACCAAAAGTATTAAACCTATTCCAGGACACCTGGATGGGTTGCCACTCTTTCCCAGGGCACACACTCACTTAAACACTATGGCCAATTTGGCCTAATTAATGCCAATAAGCCGCATGTCTTTGGACTGTGGGAGGAAATTCCATACAAGCAGACATCGAGGCGGGAATTGAACTGCAAGGCGACAATGCTAACCATTACGCCACCATGCTGCCTGTATAGCAATTTCATTCCATTATTTTCATTATCATAAATAAATAAGAATAAAATCAAAACATTAAACTTCACTTTTGTCCCAATATTTTTGGACAACATTGTACTTCAATTGTTCTCCAGATATATTGTATGTCCACATTTGTTTGTATTTGTTTATTTATTCTTTTTGAGTCTGTATTTCCCCGGTTTGTTGTAAATTTCTGAATGTCTCTGTTTTTATTAACATTAATACCTCTGTGCTGTCTGTATCAACGCTCTCTCTGTGAAAAGCCAAACAATATTTTGACGCGCGTTTCCGCCCTCCAGTCCGGTAGGTGGCGGTAAATCACGTTAACGTCTGACTTCGAAGAAGAAGAAAAAGAGGACGCAGGACAGCGCTTCTGAAAGTTCTTTCCATGCAGAACACGTGACTGTGTTATTTATTCCTCTGTGAATGTAAACTGCTGCTTTGTAATATAAACAATGTCTCTTACAAACAACGGGGATTGTAACGACGCTACTGCACTTTTGGTAAGTGGAGTAAACACTCAGATTTTTCCTGACAACATCAGCTGTACTACGTGTACGTTATATTGAGATTATTCACTTGCGTTTACTGCTGGTATAATAATAATAATAATAATATTAGTAGTAGTAGTGGTAGTATTAAACTGTTGTATTGACTAATCATAGCTAAATCTTAAACATGAGTCTGCCGGTTTAGTGCAGAGTACAGTACTGAGTGTGTGTGTGTGTGTGTGTGTGTGTGATCAGCCAGATAGTGGTGGGTGGTTTTTTAATGATTCGTTCTTTTTGAATGAATCTTTAACGTGACTCAGAAGAACGAGTAGTCTCGGAGAGTGATTTGTTCGTTTTCTACTGGGCGCGCATGCGCAAATGACCGCAAAACCTTTAATGTACAGGTTATGTACAGGAAACAGAATTGAGCGATTCTTTCTTAATGACTCTTCTACTCCGAGTCGTTTGTTTCTTTGTCACGTGACTCCCATAGACGCTATGCAGTGCAATAGATTCAAAAGAACGAACGATTCAGACTAAAAGATATGAGAGGTGATCTACTCATTCTGTTTATTATAATATGTCCTTAGCTGCAATGTAATATTTTTTTTAATAACTGGAACTATAGCCAAATTAGACCTATTGGGGGTCTTTTTTAATTGAAAATGTAACATTTTATTTTATTTCTGATCAAAAGAACGAAATGAACGACTCAAAAATAGATTAATTCATTTAGATAAACGAGATTCAAAGAACCTAATATCGAGGAGGTCCCTCTCTTTGCCAACAAAACAATAATTACTCCCCATGTGCATCAGTGAATCTTGGTCGCCCATCAACCTGTCGCCAGTTCACCGACCTTTCTTCCTTGGATCACTTTTGACCATTGCAGCCTGGGAACATCCCACAAGAGCTCTGATCCAGTCCTCTAGCCATCACAATTTGGCCCTTCTCACAGTAGCTGCATTTTTAATATCTCATTACAGTGGTGGCTGAAAGTGGGTAGGATATACAGTATTAGACAGCAAGTGAACCTTTATTCCTGAAGTTGGTGTGTTGGAAGCAGAAATAAAATGGCAAGCATGAGGATTTGAGTGCCTTTGACAAGGACCAAATTGTGAGTGGTCAGGATCTGCAGTGGTCAGGACTTTACAGGTCAAAAGTTTACAGTAGCACCTCCAGGGTCCAGGGTGTGCAAGATGTTTGCATGTTTTCCCCGTGCTTGGTTGGTTTCCTTTGGGTACTCTGGTTTCCTTACACAGTCCAAAGACATGCAGGTTAGGCTAATTGGTGTTCCCAAATTGTCCTGTAGTGTGTGTGTGTGTGTGTGTGTGTGTGTGTGTGTACTGCGGTATGTGTACTGCCCTGCGGTGCACCCCGCCTCAGGCCTTAAGTCTCCTAGGATATGTTACTGCAATCCCAGTGCCACTCAGAAACACTGAGGTATGCCCGCGGCTCATTAGCCACTTTTAAATCAACAGTATTTTTTCATTTCTATTGGAGATTCTACTATAGATATTTACGTGGACGGTAATAAGATAAGATGTGGATGTACATTAAAGATCGGGAAAAAATCTATTCAGTTATGAATCGCAGTTCTTTCGTGAGGCGATTCACGACTCGCTCGACTTCAAAATCAATTTAATTGGCCATGATTGGTGATCAGCATCGGATATAAACGATTCTGTACTGAAAGCAGAGGTGCAACAGAAATGCATTTTTATGTCGTTACGATATTAAAAATCACGTGTTAAATCCTTTGATCTGCCTTTTTCTCTAAACTCTATAAGCAAATTAGTAAAAAATCCACTCATTACACACACACACAAGTCTCAAAACACAGCGAGTGCAAATTAGTCAAAAATCGTGTGCGTTATAAGCCTGTCGAGTTGAGTTTTGAGACTTTGGAGGTGTTTGAGATGGTAAAACGTTTCTTTATAATCCTACAGGTAGTACACTCTTAACTATTCACACATATTCATTTTGTGCGGTAGAGTGACTAAGTTGCTAAGTATGTTTAGATATGATAATTATGGTGGAGGATTGAGATACCTGCTAATCAGTTAAATGTTAAACTAGTGTTATGAGAAATGGGCTACATGTAATTAATCAGTAAACTTTTGTTAAAGGTTTAAAATTGTAACAAAATTAAGGAAAAATGTAATATCGAATCGTGGTATTTATAAAATCATGATGCTTATAAAATCGATTTAATTCAAATTTAAATCAAATCGACATCTAGGTATCGTGATCATATGGTGAGGTGCTTGGTGATTCCCATCCCTAGTATACATGTGATTATACATTTGTTTGATGTGATGAACAAACAAGTCTGATCAATGGCCTTAAAGAATCTATGTCTTGGTGTTAAATAAGACAGCACACCTTTGGAGGTTTGGTGGAGTCCATGCCTTGACGAGTCGGAGGTGTTTGGGTGGTGAATCGGGAACACAATATTAGATGGATGGTTTTAATGTTTTGGCTGATCAGTGTAAGGAGCTATTTTTGCTGCGATCACCGAAATGTCATTTGTTTTTATGTACAGGATAAGGAACATCCACGTGTCCTCATCCCTGAGCTGTGCAGACTCTTCTATCAGCTTGGATGGGTGACAGGAACAGGAGGTGGAATAAGCCTTAGACATGGGTTGGTCTGATCATCCATTTCTGAAGGGCTATTTTGGCATATAATCATGTGTTTAAGCACTTTTGACATAAACGTAGTTGTGGAATTGTGTCTTTGTAACAGGGATCATATTTATATCGCACCATCTGGAGTTCAGAAGGAAAGATTACAGGTAAGTCATTTTGTAATGTTCTTAGTCAGGCTTTTTTATAATAATAAAAATAAACTGTAGGTGCTCAATCTGACATTTAATCTGTTATGTGGTGTCTTACTGATACATTTCTTTTTGTATGATAATAGTCTATAAGATTTTTATCTTAGGATCCGCAACGTTAACGTTCCTGAGGTTTGAACTCCTCCGAGGTTTCAGCCTCATTATTGCGCAACGCTGTGTGAAAGGAGACGTTATAGAATAGTTCTCAAAGAGAGGCTGATTATCTATGAAGATCCAATAACAGCACTAACTTTATTTCTTTTTAACAAGGCAATTTGCCAAAGCTTACCTTTCTTTCACTGTTAAAAGTGTGATGCATCATACTTGCATCAAGTCAACTTATAGTTATGTTTAATGTTGTATAACATCTGCAACAAGTCAAACTGAACAAATACTGCCATACTGTCCTAAGAAAAATATTATCAGGATCATGCAACAGCTTTGTTGTTTGTCTGCAGTCAGAGGACATGTTTGTGTGTGACATTGAGGAACGAGACATCAGCACTCCTCCACCATGCAAGAAACTAAAGAAAAGCCAGTGCACACCGCTGTTCATGAACGCATATACAATCAGGGGTAAGAGAATACACATCCACGCGCAGGTTTTAAATAGTTCGGACTGTTTTAAAGCTTCTTTGGGATCTTTGTTCCACGCAGGAGCCCAAGCGGTTATTCATACGCATTCGAAGGCTGCTGTCATGACCACTTTGCTGTTTCCTGGCAAGGAGTTTCGCATCACACACCAAGAAATGATCAAAGGGATTCGCAAAGGAAACTCAGGCTCAAATTTCAGGTTAGGATTCTCTATCTATCTTATTATCTGTTTTGTAATAATGTTCATTTAAAATTTGTGAACGTTCCAAAGACCTAGTGAGGAGTGAGTGTGTAAAAGAATAAAAGATCACAAAGGCAAAACTTGCAGGGATGTGAGATCAGTGAAAGATGGGTACAAGACACATTTAAACGGGCTGTTATGTAAAGGACGCTGACAACTAGCAAAGTTTCAAACCATTCCTAAACAGCTTGTTATAAGACCTGACACTCAAAAGGCCATTACTGTTCCGTCGCTAAATTTGACACACTGATATCCGTTAAATAAAAAGGACATCACAGGGCCTTAGACAGTGAAACATCCTTTACTACTGCTGCCTAATGAAGTACCAGTTTGATTATATAAGAAAGTCTGAAGAACTTGCTGTTCCAATATCAGTTTCACAGACAGAAAAATTTCTGTCTGTTTGTCTAGACAGATTATGTCACAGCATCACACAAAACTGGCTGGACGGAATTGAGTGGAACTTTTGCAGTACTTAGATATCTGCCTGAAGTTTAACCTGCACCACAAGTGAAATCTAAATATTAAGTTAAAGGGATGTTATGAACAGTTATGTGCGGATTTAATAGTCTACCAATAAGCTCCTAATAAGCGACTTATATAACAATAGATTTTGATTAAAAAAGCTGAACGGAATATTTAACTGGGATTATGTAATATATTTACCACTAAAATAAAAGCGCTGAAGTGGTATAAGTGAACTGATTATATTAAAGATGATAAGCTTATTTGTATCTTTTAACCTTTTAAATATTTCTACGACCTTTTTTTCACTATATGGACAAAGGTATTTGGCCAAACCTGCAATGACATATACAGGCTGTCCACAAGATTTTGGAGTGTTTATGTAAGAATTCGTGCCCATTTATTCTGTAGAGCATTTATGAGGTCAGACACTAATGTTGGACGAGAAGGCCTGGCTCTCAATCTCTGTTCCAGTTCATCCCAAAGGTACTCAATGGGGTTGAGGTCAGGGCTCTGTGTTGGGTGGGGCCAGTCGAGTTCTTCTACACTGAACTCATCACACCATGTCTTTATAGTCCCTGCTTTGTGCACTGAGGTACAGTCATGTTGGAATAGAATAGGGTCTTCCACAAACTGTTGCCACACACTTGGAAGCGTAGCATTGTCCAAGATGTCTTGGTATACTGAAAAGCATTAAAATTGTCCTTCACTGGGGATAAGGGGCCTGACTGAAACACTTCAATTTAACTGTTTGTGTACTACAGTATATACAGTCCAGTTAACAACAATACGTTTTTTTTTCTGTACACTTTGTATTTAAAATGAAACACTCAAGATATGAGCAACATCAGACCTTTCATCTTTAATTTAAGTGTGCCAAAAATAATGTGTGCCTTTTTTAAAAAAAAAAAAAAAAAAAAAAAAAAGAATTACAGCTATTTCATATACATAGACACACACCCATTGTGGTTGGGCTTAAAAGTAATGAAACAAATCGTTAGTTGCATGGCCAGGTGCGGCTCGTTTCCTCATGACTAGATAAGCAGGTGTTACATTTAGATTTAATAGCTGTCTAGATGTGTGTATATTATAGGATGCATATACAGTACATTTTTGGCATATAAATTAAAATCATTTCATAGGCGAGTTCTTATGGCAAAATAATGAATTGTCAGATAAGAATTCAGATATTCCCTTCCAACCCTGAAAAAATTTCAGATATTACCAATTTCCAATGCTTTATACATTAAAAACAATCAAAACATTTAGATATGTAAATGAAGTATAATATGAAATGAATAGATATTAAACTTCACTTCAACTTAATTTATGATTCCTCTTGGCAGTATCAGCTTTTTTAGTGATGTCTGTATTAATTTCCACTGAAAGTGGCTCCTTTTTCTTTTTATTAACGTCTTTGCTAACTTTCTTGGACATTGTTTCTTGAAAACTATGCATTCAGTAAATCTTACACAAAGTGCAAAAAACACACAACAATTTATTTTGCGTAAAATCGCTTCGCTTGGCTGACTGGTCACACTAAGGCAAACAAGTTTTTAAAGGCTCCCAAGCGTATTTGCAACTTTGACACCGTTTAGTTCAGTTTGTTTGTTTGTATGCCGAAAACGTCGAAAATTTCTTTAGTCGATAAAAGGGAGGGCATTCATATTTATATATCCACTGTATATGCAAATTGAATAAATAGCAGCAAAAATCTGCCCTGTCCCTTTTTTTGCATATTTGTTATATATAAATGATTTGGATCATCAAACTAATTTTAATATCAGATAAAGATAACCTGAGTAAATTCAATATAGAGTTTTAAAATTATTATTATTTTTTTTATTAAGGGAAAAAGCCAAATTTTTTCACATTTTTGGAAAGTTAAGTTCCATTTCACTTGCCACACCCAGAGCTAATTACTGTCAGACCTGTTGAATCAAAAAAATAACTTAAATATAACCTGTTTGACAAAGTGAAGCACACTGAAAGATGTTATAAAACAACATAACATGCTGCAATCTAAAAAAAATCAAGAAGAGATGAGAAACAAAGTAATTGACATTTATCAGCCTGGAAAGGGTTATAAACCCATTTCTAAGGTTTTGGGGCTCCAGCAAACCATAATGAGACCCATTATCCATCCACAAATGGAGAAAACTTGAAACAGTGGTGAACCTTACCAGAAGTGGCATCCTAACAAAATTACTCCAAAAGCACAAGACCGACTCATCCAGGAGTTCATAAAAGAACCCAGAAAAACATCTAAAGACTGCAGCTCTCACTTGCCTCAGTTAAGGTCAGTGTTTATGATTTAACAATAAGAAGGAGACTGGGCAAAAATGGCATCCATGAGAGAGTTCCAAAGCAAAGGCCACTGCTTACCAAAGAGAACACTGAGGCTTATTTCACATTCGCCAAAAAACATATCGATGAACCCCATCCCTTTTGGTCAAATATTCTGTTAACCGATGAGACGAAAGGTTACCTTTTTGAAAGTGTACTTCTTATTATATCTGCCATAAAACTAACGCAGAAGGTAAAAAAAAGGACGTCATGACAACAGTCAAACATGGTAGTGGTGTGATGGTCTGGGGCTGCTCTGCAGGTTCAGAACCCAGATGACTTGCCATAATTGATGGAGCAATGGGGTCTGTGCTTTAACAGGAAAATCCTGAAGGAGAATGTTTGGCTATCATTTAATCACAAACTCAAGAGTACTTAGGTTATGCAGCAGGACAATAATCCGGAACACACTAGCAAGTCCACCTATGAATGGCTTGGACAAACAAACTTAATTTAGAATAATTTGTCAAAGTCTAGACTTCAACCTTAAATCCAGTTTAGATGCTGTGGCATAATCTTAAACAGGTTGAACCCCACTAGTGTGGCTGAATTAAAACAATTCTAAAAAGTAGAGTGGGCCAAAATTCTTCCACAGCAATATGAAACACTTATTGCCACTTTTTTTTTTTTTTTTGCCATTTTTGTTTATTTATATACAGTATATATAAAGTTTGAACACAAGTTTGGAATTATGTTCTACATTCTAGAACAATACTGAATATATTTTTTTTAAACTATGAAATGACACGCATGGCATTTAGGTCATTAAGAACCAAAAACAGTCATTTGTTATTTTAATACATGAAGATCATCTGTTCTGGACTAGTTCTTGCTTGATAGTTATTGTCAAGTGCATTTGCAAAACCTATTTAGAGTGATGAAACTGGCTGTCATGAAGACCATCCGAGGAAAGTAAGACCAAAACTTACCTCTGCTGCAGAGGAGAAGTTCACTTATAGTTACCAGCCTCAGAGATCTACTTGTACACTCAGCCTTATAATACTTTTTTTAATCTGAGCCATGGCCATTTAAAGCTTTGTGTCTGATCACTTTTATTATCTGAATCTGTATACGTTTGAGTCACAGTGTGAGTCAGAGCTTTAAAGTGGTACAGTAAAAAAAAAAAAGTGCAGTTCAGGGATATTTTTAATGCTTGTAAGATTAGAAGGCAGATAAAGACATTATACTGTATATCAGTTTTACCAGTGGAAGATTTTACAATGTGTATTAGGTTTAACAACCAGAGACCTTATTCCTGAATTGCGGTCATTTTTAAAATGAAGAGCAACTATTATGAAGTCTCTTCTTCCTCTTATCTGTTTACTAATGACACATTAATAACTGTAGCGAATTACTCTGGCAAGTGTCAAACTATTCCTAAATGGCTTAGTATAAGACATGGCACAAAAACTCCAGTAAATCCGCATTCTAAGCCATTAGAGTCTGCCTTCAGACGAGTGCGTGTCCATCGGGTAAGTGGTGACTCTCACAGACTCTTCTAACAAAAGGTCTGTCGGTGGCACATCTTGAAGTTCTGGCCTTAAATGTGCAAATTTACCGTCCATGGATTGATCTCTTTGCACCACGTTGTTTTTTTTTGATCATCTTCTGTAAGACTGGTAAATGCCACATGGGTAAAGAAGAAAAGAATTGCTGAGGCAGCGCTCTTGTTTCATCTTTCAAAACTGTGGAAATCACTCAGGCCCTCGATTTGCAATTTTAATAAAGTTTCTTGGTATGCGTTTTCTTTGTACGAACTGTATGTCTGTAAAGAATGCATGTAATGTTGCTCCAGTGTTGTTGCCCCAAACTTGAGATATCTATCATGTGCATGGATCTTCTCACCTTCTCCCAGTGCCTGTGTGATTATGATTTTGGTTGTCCAGTTTCCTAAAACATGTCAGGAGGTAGTCTGGCTCTTCAATCATGGTTTGTTCATTTTATTGCCACATAATGTTGATGAGCCGAAACCAGACCAGCTGAAGCAACCCCAGATCGTAACATTTTCTCAAGAGGGTTGGACAGTGGCCACTATGCATGATTTGTGTATAAATTCTTGTGCTTTTCTTCTTACCCTAATGCCCCCATCGTTCTGGAATAGGGTCGATCCAAACTCATCAGACGCATGACTTTTTTATTTTAATTCCATTTCCAATCTTTATGCTCTCTGGAGAACTTAAGGCATTTTTTAGTAGCTTCACTAACAAGTGTTTTGTTTGTTTTTCTTGTTTTTTATGACCACACCGTGCTGTGAAAATATATTATATGTCTTTTTTTGCATATTTTTTTACAATTAAATGATTCAGTTTTCAGATAAAATTATCATAAATGATGATTTCATTATCTACGAGAAAAAACGCTGTGCAAACCCGCCTGGCCTTGTGTGGAAAATGTTATTGCCCCTAAACCTAATAACTGGTTCTGCCACCATTTGGCGGCAACAACGGCAATCAAGCTTTTGCGATAACTGACAATTCAGGGAGGGGGGTGAATGCTTTTTCGTGCCAAGCAGTTCTAATCCTGAGGGTTCATTTCACTTTGTTTGACATTACTCTTGCATTTACTATTAAACATAGCTGTGGTTTCTCATGGCGATTTTGTTTAAAATGCCACTTCACCAAGCGTTAAAGTAAGCTCTGGTCATCGTTTAACAACTTTTTTCTGACCAGATTTCTCGTTGTAATAATTTGTTGGAAAGTTCCTAACCAAATTCCAGTAACTTCAGTGTTTTACCTTCTGAAATGTTGACCATGAGCAGTGTACGCTTATACATATGCTTTTAAACTGCTGAAAAAAGTTACCCTTTCAGTTAAACTTGTGAATAAAGTAATTACTCCATTTTAACCTTCCATCCATTTTCCATCCAAGAGTTGCAGTGATTTTGTCACTCAAGGTCTGCGTATAGAATAAAGAATGTAATCAGCAGCTTTTCCAGTAGTTCATTCAAGAGGATTCACCTTGGTGAAATATCCGATTGTGCTCATCTGCGTTGTCGAGTAATTAATTACAGTAGCTAATAGCTAAACAAGTTTAAAAACCTCCCACCAGAGTGCACTGAAAACATCTGTATACTCTCTCAGACTCAGAACAACCACAGCTACTGGTAGCTTTCAGTCTTTGCTTGTTTCTGCTTTAAGATACGATGAGACGCTGGTGGTGCCGATCATTGAGAACACTCCAGAGGAAAAGGATCTGAAGGAGCGCATGGCCAGAGCTATGGAGGAGTACCCAGACTCCTGTGCTGTGCTCGTCAGACGGCACGGAGTCTACGTGTGGGGAGAGAGCTGGGAGAAAGCCAAGACCATGTGAGATACCAGACCATACACTGACTACATTATCGTATATAACACTGCTGCTCATTTGTGCAAGTTTTCACACTGAATTTGTTCACCGAGAGCCTGAAGGGAAACGTTGCTAAAGTGTTGTGCTGTTGTCGTTTATTTGGGTTTCGAGGTAATTACACAAGCAGCGGGGGTGGGTGAAATAATAACTCCTTTATCCAGTTCTGACAAGTTATAGGAATAATTAGGGCGCTACCGTTGGAATACACCACTAATCTATCAAGTTTGATTGGGATGAGCTCATGCCAATAGTAACTGAACCTGGCAGCGCACAGCTACTAAAGGCACAAATCCAGAAAAACTACTGAGATTCCTGGATAAATAATTACAGAGTAGTTCCCAAAACTTAGAGACTAATGAAAGAGTTCAAAAGTTGAGCTAGAAAACTCTTATGTGTGGTAAAAAAAAAAAAAAAAAAGAAACACGACTTAGTTTCCTGCTTCAGATCTGCTACTCAGAATTGACTGGCTACTCAATTGCCCCGATGTGCGAGTGCATATGTGCGTAATGCCTCGCAATGACCTGGGGTCCCATTCAAAGTTTCTTCATTTTATAATTTTTTCATGGTGACTTCATTTTATTGCCACATAACGTCGCTGAGCCTAGACCTGACCTACTGAAGCAGATCGTAACACCGCCTCAAGGGGCTTGTACACTGGGCACTATGCATGATGGGTACATCGCTTCCTGTGCTCGTCTCCTTACCTCACCGCGTCCATCACTCTGGAATACAGCCAATCTGGGCTCATCAGACCACATGACATTTTTCAGATTGCTCTAAAGTATCAAATATCTTTACGCTCCCTAGCGAATTGAAGCCTCTCCAAAAAAAAGAACTCATGGAGTTCATTACAATAACCACGAGTTTTAATAAACACAGAAATCCGTTTACTGTGATCGTACTGAGCCTTATGAATAAATTTGTGTTCATTTTTAACTTGTCGTTTTCTCTCAACAATGGTTTGAGGATTACCAGAGTTGACATTTGAAATACATTTTCATAACATTTCATAACATCGAATTCCAGCGAGTAAACATTCCCATCATTAGATCTGCATCAGACTGTCTGAGAATGAGAAGCACATAGCTCATCCAGCCACCAAATGGGGCATATTTGGATGTAATCACTGCTGCCAGCATGAATGTAATTAGTTATTGAGCAAGAGGCGCAATTACCGTTTTACACAATAATTTCATTTTCCATAATATTTGTAAAATAAAGAACTTTGGTGAGTGGGCCTATTTGTTCAGTAGTGTATACTATTGATTTATGTGACAGTTTGACAGAGATAATAGTGTAGGGATTTTTTTCCCCCCACACTGTCTTGCTCAACCTGTATAATCATCTTTTCTTTTTGTTTTTTCTTCCCCAGGTGTGAATGTTATGACTACCTGTTTGACATCGCTGTGAAGATGAAGCAATGCGGTTTAGATCCGTCCGCACTTCCCACCGAAGCTGAAGGCATTATTTAATCTGACTCATTGCTGACGTCTGGATGACGCTCGCGTTTTGTCAGTGGAGCAGACAATGAGGCACAAATTGAATACCCGTTCATCACTTTGGTTCAGACTTCACCAATCAGATATCATGATACGTGCTACTTCTTACACGTGGAATTATGAATATTTTGTAATTAAGGATAATAAATCACTATCTGATTTATACACCGAATAAAGCTAAATTATTCTTTTAAAGTTTTTTTTAAAGGGCTAAAATAATTGCTTGTTCTGTTCTCGTGCTCTTAACATATGAATTCACCATCTCAATAAATGAAATTAGTACATTCCGGTTGTGTGATCTAAAAAAATTACAATGAATAAAATTTCTAGGAAAGACAGGAGCGTGAAGCTTTTTCTGCTTCACACCAAACGCTTTATCCAATTAAAGCATTTTATTCTATCAGTGCCTGGTTTCTTGAAATAAGCTATTAATGCTGACTCATTACTAGGCTGCTCATTGAATATTTATTTTAAAAAGTCAGTCACTTTTAAGGGACTACGTATAAACGTAGTCCCAGTTGATTCTCACTGGTTTCCTCTGTGTTGGTGTCATGTTTAACATGTTGTTCTGCTTAGGATTCTGACAGCAAGTGATTTATGTATTTTTTTCTATTGTTTTTTTTTTCCCCCTAAATGTTGTCGATTGGTGATTTGGACTTGACGCAGTGTCACACGGTACTTTTTTTTTATCCACAAGGTGTCAGTGTGGTCCTAAAACCCATATGGGAGCACCTATGAGATTAGAAAATGCACAGTGCCAAGAAACATTCATATTCACATTATCCAGATTTAATAAGTCTGCCCTGTCTATTGAAGATTCTGTCGAACTCATGATAGATGAAGCGCAAGGTGGAGAGGAACTAAGCGAGTTCTTCTAGTGATGGATTCAGCGACAAGTCGCTCTGTGGAGCCAGTCTTTGTTCTATTGCCTTCCGGTTTCCACTGCCACCGTTCTCCCATCCATTTGAATGAATGTTATTCCCGGAGGTGCCATAACTCGCAGGCTGCCCACGCTGGCTGGAGACTGCTAGGCTCAGCTGATTCAACCCCACTGTGACTGCTCTCGTCGTTCCCTTCCTGAGTGTAGGCATACCTGCTGAGCAACAGCAAGACAAATCACAGCCAATTCCTACTGGAGTTGTTTATTCTAGTCTTGTTCATTCCGGAAAAACTCAAATTCTGGCTGGTGTGTAAACACGCGATGAAAGCTGGCACCTTGGCATTTAAGGATAAGGCCAGTGTTGACCGGCTGTTCAAAGTGATCCTAGAGCATCACTGAGAGAGATCTACTGTGACCCATAACAATGCGCTGCCATGCAAGTGTTTGTGTTAGTAGCGTTTGATGATTTAACAGGCAGGTTAAGGGTGCATGCGAGGTATAATTTACTAAATAGGTTCACAAGAAGTACTGTTGTTTCTTAACGATGCACTGACCAGTTATGAATATGGACTATGGATCTGGTTCGGCTATATATTAGATTGACTAAAACTCATTTTTTTAAAGCTTTGTAATAACTTTGGCTTTACAAGCTTGTGCGATATTGATTTTTTTTTTTCCCTGGCTTTTTTAATGGTAAATGATTGCTTTAATTATCTAGATCTGGAAAAGAAAAAAGCCTAAGCATTTTAAGTTGAATAGCTTTTTATGGTAATTTCAACCATATACAGGTGGTGCAGTAGACTGTGAAACAAAACAATGTTCCTCCATGACCATGGTGCTACATAAAACAGCACAGAACTACTTAGGTCTTAGATTGTGCACATGCAATTGTCGTGCAAACTGCACAAGGTACGAAGCGTTAGACAGGTAAATAACCACAGTTTGGTGTGGATAACCATCAGGTTTGAATGCAAAAATAACCTACTGTGAAATAGAATTCAGGTGGCACGTAGCCTTGCACCTCCAGAGTCGGTGTGTTCGTTGCCCACTTCAGGTCTGTGGTCTCAAGTCCAGTTTTTTATCTGTGGAGCCAGGCTTATTTGAGGATGTTCTTCCTGTTCTTGGTGGGTATCCTTTAGGTACTCTGGTTTCCTCCCACAGTTTAGGACATTTGGCATTTCCAAATTGTCCATAGCAAGCATGTGATTATGCTCCCTGCAATGTCCAAGATGTACAGTACCATGCCTCAAGTCCCCTGGGATAGGCATCCTGGACAAGGTAAACGTTTTAAAGAATGAGAGAATGAAGTACACGGCCCAGCCAAAAAACAAAAAATCACCACCTGGATTTAAGCAATTAGGTAAGAGCCTTACATTGGATAATTACTGCAGTGATTAATATGGTTCAGCTGGCAACAAGTTATTTAATCCTCACTGATGCAGTGAGTACAGTAGCTTCTCATTTCTTAAACTACCATGTAAGAAGACATACCTTGTGGTCGTGGCAAAGATGTTACTCTAAGGATGTTGCAGAAGGGTCAAATTATTGGCCTGCATAAGTAAAGAAACAACTAAAGAGATTCCAGAAACTATTAAACTATTAAAATTGGTTTAAGTCCAATGCATTATTAAAACCTGAAAGAAAAGTTGTGAACCATCATCTTCAAGAAGAAATGTGGTTGGAAAAAAAAAAGTATTAAATTAAACATTTTTGAAATCAAATCATATATCTAAAAACAGTTGAACTCACATCCATGTTTAATAGTGCAAGTTAGAACATTTCCACAAACAATACAAAAAACCTCAGGGGATTGGGAGTAAACATCTGTGTAACCGTAAGAAAACCATTTATCAGGGAGAATAATTGGGACAAAAAAGTCCTCAGCTTGCTATAGGAGCATAAAGAATAGACTGTGGAGCATTGGACAAAGGTCATGTGGTCTGATGAGTTACCCTGTTGCAGACTGATGGGTGCATAAGGGTAAAAAGAGAGGCGGCTGAAGAGATGCTGAAATCATGTGTGTTGACTACCATACAAACCTGTGGGAGAGGTTTATAATCTTGGGTTGCTTCTGTTGCTCAGGTTTAGGTTCAACAACAACATATGTTCAAAAAATAAGGTCAGCTGACAAATTGAATATACAGAATGACCAGGATTTTGGCATCAATAGATTTCTTTTCTTCCCTGATGGCAAAGCCTTATTACAAGATGTCCGATGCCAGGATTCATTGGGCTCAAATTGTGAAAGAGTGGTTCAGGAAGAAAGGACATTATTTTCACACATGGATTGGCCAAACAGAGTCCAGACCTTAAGCCCATTGAGAATCTTTGGCATGTACTGGAAAAGACTTACTGTATACAACGGTTCGACTCATCAATCAATACAAGATGAAAAGGAATTCATGTGACTTTGGACAGAAATAAATGTTGTGACATTGCATAGGCTTAACGAAATGTAATCAAAGCAAAAATGAACATTTGCAATATTAGAGTGTGTATGTGTGTGTGTGTGTGGGGGGGGGGTCCTTTTAGCGTGTTCATGGTTTTGCCTCTCTCATGTTTTAGGACAGTTGACTTATCATCTGCTTTGAAGGAATCGTAAACCAGATCCAGCACGGCAGCTCCTCTTGAATCAAAAGCCACATTCACGTGGCATTTAATGAGCACTGACATGGGTTAAATCGTCAGCCATAATAAACCGTCCATCAGGGTGTGAAATCTGCAGTTCACTGATAGCCCCATAAAATTCAGAGAGAACCTCCTTAGCCTCTGTGCAGGAAAGAATAAAACAGTTTATTTGATCACTTTCTAATTATCATTAGAAGTATAATTTAGCAGCAGGGTGGCATAGTGCTTAGAACTGTGGCCTTGCACACCTTAGGTCCGTGGGCATGGAGTTTTTATGTTCTCTCAGTGCTTGGTGGTTTTCCTCCCATAGTCCAAAGACATGCAGATTGGGCTAATTGGTCATTTTCAAATTGCCCGAAGTGTGTGCTCATTCCTTGCAATGGATTGGCACCCCATCTACGGTGTCCCTCCCTACTGCCCCGAGTCCCCAGGGATATTGTCCAGGTCTCCTGTGACCCTGTACTTTATAAGCGATATAGAAAAATGAGTGAGTAAGTACCATTATTTGTAAAATGTTAGGTTTGGTAGTTAGTTGTAGCCCTTTTTTTATGAGAGGAAGAGGAGACGGTTTTCAGGCAGTGTCGGGTAATATCAGAACAAATCATTGCAGATTCATATGCTGATTGGCTCATCTCTTGTTTTATTGGGGAAAAGAAGAAAAACAAAAAAAGCAACACTTCTGGAATATATATATTTTTTTACTGATGACTTACACTAACATACACCAGTGTTCAATTGTGGAGCTCCTACAGAAAATGTGTAAGGGTGCATGCAGGCAGATCTGGTAATATAATACAATCAGAGTAAATGTCACTGGATATCAGGACAGTGTAAAATTGTGTAGAGACGATAAAACCGTTATATTGCACAAACCTATGACTTTACCATCCATCAGGTTTTATTGCTCCTCATGCTGAGAAATGACAGCGACTGACTACAGATGCAAATGTCACGTATAAAAGCAGCATTGTAGGTTTTATTAGTCTCCTATTGTTAAAAAAAAACATGCATCAACAAAAATGCTGACGAAGAAACGACGAAGCAGCCAGTTGTGCAATTACTGCAGGTTGTTAGTATCTCCTGATGTACTGTACAGGGTGTCGCGAAAGTCTTTATACATACTGGAGCGAAATGGATCTTTGTTGACAAAGCTTTATTTCTTAGTAAACACACACACACACAGTCTTCTCTCCCACGCATGATAAACTCATATTAACACATCTGATGTTATGCATGAATGCATTCCTTTAAATGATTTGGATAATGTACTGTTTCCTGGCCTTCACGTGCTTCACACCTACAATCTGTGGATCTCAGTAATCCAAGAAACCAGAAAATAATGATCTACAGTAGCTATGCACAATGTATGGAGACTTTATGGACAACCTGTATGTTTGAATACCCTCAGACTTCAGTCGAAATGAGATGGAACATAAAGACAAGCACAAGCCGAGCAGTTTTTTTTTTTTTTTTGGTCTGCAACTATAAATGTGCACATACCCATCCGGTGCATACTTCCAGTGGACAGTACCTTAAATCATCAGATCAGATGTCAGAACAGGCAGTAATTATAGGCTTTCAGTTCCACTAATTAACCCGGCTAATTCATGTGTGCTTTTCACACTGAAGGAAGTTGCTATGTTAATGTGTGACTCACAGCAAGAAGCTGTGATGTCGTCGAGGGCAATTTCCTTCCACTTTGTGCATGGCACATTTGAAATCAAGGTTCTAGGACCCAGTGTGAGCATTTCAGGTGCTTCACTCCTGATTACAATTTTAGATGCAAAGCACCTCCTAAACCTGTGTACTTTCACTCCTGCAGAAGTGTCCTGCAGCACAGTTTCAAATGAAATAGTAGTGAGCTGAACATAGGCAGGGTGAAAACTATACATTTCTTACAATAATTAAAAAAAAAAACAATAGACAACGCTAAAGCAAATAGACGACGACGAAGAAGAAAACGGAAACAGCCAGTAATGTATTTTAGAAACACGATGTACAGGGTTACGTTCCACATATTGTAGAATGTTCACGTAATCATGGACAGTTGACAGAAAAATCTAATCATCAGCTTCACTGCTTTGTTCAGGAAGCAAGTTGACAGCTGTAGCAGTAACAGCACAGATGTAACATCAATCTGATGATCACCAAAAAAAAAAAAAAAAAAAAGACCAAAAAAGTGCCAAAATGCAAGAACAAGATGTGATTAACAAAATTGCTGTAAGATTTACTATCCGAGAGAAGAGAAGCCTGTCTAATCCAGGGTTATTAGATGATATTCCCTTTTCTCTACAGTACTCTGAAGCAGTGGGGGTCCATAAAGCATAGCCAGAGGTCTATGATTTTTAAAACTATATATACTGTACTGTAT
Source organism: Clarias gariepinus (assembly GCF_024256425.1). NCBI lineage: Eukaryota > Metazoa > Chordata > Actinopteri > Siluriformes > Clariidae > Clarias > Clarias gariepinus. Next base: position 11,408,704 of record NC_071102.1, read on the forward strand.
TTAATTTCATTACAGTGTTGGAAATCACAACCTATTACATTTTTTTTTTCATTGCATTTGCGTACTTACTGCCCTCTTTGACTGATTGTCACTTGAATTATACCTGAATGACTCCAATAAACAGCCTTATTATAATAATAATAATAATAATTATTATTATTATTATTATTGTTATTATTGTTATTATTATTCATGCTGTAATGACTCTAATAGCTATATAGTTTCAATGTGCTCTGATGGAATTCATTTAACAATGTGTACTTTATGTTAAGCAATGTAAAAGGAATGTTTTAAATAAACAATAGGCCCTTTAGACCCTTCATATAGCACACTGTTCCAGAAGGGATTTATTCATGATCTCCGGGTTCATCCATACACTATGAGGAAGGGTTTCTTCATGTTTTCTTCCTCATGTCACGTGTCAGGGAGACTTTTCTTGCCACAGTCACCACCAGTTTGCTCCTCCAGGATAAAATGACAAAAATATAAATTTAAGTTTTTTTCATGTCACATTTTAATCCTGCATATATATTTCTGTAAAGCTTTTTTTTTTGTGTGTGTGTTGGTTGAATTGAATTGATATGAATTGAGATATTGTTTTAATTTGATTGAATCCCCAGCTGCAAAAACTTTGAAAGGCCCTTCTCTAATGTTCTGTATCATCATCATCCTCCTCTGCAGCGCCACTGTAAGCACTGAGTGAAGCTGATTTGTTTTATTCAGTTTAAATCCATTTGTTGTACAGCCTCCCAATTTAATGAATTAGAAAGCACTCCATGTAACGTGTAGCCTTTATAGACCTTATTCAAATGTAGTCTTGATGTTGACCTTCCCATCTTTTAAAATGCTAATTTGTTACTCCAGGGTCTTTACCTGCTGGATCTAGCGGTCCTGGTTCTAGGAGTCCGCTATGTCTCACTATAAAGACTATGCAGTGATAGCTGCTGATGTTGCTATTGCAGATATTTATGGAGTAGGTTTATTTTATTGAATAGCCCTCAGCATTGGGGATTTGATGCTTTTGATGCAGAACTTCGGCTCATACTTTTGTTTTTGTTCTTCATGATGCTGCTGAATCCTTCAGGAATTTTTATGAGCTCTCTTATATACAAGGGTGTTCAAGTCAAACTGGGACTTGTGATGAAATATCTCATGAATAAAGTTTTAAAACCAATTGATATTTACAGAAGCCTTCAAGCACAGGATGATAAGAGACTCTTAGCTGCGGGGAAACGTGCTAATGGTGCAATCTTTTTCAAATAAGGCTGTACGATCCTGGCCGAGGGGGCTCGGAGCCTACTGTAGTCGTTCCTGTGAACATTTAGTAAGTGGAACGCATGATGCTGGATTTTCAAATTTGCATAAGAGATGCATTTGTCTGGGGGACCAGTACAAACAATCATTTAAACCCCAATTACACATTACATGAACTCAGCTAGGAGTTATTGCCACACACACCTGTACAGTCTTAATGTTGCTCCAAGCCTTTTCCACATGTATGAGCCATTAATGGAGTTCCTGGGAGGCCAGCATTTTAGACGTGAAGATCATGGCTCTGGTGTACTGAAGTTACTTTCTACCTTGATGGTATCCAAGCACTAGTTATTCTGCACAATCAAAAGTCCCATCCATGAAATATAATCTCAATTTGGTCTATTTCAGGTCCAGATTACAAACCTTAAAGGGGGGTGAATACTTATGCAGCCCACATGTGTAATACTTGCACAGCAGTAACTGAGGCTAATCCTTAAGCTAAGAGAAGAAGAAAAATGTAGGCACTTGTTGAACACACCAGGATCGTGCTGAAGAAAATTTTGGCCAAGGTTACTTTTGTGCTTTTGTTCTTGCATCACACACTGGGATAGAGGAGTAATTCACATCTGCCTGCCTCCCTTCCTTCTGCCGTCACTTGTCTGCCGGGGAAAATTGCAGTGCTGAATAGATCTCAGCGAGAGGAATGTGGCTAATGGCCTGAATATGCTTGCGGAGCGGGTGTGGGGGGGTGGGGGGTATGGAGATGGGGAGGTGCAGGTGGTTAGAGACCACCAAACCCGTTTATCAGAACGGTGGAGATGTATGCATTATCACCACCTCTGTCCATAAAAGCCTAGAAGTAAACGCCGGGTTCTCTCGGGATGGGGAGGAGATGACCCGGAGCCACACCTTGGATCTCTTGCATTTGCTTATTCAGGAAGCGTGTGCAGGTGCTGTGCTTTACCAACATCGATCCCACTAACATTAGCAAGCCTGACAGCTGGAAGAGCTTTGGAATGGGCTGCTCCAGTAGATAACATTTCACGCTGATGCAGCATGTGCCCTGCCCTGTCATACCGCTACAACAAGTTATGGTTGGATGGAGACAGCGTCTTGAAAGCAGGGATATTAATGGCACGGATAGCAAAGTGATAGAGGACATACTTTCCATGTTCTGCAAGCACAGAGTGTTACAGTAATCAATCAATAAGAAATTGACAATTGCATAATTGATTCCAAATTTGGATTCTGAACGAAATCTTGATTAGAATTGTCGAACCACCACGACTTGGCAAAAATAATGCACACACACATACTGTACACACACATATATATATATACAGTATACGATTCAGAGAACGAATCACATGAGAGGCTGTACTGTACAGAAACTAATATTAAATTAACTGTGAATGTTCTTTCTTAGAAAAGGTAAAGGTAATTAAGTTCATATCTTTCTGGACTGCGTGGTTTCGATGGAATAAAGCATGATATATTGCAAGGGGAGAGAGAGGGGCAATCAAAACACTTTTCTGCTTCTACTTAATCAGTACACAGGACTGGAAAATCGGAGTATTCAGGCCACGCTGGGCTCTGTGTCTCTCGAGACATCAATCATCTGTCGGCTTGTGCATAGGGTTTTCTTGTTTTGCACACATGCTCATTTGCAGATTGATTTGCGTTCCATCAATTTAAAGCTTTAAACCAACCAGCTATGTCCATGCAATTACAAGTGTGACATTTTGTATGCTTGACCATGCCTAATGTAATACATGTAAAAAAAAAAAATAATAATTTTTTAAACCTGATCAGTAGTCATCAACAGTCCTGGCTCAATCTGTATTAAGATTTCCTCATATGAGGGCTGCTTTTTTATCAAAAAGAATATTTACAGGGTGTTGCATAAGTATCCACCGCATATCCTCTTGAATTTTTTGAAAATATATATTTCAAAAAGTTACAACCTGGAACTGAAATGCGATTTCATTTTGATTATATTTAATGATGTTTCACAGGATTTGGGGATATTTTTGTAACCTTAAGTTACAATAAAACAAAAATTAATTAAGATTCATGATGTGTAATCCCACCCTGGGTCTGTTTATATGTCTTGCTCAAATGGGTTTCCTCCGGGTACTTTTGGTTTTTCTCTCACAGTCCAAAGACATGCAGGGGAGGCTTATACTATTTCCAAATTGCCTGTAGTACAGTATATGAGTGAGTGAGTTTTTGTGTGAATGTGTGTGTGTGTGTGTGTGCCCTGCAGTGGATTGGCGCCCCATCCACCTCATGCCCTAATTTCCCTGGAATGGACTCCAGGTATCCCCCAACCCTGTATAGAATAAGCGGTATAGAAAAAGAATGATGGATTGAGTGCTATATAATTCTAATTATGTCCATTTAAGGAAACAATACCATATGTAGAGCCTGTACAATACCTACCTATTTCGACCTATTTTTATGATGTAGTCTGAGAGTAAATTTGAATTTCTAGTAAAGGGTTAAATTTTAATCACCTACCTGGGTGTAGAATGGATTCAAAGCACACTGGGTACACTGCCTGTCTTTAATAATAGAAAAATCTATTCATTGAACGTTGCTTCAAAGAATTCAGATTATTATCCTTTGTTCATAGATATTAACTTTTGGAAATGGTGCAAGCAATAAAGCAAGATAGGAAAAAAAAAAAAGTTCTAAAAGGCAAGAATATCATTTAACTATCCGGATGATGTTAAACCAGGGGAAAATAGCGATCAGTGAACCTCAATTACAAGCCGTAATAAATATTCAGTATGCACGATCGTGTTGGACCCTGCTTTATATTACAATAGAGTTGTGTTCTGACTGCTCTCCATCAGAGGCAAACACTATGACAAAGACATGGACTTTAATCAGGGACCGATGTTCAAGCATATAACCATACAAAAGCGGTAATATGAAATAGACTGGCCTCGATGGACCTAAAAAAATAGTTTTATAATAGTCCAATCAGACTTCTTTGTGCTGGGGAACCTGTCTAATGGAGTGTGTGCTGTAGGGGGAAAATAACGTTTTTGCAGGCTGAAGAGACACAACAACAAATAGTGACATCTGAATGATTTTATTATTATTTTTTACGCTTTGCAAATAGCAGCCTGGTCTCTGGAGTGCAAACTGTATTTTGAGAGTAGAGAAAAGTAGTGGTGCAAAAAGAGTTGTTTAATAGGATTTGCTTTGTATGTTGACACACCAAAAGTCCCCATGGTGTTACTAATACATAGCAAGTTTTTGTTTTTGCTTTAAAAAAAAAATTGAATATTAATATTTTGGACATATCCAAATATTGAAAGGACAAAATGGCAACTATGCAGCTGATTAAATCTTCAACACTGTTCATTTACATATGTGTAAAGAGTATAAAGAAAATATCAAATATGAATTCAACCTAAAGTGTAAACTTAAAAAGAAATGGGATGAGTTTAAGCTCACTGTAGGAGACACCAAGTGGAGACCAAAATCTAATGGAGACAAGACTGAGTACACCAATGGGACAAAATCAAGACAAGACTCACACCATGAGTCCACAGTAGAGACGCAGACCAGATGTTTAGATGTGTTTGTATTTGCACATTTCTCTTGAATTATCTAATATAAAATATGTTGGCATTATCATTTTGTTCCAGTAATAACACAGGACACCCTTAACACATGGACTCGCACTGTACAATTTCATTCATTCGTTTTCTATACCACTTATCCTGTACAGGGTCATGGCAAGCCTGGAGGGTCTTTCAGGTGACTCAGGGCATGAGGCGTGGCGTCCATCGCAGGGCACACACACACACACACACACTGGGCAATTTGGAAACGCCATTAGCTTATTCTTCATGTCTTATAATAGCCTGCGGGAAGAACATGCAAACTCCATGCACATTTAAGGTGCAAGACCACAGTGCAACCCTCATACAATTTTCTTAGACCAAATACAGCTGTGCATTATACATAATGTATCTAGTTTCAAACCTACTCACTTGACATATGGATAATTAGGGTAGATTTTACTCTCATAACTTTGTCCTGTTATTCCGCACAATCAAAAGTCTGTTTGAATTGAAAACTCAAAGGTTTAGCATGAAAAGATAAGATTTTTAAAATATTATTATTATTATTATTATTATTACTATTAATATTTTAAATGTGACAGCATGTGTTTGATTAAAAACAAACAAATGTATAAAATGTATATTTAGTGGAAATTAAATCAAGTTGATTAGGATAAAAATTGCAATCACTCACTCACTGATCGTCTATACGGCTTTATCCAGTATACAGGGTTGCAGGGGGCCTGGAGCCCATCCCAGGAAACTTACTGTAACCTACTGAAACCCACCAAGTATGGGAAGAACATGCAAACTCCATGCACACAGAGACGGGAATTGAACCTGGCCGGGAATGGAACCCGGACCCTGGAGGTGCAAGTCTACAGCGCTTACCACTAAGCCAACAAACATTTTAATCACTATCAGCTATTATAATCAATCTTTTTCTTTTTCTTTATTTTTTTTTAGAGGATGCCAAAAAAATCTAGCCTTGTCTTCTGGCATGCACCTATTTGTCAGGAGCTGTAAACAATCATTTTGTTGCACCTATAGCCTGGTAGTCACTCTAGTCATAGTCACTCTAAAGAGGTGCGTCGAGAATGCGAGAGCCTTTGTGCTAGATTGCTATAAGGTTCAGTGCTGTGGCTCTCACTTCAACTGTGTCAGTCAGAAGGAGTACTCTCTCTTTTTCTCTCTCTCTTTTTTTTCTCTCTCTCTTTCTGTCCCCTCTGTGTGTTTCTTGTCAACTCGTCATGCATCCCCTCTCTTTGTATTTCTCTTAAATTGCTGTCTATTGGTGGGAGATTCCTTTCAGAACAGGTTTGGAGAGGAGTAGAGACTCAGGGTGTGTCTGGAATGACAATGAGGCATTGGCTCTGGCTCTAATATTAACTTATTGAAGGACTCCTTAGGAATTGTCTTGCCATGCTTTTTTCAGAGTGTCAGCGCCGCTATTGTTCTTTTGATGGTGCCGTTCTTATTAAAGGCCATCTAGAAAGGTTACTCGGTCAGGGAGGGGGAAATGAAAAGGAACTTAAGAATCTCTGATGTATAAATGCTGAGGAACATTTTTAATGTGCATAAAATGACTTTATTTGATGTGTGTTTACACAAGAAAAAAAAACGCTTATCATCTCCTTTTTTTTCTTTCTTTCTTGTTTCCTTAAATTTAAAAAATATTTCCTCCTATATTCAATTCTTACGATTAATATTTATCCGCCCTGGTTTGTTTGCGCGGATGTATGAAAAAAAAAACTTGATTAAATGGATGGATAAGTTAGCCATCTTCATTTTCATTTACAAATGTCACCTAATTTCAAAGTAAATGAGAAACCAAGGTAGTTTAAAAGTCAGAGCTGAAAAAACGCTGCCGTGCAAAGCCACAGGGAGTCATAACTTGTGAATATTTTCCGGTGTGTAACAAAAGGCGCCCGGGCTCTTCAGATACGCCACTCTCATTTTTTTTCCCCCCAGATGCAAAAAATAAACCTGGATTGCAATAAACCCTGTGTTGCGTAACATCACACAAATAACTCCTGCGGTTTTCTCTCTCCCTCTGCCTGCTTCCTGCCTCACGCTCCCAATTTGTTGTTCATGATGTACTGTGAGTTTAGCTTTTCATTTCTTAACAAGGACGCAGGTGCCTTAACCGCAATTCAATTGTATGTCACTGATAAATAGAATCCCCCAACAACACCCGGACCAAAAGGATTAAATCGAATATTAATGCTGTAAGGGGGATTTTTATTTATTGAGCTAACGCTGTACAGTCCATTTAGAGGTACACAAGCAGCACCAACCCAAGGAAAACGAGACGCTCTTCCTCCAGGACATTCTGCTGGAGGTGTCTATATGCTTCACGAGACCAGAAAAGAGGGATTTATACATGCGGTGGGTGAGCAAGGAGGTGAATTCATTGCACCGGGTATCTGGGGCTTCAACGTAGGAAATATCATATTTGAACTCTCTATATAAAATTCAATCGCGTTTTTTTTTCACTGTTCACTCAAGAGACTTTAGAGGTCTGGTAATAAGTCATTATTGATCTGGAGAGTGACTCCTGTTGCTTTGAATTCCATACACTTCAGGAGCTCTTCATCGACTAACTGTGTAACCAAAAGGAATGTCTGAAAAAAAAGAGAGAAAAGGTTTCCATATTCAGACAAATCACCCCAGTGAAAGTCTGTAATGAATGAGATGAAAGCGTTCTGACATTGCAGGTAGTGACAGTGTTTGCCAAGTATAGACGATGCCTGAGGCATACTGTGGCAGCAGGATGTAGAGCTTGGGAGTTCGTTCAGAGCAGGAAGAGTGACGTCAATGTCTGATCCCATTGGGAACTGCTCACTAGAGTGCTTTATGACTTTTGAGATACTGTTACAGACATGTAGATGTATATGGATGGAAGGGACCTGGATCCTGGGAGTGGATCATAATGCCACTGTCTCTTTATGTATCTACAGTATACAGTATATACATACATCTAGGAAGTCCAACTAGGGACCGTGGAGGCTAATGATGATTGTTGTATTGATTCCCATTTCATACGACTGTGCTAGGACCTCCAGTTAACAATCACATTCTCTCACTATGGATTCTCACAATTTGGGAATAACAATTAGCTTAATGTGCAAGTTTTTGGACTGTGAAACCAGAGAACCCGGAGGAAACCATGCAAACTCCATGCACACAGACCTGACACAGGAATCAAACCCATGACCTGGAGGTGCAAGGCGGCAGTGCTAACCACTAAGCCACCGTGCCACCTTTAACATATGTGTGTGTGTACAGTGGTAACTCGGCATACAAACTTAATTTGTTCTGAAAGAGGTCTAATAATGTAATTATTAATTATATTAATATTAATATATGGATTATAATTAATTAATGATGATGTAACTACAGATTATCCATTCCAGCCAACCAAAAATATGGGTCGCCACTGCGGCCCAACTGATCCGCACAACAACTTGGCACAGTTTTTAAGACGGATGCCCTTCATGATGCAATTGTACCCGGGTTTGAGACGGGCACTACATTCTGTGGCTGGGAGTCGAACCCGAGCTTTCTGCATGGCAGGCGAGGAACCACCAAACATTACTGAGCCATTAAAGCCTTACCCCATTTCCAACACTAATACAAATATGTAGAAAAGTAAAATTTAATAAAATATAAAATAAATAGACATTAAACCTCACTTAAGGTTAATTTATGGCATCGGCTGCTTTAAAAAAACAAATCTAAAAATAGCTCCTTTTTCTTCTTGCTACCATCAATGCTAACATTCTTGTGAATAAATCTTGCACAAAATGCAACAAAAAAAAAACCCCACAAAAACATATGTGGGATTCCGACACATTGGCTGTCCACTGATGCAAACTAGTTTTAAACGGCTTCTGGACTTGTAACACTGGCAATGTAGCCAGTGTTCGGTTCAGCTTGGTTAGTTTGCTCTTATAGCAAAAATTGGTCTATATAAATTATATACATAATACATATTTGTAACAAAACTAAATGGGGTTACAAATACTGACATAAAGACATAAATGCTGACATAAATAGAGACATAAATAACTGAAGAATTTTATAGAATTCATGTATAGAATTCTTCAGATATCCATGAGTGTATTTGTTTATTTGTTCTTTAAGCTGAAGAATAAGGTGAGTATAAAATTTCATATCTGTATTCCATATCCATATCTGTATTTGTAACCCTTTTTTAATGTGAGGTGTGGGTATTAAAGCCTTGATCAGACGGTTATTATTAATGAATGAATATCAGAGCACTCTGCATGAAAGGAAAAAAAAATCCTCTCTTGGGTGATTTATTTATTTATTTATCTATTTATTTATGCATTCCAGTCCCAATACACAAATCTAGCCATAACAAAATCTACTGTATAGCTGCTTGGATACATTTGCATATTTCACACGTGTGTGCACAGGCACACACACACACACACACGCACACACACACACATACACACACACACACACACACACACGCACACATTTTCTGCACTGCTTATGCTGTGTTGTAGTGTTGCGGGGGGCTTGGAGCCCATCCCAGGAAACTCAAGGCAGGATACACCCTGGATAGAATAGGAAGCACAAAGAAACCTACACTTACTCTCTGCAGGCAATTTATACACAAATGCCAATACACAAATGCTAAATGTGGCGATCACACATTGAGGATATAAATATATACTCACAGACAAAAGAAACATTCCACCATGGAAAAATGTACAAAAGTTGGTGCTGTTATGAAAAGCTGAAATTTATATTTACTTAACCATGTTACATTAAGAACACAGGAAAGATAAAATTACTCTCATGCACTTTTCTTAAGGGCCGCTGTGCACGTGCATGAAATTTGCCATGCGATTATGTCTAGTTCACATGACTTAGTATCAAAATATTCTGATTGTGCATTGTGTCATCGAACTATCATTCTCCATGTAGACAATGCTAGCAAATAGAGAGAAACATCAGACTACTTCAACTTGGTGCAATGCAAGCAGACTTTGTCAGACAGTTTGGAGTTGCCAGGAATACCTTCTTCTATTTTCCAGGCTATGGAACAGATTCCAAACACTAGTTCCACTGCAGATTATCTGACGATGCCAAGACAAGAATAATTAATTCAATGGCGTCATTTGCAAAATTTTTACAGAAAATGCTGCCACTGCTTGTATTCCAGGGTTACACACAATATCAGACTATTCAAGAATGTTTGGCTGCAGCCGGACTCGCTAAATGTGCCTGCATGATGGTCCAATGGCGACTCGGTTATTATCACCATGGTCTGGATTTTGAATTCTTGGTGCTGATGGATTTTATGCAAATCAAACTTTAATATATAATAAACAGAACTGTATATGTTTAATATTCCTTGTAAAATGTCCATAAGTAAAGTATTTAAAATCTTTATGTGCGGGGGTTCATTTTTGTGAAATTGTACATTAGTTGGTCTCTACTCCATGAGTGCTATCGGTTTGAGCATTCCACTAATAGAGATTTTAAATGGCTAAACGTTAGACACTTTTATCTTGTTGTTCTGTCTTTTTTTGTTCAACGGACAGTGTGTGGCAAAGACTAACCGAAGATAAATTGATTCTTCTCGCCAAGAAAGCATCGACGGACACGGACCTGCCTCTGATGCTCTATGACTTCTCTCTCCCTTGGCAAGTCTCCACACGGAGCAAGACAATGGATTGTCCTAGATGTTGCACGTCGCCAAGTTTGTCTTATGTGCGCCACTTAATCAGACTAAATAGAAAGGCCTAGGGAAGTCATTACCCTTCTATTGTTTGAAAGGTCATAGCAAAATGGCTACATGGGCGCTCCTGCAGGGAGCTCTTCCATTCAGCTCTATAAATTAACCAGTCTACAGAGCGGTTGTCGCTTGGGCATTGATGTACTCTGACTGTGATTAGCCTTTGACCATGTTGCTGCATATTAGCTTAAAAGCCGCTATAAGTTTTTATTTTGCATGCCAGTGTGGGCATGGTGCTTGTTTTTCTAACAGCACAATATACTAAGGTACAAAGGGTTTAGCATTTTTGAAAAACCCCTTACATGGTTTACATATTTTTATTTGGTTGGCTGAAATGAACAGCAGTAAAATATAGTATGTTATATAGTAATATACAGTATGTTCCCCTTCGATTTTTTTTGGTTCCTAATATCTAGAAGTGTTAAACAGCTCAGAACATGGCATGTGTTATACTGATTTAAAAAAAAAACAAAAAAAAAACAACCCAAAGCAACAGCCAGTGACATCACCAAAACCTCCACATGGCAGGGGTGAAGGTATCAAAAATCCACCACTCAAAGAAGACTTTGAGAGCAGAACGATTCAGCCCACGCAACTGCAAGATGCAATCCACTCATCTACAGTTAGAAGCAGAAGGTCTGGTTAAAATTTGAAATAAATACAGGGATGAGCCACAAACAAGGTTTGGAAGCAATTTTAACCTCTACCAACATGTAGAGGAAAAAAAGATCTCTTCATGACCCAAAATCTACTGTATAAGCTCATCAGTCACGCACAGTGAAGGTAGAGTGAGATAAAAATGTAAGTCATTCTGGATATGGGCATCTGCCAAATGCTGTAAACGTAAATGTAACTGCTTACTCAACTGACTGTGCATTTCACCTTCTGCAAAGGAAACCGAAGAGAGAAACGTTCCAAAGCAACTGAAAGAAGTTGCAGTGTAATGCATCACCCTTTACGATTTGCCGATTTGACGTGGTTATTGCAATCAAGGAAAATGTTATTACCAAGGGCATAAATACTGGGTGTAATCATGTAATAAGGTTCAGTTAACAGGAAAACCCCTTTTCCTAAAAAAAAAAAAAAAAAAAAAAAAATACTTTCATTAAAAATCAACATTAAACATGAATGGGAAAAGAAACTAAATAAAAGAAGCTTTGAATATCTATGCAACTTCCTTTCTTAGTTTTCTCCAGAGCTTAGCTGGAACATGTTAATTAACCTTTTTTCCTTGATGTAACAAATGTACATGACACAAGACGTTTGGCTCAAAACTTAAAAACTGTCTATGCTTTTAATAACACGACATCCACGTGCTGTATGTACGTATGTGTGCGCGTGTCTCTCTCTCAGTCTGTGTGATGAAGTCAGCCGGTAAGCGTATTGAGGTGTGGCAAACACTTCAAGCGATTTATCCCTCATTTTTACACTTAACAGTGTGAGTGAGAGTGTTAGTCCATGAAAAAGTCCAGGGTTTACTACTCATAGCACGCATTCGGGGAAATAAAACTTTCCGGAGATTCAAGGTGAGCTTTATGAGACAAACAGCTCTAACATAACAATATTTGCTGGCTGTCATGTGTTGCTCTGAAATTCATTCTTTGAGTCTGTGTGGAAAAACATCTGGAGAACCTGAGTAATGTTAGCAGCTGTCGTCATGCTATTCGTGCTGCAGTGATTTATGTATGTACTGTATGTACTGTATGTATCTAAGCTATGTATTAGCTAGTCAGAGTAGGCAGCCTTTCTAACATTCGTTTTAATACACGTACACAAGACAAGATCCTCAATCAAGTCTTCTTTATTTCTGTTTCACCATCCTGTATTATCTCTTCTTAATTTATTCAGGAGAATCAGAATGTAGTGAGAGGACAGAGCAGGGAGGAAAGAGCTAGAAGGGACATTGGAGCAGAAACTGAGGTGAGTCAGAAACCTGTCCTCAACCTCAAGAAAATGAAAAGCATAACCTCATTAACCTTCGGAATGTTTTCTGTCAATGTTTTTATTTCAGGCGTAAGTAATGGCACAATTTTTGCTTTATAACTAATGCATCACTTGCAGTAATTGAAATAAAGCAAACATAAGAAGGTTATGAGTTATTGCACTTTTAATGTCAAATGTACAGTGTTCAAGTGAAAATTGTATAATTCAATTTTTCAGTACATTATCTTACGATGCAGAAACAAGCCCTGCTATTTGCTTCAAATAAATAAAAAAAAAAAAAACACAATGACCTGGCTTTATATATATATATAGAATTGGATTTCTTTTTTTTGGTTGAACTAGATACTGTAGAACACACTTCAAATTTACAATTTTCTATATTTGCTGATGTTAAACTTTTAAGATGTAAAATATTTATTTTAAAAATCAATATACTAACAGAAAAATCTTTCAACTTTGTTGTAGACAACATGGATCAAATATATACAGTTAACAAATGTGATACAATTTAAAACAAATCTTTTTCCTTAAGAGATAATCAGTCTCTTCACCCAAATTAACTTTGAGACTAATAAGATATAAACTTTTTGTTTAGAAGTAAAAACACATTTAACGGAAAAGTTGCCACGCTGGTGCGCATTTTCTTGAAGAGTACTGTAGCTTCAAACAGTTATGAAATTCTGAAATGGTTTACACAATAAGAGTGTTTAATCACAAAATACATGTGAATTACAGCTCTTCCATGAAGTTAAAAATTAACTGCATATATCTTTTGCATTACTGATTGAGAACATAAAATGCAATAGCTGCTCCCTCACACTCTGGTCATGCAAATCAGTTATTGGCAATTTCTGTCCATATGTCTTTGTTATTTGTCTTTGTTAAATCAGTATTTTTACATGATGTGCCATCACTAGGGTTGGTTTAGGGATGATTCTGAGGACATCATCAAAGAGATTCCACAAAGTATCCTCATGGTTTGACCAAAAAAGCTATTTTTCCCAACTTTTTGCATGCATGTCATCTTTGTTGTGTCTCATTGACCTCAACAATGGCCTCGAAATAAATTTCAACATCACATTTCATAATACACAAGTGTCCAAAGACAAAATGCCCTGGATTTTTTTTTTTTTTTTTTTCAAAATTTCCGCCTTTCTTACAGGATCGGCATCCCACCATGCCCTGTATTGCCTTTGCCTTTCTGCTGCTGACAGCTTCATTTACCTATCTTTTATTTTTCTTCCTACCTAATGATATAAGTTACATTAAAATTACCCAGAATTCATAAACAAGATAAAGTGATGCAAAAATGTTTAAATGTGATTTGGGAATATTTGACTCTGTTACACATTGTCACCTCTGTTATTATTAGACATTTTAAACCACTAACAGAGTTGACAATAACAAAGTTGACATTTTCCACTATTTTGTGCTTTATTTCAAGATGCCAACTTTGAACCAGATAACACATGGCATGATTAAAAACAGAATTTTGGGGATTTTCATGATATTCCTCTTCTTTTTCTCTGGATTTCAGCTATTCCTTTTCAGAGGTCCCTACAGCGAATCATCTGCCTCCACCTAACCCTATCCCCTGCTTTCTCTTCTCACCCTAACTAACTCCATGTCCTCTCTCACTGCATCCATAAATCTCCTCTTTGGTCTTCCTCTAGACCTCCTGCCTGGCAGTTCCAACCTCAGCATCCTTCTACCGATATATTCACAATCTCTCCTCTGAACATGTCCAAACCACCTCAATCTGGCCTCTCTGACTTTATCTCCAAAACATCTAACGTGAGTTGTTCCTCCAACTTTACTGCCACCTCTCCTAAGCAGTTCCATACCTCCATAGGTACACTTTATGAAGACTTTATGTCATAATAAAGTGTACCTATGGACCAACTGGTCCAACTGCCTTTCCACTCTCATCCTCTTTAACACCCTCCTCACCTCACTCTTACTGATTTTTGCTACTTTCTGCTCCACAAAGTGATTGAGAGATTTAATGTTTCTTTTACTAAATTGTGTACAATTTTTTGGCTGATGTTATATACAGTATTATATATTTCCCAATGAAATTAAACAAAATCTGATAAACTCATTTTTGATCCTTGTGTTCATTTATCTATCCTTGTTACTCCCAAAGAGAACCTCAACATCTTCATCTCTGTCTCTAAGCCGTAGAGCATCGCTGGTCTCACCACTGTCTTGAACACTTTTCCTTTTATTCTCGCTGATACTCTTTTGTCACATAACAGACCTGACACTTTCTCCACCCAGTCCAACCTGCCTGTACCCGCCTCTTCACCTCTTTTTTCACCTCTTTCACCTATCAATTTCCAAATGACCCCATGACTTTTAACATTTCTATTTGACTTTTTTTTTTTTTTTTTAAGTCAAATTAATTTACAAAAATAAAACAATTGACAAATTAACAAAATTAACACATCAGGTCTAAGTTTAATTATGTACCTGGACCCCTAAATAAAATGACTTTGACAACATGGATTGTAATTTTTTATGTGTCACAATTTTAAAAGAAAAAAATAACAATAAAATAAAAAATCACAGACTCCTTGCTAAGCTTCACAGACCCCTGGGGACCCCACACAGAGAACCACTGCACTACATCATAACCATCCAGCTGTGGAAAATTTATCAACATGTTGGGGACTAAAGAACTGCAATGGTTTTAAGTACTTACTGTACATCAAAACATTGTCAGCTGGAGTTAGATTTTCATCCATGAATTTTTGTGGATATAAAGAGCCCCACATCTTGATGTGTTTGATGTTTTGATTTATGCCTTAAATATATTTTTTTAGAAGTATCATTAAGCAGGCTTGCATTTAAAAAATATATATATTCCTATGGCAAAAATGAGTTGTTTTTTTTTAATAAGTTGACTATAACTCCTAAACTCAAACTTTATAATATATGAGCTTTATATATTAATTATTTAGTATTTTGATCGCACATCAGAGAGACAGTCTGGCTGTGCTTTGACCCTTGTCATGTTTATCAGTAGTGGTTTATTTTTGGATTATGCTCTCACCGTGTTTGCTGTTTCTGCATTTTTCCTGCCTGAACTTTTCTTTCTTTTTTTTTTTTTTGATCGCATGTATAATTTCTGCCTGTCTGCCAAAAAAAAAAAAAAAAAAAAACAGTGGTCTTTGCACTGACTCTGACTCTTCTTTATTTCTCATGTTCAGACAGTAATAAAGTGTATAATTCTCACAGTAAAATTCTTAAGGGCAATTTCCCAAACTATCCAAAATGTTGCAAAACACTTAAGACATAAAGTGCACAGCAGATGCAGAAAATGAAATCTGGACTTTCAATTGTGCAGAATAACTAAACACTGTTAGAAAAGTTCAAACAAACCAAACAACCCCTTATTTCTCTATATAATCCCCTGCTGTGCTATTGCTCCTATTCCAGTGTTTCACTAGTGCTTTGATACCATCAATGCAGAAAGTTTTCGTCCCAGCTTGATTTGAACGCCTCTGGTAGAACAATGCAGACAGCACAACAGCGCATATGTGCTATACGCACAGTGTACACGAATGTCTACTGTATGTGTCCATAAAACATGGATGTCCTATACGGTATGTGTGCGATATACAGTATGTGCTGAAGTTGTACTGTATGGAACAGTCCAGATTCCCATTAGCTAGGTTTACTTTTTCAATCTGGCTCATTCTGATTTGAAATTCCAACTTACTTTCTTACATGGATGCTGATTTAAAGTGCTTTTTGAATAAAGATTGGTTACAATAATTCAGTATCATCTATAATTGGTCAGATGCTTTTCTTCAAATGAAACGGGGAGGTGCGCAGTGCTGCTTCCTTAGCCAGAAACCCGATGGAAGAGATTACACACAGATGGAAGAGAGTTGTTTTCACAGAGTGTACACGTGGGGCAAACATGCGCAGAAAGAATTTATTTATTCTGACAAGAGAAACGATCGGATCAAGTGTTACATGGCTAATATCGACCTACTGAATGGATTATCAAAGGTTTACACCACCTCTCTCATTCCCATTAGAAATTCAATCTGATCAGTCTGGAACGAGTCAGAGTTTTTCTAACTAAAGAGCTTACATGACGTGATTTTAATTATATCGTAAAAACAGTGTAAACACATCTATTGATGAAGCTACAGTAGGCACGTGTGTGTACATGAATGCCGATAAAACCTTTTTTTTTGCCTTTATAAAATCAGACAGAAGGCTGATCTTTACAGCTCCAATCACTTGTGGAAAATGACTCCTCCTCAAACGCTCCCCATTCATTCTGGCGCTGAGTAGCGAGAACAGGCCATGGTTCGGGTGACTGAAGTCCTTGACTGTCCTCCTAGGCTTCTCTCTGCATCACTGAATGTAGATCTCCTGTTGTTTCCTGTAAAGGTTCACCAGTGGTATTATCAAATGGAACAAAGCAATACCGACCTCCTGTATCGGTTGTACTCTATATGACAGCGAAACTAATTTTACCCACCTGACAAGCTGAAGAAGAACAGTCTCTGCATCATTTTTCATCCCTTTCAGCTCTTAGAGGTCTCTCCACCATTGAAGTGCCTCACAATTTAATGAGGCTCTTTGCCCTTGCCTGTTCAAATAACCTCTTCTTCAATTTCTGCTCTTCAGACCGCCCTGCCTTTGGTCGCCTCGAACATTTCTCGGTCATCTCCTTTTCTCGAGTCCAGCACAGGTTGGCATGTGCTAGATTTAACGCGCCTCTCCCTCACCCTGCCCCCTTCCCACCATCTTGCATAAGCATTATAATGTATTTCTCCCCTATATCTCAAAGTAAGATGACTATTTTTTTTTCTGATGGAAGGAATGGTGAAATCATTCAGAATAAATGTAAATTGGTTTAAAATATTTACTGGTTTTCCGTTCGCAGTGAATCTAATTGACCAACAGAAAGACATTTGTTCTCTGCAGTCAAGCCCAACTCTTCACCTTGAGCACACAGCCCCAGCAGGGTGGCTCATCATTTAAGCACTTGCTCTGTACAGCTTTTTTTTTCCCCCTGCCAGGTGTTAAAAAAATGCAATAAAAGACAGATAAATTATGGAGAGTGAATTGGACATAACTAAGGGTGATTTCACACTTGGCCCAGAAACTTGACCCTGCACCCACGACGGACTGTAAGCCTGTCAGGGTGAAAGATTGCAGGTTTGATTGGATACAGAAGAATTCCTTTTTAAATATGGATCAGCTTTGTGAAATGTCAAACAGCTTCCACACACAATGACAAACATGTCAGGGTCTGGCTGAAGTGAGTCCCAGACCGCTATTTTCAGAAAGGCCAGGTTCTCTGAACACCGCTCTCACACTCTAAGAAATACACCGTGGTCTCACAGTTAACAATTACATGTCTCATATCTCAAGGTTTAAACGGTTTCCTTTCTGTTCTTACAGCATGACAAAACACTCATTACCTACGAGAGGAAATGTATTCCATGGTAACATAAGTGATTTTTATATAAATATTGCCAATTTACCAGCTGTTTCTAAATGGGTCGTCACACTGTCCTCCATCTTAAACACCTCAAGGGCTTTGATAATGAACACAATCGCATCACCTGTGCAAAAAGATTCTTTGGATCTTACAAATACGAGAACATGGACATGAAAATGGTACAAGGCATTAAGACTGAGCTACTCTCGACTTTAATATTTACCCTTAGTTGGGAGGGTGAGAAGGACCGCTGTTTTCTATGCTTAAAGTCAGAATGCTCTTTTTGTAAATTCAATATTAGATATTCTCCGGCTATTTTAGACTTTTTTCGATTCAGGTACAGTATAATAGTTTTCATTCATATGATCTGTTAAGGTGAAAGAATCAGGAAGGTAGGGTCATCTTCTCTCAAGGATTAAAGATGTAGCCGAGCTCAGTGTTTCACCTTAAAACAAAATGCAGGCAGGTTGCTCGGGAACGCGTCTTTTTCTGTCCTTACAGTATTTCAGATCGCGTGGTAGATTTTCGAAACGACAAATGCAATATTGAGAATAACCAAGGTCATTTACATACTATTTTCAAATACTATACATACAGTAGAGTCCACAACCAGGAACGATTCTGAGCTTGTCTGCATTTCAAAGCATGGCATGTCTATGTACTGTACGGGAAAGCCTTCAAACAAGCGGCCTTCCTCGTCAGAGATTTTTAATCACGCAGACCGGCACGAGACGTTCAAAAGCTGCTGATGGAATTTTAATAATCACTTTTTCCTACATCTCTATACCTGATAGAATTCCTTACTTGCTATCAGAGACAAGAATCGCTACCTGTCGTGCGTGGTGCTCTTTAATTTCCTCAGGAAGGAACCTGATGCATACCCTAGCACAGGAGAAAACTGACCTACAAATAAACCTTCATGAAGAATATACAAGGCATTTAAGGCATTGAAAAACATTGATATTTAGCTAATCTTCACATGGGGTTTTAATTTCAGCCTGGAAAACAGTATGCCATCTGTTGGTTCATGTCTTGTGGTGCGTAAAGGTCCAGTCCTGTTCTTGTCACCCGACTGGCTGTTTTTTTCCCCCATAATAAAGTGTGTTATTAGTGAAATGACTTCCTTAAATACAGGGGAATAAAACGTATTCATTCTTGTGAATCGGTTATGCTGATTTTATACACTGCAAGTCAATGGATTAGGAATGGAAGAAGATACAAATTTTTTTCAGTATTAACGTGTACAGTAATTTTTAATTAGGATGGTGCATTTTTTTCCATGTAAAGTATGCATGCATGAATATACTGTAGCATACTGAACTCTGATTGTTCACTAAGATAAAGGACAGAGTAATGGGTTATAATTATGATTATATTCTCATCCAGCTTACCTTGAAATCAGCATGCCTTGTTTAAGCAAAGGTTCTCCAGCCAGCTTTTGTGGCTTCACGCTGCTGGAAAGGGCAGTAACCTTGCTTGTTAAGAAAACAAAAAAAAATCCATACTCCTCTCAGGGAATAAACACTTCAGCAGAGTCAAAAATTCAACATTTATTGAAGTTTTTAAAAGGGAGTTATTAAAGAAAGCTTTGCTACTCTGGCGCACCTAAATTATAAGAAATATAATTATACGCCGTTCAGCACATAACATTTAAAAAGCCAAAGCATTGTGTGCAATAACCTTGTGCATGAATCCGACCCCTTGGTGCATGAATCCACAAGACCTCTGGGAGGGGGGTGTGCTGTGGTGTCTGGCACCAGGAGATTAGCGGTGGATTTTTTTGGGGTGTTGTATTTGTCAGGCAATCCCTGTGGATGCTCTGTCAGACTGAGATCTGGGGATTCAGAGGCTGGATCAACAACCTTGAACTGTTTACCTGCTAACTCACATTCCCAGCAGCCTGTCATGCATTGGGTGTTCTGATACCTTTCTATCATAGCCAGGATTGACAGCAATTTGTTCAACATTAGCTTTTCTGTGGGATCGGACTGGATAGGGGAGCATTTGCTTCCCAAAGGCATAGATGAAGCAATGATCCTGTCACCAGTTTCTGGTATGTTTCATTGATAATCAATGTTATTCAATTCACCTGGTGGTGGTGGTAGTTTTGTGGCTGATTGGTGTACTTTGTTATATTCATGCTTATTTCTCAGTTTTTCTACAGGATCCCTTGGTGTTTGATGAATCAAAGAACAACACGATTCAACAACTAATAAGGTTTTTAATACTTCTAGATTTATATAAACATACACACATACAGACACATATATATATACTCAGCAAAAAAAGAAACGTCCTCTGACGTCCTCAGTAAACTTAATGTGTAAATATTTGCATGAACACTAAAAGAGTCAACACCATAAGACATAAACTAAAAATGTTTCACAATGTCAGTCAGTATCTGGTGTGGCCATCAGCTGCTTGAAGTACTGCAGTGCATCTCCTCCTCATGGACTGCCTATTGCGGACAGTCTGAGCACTGATGGAGGGATTGTGTGTTCCTGGTGTGACTCGGGCAGTTGTTGTGGCCATCCTGTACCTGTCACGCAGGTGTGATATTCGGATGTACCGATCCTGTGCAGGTGTTGTTACACGTGGTCTTCCACTGCAAGGATGATCAGTTGTCCTTCCTGTCTCCCTGTAGCGCTGTCTTAGGCGTCTCACAGTTCGGACATGGCGATTTATCGCCCTAGCCACATCAGCAGTCCTCATGCCTCCCTGCAGCATGCCTAATGCACGTTCACGCAGATGAGCAGGGACCCTGGGCATCGTTCTTTGGGTGTTTTTCACAGTCGGTAGACAAATCTCTTTAGTGTCCTGTGACCTTAATTGCCTACTTTCTGTAAGTTATTGTTGAAATACAGGACGTTTCTTTTTTTGCTGAGTATATATATATATATATATATATATATATATATATATATATATATATATATATATATATATATGCTCAATACATAAAATGCTAAAATGTAAAAGTTGTGCTTCGAGGACATTACATACCCACTGTGGCTTATCTATTCTTAAAAATCTGTCCCACATAGGTTCATAAGACATTATCTAACTGTGCCATCTTATATTTTTCCCCAGCATGTAATAAATGTAACTTTCATCTATCACCTTTCACCTAAAAGCTCTCAGTGCTCAGCTGTTGCAAACTGACAGTATTAAATAAATGAATTGGTCTGTAAGTAAAATAAATCCATATAAAAACTGATATGTATAATATTATTATCTATTATATATAGTGCATTTATACAAAAGCTGACATATTTAAAACAATCAATGTGACTATGATTAGGAAATAAAGTGTTTATTATGCATATAATAACAAAATGATTTTTTTTACATAATAGATAAACATGAAGTTTATGAATAAGGATGAAAAAATTGTGTCTACTGAAAAAAATAATAGTTTAAAGTGCCACATTAGCATGCGTCGACATCTGTCACAATGTTTCATACAAAATGATGTCGATAGTCCTTTCTAAAAATCTACATCTGACTAATATCGAAAGCAGAATTTTTCAATTGTACTTAAAATTAACTTTTTAAATGTTAGTCCCCTACATGCTAATGAGTTCCATTCCAAGAGCTTGTTCGTAAGTCCAATTTGTTTGTAAGTCCAACAAACATCTAGGTTACCAACAAAATGAATTATATACACAGCATATTACAGTACATTGTTCTTTAAAATCATGCCGATGTTTGAACAAATTTTTGTTGAAATAACATGCACAGTCTGCCATCTTTTCACCTCCATTCTCTCAATTATTTTCTCTCTTATTAGTCTCCATCGTTATGGCTTGGAGATTTTTTAGCAGCCTTTGAGAACCTCACACGTCTTAGCTGTATGCACGTGGCAATGTACACAAATGCATGTTCGTATCTTTGAAAGTTTGTAACTCGAAGGTACGTCTGTAGGAGACTTCCTATATTGAGTTTATAATACCTGTAGATCTAATTTAAATATTTATTTTTCTTTCATACAGTATATTAGAGCTAGGGCAATTAATGTGTTTGCAGGGACTACAAGGACATTTTTTTATTTTCTGTAAAGTTCCCCATTCAGGAAGTCACTGGTTCTAGAATCTGCTCAGTTTTTCTGCCACTTCAACAACATTGTATATCTTTTATTTTCATGTCTACTATTTTATCTTTATAGCTATAAAATCCAGTTTGGACTGTTTTTTTTATAGAATTAAATAGAAAAGAAAAGAGAACTTGCTATTCTAATACTTCTAAACTGGACTGTACAGATTATGTATATGTATGGTATAACTTTCAAGCGTAATTTAACACAGAATGTAGAATCTTAAAGCAATCACATATGTAGCACTCTGCTCAAGAACGTGATTTTAAATGGTTCACTCGGTTTTAATACCATGTTTTTCACCCTACTAAATGACCCAGACATTGTTATATGTACAGTAAGCTCGGTTTCTAATCAGTTTTATTAACAGAACGTTGACATAGTGACTTCAGCACAGTGATAACAAAATTAATCGTAACCCCAATTATCACACAGGCTGAACCTGCTTATATTGCACCCCTGAAAATTTAATTGACCATATGCAAATGAGATCTTTAAAATTAAAACTGCACACAAATGGTATTTTAAGTTTACACTAATAAAAAGACTATAAAATTTTACAATATCACAGCAGTTATTTCAATTTATTTTGCAAAAGATAAGCACCGGACAGCAACGCATTTCCTGCTGAGAAGAATCTTTTAGCTTTTGAGGGACACTATTGAGGGACCAACCGTCCTAAAGATCAAATCTAGATATTAAGATGGCAATCAAAAAATGCAGATATGTTGATTTGTTCCTTGACATCACTAGATGCACCTAGGTTAGTAGCTAACATACAGTATAGTATGGTACTGATTAGAGCTACACTTAAAAAATGTAGAAGGAAGGATTCATACCTTACACGCTTGCCTCCACATAGGATCGGAATCCTAATCATATCTGCCTGACGCCACTTTATTTCATAACTTCTCATGCTGTTATCCTACTGTTACTCTACCTACTAAGCCCACTGCGCTTGAGTGACAAGTACACCAAACACACTTCACACAAGAGGTGTAATATTTTCCAAATCCTCATGCGCCAGTCATTTTTATTAACAATTGACATTTTCAATACCACTGTGCACTGTGCAGGGTTTCAGTTTTTAAAGTGATTAGGTTTACTGTGGAGGACGTTTACTGCATTGTATTTACGGTAATTCTATACACTGATCAGCCATAACATTAACCCCAATGGTGGGTCAATTGAATAACATTGATAATCAATTATATAACAGTAAACTGGTAACAAGATCACAGGCACCCAAGGCGCACTCCTGCCCGTGAGGACAAAAGGTCAAAAGCGAATGCTGCACAAACCGCTGAAAAAAGTCAATGGAAAGGTATTACAACACCCAGTGGATCACAGTTGGCCACATATGGGACTTAGAATGAAAGGACTCCAAGGTTGTTGACCTGCTCTTCAAACTCCCCAGATCCCAATTTAATCAATATCCATTAAACAAATCCGATCCATCGAGGCCCCTCCCCGCAGCACCCAAAAGAATCTGATCCTGATGTCCCCATGCCAGACACGCCTGGACACCCTCAGAGATCAAATTCCCTGAAGGGCCAGATCCACCCCGGCGGCACAAGGTGAACCTATAACCTAGGTGGGTTTTAATGCTACAGTATGTTATGTTTAATGTTTAATGCGTAATATTTTAGCCCAGTATTTATTGTAGTTATTGACATTTACATTGTCTGTTCTGTAACCGTGACTTATGTTTTGTCTTATATAATATTATTTATATGTGTAGTGCAGTGTTCCTGGGGAGGCCAGTATTTCATTCCTACAGTACATTACAGCTGTCTGTGATAAGGAGGATGACAATAAAGCCTGCATGACTTGTTAGCAGATTTCATAATACTGTAAATCTTGGGCCACAATCCAAGTCCTCTATGGTTTACCTTTGAAATGGAACCTTTTTCTTATATAAGGCGTGTTTTTCCAAACAGCTTATTATTTAACAGATCATTTCACAGTTAAGAACACTAATTCTGACTTGATAACCCCAATTCATCTGTGCAATTATGACTTTTTAGCATCGTCTTAAAAATTTTAATTCTTCATTCCTTAACCTCCCTGCTCAGGCTTTTTATTATCGTGCCTTTTAAAGCAAAAGTACTTAGGATATTCTCGAACAGCCTACAGAATAATTCCTTGACTTTTTCTCTAGCCCTGGGGATGATCAGTTCCATAGGTTTTTTTTAATGCCTAAAAAGAGACCACAAACAAAAATAAACATGTCTCCCTAAGATGAATTACAGGCCCAGGCCATTTCTCCCAGCAAGCCTCCCAAGACAGCTGTTGCCGACAGTATAAAGGAGAGGTTTTGGTCCCGATTGTTAGCATTCTGCCTGTGTTGTGTGTAGTTATTTGTGGGGTTTTTTTTGTTGTTGTTTGTTTTATTTTCTATGTGTGTGTGTGTGTGTGTGTGTGCTCTTCTTCACCATGAGAGACATCATTTCATTTTAGTCTGCACAAATTACCTCTGCCATTTGGCAAACACATTGCTCCCATTTAAACATTTGTACTGCTTATAATCGCATCTCTAAGTGTACCTGTGAATTACTATGAAGGTGTTCTAAAAGTATATAATAGCTAAGGGGTATCGCACATGAGGGAATGCTGTTGTACTGAATATCAGTGCAGTGATGCTGTCGCAGGCTGAAGATATCACGGCCGTGCCGATATTCTGTATAACAGCACGACCTCAAGTGTGATATTGCTTTTATATAAGAGCTCCATTTATTATTAACAGATTATGATTGGTTTGTTTAGTTAATCACATATTTGGGTCCATCAACACATATTCTTCTGTGATTGGCCGGTAAACATCAGTTAGCGACTGTCAGTTAGCGATTATCAGAACTAGAGGCATCAGACTTTTTGTTTGTTTGTTTGTTTGTTTGTTTGTTTGTTTGTTTGTTTGTTTGTTTGTTTTTGGAGGTGGCATAATTCCATGCATTGTCATGTAAAACCTTTGACAAATTTAAATGAGTTAAAAGTTAGTCACTGATGCTTAAGACACTTCACACTGTACATTCCTACCTTACAGCACAACGCTGCTCGACTCCTACAGCCGCGCTGGTGAGCAGTCTGCTAGCCAATACTGCGCAGCGTTCCTTATTTGTAATGCACCAAATACCCTTAAAAGAGACGGGTGTCTGTGCACACCGCTGGGAATATAAGCTTACAGGAAATCACATTTGATGTGAAAATTGTATTACTAAGGCTAATTAAATCACCATGCACATAACCTCTCAACATCAATGAGCACAACGCCTCTGATTAGAACACCTGTGAAGCAGCGGGATACATGTAGTTAAACATCCCAGTGCTGCCGTACTCTATATCGGCACTTCTCCTCCAATCAAATTGCTTGGTTGGGACTACAGTAACTGTTGTATAATGATAATTAAAGACATAATTGTACACTTAGTACCGTATGAGCTTTTTTTAAACTTAGTTTTTGAAGCTTAGTTGGAAATAAAGCATGTACTTGACACAAATCTCTGACCATGCCCCTGTCCATGTGGCACTTTACACATCAAATCCACTTTGCAAGTCATAGTTTTTGCCTTTACTTTTCATTTTTATTTTTGTGTCAATTATGACATAACTCTAAAATTTTGTTATCGACTAACTAAGAATGCTGTATACTGTAAGGACATTGGTGATGCTGAAAAATTTGGGAAGGCCAACTGGCTTAATCTGCATGTCTTTGGACTGTGGGAGGAAACCGGAGTATCCGGAGAAAACCCACCAGGCACGAGAAGAACATGCAAACTCCATGCATGCAGAGACGGGAATTAAACCCAGACCCTGAAGGTTCAAGGTGCTAACCAGTACACCACCGTGCTAACCAATAATAATGTTCTGTGCTAGCTACTATAGGTGAAGAATAGAATAGAAGTTGGGGTACAGAAAGATGACCACAGAAGGCCAGCGATAGTGTAATTATTTTGTCATTTAAGCACTTATTCATTCATCTTGCAGTGGATCCGGAACACTGGGCACGAGGCAGGAATACACTCTGGATGGGATGTTAGTTTATCTCAGCAATGCACACACACATCCAGAGCTAAGGGAATTTTAACGCCTGCTGGGAGGTGGTGGGGAAAGCAGAGGAAACCCACAGGGAGTACATTACAATGCAATATACACTACATGCAGTACAATAACTTGAACACAAGATCAAACCGGAGACCCCGAAGCTGTAAGCAGCAGCGCTACCCACTGAGCCACTGTGCCACCTCTCAAGAATTTGTATGAGGTCAAATATATTTTTGAACTAGAAGACACGTGCCCCAT
Source organism: Clarias gariepinus (assembly GCF_024256425.1). Taxonomy (NCBI): domain Eukaryota; kingdom Metazoa; phylum Chordata; class Actinopteri; order Siluriformes; family Clariidae; genus Clarias; species Clarias gariepinus. Next base: position 11,435,121 of record NC_071102.1, read on the forward strand.
CATGGATAAATAATGATTTGTCTGCACAATTGTTTAATTATGGTATCAGTGAAGATGTGCTTACTCTTGCATTAAAAGACTTGCCACACAAATGAGTACAAAGGAGCAGCTACTGTTCAGTGGAATTAATTATGATAGCTGCTCCATATGCATTCATTGTTGTCTGCTAAACACCATGAATATATATGAACAACAGCTGATTAGTGGTTCAACCAGGCGCTGGCTAATGATGGTTGTAATATTTAAACAAGCATGCGCATACTGATTCGGGCCTTTTTTAGTATTTAGATCACTTGTGCCCTGTCCTCTGCAGCCGGACTTTATATGCAGTGCTTGAGCTTTTTTTTTTCTTTCTTTTTTTTCCTTTTTTGCAGGACAAGGGAATAAGGACACTTTGTCATCATCGTAGCAGGCTGGAGAGGAATTTCAACACCACTGCACACTCAGCAAATGTTCCTCTAATTTATCAAAAGTGGGAGAGGATAAAGGGTAATATTTAAACAACTCACTCTCATTAATCAGACAATGACATGTCTCCCTTGATTGCATGCTGCAGGGTCTCGGGCCCACTCAGTCTGTGGGCGTGTCACGGTCTCTTCACCGCTGAATCCTGTTGGATCAGAAACAGGTTGGAGATCTCAGGTCTGATTTCCTCAAGCTTATGGTGTATTCTCTTTCTGATGAGGAATACCAATTTAAGCCAATTCATGCAGGGACGAAATCGTTGCGTTAATCAGGAGAGAACAGTGAAGAGGATCAGGACATCTGGGAAAAATCTCACACTTAATGTAATTTTTTTTTAAACTATTTCCGTTCCACCCACACTCCATCTGATGTACATTACCGTATACTTAGGTCCTAATGTACTAAATGTTTGCATATACAGTACATCATGTGCAATGTTAAAAAGACAAGGTGTAAAGAGAATTGAAGCTTTCAGACGAGCGAAAATAACACATCCATTTTACCGCCTTAATGAACATGCAATCTGGGCCATTTCTGTCTAAAAGTGCAAATTACAAGGTGAAATTAGCGCAAATAGACTCATTTTGCAGCCACAGTGTGATTTGTTCAATTTGAAAGTCAGTGTAAACAAGCATAAATATGTTTCTGTCATTTAAAGACGTTAAAAATCAATCTCAATTTTGTTTCAGCATCTCAATTTTTGTGAATGTTAAATCTGATTTCTAATTTAAATTTTTTTCTTCTGTTTTCATTTTTCTCAACTTTTCCTAACTTAAAATATATCTTAAAAGCAAAAAAAAACAAAAAAACTGATGTAGATGCAAAATTTCTTTTATTCTGGAAATTAAAAAAATAGCTCTGTTTACCTATTTATACCAGGCCTAACCCCCGCCCCTCCCCCCTCCACCTTGATATTTGTCCAATTTATTACCTTTCATGCCAATTCAACTGTCTTTGTTTTGATCTTGGCAATGTAGATCAAATCGACTGTGTGGTATCCTAGGCATGTTGTATAGCGAAAACTACCAGAAATCATAGTGAAGTCTGGAAGCCTGGCTGAGATGAATGCTTCACAGCACTGCTCAGTTTTTGTCATCAATGCTCACACTATGTGGCAGAAACCTTGATAGCAACCAGCTCCAAATGAAAACCCATCCTCTACTTTCATTACAGCATACACACTTTCAGAGACAGCTCTCAATTGCATCCCAATTGTAATATGAATACCATGAGGGGGTCTGGAACAATGTTTAGATACAGTACGTAGGTGGTACGTGTTGAAATAACATCCTTATGAATGACTGGACCCAAGTTTTCCCAGCAGTACATTCCTCAGAGCATTACACAGCCTCTGCCAGCTTTCCTCCTTCCCATAGTGCATCACCTCCTCCCCAGGTAAGCGACACACATGCACCTGGCTCTTTACATGATGTAAAAGCAAATGTGATTCATCAGACAAAGCCACCTTGTTCCCCCGGGCCATGGTCCAGTTCAAATACTCGTGTGCCCATTGTGCACGCTTTCAGCAGCAGACGGGTTCAGCACAGACGCTCTGACTGGTTTGCAGAAATCTCCTTTCTATTACAGCCAGCGTTAACCTTTTCAGCGATTTGTGCTTCAGCTGCCAAGCCTTTGATCCCCATGTGCATCTATGCATCTTGGGCACCCATGTGCATCTACGTCCCGGTTCACTGAATGTCCTTTCTTGGATTTCCTTCACTTTTTATAGTACTAGCTACTGAAAATACCCCAAAGGACCTGTCATTTCGGTAATACTGAAACCCAGTCATCTAGCCATCATAATTTGTCAAAGTCACCCAGATCCTTACACTTTTTTTTATTTTTTTTTTTTCCAAAACTTTTTCAAAAACTATTCTTTTCCTGTCTAAATGTATTCCCTTCTTTAATAGGTACCAGTGCAATGAAATAATCAACACTATTCACTTCACATGTTATGGCTGATCAGTGTAGAGCAGTTTTGCAATTACTTATGCATTTTTTTCCCTACGTGATTAATAAATTAAATAGCATTGACTGAAGTACTTTATGACTTCGACCAAAACAAATAAAGCACTCATGCCTTTTCCCCAAGCGCCTGTGACTGTGTTTTCACTTAAATCTAAAGAGCCGTGCCATATGGTGTTTCAGAGTGATTATGACCTACTAGATCACAGCATGCTTACGTGCCATGTTAGGATAACCTTTCTCTCACACTCTCTTTTTTTTCGCCTCAGGCTTTGGGAGCGAATGCCTTAAAAGATGCAGGGCACTGACATCCAAACCCAAATCCCTGCCAGGCAGCTGCGGCCCAGCTCGGTCGGGATTTCACACAAGCAATTGAAGTGAATCAGGTAGACCGCTGCGTTCAGAAGCCTTATAGGCATCACTGGTTCATGGTCTGCTTTAAAAAAAAAAAAAAAATGCTTTAGCAGAAATTAAAATAGACTTATTTATAAACAAATAAGAGCTCGGTGTGTTTTTAGTTACACTTGCGGTACCAAATCAGATGGAGCGCCTAACTTGTTTTGACAAGATGCAGACAAGCCATGCAAATACACCCGCCTCTCAATTCCACAATGTGCAACAGACCTCGTGTATTATCCCGCCTCTGCATTTTGATGGTGGTGCAAGGCCAAAGTGCTAATCGCTGAATGCCATAAATGTGCATTATCACAAATGAAAGGTGCATTAATACATGAAGTGTCAAATATCAGCAGGCTGGGAGTAATTATGGACAATTTATGATCCAGGCAAATATTTGTATGTACAGTAACTGTACTGTATGTTAACTGCCCACTTTAATAGGAACACCGGATCATTCATGGAACTATGTAATCATCTAATGTGGCAACAGCACTGGGCATGAACTCTTACAGTTACAGGTGCATGTCGATATCAAACATCAAAACTAAGAAAAATGTGATCTTAGTGCGCCACACACAGTGTTTCACTATGCTGTGGTCTGGTTTTGGTGCCAGGTCAGCCAGTTTGAGTTTTTTTCTAAAACTCCTGGGAATTTCACACATCCTACTGTATAAACGTCTCTAGAGTTTACACAGAACCTCGTGAAAAGAAAAAGAAAAACAGCCAGGAAACTGCGATTTAAAACGTTGATGCGCGATACCAGAGCAATAAACAAACTGAAATAAGCTCTTTTTATAACCACGCTAAGACGAGAAGCATCTCAGAATGCAGAACACACTGGACCTAGTGACAGATAGGCTACAATAGCAAGAAGACTACATCAGGTTCCACCGCCGTCAGCCAAGAACATGAATTAAAGGCTAGAGAGGCACAGGTTCACCAAAAACTCTACCTCTCAGAATCAAAGTGTTTTATATCCACACAACTGCTAACCCCTGAGGTCTGTTGTGAATGAAATTCTCATCAGTTTCTGAAATACAGAGTCTCAGATCATATTCATATTCCAGTGAGTGGGAGTTTCACAGGCCTCTGGTTGGTGGAATCCAACTGGCAAAAGTGGAACCTGATGGTGTTCTTCTGCTGTTGTAAGTTGAAGCTGAAACCAGCAACCGACACCATGGTTGAACTTTTTCCCCCTGATGTTTGATATGAATATTACCTGAAGTGTAACACCAAGGGCTAGGAAAAGTACCATATAGCACAATCTGTAACTTACTGTGCTTATCATCTAATAAAATATTCATTCTTGGTTCCCCTAGCATCGTCATTACATCTGCGCTTTAAAAGGATAGCAGCCGCTAAGCCGAACATGATCTACTACTGAAGCATCTGACAGGAGAAAAGGCAAGAAATTGTAGTAACAGTGTTCCATCATTCTTGGAGATATAGTGAACAGAAAAGCATGTGTGAGCGTCGGTAGAGGTGGTGGACAGCTTCATCAGCGTGGAACATTCTGTTATTGCTTCTCTGTGAGCATTCTCGCTGTCTGAGAGAACAACACATCGGGTTATATACAGTCACGTACTGTGGATCAGAAAAATGCTGAAGTGGTAAAGGTATGCCACTTGTTACGGCTATAAAAGCATTTTTGATTCAGCTCCAAAGCAGTTTAATCTAATCAGCATTACATGTACTGTACATAATCAAAGTGTCTTGAGGCTAAGGATAAGATGTCTGTCTTTGTGATTATACTGGATGGCACAAAATTTTGATCGAGGCAGCACGGTAGCTTAATGGTCGCCTTGCACCTTCAGGGTTTGGGTTTGATTCGCGCTTCGGGTGTGTGTGCGCATGGAGTTCTTCCCATGCTTGTTGGGTTTCCATCGGGTACTCTGGCTTCCTACCACAGTCCAAAGACATGCAGATTAGTCTGACGGGCGTTCTAAAATTGCCTGTAGTGTGTAAATGAGTATCAGTGTGTGTATATGTGTGTGCCCTGCGATGGATTGGCACCCACCCAGGATGTACCCTGCCATAAGTCTCCTGGGATTGGCTCCAGGCCTCTTCTGCAACCGTGTACACAGGATAAAGTGGTATAGACGATAAGTGTGAGTATACACTGATCAACCATAACATTCCAAAACACTGACACATTAACATTGGTTATCAATGAAGGTGCCAGGAAACTGGTAATAGGATCACGGGCACCCAAAGCTCATCCATGCCCATAGGGACCGAAAGCCAGCCCATCTGGTCCGACGAATTCAATACACAATTTGTCGAACAAAAAAAAAAAGATGTTTTTGTGTGCAAAGATTAGTGTACATTTTGTTCCGACTTTAGATGACCCCAAGCGAGTAGCGTTAGGTCTGTTTTAATCTTGCATTGTTAGTTTTAAAGCCAACATGGGTCTAAAATAAAAATAAAAAGTATAAAATCATTTGTTCTGTCTTCTTCCATTAGTAGTCACTGACTGACGCATCCTGTTGTTAAGGGATTGATTTAGCAGCTCTGTGTTGGTGAATATGCATGTTGGCTTGACTTAATAATTTACTGAACAATTCTGTCAGGCCCAATAATCCGCAGCTCCTTCATGATTTAAGGGGAAATCTTACAGAAGCGCTTTGACAGCCAAATCCAATTATAAAATTATGTCAGGTTTAACATTTTTTAAACAGTATTGACAAACCACTCAGTATGTTATGTTGTTTGGTTATAGTAAAAGCATCTTGACAGGCCAAATGGTGGCATAAATATTTATGTTAAGCCTGAGTAACATGCACAATTTTCACCATTATCTTAATGGAAGCATTTGTCTAGACAGCTGTTTGTGACATTGTTGGAAATAAAACAATCACTGCATTAGCCAAATAATAGATGTACAACAACAAACACCTTGAGGTCCTTCAAGTTCAAGGCGTCTTTAATGACTAAAAGTCTACAAACTTTAATTCAGGGCAAACAGACTTAAAATCAAAAGTTATAGGAAATATAACGAAAAACTTTACAACTTTACAGAAAACTCGTATAAACATCATATCAAATTAACAAATACTTTTTTTTTTTTACTTCAGAACATTTTTCACATGCAATTTGTTTATTCGCCTGTGTGATTTTTAAAATGCATAGTTATGTTTTTATGATTTTGTCATGTTTTGTTTATTTACATATGTGATTTTGCAATTCTGTTTATGTGATCACATTGTTTACACAATGCCAGATGTTAACATCAGGATAATTTAGTTACATAACTTTAAAATTTACCTTTAATACTGTATTCTGTATGGTTTCACATGTGGTTACATAATACTTACATAATCATGTGAAATGTATGTGATGTTTTTCCTTAAGGCAATTAAGCAGCAATAAACCCTACAAATGCATTTACACTATCGCCTAATATAACCTGAGTTTTATTCATTTGATTAGAGAGAACAAAATTTATTTTATTTTAAAAACATGTAACATTTAGCAATTTACTCAAGTTTTAATCTTTCAATTACTAGCAATGTTAGGGAAAAGCCGTCTACATGTAATGATTTTACTTCGTTTCACTACATTACATGAAAACTAGCTAGAGATTTCCTGGGATAAACCAATAACCTGGTCCAGTCAAATCTAAACTTTAACATATGTGGCAGCAAGAATGATAACCTATACCCACCTTGGTACCTCGGCATACAAAATCTGTTCCAGCCACCCGAAAATATTACCAATATTACAAATTATACAACATTATAATCATATTTCTGCATATAAAAACAATCAAAACATTTAGAAAAGACATGTAAATTAAGTAAAATCTGAAATAAATAGCCATTAAATCTCACCTAATCTTAATTCATTATTCTTTTTGCAGTTCGTATGCCGTGGTACTGTACCACTGTTACTGTATGTTGTGTATTTCTTAAGCTAGTTTGTTTCTTTACATATTAGAATTATCATGCTAGAAATGAAGCTGTTAATAAAAGTTTCTCTTGTTTTTTGTCTGATCTTGAAATCTGATACAGGCTTCTATTTGTTATGTGAATTATTCTAATACTTCGATGAAACTGAATGTCCACATTTCTTACATTCTTCCCTAGCTGGCTCCTTGAAAAAAATGTGCCAGAAACATCTCAGCACAAAGGATCGTGTGACGACCTCCTAACAAAAGCTTAGCATAACCATTACCTAGGAAGCATGGGGCATCAATATAATTAAGAAATCTTAATCAATGTAATATGATGTCATTAAAATGGTTCCAGCAAGAAAATATCAGCCTTATCATTCATGTCATGGAAAAAAGCATGCAAGTCCTAGACATGCATCAAAGCATTAGTGAGACCTCATTATGCTTTCCACTGGCCCTCTCTTTTAATTACCAATTAAGAGAAATGCATTGTCAGATCTACTCAGCATCAAATTAAAGCAACGTGCTCGGTGCATGAATGATCCCAAGCTGAATGAAACCTGCTTAGCCTGATACCGACGACCTCTGCTCCATTCTGCCCTAATGCCTAGTTCCCTGAGTAGATTAGCTAGCAGATGAGCATCCATTAGCCCTCTGCCCACTCTAGCCGCCTGGAAGGAATTTATTATAGTCACAGAAATACTGCAGGAGTTTTGCAGGAGTATTGAATAACTATAATAACAACAACAACAACAACAATGATAATAATGCTTGTTTGCTTTTTTAAAGGCCAAGGATAATTAACATAGAAAAAAATATATTTAACTGAAAAGCATATTTCTCTGCCCTTTTTTAAAACAAATATTTTTTTTATTTTAGGGGGAAAAAACATACACTTATGCAAAAGATAGATCATCTAATTGTAGTTCATGTTGGTGTTGAATTGAAACGTTTCTCAGTGTGACAATGTATTTAAAAAAAAAAAAGACTTACACAGAAAAATTTTATCTTCAAGAAGAAATTTTACACTGATTCCAACAATTATCAATATTTTGAGAAATTATTCTGAAAATGATTTTGAGAATGTGTCAAAAAGCAAAGACAGTTCCGGTTGCTATAAGTGTTGCCCTTTAAAAAAAAAAAAAAAAAAAAAAGACGTTGTGTGCGTACAGTATGTGAGCAGTAATCAGGTGATCTTAAGGATGTGATCTGGGTGTTGTACCATGTTTAGAGGCCATGTTGTTCCCTGAGATGTTGACATTGATTCCAGCATTGACATTAGTGTTTTTAAACTAGGGCAGAAAGACAGAGTAAAATGGATGACCCAGTGTGCTTAATGGGAATTTAGCCTCTTGGCTGTCTGGAGATATTTGTCTAGCATCCCCCTCTAGCCCGTTAGGCCATACTTCTAACACCATCTTTACAGCAAGGAGTTCTGTGTTGTCGATGTCAAAGTTACATTCAGCCGGACTCTTTGAAAAGAATGCCACAGTATGGAGGGTGGACTTATTGCAGAAGCCCTGAGATAATACAGCCCTGACCCCTGTCTCAGATGTGTCGACCTGCACAATGAGTTGGACAAAGGTGTTCTCAGTGGCTGAGTTCTACTTTAGTTTCTTAGGACTGTTTTCAACAAGGATGTGAGTAGACAGTAAAGCTGAAAGCACTCATGAGTTGATGATAGAAATGTATGAAACCCAGCAACCTCTGGAGCCCCGCTTGACTGTGAAGGGTCTAGGTACCACTATGATTTATTTTTCTTGTCCATGAGGATTCACTCTGAATTGATGATGTACTGTACCTTAGGAATGATATATTGGACATGTGGAACTCACATTTCTTCCCTTTTACATAGAGATGGCTTTTAAATTAGGCAAGCTAGCTTTTGTTCTGCATGAGAGACATGATATTCTGCGTAGTTGTACAGTAGTTGTAGTGACCAAAGGTGGTGCTCGAGGTTTTTTCCTTTGTCTGATACAAGGTTATACTGCAAGCAAGGCAGATATTCAGCTTGGCGACACAGTGGCTTAGTGGTTAGAATTGTCGGCTTGTACCTCCAGGGTCTGGGTTCGGTTCCTGCCTCAGGGTCTATGTGCATGGAGTTTGCATGTTCTCCCTGTGCTTGGTGGGTTTCCTCTGGTTGTTTCGGTTTCCTCCCACAGTTTAAAGACATGCAGATTAGACTAATTGGCATTTGTAGTGATTGAATTAATGTGTAAATGTTGACTCGAGGTCACACCACATTAATAAAATAGGAATAATTACAATGGTAATCAGAATTGGCCTCCTTAGTCACCTAGTTGACTACAGAGGTTCCTGAATGGATGGATGGATGGATATTAAACTTTGTGTAGATCTTTATACAGTAGGGCAGACAGCAGTAGGGACAGAAAATAACATTATTAAATCATCTCATTTCTCCTAAATTCTCAGTAATCTACGCAAGATCTGAGCCTTTCCTTTTAACAAAAAAAAAAAATCCTGCCGGTGCATGAAAGGTGGATTGTTGAAGAGCTTCTTCTGTACAGTATATGCTGTACTTCCATAGCTTTATATTCACTACAGGATGGTGATGTGAAAAAGCAGTGTCATGGCACAGTTGTAGCGCCTGTAAATAGCCAGGTTTCGACATTCACTTTGCAGAGAACGTCTTGGAAGCAGTAATATCCAGAGGGAATTCTAACTCTTGGGCTGCTGGAACTCTTGAACTCTTGAGTGGGTAGGAGCTTGAGGGTAAAGTTAGTGGGCATGACAGTGTGCTGAACCTTGGGTGATTTCCCTCTCAGCCAAGGAAAACCTTGCATCCATAAAAAGCCAACAATCAGAGATCTTTTCACACTGGGAGGTGCTGACTTGGAGCATGAAAAAAGTGCTGTGCACGATGGATGCTCACTCAAGTTGGTTTTGCAATAACTTGGTGCTCAGTTTGATGTCCACTCAATGAAATTTCCAGCATCTCATTACTTAACAGGAAAGTAAATGAGAAGGACAGGCGAGTAGGTGCAAGTAGAGGTATTCACTCTCTTGGTTGCTTGTTCGAGGTGCTTAAGCAGCGGGCCACAAAGGGTGCTACCGCTGGTGCAGCTAGCAGTAATGGGGTCAGTGTGCAGGTGAACTGCATGAGTTTTACTTTGATCATGGATAGCCGCTGGTGTTGCTCCCCACCGAGAAGACCTTGAGGCACTGGCACCTGCTGCCTCCATGTAGACGGTGAAGTATACTGTCAAGCAGTAGAAACAAATTCAGCTGCAAGTGTTGATTTTATTTGAAATAAACAAGCAAACATGTCCAAAAAAAAAAAAAAAAAAATACTGCACAAACAAAAAGGCAATCTGCAAACCGACTGGTCAACAACAAGAATCAGAAAAGCAAGGGGCAGGAATGAGATCATAAACCAGAGAAACGAGCTTTTTATGTTAAACAGTAGAAGATACTTCATGGTGACTGTGTGTTCTGAATATCTTTAAATAGTGTGTGTGTCTGAAAGAGACAGAGAGAGAGAGAGAGAGAGAGAGAGATGGATTGAGTGCAGGTGTGAGTAATCAGTAATGGGGTGAACTTGAGCATGACATGAAGTGTGTGGTCTCGGTGTTGTAGCTCATGACGACCATGAGAATAAGCTCTGATGTTCTCCGAGAGGTAGAATTTAATACGGATTCCAGTGTTGACATGACATAGGGATTTTAAAGGGCTTGTAAAATTTAATGAATGCAGGTGATCTAGAAATAGATTTTTGATTTTGGATACAGAAAGTGTTTGTGCAAAATGACTTGGGGGGGGGGCCGAGGTAAAAAAATTATGATGTGTATATAGTCATTTTTCATAGTCTATATTTTTTATAGCCATCAAGAGAAGTTTTTCATGTAGATATGTAGCGATTTCCTTTTATTTGACAAAAATGATTACAAAATTAATTATTTTTGCTACAGTGTAAGAGAATGCATTCCTAATTCATGTAAAATGTTCTAAAACAATTGACATTGTAAAATGTACTGTAGTGTCATGCCTTACCCTATATGCAATCAGGAACAAGGTTTTACGTTGTGCCAGCTCTTGATCTGCATACGCAGCCCAGAGACATGGATTGCAATTTTTTGGCAGCAGGCAAAATCCATTAACTGTTCATCTCACCTTGCAAAGAAAGCCCTTCTTTTTTCCTTTCAGTCTGTGAGCTTTATCACTGCCTGGTCTACAGAAAGGTCAAAAGTTCAGCTGCAAACCTAATTCTTTTGAGAGCGTGTGATGTGGAAGAAATGCTGCTGAGCTCTCAGGATAAGAGTTCGATTCTCTGCTGAATTGTGTCACACCGTGAGCTGAGATTTCAAGCTGGCTCTTAACACAATTGGCATCTAAAAGACAAAAGGTGTTTGTCACCATGCTGAGATGCAGTCGTACAGAGAAACAGCAGCCGAACATGCCTGAGCCCAACCGGCTTGTCTTTCCGCATTGGTGTCCTTGAAAAGCAAGAGACAAGCACTTTATCCAAATCTAGTGGATCTTTTTTTTTTCTTCTATATAATTTATTTATTTATTTTAACCTTTATTTTCTCTCTTGCTTTTCTCCCTATATCATTTGTTTTCTTCCCACTGACTACTTTTTCCCTTTCTTGTTCTTATTTGGTGCACTAATAGCTAAACTCGCGACTCTGACTCGGAGGTAATGTCATTTGTGCTTAATGAGAGCGAGAGTGGCATATGAGAAAATTGCATCTATTGCAAATCTACCCTTTAATTTTCCGTGAGAAGAGATAAAGAAAGAATACGATGTATAACAAAGCCGAGGCGTCTTTATTAAGCTATATCAGATGAATACTCTATCACAAGCATTAAGCCAAAGTAGGTCATAGAAGGTAACAATACCACACTGCCTATCTTTTTTCAGAAGGATTGATTTGCTACCATGTAAAAAAAAAGAAAGAAAGAATAATAATAAATCAAATATCCTGTACATGGCGCGAAGGTCTCTAAGAGGCTTTCAGTAATTTAGAGTATTAATGATTTCATTTTTCACCAGAAAGCCTTTATAAGCTTTAAGCAGACCATTTTCTCCTAGTGCCCTGGTGCACAGTATGCCAACACACTCATGTGTAGATCAACAGATGAATCCCGACAGAATTCAACTGGCAGAAATTCCATTTTCTTTATTTATCTTGTGGATTGACCCGTCCCTCAATCCTGGAATTAAAGCAAGAACAGATTGCAAGTCGCTCTTAAGCAAACGATGAACTTCTTCCTCATTTCTCCTCTGTATGTGGGACATATATGAATGTGAGACAAATGATTATTTGCTTGTCAGCTTCTAGAATAGCTCATCATAAATCATCATCTAGGTGAAATAAGGTATAATCTGGCCAACACTTTGAATTGAATTAAGGGACTTCATATTTTCTTCCTAAGGGACTTCCTATTTTCTTCCAATTTAATTAGATCTTCATTCATATGTAGATTAGCTAATAAAGTTTTAAATGTTTTAAGGTTCATGCAGGTTTGACTGATGAATTCTAAAGTATGCATACATATTTAATAATTGTAAAGAAATTTATTTAAAACTAGCTTTAGTAATCACCGTTGGTAAAGAGTTTGTAGAAATAATTAAAAGTTTAATGCTAAAAATAAGCTGATCAGTATCTTTTCATCACACAATTGCTTATAATTTCCCTTTTACTGAACATTTTGATTTAATTAATGACACAAGATTCAGTTTTCATGGTGTACGTCCCATTTGTTTGGAGTATAGAGCCATGCAACGTCGTGCTTTTGTTTGTTTTTGGTAAGGATTTGAGTTTTTGGGTGCATTATCATTGTTTACTGTGGCTTAGAAGTGCAAAACAAAATAACAAAACCAAAAACAAAACGAATTATTTAAAAAAACAATTTAACAAACCCGAAAAACAAAATAACAAAAAAAAAAAGGTTTTGTTGTGGTTTTTTTTCTGTTTTGTTATTTTGTTTTTTTATTTGTTATTTTGGTTTTGTTATTTTGTTTTTGGTTTTGTTATTTTGTTTTTGGTTTTGTTATTTTGTTTTTGAACTTGTTTTGTTCTTGTTATTCTGTTTTGCACTTATTAGCCACCATACTCATTTCTGTCTTCTGCATATTCTGTTTATATACGGAAAGCTATCGCATTGATTTGGTTCTGTGAAAAAGTGCTATGTTTGTCAAAGAAAGGCTACATGCTGTGATGTATCCTGTTACAAAATTACATAACTTACCTTCTACTCAACATTTTGATTTTATTCAGGGCGTAAATCTACAGTAACTTCAGATAAATACTTAAGGATTGGCAAAGTGTCATTAAATTCTCTTCAGCCAGTTTTGCGTGATGCTGTGACAAAATCAGTGGAACAGACATACAGACAGATAGACAAACATACAAATACACAAACAGATTTTTCTTTGAGACTGGTTTCAGGTCCTCCAATGTATAAAACAAAGATATCATTAAAATAGTGAGTTCGGACCAAAAGACAAAACCTTTATTTCATTTAATGTATATAACTCTATATTGGATTTAGCATACAGCATCACCGAAGGTTATTTTACTGTATATCTGGCCTCAAATCCATTTATAACCTTCATGGTCTTCATGTAATACAATAGAATCTTTATATAATGCTGCTAATTCTACAAATGGACATTTGGATTTGTTCCAGTTCCTCATGGCATGCAATAAATGCAAAACAAACATTAAATGTCATGCAGATTTATTCAGACATATTAATAGCCAATGTGTAAATCACATACAGTACGTCACATAAAGCTGATATATATATATTTTTTATTAATCAGTCATTTCAGTGGTCTGCTTGTCAGGAAGAGTACAGCCTAAAAACTCCAAAGGGATGATCAAATTCAGGTTAAAACATTTTCAGATTCTCTACATTTTTTAATTATTAATAAAAATCAAATCATATGCCTTCTAGCTAACTGCAGGTAAAGAAAGGACAATCAGTTCAAATATCATGTTTTTCTCATATATATATATATATATATAATTCTACTATACTGACTTAGACAATGTTCTTCTTGTCTTTTCTCCTGCCGTATAAATGACTAACCTGTAGGAGATGGCACCTCCAACCGGCTCCTACATCACAGCTGTTTGTCACCTCTTCCCCAGTTCACAACATTTTAGTCTTTACTTGGCTACAACAGCACATTCCTGCTATTTCAAGAGACTTACTCATGGACCCATCTAAATGCCTAAAAAAAAAAAAAAAGAATAATAATAATGGAAGAATCTAAGAATAATAAAGATCTCCCTCCATTTTTCTTAAGACGTTATTCAGTTACATAGGTGGGCACTCTAATTTTATAATTTTACAAACCCTATTTGAAAGAGTGATATAAAAATGTCCCTGTTCTGAATGTGCCACTTTTTCAGGAAAAACGATTATTCTTTTCCATTTACACCTCATGTGATAGAGTCGTATCCAAGCAATACAGCCGTCCTCGAGATTATACAGTATGGGAAAATGTCTCAACCAAACTGCCTACCACTGAGCACACTTATGATACTGGGATTTGGGAATTTCCAGGCAAATTAAGTTTTAAAGCTGTAAGGTGTTAGATGCAGGGACCTCAGGAGCCATTCAACATATTCATTTACCACATATTTTTTGAGTATAGAGTTATGTGTAAAAGTCTGATCTGATTGTAGCAGGTCTCAGTATTACGCAAATGCAACCTCAGACAAAAAAAGAATAAAAACTTATACATAAGAAATAAATATGGAAAAAAGAGAAATACTAAAGAAAATAAATTTAACTAGTAAAATAAACTAAAGGGCATAATAAAAATATTACAAAATATAGAAATATCGAAGAAGAAAAAAAAGTTTACAATATTGCTTTATAGTTTATTGAGGTTTAGGGGAATTTGTATAAGCACAGTTATCTTGGGGTCCCGCCACAGCCATTTTGATGTAGATTCAGTGGCGTGCTTAGGATCATTTTCTTCATTTATTCATGAAACACCTAATTACTATCAAGCTTTAGCTGTCGCACAGATGAGCTCACATTTGCCTCTAGAATACTCTGGTATACTGTACAAAGGAGTTTATGGTTGAATCAATGACTGCAAGGTGCCCAGGTCCTGTGGCTGCAAAACAAGCCTAAATCATCACCCCTCCACCGCCATGCTTGACAGTGTGTATGAGGTGTTTCTGGAGAAATGCTGTTTGGTTTTCCTAAAATATGACGTTGAGGATTATAGACAAACAACTCCACTTTGGTCTCAGCTGTCCATAAGACATTGTTCCAGCAGTCTGTGCTTTTTTACAGATGCAGTTTTGTGAATCTCGGGCATGATTCCTTGTTCTTTTTAGATAAAAGAGATTTTCTCTTGGCAATGAATGCTTTCTTTAAAATACCATAGTGCCCATCCCTCCTTCAGCCATTCCTCTCAGGTGGTACCAATCTTAAATGCAGCAAAGTCCCTGTGCAGCAAGGGACAGATGTCTATGAAAAAGTAAAGCGATCTTTTATTAAAGTTTTTTAGGAGGGATGGGGAATATGTCGAGGTGAGAGGTAAATGAGTGCAGTCTTCTGTATTGCCAAATGCCATCCTATCAATTTTGCAGAATTACAGCAACTAAATCCGAGCAGAAAGTCAGAAAGTATAGCACTATACATGTCAGGATTCATCTTGCCACTTCTATCAGCAGTCACATCATCAACAAACACCAGTGACCCATTTCCACTGGCAGCCATACAGGCTCATGCCATAACATTGCCTCCACCGTGTTTGACAGATGAGGTGATATGCTTAGGATCACACATCTCCCTCCCTTTTTCCTTCATTTTTTCGGAGTAAAGTCTAATATTGCCTTTTTGTTATTGAGTGGTTTATCAGTGGTTTGCATCTTGAGGTACACCCACTATATTTATATTCATGAAGGCATCTCTTGATTATTGACTTTGACAATGATACGCCCGCTTCCTCGAGAGTGTTCTTGACTTGGCTAGATGTTCTGCTTTAGCAAGGAAATAATTCTGTAATCATCCACTTTAATTGTCTTTTGTGGTCTGCCAGGCCTTTTGTTTCCTAAGCCCTCCAATGCATTCCTTTTATGAAAAATATATATTTGTGTGTTTTTTAAACACTCCTAGTGGTTAAATAAAACCAGTCATTTACCAGTTTCTACTATCTCTCTGATAGATATATTTTGCTTTTTCAGCCTAATGATGGCTTCAACACCTCTTTATATTGCATATTGAGAATTCTCTAAACAGCTACCAAATGCACTTTCAGCACTGGCAATCAACTCCAGACCTTTTATCTCCTTAATTTGTCATAAAATAATGAGCAAAGAGACCATGAAACAGCATAACAGTCAGTTATACACACTTTTAAAATTCTACTCTTCTTTGTCTCTCAATCCACACACACACACACACACACACACACACATACACGCATACATACATACATATATATATATATATATATATATATATATATATATATATATATATATATATACAGTGGTGTGAAAAACTATTTGCCCCCTTCCTGATTTCTTATTCTTTTGCATGTTTGTCACACAAAATGTTTCTGATCATCAAACACATTTAACTATTAGTCAAAGATAACACAAGTAAACACAAAATGCAGTTTTTAAATGATGGTTTTTATTATTTAGGGAGAAAAAAAATCCAAACTTACATGGCCCTGTGTGAAAAAGTAATTGCCCCCTGAACCTAATAACTGATTGGGCCACCCTTAGCAGCAATAACTGCAATCAAGCGTTTGCGATAACTTGCAACGAGTCTTTTACAGAGGTCTGGAGGAATTTTGGCCCACTCATCTTTGCAGAATTGTTGTAATTCAGCTTTATTTGAGAGTTTTCTAGCATGAACCGCCTTTTTAAGGTCATGCCACAACATCTCAATAGGATTCAGGTCAGGACTTTGACTAGGCCACTCCAAAGTCTTCATTTTGTTTTTCTTCAGCCATTCAGAGGTGGATTTGCTGGTGTGTTATGGGTCATTGTCCTGCTGCAGCACCCAAGATCGCTTCAGCTTGAGTTGATGAACAGATGGTCGGACATTCTCCTTCAGGATTTTTTGGTAGACAGTAGAATTCATGGTTCCATCTATCACAGCAAGCCTTCCAGGTCCTGAAGCAGCAAAACAACCCCAGACCATCACACTACCACCCCCATATTTTACTGTTGGTATGATGTTCTTTTTCTGAAATGCTGTGTTACTTTTACGCCAGATGTAACGGGACACGCACCTTCCAAAAAGTTCAACTTTTGTCTCGTCGGTCCACAGGGTATTTTCCCAAAAGTCTTGGCAATCATTGAGATGTTTTTTAGCAAAATTGAGACGAGCCTTAATGTTCTTTTTGCTTAAGTGGTTTGCGCCTTGGAAATCTGCCATGCAGGCCGTTTTTGCCCAGTCTCTTTCTTTTGGTGGAGTCGTGAACACTGACCTTAATTGAGGCAAGTGAGGCCTGCAGTTCTTTAGTTGTTGTCCTGGGGTCTTTTGTGGCCTCTCGGATGAGTTGTCTCTGCGCTCTTGGGGTAATTTTGGTCGGCTGGCCACTCCTGGGAAGGTTCACCACTGTTCCATGTTTTTGCCATTTGTGGATGATGGCTCTCACTGTGGTTCGCTGGAGTCCCAAGGCTTTGGAAATGGCTTTATAACCTTTACCAGCCTGATAGATCTCAATTACTTTTGTTCTCATTTTTTTCTGAATTTCTTTGGATCTTGGCATAATGTCTAGCTTTTGAGGTGCTTTTGGTCTACTTCTCTGTGTCAGGTAGCTCCTATTTAAGTGATTTTTTGATTGAAACAGGTGTGGCAGTAATCAGGCCTGGGGGTGACTACAGAAATTGAACTTTTAACTGTGATAAACCACAGTTAAGTTATTTTTTAACAAGGGGGGGCAATTACTTTTTCACACAGGGCCATGTAGATTTGGAGTTTTTTTTCTCCCTTAATAACATAATCTTCATTTAAAAACTGCATTTTGTGTTCAATTATGTTATCTTTGACTAATAGTCAACGGTTTTTGATGAGCAGAAACATTTAAGTGTGACAAACATGCAAAAGAATAAGAAATCAGGAAGGGGGCAAATAGTTTTTCACACCACTGTATATAATTTTTTATTTATTTTTTTCCCCACTAACCACTATTTCTGGAATATTCCTGCACCCTTAGGGAAGAAAAACACCATTGATGTGATAACCTGGTCATTCAGTACATTCATGACATCAGCTGACTTTATTCTTTAGCTACATAATATTGATGCTTAGCCTAGACCTGACTACCGGAAGCAATCACATATCATAACGCTGTTTCCACAGGCTTATGTAGTGTGCATGAAGGTTTCCATTTATGATTTACTCAGTAGTTCAGCACTATCCTTCCCGTGTTTGATAATGTGTTGAAGGGTTCTCAACCCAGTTCCAGTTTTTGTAAATCCTTAGTTGTTTTCTTTGCTTGGTGCAGCCCAATAATTTGACTGTTTTGAAATAGTGATTTTATTTGTGCCCAGTCAGTGTGTATAGTATATATTAAAAATGCAGATTATTCCAAAGGTGCAGTAGGTACTTCAATTTCATCTTATGGCACTTAAAGGTGCTTGTGTCTCAGAGGCAGTCCTGAGTACACCAACAATACCATTAGGGCCATACAGGAAGAATTCCATCCAGGAAACCGAATGGTATACTACTAAAGTGATTAATGGTCCGAGATAATGGTTCTACAGAAGGTCAACCAGATTTCCTAACAATTTAGTTTGCTACAGTATCACTGCAACTTGTGCCTCGTCTCATCTCAATGTTACATTACTTATGTCTGTAGGTCCTCATGTCTTGGGAAAGGCAGTGTCCCAAAAACTGGACATAGATGACTCACTGGCACATCAACAAGACATCTTCATTACACTTTAGACTGAAGCATGCTCCTGGACCCTCTACTGGGGGGTGTTTTCAGCACTTGATGGACTGGTAGTTGTTAGTCATGAGGGATCTTGTAAGTCTTCTGCTGTTGGCATTCTGGTTGCTGGGAGGTGTTTCCTTGGATGAGAGTCTACCTCTAGTCTCACTCCATTTCATTTATGTGGTGGTCTCAGTCCATTTCATACTTTCCCCTGCTCAGCACCTCCAGTCCACTAACCATCAACTCCACCAAACAACTCCACCAGCCTTCTTGAGTTTCTATACTAAAAATGAGTCTGTTTGGATTTTAATTGCATTTTGTTTTGTGATTCTCCATTTTGGTATTATTTTTCTGCTTTAATTCATTCAATACAAAAGCCCACACCAGTTTTCTGCTACACAAATAAACCTTGGAGCTATGACATTGTTTTAAAATGGATAGCTTCCCTGAGGATTGACATTCATTTTTTGAGGTAACTGAATCTTTAAATGAGTTGTCTTTGCTTTACCAATAAATAGTTTTTTTTTTTCTTATTTGTGGTGTGTATGAGAATGCATATTTGGATTCTACCCCATATTTAAGTGGGTGAGCTAAATTCCGTATTGATAGAGAAAATAAAATGGTTGCATTCATAATTCTTAGCAAAAGGCCCCAAGCTTCCGGCTGAACCCATTTGCTACTTTATACACACAACTGGTAATGGGAAATGAGTTGAGATGGAACAAACATATTGCATATTGCTTATGAGCCTGCATTGTGCTGAAATCATCTCAGCAAGGCAATTCACTGCAAATGGGAGATTTGTTATTCATTCTACTAACAAAGATGATTTTACCAAGAGGGAAGAACTGGCTCAGTGTGTGCATCCTTTTTCTTCAGCAGCACAGCCAAACTGGGTTAAATTGGATAAATGGTGGAAACACATACTCAGGCCAAGATTGGTCAAATAGTTACTTTGATTATGTAAAGTCTTTCTGCATTGAGCTTCATTAATTAGTTATTTTATCTTAGAACATTCTTCACTAAGAAGGTTAGCTAAGATTACCATGGTTAGAAAGAGAAGAATAATAGCAGTAAATCAAGCAGTAAATAATACCAAATAATAAGCATTTTAAATGCTTCATATTCCTAATGTATCCACCTGGTATTTCTACTGAATAATATGTTGTAACCACAAGACTTTATAACAATAACTTTAAGATGATTTAACTTGAAGACGATTTACTTTCATGTGGGCTTGAGCAAATGTTCAAAGACAATGTTCATTACCATAAATATTGTTTTGCTTAGTTTTTTCCTTTTTTCAAAATGTTTTCCAGTGTTTTATGGGTGTACAGTACTTGTTAGATTCACATTTAAAAACTAACACAAAGGCCTCCGAGTGGCGCAGTGGTAAAGCGCTCGCCCTATCATCTGGAGGTCGCTGGTTCGAACCCCGGGTGATGCTGTTTTCCTCTCACAGCCGGAGGCACAGAGAGAGCTGATTGGCCGAGCTCTCTCAGGGGGGAGGGATGAGAGGTACTTGCGCTCCCACATTAGTCACGGCGCTACAGCCAATCAGGGGCGTCTGTGAGCTCGCGCACACGGAAGGAGCGGCTAGCGCTTTCCTCCGAGTGTGTTACTCCGCCCCTAACGGTGCGTGAGCGAGCAGTTCGAAAAGATGCGGTCGGCTCGCGTCACGTGGTTCGGAGGAAACACGGGATAGCGTTCGTCCTCCCGACTGAGTGGTTGTAGTAGCCTTGATGTGTGTGGGAGCCCCCTAGTGACGGGGAGTAATTGGCCACGACTAGATTGGGGAGAAAATCGGGGAAAAAAGAATTGGACAGGACTAAATTTATAAAAAAAAAAAAAAAAAAACTAACACACAAAAAGTCTAGATTATACAGTAGAGCATAGAAATACAAATAGAAATATTTGTTTTAAACCAACACAGATAATACTTTACTGTGTCCAACCGAGTATACTGTAGATATTTACATTAAACCCCTACAAAATGTGTACTTAAGTAGATTAATTTCATTAGTACAGTAATTTTAACTATTACTTGAGTCATTTTTTATAAACTCTACTTTTCTCAAAAGGTCACCGGCATGTTGCTGAATTCTCTGAAATGCTCTGTCGTGGGAGCCATTAAGCTCATTTCATGGAGCCAAGGTGAGGCAAGGTCACTACTGTACACATGCTCTTGTAAGCTCAACACAGAGGACACGGCCAAAGGGAATGGCTTCAACACGTTCCAAACCATAGTGCACAGGATGCTTATCGACCCCTAACACCATATTAGACAGCTCTAACATGATTCTCTAATGCATTTTTCTTTCACTCTGGGGAATGCTTACAGTAAACCAACCTGAAAGAAACTGTTATTTTAACATAAGCATGTTAGGTGAGTAATCATAAAAGAGGTAGATAGAGCTCCGAAAAGTAAAATTCAACATGTCTGAAGGTTTTATTACATGTTGCACTAAAGTAACAATGTTACCATATACATTACAATATAGACTTTTTCTTCTGTCTTTGTTCTGAGTATTTATATTAGTGTTATATAAGTGCTTTTGATATGTAAAATATTCACATAAAAATTTGATGGAGCATTGTCAGAGATTTAAATGTATTAATAACTGTGTGCGGCTGTATAAGAAATTTCATGATTGCATAGGATAATTTTTTTTATATCGCATTATCCCACTTTTGACAACTGTAACTAATTCTAAAACACATAATAATATTAATAATAAAATAATAATAATAGATAATTTATTATTATTATTATTATTATTATTATTATTATTATTATTATTTTAAAGGGTTGCTATTAACAGATGATTTAAATATTTTCATGTTGGGAAATCAGGATTAAATACACTAATGTCATTTCAGTAAACATGTATTTAAAATATATGAAATGGTAAATAGTGCAGTTAATACCCAGGCACAGATTCATTCCAAATTTATACACATGCATTAACCTTAATCAAAATTAAGTTGTTGCATTTAATTAAATTCAGAAAGAAATTGAAGATGAGACTGAAGCAAATGCAGGTTAAAATTAAAAGTTATAAAGTTAACAAACGTGAATCCTCCAGGGGAAAAAGAAGAAACTCCTGGCAGGATTTGCAAGAAGCACGTTATACAAGGATGAACACAGCAATTGAAAAATCATTATGAGATGATGAGGAAAAAAAAACTAAATATAACAGAAAGTGCGGTGTGCTGGAGTGAAAGTAATGTGATTCTGTATTAACAAGAGGGTTTGGGAAGAAAAGTCTACATATGCAAGACATAATCCAAGAGCAAAAAGATGATAACGTGTATAGATGCGCAGGAATTCAGTGTTCGGGAATGAAGTAAACCTCCTGAAATCTGTAGAGACAGAAAGAGGAATACTGTGGAATGAATAAATGGACCAGTGAAACATTGGAGTGTCATAATTTGCTAATGCATTTTTGCCTGTAATATACAAGGGGTATTCACATCAAACTGGGACCATTGATAGAACGCAGTTATGAGAGTAAAAACTCCTTTTATTTCTCTATATAATTCCCTGCTACACTGATGCACTTATCCTAGTGTTTCACTAGTGCTTGGATACCATCAAGGTAAAAAGTTTTCTTAGTACCCCAGCCCCATGACCAGGCTTCATGTCTAGGAGGCTGGCCTTCTAGGCACTCACTCTTTTAATGTTGAAATGGCTTGGAGCAAGTCAGGACTGAAAAGCGGAATGTGTCCAAATTCCTGTGATGTCCAAGTGGTGTTGGTAAATGATCATGTGTACAGTTCCCACAGACAGATCCATCTCTTAGGCAAGTTGGTGACAAGCTATCCATCGATTTTCAGGTATCAGATTGCTCAATGTTTACAAGAATGATTACAATGGGTACAATGGGTTAACCAAACTATGGACATACAGAAAAGCAATGAATGATATGCACAATAAAGGACACTGTCACTTAAAGAGTGATGTTACACTATACTCAGAAATAAAGAGACACAGGTAAAACTGATCAGTGATGCGTGACAGTGTGGCTGATGATTAATGCAGTCCAGAGCCTCATTGGTACTATAACAATGATTATATTAAATTTGTTCAAGTACTGTGATTCATCCAAGCGCATTCAAATAAGTTGCATGTTCAGATGGATAAATAAAACCAACATAATCGCTTTCTAAAATGTTTAGACTATTTGCATCCATCTTTATAAAAAAAAACTTTTATTTTGGGATATACTGTAGGTTAACACCTGAGTCAAATAACACTTATTATATGACACTTTTCAGGGCGACCTGCATTATAATTAATTGACTATTGATTCTATAGCTGACTGCTAATGAACATACTGTAACTCTGCAATTCCAATGCTACAGGCTTTCATAATAAAATGTAAACTAAAAAAAAAAAATCACTAAACAGCTGGGGAAAAAATAACATTCAGTGTCATGACAACGTGCAGTAAAGATGGGCGTAATCTACATCATAGGTCAAATCATAGGCAGGCAGGGTCATCATAAAAAATATTCATAATCATTAATGGTAATACATGCAGAGATTTAGACACAAAACACTGAGCTAGGAAACAAGACTTACTAATGCATGAAACAATAGACAAGGCGTCATATTGAGATCAGAAGGTAGAAATAAACAAGATAATTAAAGGCTAAACTCACAAGAGATGCACAGATTAGGTAACAGACCATATATAAATACGGGGTTAGCATTGTGCAATATGGAGTGACATATCCTTTTTTCAGCACATCCTAAGAAACATGATTAATACAATTTCATTACATTCTAACCAACAATACAAAGATGACTGAGCAATAAAAATTTTAATGGGTAAAAAGAATAGAAATTGTACAAATACACATGATCACATTTTTTATGTATGTTTTTTTATGACCAAAAATAATAGTACTGTAAATACAAGACGGGAAAAATAAATATGGTGAGTTTTTTTGCAGAATAATTTCTATATCCCCTAGAGAAACAAAAATTTTCGGAGTAATATAGTGATAAGCACTGTTGTCTTGCACCTCAAGGGTCCAGGTTCGATTCCCGCCTTGGGGTCTGTGTGCAAAGATTTTGCGTTTTCTTGCATTTCTTGCTTGGTGGTTTTCCTCTGGGTTATCCGGTTTCCTCCCACAGTCCAAAGACATCCAGAGTGGGCAAATTGGCATTCCCAAACAGCCCGTAGTGTGCGAACGCATGTGAATGTTGACCAGAGGTCTTACCATGGTTGTAATAATGGGAATAAATACAATGGTCACCACTGGCCTCCACATGTCTATAGAGGTTTCTTGATGGAATGAAATGATAACTTTGCTCTACCCCAGTGCAAAGTTTGATATCTGGAGAGTCCCCCGTCAACACCCACACTGACAAGAATTCCATACAAGCGATTGGATTTATTTAAAATTGGTCATTAACCAGTGCCATGTTGCTGGGACAGTCAATCTGGCAGGTTGAGTTTTAAGGGTTGAGCAAAAATTCCCCATATGTTTTATTGCATAGCTTTAATATCTTTATTATCACCCATTTTCTTCGTGTTAATAATGTAAGTGACGCAACAGACGTCTGTAAGTACAGTGTATAAATGTATGATGGTAATAAAGACACAAAACAATAATCATCAGAAAAAAAACACTGATGTGTTAGAGACTTGAGGCACTTTTGCATATAAATGGTTTACAGTATTGTGATGTTTGAAGGTTTATATAACCTAATTAACATTATCTACTGTATATCTGCACCTTATTTACAGTAGTATAAGTTCGAGTCAAATTAGGTGGATTGAATATAATTAGAAAATAATGTAGAAAACCATTAAAAATAAATCCACAAAAAAATAGCAATAGTATGACATTTTTCTCACTAAAACATTCAACAAGAAATTTGAAACTCCAGTTCTGTGTGTTCTATTCACAGCTCCTCAGATGCTCATGTCCCACCCACTTTAATGACACATCTTCAAATAATGCACACCCACATTCATATTTTAAAATGTTTATCAACTTGGCGCTGCTTTAAGCTCTGGAGAGACTCGGGTAACATCTGTGAGCTGTTGAGATGCAAGCAGGCCTGTTCTCTCAGACAGCAGCTGTGGAAGGAGGACCAGGGAGCAGGATGGATTTGCTGTTTTGTAAAGCCTGTCACTCACCTGCCATGCTGCTTCACAGGCCTGCAGAAGGGCATGTTAAATCCCCCTTCTCAAGTCCTTGTTCAGAAGAGTGCCTGAGTATGGCTTTGTCTATTCACTTTGCATTCGATGCTATGCCATTCACGTACAGTGAGCGGCATAGCAAACAGGAGTGATAAAATAGAAGACTTGACTAGAATCTTGAATGATCTAAACTGGTGAATAATTCATTTTCGGCTGAATGTTTTAACTGCTTCATTTTTTTTTTTTTTTTTTTTTTTTTTTGGAAAACTCCATCAAAATGGTTTGTAATATACTTCATATATAAGTGTGTGGATACTTGTCCATCACAGCCAGATTTAGTCGGCTTTCCACTAGATCGTGGAGCATGGCCGTTGGGATTTGCCCATTCAGCCACAAAAGCATTAGTGAGGTCAGGCGCTGATGTCAGGGAAGAAGTCCTGTGGGGAGGCAGTTGATGTTTCAGTTCATCCCAAGCATGTTGAGTGGGGTTACATACAGGGCTCTGTTGCAGGCTACTCTAGGTCTTCCAGAACAACCTTGCAAACCTTGTCTTCATGGACCTCAGTTTGTGCTCGGGGCACTGTCGTGCTAGCACATGTTCAGGCGTCTTAGTTCCAGTGTAGGGAATTTGTAATGCTACTGTATGCTACAGCTTACAAACTCATCCCTTTACAAATATGTGCTTCTAACTTTACTACAACAACAGTTTAAGAAAGAACTACATACATTACGGACATAATGGTCAGATTTCTACCAACTTTGTCCCAACTCAGTACAGGGAATCTATTTTCATATCCGTGAGACTTCTCTGTCACTGCTGATGTACAGTAGCGTTATGGAAGACATGGGTGACTTGGACTGGAAAATATCAGCCCAATGCACATGAAATCCAGGAATAAGTAGTCACCTGATATGACTGTCATTGATCCATTGCATGGATCTACAGTTGGGTCTAGTGGGAAATCAGTCATAACCTTACTTCTTCATACCATTCCGCTGTATATATTTGTCACACATCCATTTGTGGCTATGTTGCGCTTCGTCCAAAATAATTAGTCATTGCTACAGTAGAGGTGTGCACACAGGACGCACAAAACAATGTCATGCTAACACCATAGGGGCTCTGTACTACCGCTCCTGCAGCTGCTGCATGTTGCACGGTTCTAATGTCATGCACCTGAGACTTGTTTGTCTCGTTATGCTCACAATTTAGTTTTTCAGTGTGTTTTTTGAGCAACTGTTGCGTTTATTGAGTGTTCCCAGATCATAGTTCCTGTATTTAGCATAGTATTAATGCTAAGTGCTAAAACTAATGCATAATTTAGCATAGTTTCCTTCATGATGTTTATTAAGGACAAATCTGCACCTACAGTAAATTTTTGTCCATATTGTTTCCTGTCAGGTAGACATTTGCTTGGTGCAGAGTGTTGATGAGTGCCACTTACATTATTTCAATGACAATGTTAACTGGTAGACCCCTCCCTTAAAATTGTGTATAATATACAATGTAAAATGTTATACCAGGAACCTTTTAGCCCGTATGTTTGAGAGTCTATTTTGTATTGTCATGAATTTTTTTATGACGAGAAATATCCTTAGAGGAAGTCAGAAAAAAAGATAAAACTAAACTGTGGTGGAAATAATGTAATAATGTAATAATTAAGAATGATAAGAGTACCGTAGATAGAGGTGATGATACTCAGGAATCGGAATATGTGATGTACATTTTTTGGCTAGTTTTACTGGTAGAATTTTTCATTTTTATCAAATCCTGTTTGGGCTTACAGATTTCAAATGAAAACACTTTACCAAATATGTTCCCTACATGTTTCAGTGATGATTTATCTACAGTAACTGAGAAATCTAATCTTGGACTACAGACAGTGTGCAAAATATAACACTTTCACACCAGCACATCTAATATGGCAATAAAGATGAAAAATGTCAGGAGGGCAGGCGTCTTTGAAAGACTCGGAAGGGCCATTGCCCAGCTGGCCCATTTATATTAGCACTCCCTGTGTAACTATTATCATAGTTAACTGATACATCAGATATAATGTAAAGGATATTAAATGATCTTGATTATTTCTGAGCCACCAAGGATTAATTTATTATCATGAAATATTAATAATATAATATTATACACTTATTAATAAACCTTATATTAACATTATTATAATATTTGTATAAAATGACTGTTTTTCCATCAGCCATCAGTTACAAATTATTCTGTACAAAGAACTTTAAGGAAAGCTCATGTTCATTTCCATTTTTAATGCATACAGTATATTTACCTTTGACGTTTCCCAAAAAACTTATCCAATACAATTCACCAGGATTTATGCATAGAAAGGAAAGATCGTGATACATTGTTCTTGGCTCTATGTCAACATACAGTATTTACAAAGAAGTACTGTATATAACTGCATGAGTAAAAAGCTTTGTTGAAAGTGTTCCAGTGTTTGAAGCAGTAA
Source organism: Clarias gariepinus (assembly GCF_024256425.1). Classification (NCBI taxonomy): domain Eukaryota; kingdom Metazoa; phylum Chordata; class Actinopteri; order Siluriformes; family Clariidae; genus Clarias; species Clarias gariepinus. The sequence goes on from NC_071102.1 coordinate 11,462,367, forward strand.
TGGAAAAGTTCTTTGTAAATCTAGTTGTAATAAAGGCTCATTGAGTGCACCACATCAATTTCTTTCAAAATAATAATAACTAAAAATATCAAAGATTTGTTTTTGTCATGAAACAAGGAGAGGATTTTGGAGGCGAATGTGTGTGCACAGAAAGTGGTGATGCCAGGGCAGAGAATCTGATTTGAGATTCTTCTGATTTGACCTGGTTTATTTGTGTTTGGTCTGAACAGCCATGTCATTTCACTGCCTCTACCATCTGATAACCATATGCCACTTCCTTTCAGCAGTAATTCCAGCAACCCTAGAAGATTAGCCACATTCCCAGGCAAGAGAGAGAATATTTCACCACATTTCTGATTTTCTTCTCACTTTACCTGCTAAAAATATTGAATTGTATATGAATAATTATACCTTTCTTTTTATACCTATAAAGGTATTATGCACCAAACACCAATGGGACATTGTCATACAGTAGGACATTGAAGGAAATGCTCATAAATTTTTTAATTTATATATGGCTTAATATATCCTGGTCATTCATAATTATGTGACATGGAAATCCCTTATGAGAAATTAAACATGTGATTGTGGAAAGGAAGTCTGTTAGTTCATACTGCATGAAGCATGTTTTTTTTTTGTGTGTGTTGTTGTTGTTGTTGTTGTCGGTGGGTTTTTATTTTTCTGAAAGCTGTGCGTTTGCCTATGATGGAGAAACCCATTTGCTGCGAAGTTCAAGGTCTGTTATTTTCCTGTCTATATTTGCTCTTTGTTGAATTGTCGGATGCATTGCAGTCCTCCAGTGAACCTCCGTTGTGAAAAATGAATAAGCTTCGGGCACCTCTTGCTCCCCAGGCAGATGGATGGTGGGGGGAGATGCAATGACAGATAGCTCTAGCTCACAACAGACAAGACACTAAATGGATTTATGGAAGTTCACAGATGTCAGGCCTGGGTAGATCGCTGAGCATTATGATCGTGCCATTTTGGTTGCTCATATAATTGCTGACAATGATTTAATGGCTCAATACCGGCTGTTGTTGTTTTTCATTAGATTGTTGTGAAAGCTCTATAAAGGAGTCTAATTTCCTTAAGTTTTTGAAGTCATTAGACTTTTTTTTTCTAATTGCCCCATTAGTAGCCCAGGCATGTGTAAAAAGTAACACTTTGTCAGCAAACACAGTTAAACACAAATAGCTACTTAGTGCTGTGGGAATTTTTTAGGCCATTTTATCCCAAGTTGGTCATTTGCAAATTCCCACCCATTAGTTCTCCTTTTCACTCAACACTTACCAAGGAGGGTGAATTTAAGTGTGTGCTTACCCGAAAACATGCGAAGCTACCAATCTGATGCTCATTCTACCTCTCAGGGTGGCTGAACACAATTAAGGAAACCATTTCCAGCATACAACAGCTAACAAATCCCCATGATTGGTTACTGTTGCTCTAATTGAAAGGTGAGACTGTATGCCATGCTTCCCTCTCACAGATTGAGTTTGGCTTTCTCGGATTCCCAGACACAGATGGCTTTGGCATTTTTTCGAAATTTGAACTTGATCTGCTGCGGATAAGGTGGATGCATTTCTGTTGTGCATTTGATTTCAGCACCACCTGAATCAGTTACAGCAGACTGGCCCGATTCCATGTCAACAAGAAAGAATAAATTATTTTTTTCGCTCTTTGCTCCGTCGAGTTTTGCTTTGTCTCCAATGGTAACTGCTTGTCAGACACGAAATCTAATTCCAGCAATCGCAGTCAGTTTTCACTGTGCTGTAAAATGAACACTGAGCATTCTGAATCTTTTGTTGGGGATATCATGCAGGAGAGTGGGGTAAGACGCATTCATCCCCTGTAGTCAGTCTAGTTAGAAGGGCTTTTCCCCTCCTGCTGGGGCCAAAACAGCTTTCTGGTGTGTTTGTGAATTAGCAGAGCGAGGTGTTTCTCCTTCAAGGAGGCTTGCACTTCCTCAGAGCCATTGAAACTCCCAGAGTGCAACACAACGAGGCAAATCAAAATAATAATAAAAAAAAAAAAAACACTAGGAAGATTGAAAGATAGAACGAAAAGATATGTTGAAGAGAGAGAGAGCGTGTGTGTGTTGTCGCTAGGATTACTACATACTGTAGATGTCCTTATTAGACATTTGCATGCCATTTGACCAAGTCATAGTCTAAGTGCATAATTAATCTCTCTTTAATACGTTTGTCTAATGCTGCTTATATGTGAATAGATTTTCTCCCTGCTTTGTCTCTCCGTATGTGACAGGCTGCACTATAAGAACATTTTCAGCAGCCATTTTATTTGGGGAAAATTGAAAACAAATTTCCCAGACACAAACCCCAGGGAGCATTTAAGTGCTCAGGGATGCAACTTATCAAATAGCAAATATCAAATAGAAAGCTAGAAAGCTAAGGATAGTGGTGTCATGATGAGATGGTATAAAATGAAAGAGGTACTGGAATAGACTGAGCTGTTTGTGCCTGATGCATAATGAGGAGGCAAAGATTGCTTGGCTAAATGGAACCGCGGATTTCGTATGGCTTGCGGAGTTCATTTAGCAAACACTTTCTTTTAGCCATATCTCGTGATGCCCACTTAGTGTAATAAAATAATGCAGTTCTAGTGTGTATTTTGAATTACTGCCTCATTTTCTCAAGATTTGCGACCGTAATGTTCCTTCCCCCAGCCACACTTGATCAACTTGAGGGAACGCTCGCTTGTGTCCTGGTGCAGTACCATTTGCGCTATGATTAAGTATCATTTAGTCATTACAATGGCACGTATACAATAGACAATAGTGCTGCCATTTGCAGCATTATTTAGCCATTACAATGGCAGTGAAGTTGTTTTTCTTCGTTAATGAGCCTCAACATTTTAGCATTCTTTTGTATTATTATTACAATTTTTCATTCCATCCCAGTCCAGAAAAATTTTCTTCGACCTCGTCATGAATCCAGAGAATTGATGTCAACGGTACTCATATTGAATTTACAACACTGGGGCGACAGTGTCTGGTGAAATTGTTGAGAGCACCCGCACTCCCTCCTTTTCTCCCCGAAGGCTGTCCTTTGCTGTCCGGTCTGAGAGAAAGTAGAGGAGGACGCCTGTGTCTTGATTTAGGCATGATGGCAGGAGGGAAGACCTGACCGAGGCTCTGAGCTTTGAGGAGGCCAAAGAGGAGGAGACCATCCATCAAGCGTCTCAGAGTGCAGCCCAGGAGTCGCTCATACATACAGCCCAGTTCATGATGGATGACTATATCACATGGCTTTCTTATTATTTCAAAAGAGGCCAAAGGAAAGCAGTGAGTGAGTTCAAACTCGAGTGTGCTGGTAAATCCATGTCTTTGCTATGAACCTAATCTTTTTAAAGAATGGGTCATAGTGTCAGTTTGTATTTATAGATACTCTCTGGAAATGAACCTAGGCATAGAGCGAGCACTCTCCTCTACAATGCAAGGTTTAAAGACTACGGTTTAAAATTCTGAAGAGGAATATGTGGTTATTGCAACACACTTATATGCAATTAGTATAAAAAAATATGCAATTTGTATGAATGGGACCAGGGTTTGAGCAAAAAAAAAAAACCTTAGTATTTATTAATGCGCAAACCTTTCCAAGAGATCCTGGACTACTAGATGCCAAATATTCTCAAATTATTAGTGATCCACCAGAATATCTTTCAGTGGTTATGTGGGCTTTTTTTTTTTTTGTATGCGTTGCCAATTTTTCTCAAAATATGCCAAAGGAAAAAAATAATAATTTTTCTGTTTCAGTTACAGTATGACTGACAAAGTTTTGCATTTTGTAAAAACCTTTCAAAAAAGGAAGTATTTATAGCTGTTGTGTCTGATCCACATTCTGCATAATTATTATTATTCATGAAACCAATTCATTAACAAAAAAAGATGTTTTATGACAGATGGCAATGCGGCTTGTGCCACAGAAAATAGTTTAGCAGGCAGAATAAAGCTAGATATTATATACTGTGTTCATCTGATCAGCATCTATAAACCTAACCAGAATGTTTGTTCATGGTGGATAACTAACATTTAGTCAACAGCAGAAATTAAATAATTTAAATCAAGCTTATATGCATATCTTCTATATGCAAAGTGTTGCTTTGCAGAATCTACATCATGACCATCATGACTACAATATGCTCCCAAGGTCACAGAGTCCAAAGATGTTCAAAAGTCCAATTATACTTTTTTTTATACAGTTATTGTTCAATGCTTATGCATTCCTTTATCCATTTATGTGCCTGTATGGTATGTTTTAAAAGCTCCTTGGTTTTCCTTATGGTCTTAGTCGATTGTACATGTTTATAGCTTCATATGGGCCATGGACAAACATTGTATTTAAAAGCAAAAACTTTGTGAATTATAAAAATTTAAAGAAGGGAATGTTTTTTTTAAAGAACGACAACCTCACTCACTCACTCACTCACTCACTCACTCATCACCTATATCACTTTATCCTCTATACAGCACTACGGTGGCCTTGGGTCTATTCCTATTCCAGGAGACTTAGGGCAGAGGCGGGGTACACCCTGGATGGGGTGCCAATCCATAACAAGACACAAACAAATACACACACTCACATGCTCATTCACACACCACGGTCACCAATTAGTCTAATCTGCATGTCTTTGGACTGTGGGAGTACCCGGAGTAATCCTACCAAGCATATGGAGAACATGCAAACCCCATGTACTTAGACTCAAAGCGGGAATCAAACCCGAACCCTGGAGGTGCAAGGTGATGGTGCGAACCACCATGCCTCCCAGATGACAACCTGTTTGCATGAATTTAATATTTAGTACAGTAGGTCTCATGGGTGTTACCAATTGCACCACTTACAGTGGATTTATTGGGCAGGGGTAGCTCAGTGGTTAAGGTTTTGGACTACTGGTTTAAGCCCCAGCACCACCGAGCTTCTATGGTTCAGTCCTTGAGCAAGGTAATTTACCTAGGGTTCGAGCTAAAAGCCCTTGGTATTTATGAATGCACAAATCTTTCCAAGAGACACTGGACCACAAGATGCTAAATATTCCCAAAATTATCAGTGATCCACCAGAATGTCTTACAGTTGAGCAAGGTCGTTCACCTGCTCAGCTACAACCAGCCGTTGGGTTGTCAGCTGTAAGAAACCGTCCCACTGAAATGATGGATACCGTGCCAGCGTGGGGAGTATCCGTTGCCCGATGTCTCTGATGACCTGTAGATAGACCCTTCCCATAAAGTAAGACTGCATGTGTATAAGGAACAGCCTCTAAAACAGAAATTACTCCTTCTTGATGCAGAATCTCCAATTATCCTAAAACCACAGTTGAAATTTTTATATATTTCAGATGATAAACAGACGAGCTGAAGTATTACACCTGCATCCAGTCAAGCATTTTCAGATATATGCTTGTTCCTGGAGTGATGACATATTTCTTCATATATGTTCTGGTGTCTTGGCTGAGAACCATAAAGTGTTGGATGTCTTTAAGAGATATGAGCTGTGGAGCTGATTTGTAGTCGAGGCTCTCCTCCAGTCCCTGCTTGTGTGTGCCTGAGAGAGGAACGAAGAGATAGACAGAGAGAGGGAGGGTAAGCCAGAGAGGGAGGGTGGAAGAAAAAGAGATGGTGGGCAGATGAGAGGAGAGGCGACATAGGATGTGGGACACAACAGAATCCAGTGCAGCACTGTGTTATTTATCGAAGATGGTATACAGTACACCGACAACAATGATATCCTTGTGTTCCTCAGGTACATCAGCCAAACAAGGGAACTATGCCACGCTTTATACAGCAAATCAAATTTGGGGACTACAGCATCCTCTTTATTTTACTTATTTTCCTTTTTCGTTTTTCTTCTGTTTTTCTCCTAAAGCCCAAACAGGGAATATGTGAGGACAAGTGTGAGTCTCAGTGACAGGAGTTCTCGTTATCTCCAGTTGTAAAGCTGAGTCACAAGAGGACTGCATTTTGGGAGAAACATTGTTTGATTCTAGCAGACATCTGGTATGCCGTCATTGCCTGGGGATACGACTGATAAAAGGCAGAGCATCGTGAATGAAAGTTTCATGGGCTACTGTACCTGGATTGTTTTGCGAGAGAAAGCGAGAAAAACAAAGAGAGAGAATTGTCGGGAGAATGATCCATGCCCTGAAGTAAGGACTTTAATCATTTATAGCATAACATATTATAATATCTTCCCCAGGATTGTTTTAAGGGGGAATTTTTAATTTATTATTATTTTTTTTTTTTTTGGTGGAGGGGGGGTCATGGTCGCTTTAATATTTTTGATGTGAGATTCATGTTTTTTTATTGTTTTTTTCTTTAAATTCTACTTTGTTGATTGATTGTTCCTGTTGTTACATGAGGGAGAGTCAATGGTGGTGAGATGAAAGCGCAATCTCTGATGTACCTTTAGCTAAATCAATATAGCTCTGTTATTATTATTGCAGTGAAAGTTTGCTACAGGGTTGATTATAATGTTTATAAGTTACAGTAGCTTAAAAAATGGAAAATCCATCATCATGCCTTCATTATTTCTTTTGGAGATGAAGGTGTGTTGTTAAGTCATAAATCATCTTGTTCATCATGTAATGTAACCCAATTTAAGGGGAAAAACACATTTGGTATCAATTTACTGTCCATTTAGCAACAAATGGAATGTTTACTTCCCAAAAAAACATCAGACACAGAGCATCTTTAGATCTGGTGTCAATCATTTCACTCATGTTGAGTGTATATCCCCACGAAACACTCCCTCCACCTACAGACTCCCACTAAAACCACGCCCCCACCTGATACACATTGTCTGATCATAATTGCATAGGAATTAGAAGACCACCTACAGCAAATCTCATGCCAACTCAATGGCTGAATCAGTGAATTTATTTATTTATTATTAGTTTCACAAGCCAAAGTTGGTACCAGAGTCTGGTCCACTTCATTATTAAACATAACCAAGGCCCAGGAAGAATCCTGCCTTTCATACAGAGTTCCCAGGATAGGCCGTGTGACCCTGAACAGAATAAAGCAGTTACAAATGATAAGTGGATAAGAGGAAGACATGTCTATTCTTTTATTTAACAAAAAAAAAGAACTTTACTGACATGCCAACTAGAGACCTGTTCCACTAGCCTTTCTAACAACAGGCAAGATTATCAAGATTTACTTACCACTGACGGCTCTGAACAAACATATTTCATATTTTTATAAGGGCATCCTTTTGTCTTCTTTTCAGTCTAGTGATTAATTATACTGCACCTTTTTTTTTTTAAAAAAGAAAAAAAAAATCTTTGCATAATTTAAACATTGGAACAGTGATGGAAACCAATGTTTGAAAATCTGTTTACACAGAAGAGACACAACAGAGAGCTGATCAGATTACAGTCTTCAAGATTTAGAGGCTTGTGGCTAGAAAGCGGTACAAAGATATCAGATCGAGTGATCCGTCTGGCTAGATGTCTGAGGTTGTCTGAGACTGTGGTATTGTTAACTTCTGGCACAGGTTACCCCAACAGTACAGTATATTAACTGTCACCTACTGTAGATCACAGCTACGACCAACTACGACCAATTTTTTGCTACATTTGAACCAACCAAAGTAATGCTTGATCACCATCAGAGGTGGTTAGAGTAGCCAAAAATTATACTCAAGTAAGAGTAGCTGTACTTCAAGATAATATTCCTCAAGTAGAAGTAAAAAGTCATCATCCAAAATATTACTCAAGTAAGAGTAAAAAAGTATTCGGTGAAAAGACTACAAGTACTGAGTAACTGTTTCATCGTAATCTCCGATTTATTATTTTCCTTAGAAATTATGTAAGCAGCCAAACAAAATGATGAAATAATGTACAAATTCTGACATTTCCAAATAATAAAATAAAAAAAATTAATTTTATAAAATAAATGAAGAAAACTGAATATCTTTACATAATAGCAAATTTAGGAACGAGAAACACAAATCTCACTTTTTTCACAACATGAAGCTTTGGAAACAGATACCTACTGTATGTAAGATGTATGTTTGAAGTGTAAACTATTTCCAGTGTAAGATACACTGTATATTCAGTTGCTCTCCAAATGTCTCAGCAGATAGAAAATAACATTAGAACATGTACAAGAGGTCTCACTTTACCATAAACAAATGTAAGAAGAATTATATTTTTAGCCGCTAGCTTATTTGCTAATTATATATTTTAACATTGTGACATGTTCCCTTCACTGTCTAGCACGGCTGAAGATTTTTCTTTTAAGTTACTTAAGTAAATGTACCTCGTTACTACCCACCTCTGATTACCATTATACAGCTGTAGAAACTGACGATAAGGCTGATAAGCAGCCTGGGTTACTATACCTTGCCTAGTAAGCAAAAGCAACTTTTATGATATCATATTTAAAATATCATATCCAGATGAATAAAAAATGCCCAAGTGTAGCGGTCTTAAATTTATACCCAGGCAGTTGCAATCAAAGATGCCCTAGAGCACTGCAGGTAGTGTTCTTGCTTCTTAGCTCCAGGGCCTGTACTTTGATGCTAAGCGCAAGTTACCGTCTGTGTAGAGTTTTGAGTTTTCTTCCTGTATTCGTGTCCATTTCCTCTGGGTTCCTGCAGCTCCATGTCCCAGAAACATGGTAGCAGCTGGACTGGCTGCTCTAAATTACAGCACCAGATGTGTATAAATGTGTGTGAGATGATTACTGTGCAGGAATTAAATGAATGAATGAATGAATGAATGAAGGAACACGCAAACAAAGCATGGTTGGTGCCACCAGCCCCAATCAGATCATTCTCATTCATGTAATTCAACAGGCATTTATATCTTAATATACTTTTCTCAGATGTTATCTAAAATGGCATTTTGTGACAAGTGAAGGAAATGCACACACAAACGTGTTTATGCAAATGTATGCACATATATTTGCATGTAAATGCTCATTACTGCATGTGACTTGGGAAGCGGATTGTAGCGTCTCTTGTTCCTGTTTGCTATCTTTAATTTTCATCTGATTGATATTAAGGGATATAGACATTAGCAGAAGATACAGATCATCATTCAGATGCTTGAAATAACTGCTAATTGCAAACTGATGAAATAGTTCTTCTGGTTGACATAATGAGGTCTGTCTAAGCGCCTGAAAATCCAATCTTCAGGGGCATTCACCTTCATCAGAATGACTCAATACAGAATGAATGCCATAATCAAGCTAATCAACTCATCAGCTTCTAAGCTGGTTGGTAATTAGAGTGGGCCACTAACAGCACCAGCACTTGATCTAACATAAGGGGGATCAAAAAGTGTGGAGAGCTGTAGGCTAAACTATTTTTGTTTTGAGGTTTAATAAGAAAATTCGAAATTATGGGGAATAGATTAAGTGCATTTCAGTGGAAGATAAGTGGGCTGTGAAATACGATGTAGCCACAATGTTTTATTTACTCCTCTGAGCAAGACCAGAGCATTCCAGAGCACAGCTCATCTGGTCTACATTCTTCATAAACACTGTCTAACTGCTTTAGCAGTAAAGCTATTGTGCATTTCATGCCCCTATACTTTTAAACATACAGAACAATAATATTTACAGTGCCTAACATATAGCCTGCCTTGACTCTTCATTTTCATGACCTCAATCTTTGATGGGAAATGAAGCAATGTTGAAAAAGAAATATTCAATCTCGGGGCAAGGAGTGCACCAAGTGAGCGAACACATTGACTTTCATGGGTTTCTCTTGATTTCATTTGCCCTCTATCTTGGCATCCCTGATGCTACATGGGAAAGGACAGAGGGCTGGGCTGCTGTAATGAAAGCTGACAGATAAGAACATCCAAAGGAAGATCTCAAGAGGCCACTGAGGGATGAAGCCTCTGGAAGTGTCAGGTATGATTGAAACCTGTCTACATGCTGTCTGTCTCAGCACAAAACCAACAGTGGGGCTATAGTTTGCCACTCTGCTGACTAAACCTCCTAATTTGTCTTTGGTTTAGTGGCCTGTCAGTCCATATCGCAGCCCTCTTGTTAAGTAGTGACTCATCACTTCAGTGATAATACTGTACCATTTCTAGGTTCAAACTTTTATTTGGTTTAACATGTATATTGTTTATCCTCTTCAGTTCAAAATGCATCATGGTTGTGTTTCCTATTGTTTTAAATGAATCTGGATCTAAAATCACAAGAGTTGTCATTCGACCACCTTCCAAATATCCCATATGTAAAAGGATTTAGACCCATCACTTACAGCCTAAAATCTGCTTAAGAATGATGCTGCAAGCTTGGCACTTCTTTCTTTTAAAAGTTTTTTTTTTTCATTCATAGCCTGATCGTTCAGGAACAACTAGGTTGGATAAACACAGTAATTTTCAGGTACTGTATCTCCATAGATGTTCTACTGGGTTCAGGTCTGGCCTCTGACAGTTGGACTTTCACAGAGTTTGTTCTGAAGCCACTCATGTTTTCTTGGCGTAATGCTTTAAGGCCTTTGTCATGTTGAAATGCAAATATTACCCCAGTGTGAGATCCTGAGTAATCTTGAGAAGGTTTTAACTCAGGATAGCTCTTTATTTTTCAGTATCAAATTTTTCCCAATATTCTGACTAGTCTCCCAGTCCTAGTTGCAGAAAAACACTGCCACAATATAATGCTGCCACCACCATGTTTGACTGGTTTTAATGAGGTGATCTGCAGTGCCTGATTTCTCCCACACAAGACATGGGGAATTGTGTGATTAGACCAGAGGATTTTGTTTCTCAAGTCCTTCAGGGGCTTTTTGGCAAACTCCCAACAGGCTGTCATGTGCCTCTTAGTGATTAATAGCTTCTGTCTGGCCGCTCTAACATAGAGGCTTGATTGGTGGAGTGCTGCAGTGATGGTTGCCCTTTTGTAAGGCTCTCCGATCTCCACTAGGAAACACTGGATGACCCTTGGGTCCTTGGTTCCTTGTCTTCCTTAGTTTGTGTGGGTGGCCAGATATGGGGAGAATGTTGGTTGTTCCAAATCTCTTCCATTTGAGAGTAAGGGAGGCTGTGATGTTCATGGGCAGTTTCAATAGCTGCAAATGTTTTCTTGTATCCTTTCTCAGATCTGTGTCTGGACAACATTCTGTCTTACAGGACTACAGATATTTCTCTTTACCTCATGCCTTTTTTTTTTACTTTGACATACACCATCGACACCTTATATAGACAGGCTGCCCTAATTATGTCTAATTAATTCAATTAGGCACAGGTATATATATCAGCAAAAAAAAAAAATGTCCCTTTTTCAGGACTGTGCATTTCAACAATAATGTTGTAAAAATCCAAATAACTTTACAGATCTTCATTGTAAAGGGTTTAAACAATGTTTTCCATGCATGTTCAATTAACCATAATCAATTAATTAACATGCACCTGTGGAATGGTCATTAAGACCTTAACAGCTTACAGAAAGTAGGCATTTAAGGTCACAGTTCTAAAAACGCAGGACACTAAAGAGACTTGTCTACCGACTGTGAAATCGCCATGTCAGCGACAGCGCTACAGGGAGACAGGAAGGACAGCTGATCATCCTCGCAGTGGAAGACCACGTGTAACAACACCTGCGCAGGATCGTTACATCCGAATATCACACCTGCGTGACAGGTACAGGATGGCCACAACAACTGCCCGAGTCACACCAGGAACACACAATCCCTCCATCAGTGCTCAGACTGTCCGCAATAGGCAGTCCATGAGGAGGAGATGCACTGCAGTACTTCAAGCAGCTGGTGGCCACACCAGATACTGACTGGTACTTTTGATTTCGAGCCTCCCTTCATTCAGTCTTGTGGTGTTGACTCTTTTAGTGTTCATACAAATATTTACACATTAAGTTTACTGAAGGTAAAAACAGTTGAAAGTCAGAGGACGAGTATATATATTTCTTAATAAAAATCATCTGATGGTTGCAGGTCTCAGTATTAGGAAAATAAAACCTCTGAAAAACATTTAACTTTTAACATTTTTTTATTTAATTGACTATTAATTTAACAAAAACAAAAGCAAAAATAGAATAAAACTAAACATGTAGGCAATATTAAGTTATTAAGTTATTAAAGTTATTAAGCTATTTAAGGATTTAAGGGTAAGTTGCAGCCAGGTGCGGCTAATCATTAGCCACTGATTAATTGATCATCGGCAGGTGTGCAGATCTCTCTAAAAGCATAAGTTTTGGCAGTTTACAAACTGGAGCATTCAGGTGTGAGTTAACACCATGCCAAGAGGGAAAGACATAAGCAATGTTCTTAGAAAAGCAATTTGTTGCTCCACATCAATCTGAAGAGTGTTATAAAACCATTTGGACTTCAATATTGTACAGTGAGAAAGATTATTCAGATGTAAAAAATCATTCAAGACAGTTGGCAGAATGTCCCAGAACATTCACCCCAAGGTCAGACCGGGCAATGCTCAGAGAAAAAAAGAAAAAAAAAGAAAGAAATATTTATATAAAACGCTACATCTGAGACACTACAGACCTCATTGAGCATGTTAAATGTGGTGTTCATGGCACCACAATCAGAAGAAACTGAACAAGTATAGTTGCTTGGAAGGGTTGCCAGGAGAAAGTCTCTTCTGTCTAAAAAAAAACCTGGAATCACGGTTTAGGTTCTCAAAACTGCATCTAAAAAAAACACAAGGTTTCTGGAACAATGTCACATGTCCAGGTGATTCCAAAGTTCACTTACCATACAAACACAAGAGCATTTTAGCAAAAACATCTCATACCCAGTGTCAAGCATGGTGGAGAAGGGGTGATGATTTGGGCTCGTTTTTGAAGCCACAAGCCATGGGTACTTTGTAGTCACCTCAACCAAATTGAAATGCTTTGACAAGACATTAACAGAGCTGTGCGTAAGCAAATGCCCAAAAACCTGAAGGGACCTGAAGCGATGTTGTAAAGAAGAATAAAGCAAATTGATTTAAATGACTGATAAAGTCATACAGGTAACAATTATTCTAGTAATCTATGAAAAAGTTACAGTATATCTTGTCCATCTGAGGTTGTATTTCCTAATATTGCGGCCCGCTATGATCAAATGATTTTTATTGTTTTACATATGACTATATGGTGCACATATAGGCCAACCCCAAACTGTTCCCACAAAGATGGGGGCATGAAATTGTACAAAATCTTTTGGCATGCTAAAGCATTAGGGGTGCCTTTTACAAAACGTAGGGGGCAGAGGCCAACTCCTGAAAAACAACTTCACACCATTTCCACCATAACTGCGCACCAGCAAAACAAAGCAAGGCTAGGTTATAAAGACATGGATAAGTGAGATTGCTGTGGAAGAACCTGATCTCAACCCGATAGAACGCCTTTGGGATGAATTAAAGCGGAGACTGTGACCCAGGCCTTCTCGTCCAACATCATTGTCTGACAAATGCTCTTCTGAAAAAATGGTCAAGAATTCCCATAAACACATTCCTAAATCGTGTGGAAAGCCTTCCTACTGTAGAAGAGTTGAAGCTGTTATAGCTGCAAAGGGGGCGGGGCAAACATCATATTAAATCCCATGAATTAAGAATTGGATGTTACTCAAGGTCATTTGCATGTGAAGGCAGGCAAGCGAATACTTTTGTTAATATAGTGTGTGTGTATGTATACACCTTTTTTAGCTGCTCGCTCACACAAAAATCGAATAAATAAAAAAATCCCATGCCTGCAACTCAAAGCACTGTATGTGATCATAGTCAAGACGATCTGCTAAAGTTCAAACTGAGCATCAGAAAGGCAAAGACAGGTGATTTAAGTGACTTTGAACATAGCATTGCTGTTGGTGTCAGACGGGCTAATCTGAGTAACTGCTGATCTACTGGGATTTTATACTGGAGAAAATATGCACTATACAGCAGTTCTCTAGGTGTTGATGGCAGAGGTCAGAGGTGAATGATGAATGGTCAGAATGGTTCAATCCGATAGAGAGGCAATAGTAATAGCATCTAGTTACACCTGAGGTATGCCGAAAAACATCTCAGAACACACATGTTGAAGCTTTTAAGCAGATGGACTACAACAGCTGATGAACACACTTTTTGCCACATCTGTCAGATACAAACAGAAATCTGAGGCTACAATTCACATGGGCAAATTGGACAATAGAAGACTGAAAAAACATTGCCCCCCTGATTTTTGCTGTGACATTCGGATGGTAGGGTCATAACAACGAGTTCAGACTGTTGTTAGTGGTTTAATGGTGTCGGGGGATATTTTCCTGGCACACTTTGGGCCCCTTAGTACCAACTGAGCATCATTGAAATGCCACAGCCTGCCTGAGTATTGATGCTGGACATGTTTATCCCTTTATAACCACAGAGTAACAGGCCATGTCACAAAGCTACTGTAAAATCATCTCAAACTGGGTTGAAAATGACAGAGTTCAGTGTACTAAAATGGCCTCCACAGTCACCAGATCTAAAAAAAAAAAAAAAAAAAATAGAGCCTTGGGGACGTGATGGAATAGGATAGTCACATTATGGATGTGCAGCCAACAAACCTGCAGCAACTACATGATGTTATCATGTCAAAATGGACTAAAATCTCTAAGGTCATAATCTGGTGTGCATATATGACCACTAACAGGTGATGTAAATAACATTGATTATCTCATTAAAGTGGCGCCTTGACGTGAGTGGGATATATTTGGCAGCAAGTGAACATTTTGTTCCTGATGTTGATGTGTTGAAAGCAGATGGCTAAACAACTAGGTCAGCGCAACTCCAAAACTGCATGCAGTGGTTAAAAGCCTCCAAAGTGGTCCAAGGGAGGAAAACTAGTGAATCAGCGACAAAGTCATGGGTGGCCAAGGTTCCTGGATGCATATGGGGAGCGAAGGCCGGCCCTTGCTGTCCAATTCAGTAGATAAGCTATTCAAATCGCTGAAATAGTCAACACTACTTCCAATAGAAATGTGTCAAAATGGTCAACATTGCATATGTTTTGGTTTTTTTTTTGGAACATTGCTGTGCCTAGATCTGACCAATTGGAGCAACTTTAGCTCATAACACTGCCTTTAGAGGCTTGTATAGTGGGCACTATGCATGATGGATGCATCGCTTTATGTGCTTCCCTTCCTACCCTGAAGTGGAAATGTGGAAATGCTCTTACGGTACTTTAACTATTAACTATAGCTGTTACAGTATATCTACTGTCATGTTTTTTTTATTTTTTTTATTTTTATCATGTATCTCCGTCTATGATTTTTTTTCCCTAAACTTTTTTGGAATTTTTAGCACAGTCCTTAAGCTTTCGATAGTGTGTTGTAGGTTTCTAAACCCAACTGCAGTCATTTCAAATCTCCTTAATTGTTTTCGTTACTTGGTGCATGTCAATAATTTGACCCTTCTGATATGGTGACCATTTTTTGTCCGTGCAGTGTTTATATACTGTACAGTATATTTAGTACAATATATGAAAATTTTAATTGACAGATGTAGTTGGGTATGTAGGGTTTAACTTGTATTTATTTGGCCACCAGTACAGGTTTAAGTGAAGCAACTGGCTTTGGTTTTGTTTGGAACAATGGCCTTGTTGTCTGAACATTCTTGTCAATTACACTAACCAGCAGAAGAACTTTTCACATTTAAAAAGCTTCCATTTTAAAATTATTTTTTTCTTTAATTTTGATTGAATTGTTTTTAGATGTGATCTGTCTATCTTAATGGTTCACAGTCTTTACTGCATGCGATGTTGGTGTGGTTATTAGCAATCAATATCTATGGCAATTGTTTCACTACATCACTCTGTTCTTCACAGTGGTTTGCTATTTTTGTCTTGATGGTTAATGACAGCGGCAATTATTTGCTTATGCACTTTAGGGAGAAACACAAAATCCAAACTCACTATGTTCCTCTATGTTGCAAGTTTTCTTCTGATTGTAGCTCAGGTCTGATTTAAAAAGATTGAATTTAAAAGCATTAAATTCACATGTCGTAAAAAAAAATAATTATTCTGTCAGATTCGTGCCTGAAAAAGTCTGATTGAGGGCAGAAAATTAGATTTGTGCTTAAGGGATATTTGTGTGGGTTACTACTGTATAAGCAGAAGTTAGCGCAGTTAGTGGTCTCCTCCAAGCATGTTCATCCTCTCACTTGACTTCTCATGTGAACACATTTCACAGAATCTTGGAGAATTGGAGCATCTCTGGAAGGAATGGGACTTATAAACAGTTTTTTATTTGAATGTGTTTAAATGGTCTAGGTGAGAGGTAAAGGTAAGTTTGTGTAGGATGTAACAACTTCTTTCCCACATTGAAGCAGAAAAGTTGGTCCATGTGCTGCTCCGGGCCATGTAAACAGAAAACAGGAAAAAAATAAAAATATGCAGCCCACCAACATCTTATCAATAGGGACAAAGAAAGAAGCATCTCTGCTTGTTATCAGCCATGTTGCCTGTCAGAACTCCATTTGAAAATCTTCCTTTTGAACTAGCATTCAGACTTTCTAGTCTAGGCAGCACATGCCTGTGGGTTTTGGGGCTTTGGAGGGAAAAAAAATCAATAGAGCAGCGGTATTTATTTAAATTTCATTTGCAAAACCACTAGCTCTAGGTAAACTGTTAAACCTAAGATAGCTGTTACAGTATATAAGATAGCTGGTACAGTATATAGTAATAACAAACGATTACAGTGTAAATTAATAGCATCACTGATTCTATCTTGTATATTTTATTTTATTTATTTATTAATTTAGTACCATTGCTTTGTATTTTCGCTAATTCCACAAAAGTTCATGACGCAAATTAATTCATACTCACATTTTTAGCATTAATTAATAAAAAAAAAACACTTACAAATTGCAAAGGGAATTATATAAAACATCACAAGACTGAAGCATTGTTTATGCAGCACATGAAACAAATTTGCAAAAGTTTAAAGTCACCGGTTCAGCAAATTTCAGAGGAAGACCCTCTAGGGTCCTCATTTTTTTTTTTTTTTTTCATCTTTCATACCATGAGGGTATGTTTACAGGAAGTTGCTTTCTATTTAATATTCCTTACTGATTTCACTTTGAATGGTCTTTTGCTGTTTAATCAGCCTACTAAATATTTGCAATGTTCCGACAGATCCACAAGGCATCATACACCCCTCTCCCATAGTGGTAAAGTGATTTTTTTTTCCTGAACTTCCTGAGGATGATATGTTCTCCCTTAAAATGAATTATAGATGAATTGTTTGGCGCTTCTGATTTAATGCATGCCTCAGTGCTAATCTGCTGGATGCAGGCACTGTTTTAATGTGTTTCAGTGTTTGCTTTCTTCACCCCCTGTCTCTGACATGGGGAACTGAGTGCTGAGACATGTCAGTGGGGTGGGGCGATATTCAAAAAGTCACTTTGGGTCAAGTCATCAATTGTGAACTTTTTGATAAGGGTCAAATGCTTATTTTATAGCTTTTAATGCTTATTGCACATAGCACTTGTCTTTGTGTTCATCCCACCACTGATTTTGGCATTTCAAAGTTTGATCCTTTATCCTTTAATTTTTTTTTATTGTATAGAACAAGTGATGTAATCAGTTATCAAATGTAAATTCTAATTAAATTTTTATTTGTTTCATACACAGTACAATATGCAGTGAAATGCCTAAATGACCGTCCGTGACCTTAAAAAAAAGATAACTAATAGAAAATAAATATAAAATAAAATAAGAAATAAAATATAGAAAATAACTTTAGCTAAAAGAAAAAAATATTTATCAAAAATAAGACAAAGTATAAACTATACGAAAAGCCTAGCTGTACAAATACAAAATAAATTTTTTAAATAAAAATAAAATAAAAAACTAGCTGTACAATACTGGGAGGGAAAAAAAATCCTGTACAAATATAGAAAAATATAGAACTTTTTAGTGTGTGTCCAAATATGTATAAAAGTGTTTATGTGAAACACAAACACTTTCACTTATAAAAAACATAAATGGAAATCATAACCAAACGAACAGAAAGAAGAATCAAAAGTGTTTTTCTAAAAATTCATCCAGTTCTTGTAAAAACAATGAATTGTTTTTACGCATTTCCACTTTAGATGGAAATAACTACATTCATACAGAGCATGACAGAGACTCTTCTCTAAAATCTATCTGTTAGATCAACAATCCCCAGCTAAAGCTCTCTGAATTACTCCTTAAGTACATTATGATCCCGTTCCCTTTGAACAATTAAATCTTCACCAGGAACAATAATGATGAATAAAATGCTGTATTTAAAAATAGAATGGATTCAAAGAAAAAATAATTGCAATGTCACTTGACCTTACTGTACTGTAACCTCTACTGTACATTCATTAGTGATACTAAAGACAAATCTAAATAGTAAAATCAGAAAATGTGCAATGACTTTGTATTCATTGTACAGTATACACAAGTTCACATACTGTAGATATATAGACACACACACTACTAGTCAAAAGTTTTCAACTCTAAATGAACTTATCCTCTGCAGCAAAGGAAAGTCTTTATCTTTCTGACAGCCAGTTTCATCATAGAGTTTGATGGCTTTTGCAACTGCACTTGAAAAATACTGTACATTTCAAAATCCTTGCATTTTCCATGTCAGACTGACCTTTACTGTATGTCTTAAGGTAATGAAAGACTGTAATTTTATTTTATTTTTTTACTTAATTACATTTTTCCATATGTGTTATTTCATAGTTTAGTTATCTTTGGCATGGTTAAACATTGTACTTTACAAAATACAAAAAACAACTAAAAATTATTAAATTCGGCGGTTGTGTCAAATTTAATGGTATGACACACCCACTGGCCACTTCATTACGTACACTTTGCTAGTAAAGAGGAACCTTGGATTGCGAGTAACTTCAGCAAGAGTTTTGCAGGACGAGCAAAATTAAAAAATAAATGTTAACTTAATAAACCAGTAAGGTCTCGATATACAAGTAGTCCTTATGCACTTTGTCTGCCGACCACCACGTGATTACAACTGAGACAATGATTCTTTTTTCTCGCTCGCTGCGGGATTGTGAATAATTGTCTCCCATGCTCAGTGTCAAGGCAATATAGTCAACACCGCGCCCATGCGTTATTATCCTCTCTTATTGGAGAGGACGGAAGGGGCTACTATGGAAGATGCGAGAAGGGAGGAGGGAGTCATCCTACACAGTAGCCCCCTTCTTCCTCTCGTTTTACTTCAGCTCAACACAACACACACTAACGGAAACACTGCCCTATCAGGATTTTTTTAAAGGTAAAGTTCTGGTTAAATTTGCTTTATTTTACTTTGAAATTCACTTTGATATACGAGTGTTTTAATATACAGCATCCGAAAAGTATTCACAGAGCATCACTTTTTCCACATATTGTTATGTCACAGCCTTATTCTAAAATGGATTAAATATTTTTTTTCCTCAGACTTCTACACACAGAGAAAGTCAATTCTGAGAAATAAATTAATTTAATCCATTTTAAAATAAGGCTGTGACATAACAAAATGTGGAAAAAGTGATGCGCTGTGAATACTTTCCGGATGCACTGTAATAGCATGCTTCCGGAGCAAATTATGCTCGCAATCCAAGATTTAGCTGAACTGGATTGGACCCCTTTTGCCTTTGGGATTGACTTAATTCTTTGCAGCAACAAGGTGCTGGAAGCATTCTTTAAAGATTTTGGTCCATATTGACATGATGGCATCATGCGGTTGCTGCAGATTTCTTGGCTGCATTTCCATGATGCGAATTCTCGCGTCCCACCACATCCCAAAGTGCTCCATTGGATTGAGCACTTTGAGTACTTGAGTACAGTGAACTCATTGTCATGTTTAAGAAACCTGTTTGAAATGATTTCAGCTTTGTGACATGGTGCAGTATCCTGTAGTCATAAGGGATTGACATGGTCAGCAACAATATTCAGGTACGCTGTAGAATTTAAACAATGCTCAACTGGTACTAAGGGGCTCAAAGTGTGCCAGAGAAAATATCCACCCTTCTATCAGCATGAACCAGTCTGGCCATTCTCCTCCAGAAACCTGCCACTCACTGGATATTTTCGCTTTTGCAGACTATTCTCTGTAAACCCTGGAGATGGCTGTGTGTGCAAATCCCAGTAGATCAGCAGTTTCGTAAATACTCACACCAGCCTGTCTGGCACCAACAACCATTACACATTCAAAGTCACTTAAATCACTTTTCTTCCCCATTCTGTTGCTTGGTTTCAACTTTAGCAGATAATCTTGACCATTTCTACAGTACATGCCTAAAAGCAATGAGTTGCTGCCGTGTGATTGTCCGATTAGATATTCGTATTAACAAGCAGGTGTAGCCAATGGAGTGATCTGTGAGTACACTATATACAGTACATAGAATTGCATATAATTAATAATATTGACAAATTCAAGTCAAATCTGACTTTGCGTCACTTGTATATACACTAAATACAAGATAATTTCTTTATGTATCAATAATTAAGTTTTTACATGCAGAGATTAATTCCTTCTTTAGCGCAATGAGTGTTTGTTTTGAGCCAATTCTGACTGCTGACATCGGGCTCCAGAGAAAAAAGTAGACTGATGTTAAGTCTAGTGCTGTTCTTCTTTTTTCATCTTCTTTTGTAAGTTTTAATGGCAGAAACATTTCTGCGGATTCAGATTTTTCGGGCCTGTTTAGGCTTCAACCCTTCATAGGGCCCCCATTTAAATACTTGAAAATTTTTAGACTTTTGCCAAAAGCACTTTTTATTGTTTTTCATTCATTTTTATGTTGCAAATTAAGGTTAGTGTAGTACATACTGTATATGGCTCCTTACCATGTATAGGTTAAAAAAAAATTATAATAACTTTTACTAATAACCTTTTTCCAAAAAGTGCATATATAATAAAATAATAAAAAAACAGATAAAGTTGAAGGACATTATCATAAACAAAAAAATGTGCAAAAATACAAAAATGTTTATTTCCTACAATTGTTTGTATACAGGTGGCACATTGGCTTAGTTGTTAGCACTGTTGCCTTGCACCTTCAGGGTCTGAGTTCAATTCCTGGCCAGGGTCGTTTCCGGTCTCTGTGTGCATGGAGTTTGCATGTTCTCCCTGTGTTTGGTGGGTTTCCTCCCCCAGTCCAAATACATGCAGAATAGTTCCCCAAATTGCCCAGAGTACGTATGTGTGTGTGTGTGTGTGTGTCTTGCCATGGATTGGCACCCTTGTGCCCCAAGTCTCCTGGGTTAAGCTCCCGGCTTCCCACGGCCCTGTATACAGGTTAAAGCGGTATAGACGGTGAGTGTTTGTATACACCAGTGTCACATAATCGGAGCTCATCTGTTTGTTCAACTGCTTGTTAACACAAATATCTAATTAGACAATCACATGATGCTGGTGCTTGTAAAGTTACCAAATGTTGTTTTTCACCCTTATTAAGAAAAAAACAATAACTGCTACAAATTAATTAGATTAGATTCATAGAATCAATTAAAAATTTGTCTGTTTGTTTAATTGAAGAAAAAATCTATTTTTGTAAAAAAAGAAATATATATATATATATATATATATATATATATATATATATATAATAAATACTTTTAAAATTTTCTATTGTAGTGTGTGCCAAAAAAATTATAATAATAATTAAAAAGCTGTCTTTGTTTTCACATTTTCATTTCGAAATGAAATACAAATTAATGTAACATACACCACACTGGCATTTACTTCTCCTTTTTTCCTTTCCAGTACATGTTTGACAGATCACAGTGTGGGTAGCACACAGCAGAAAATGCACAAAGTATCTCTGCACTGTTACACAACTGAACGAATGTTCAGCAAAAAACACATTATGTTAAATGTGTACTGGTTCATTCAGCAAAAAGTAGGACATGCTGTTGAAAAGGTAGCGAAGACGTTCCCTGAAATATTAAACGCTGACCACACTTTCTCTTCTGCTCTCTAAAGGAACATTCTGCACATACGCTCAACCGTATATGTGATATGAATGCAAAAGCATAAAGAAGAGTATGTTTCATAATCCCGGCACTTCATGGTTCAATCCGTGGCTGATCGAACAGACCACCACAGGACCCGTGTGTCTTACTTTATACTGTATACAATCATCATAGAAGCAGAGTACTCTCTATGGGTTTGGACTTGAAGGGTTTAGAGAAGGCAACTCATCCTTTGCTCTCTGCATGAGCCTTACCATATGGACTTTCTTCTTTATGAAGAGGCATTTAATAATTAAGCATACAGGGAAAAGACAAGAGCAGAGGGACAGCTGTGTTAATAATTCAGTGTCAGTCTTAGCAGTTAGTCCTTAGACAGGCTCGGCTCTCGCTTTGCCTTATCACCTCTTGAAGTTCATCCGAGAAACTTTATACAGTAGATGCATGCAAAATGCGAAATGTGTTACGAATTAGGATAGATGTGCAAAAGTGTACCCCTACATTCCCATAAACCGCACACAAACACAAACACACCACATCCCATCCACACTCACTCTTAATCCTTCGAACAAATCCAGGCACGGGTGAATGCCTTCAGTATCCATTCATCCACCCTTCTATCCATCCATCCTTCAAACCAGTTACGGACCGAGCCACACATCTATCAAGCATGTCTGCTTTTTTATTTGTCACTCACTTTATTTTCAATTCAGAAAAAATAACATTTATTTATTCATTTGTCAGAGCATATGCTAACTGCTGAGCATAGCAAATTTGTCAAAATGCATCACGGCAACTTAAAGATGAGAGTATTTTTTACTTGAGCGTTATATAACCGTTACCCACACTGATTTCCCTCTTTATAAGAAACTTTTTTTATTGGTCTTTGCTCCACTTACGGTTGCGATGAAACCATTAATGCTGCCGAACGTTTAGTTGTGACTCCAGAAATCCTCAGAGGTGTACTGTCGGTCAGGTGCAGTTTTTCTCTGCTGGTTGGAGAAATTAAATCTGATTGCTTTCTATACATGTAACTTGGCATCACTGGAAATATACAGGGATTCTTAAAGGAAGAAGTCATTTTTTAAAAAAAAAAGGAAAAATCCACTGTATAACCTTACCAACCCTCACTCTAACTCAGACAGTTTCACACAGTATATGAGATTTGTTTTATTATTATTATTATTATTATAATTATTACTTCAAGTTTCATGCAAGACCAAAACGATTTGATTTAATTTTTTTATTCTCACAACAACGAACAAGTTTTAATCCTAAAAGTTGCTACTGGTGATAAAATTCTTAGAATTATGACATTTTCTTAGAATTTCCCCTTAAATTTAGAACTAAATCTTAGTAAAGATAAAAATGATTTACGAAACATCTTAGACCTAGCTTCTAAAGTAAAAATTGTTAAGAGTTGGGAGGAGGACTTTTAACAGGCTTAAGAGTTTCTATAGCAGGGGACAAAATTACAGAAAGAAGAAATATTCTCCAAACACTGAATGTAAAGCTTAAAGTAAACACCGCTCTTTAGTCCAATTTGGTTTTCTTGTTGTTTTACTCCCTTCCATCTCTCTTGGATTGTTGACTACATACCCTTCGAAAGTGCAACGTAAATAGACTGTCCTGCAATCATGTAAATTGGTAAAAGGTGAGCCCTTTTGCTCTCATCAATCTGAAATAAAATCAGTATGATAAATAAATGTAAGCGCTTAAATATAGTAACTACTGTGTGGAAATTGGTTGCTTCAAAGGTAGACATATTTTCACCATTTGGCTGTTTTAATTAACTTAAAGATATTTAGCCTATAACAGAAACTTTGCATAAAGTAGTCTGTAGCATAATTATACAATTTCTTCATATACAAACATTATGATTTCACTGTCTATTCTATTATCATATATTCTATTTTCACAAAGACCGCATTTTAAAACCTTTACAGAGGCTACAGTAAGATAGGAGCTCTCTGAGAGAAGTCTAAGAAGTTTCGTGAATACGGGCCCAGCACTTTTACATCTGTTAAACTTTTCTGTTAAAATCTGTCTAACACCTGCACACATCTGTATAAGATCTGCCTGTGTGTTGCATCTGCATGTCTTTAAAATGAACACCAGTGTACCAACTGCACTTGTATAGTAACTTCACCACTCAGGTACAACCAGCCTAGGTACTGTATCACAACAGCACTTGCGACACAATCTCGACATGTGCACATGTACTTATGTGTGCACATACTGTAAGTAGTTCAAGATGGCGCCGGTGATGGATGGCGAGTTCAAGATGGCGCCGGTGAGGTCGGCTGCCGTCACGACTGCTCCGACCACCTTTTCTTTGTTTTTGTTCTTTAAGTTAGTTTACAGCGTTTTAAAACCGGCAAAATTACCACCATGGGGTACATTAGTTATGATAGAGACACTCTTGTTTCTATTGGTATACAATGTACTCACAATTCGACGTTTTTAACTCCGGATCCGAGCTGGCCGAGTGAGATCCTGAGGGACAACAAAGGACGCGACGCGAAGCGGCGGCCTCGAGGGAAACGAGCCGGCGTCAGGAACAGGCTGAGAGCACGTGCACACCGCACACCTCTGCCTAGCATCCTGCTCGCCAACGTCCAGTCACTGGAAAACAAGCTCGATGACCTCAGGGCCAGGGTAAAGTTCCAGAGAGACATACGGGACTGCAATCTCCTCTGCTTCACCGAGACATGGCTGAACCCAGCGGTGCCGGACCACGCCATCCAGCCGGCCGAGTTCTTCTCGGTTCACCGCATGGACAGGACGCGGGACTCGGGGAAGTCAAGGGGAGGCGGCGTGTGTTTAATGGTGAACAGCAGCTGGTGCAACAGCGCGAGCGTTGTTCCTCTCACACGCTCCTGCACACCAAACCTGGAACTACTGTCCATCATGTGTCGTCCTTTTTACCTTCCTCGGGAGTTTACATCGGTCATAATCAGCGCCGTTTATATTCCACCACAAGCGGACACGGACACTGCCTTATGCGAGCTGCATGAGGCACTTACACAGCACCAAACACAACACCGGGACGCTGCGCTTATTGTGGCGGGGGACTTTAACAGTGCCAACCTCAAACGTGCAGCGCCAAACTTTTATCAGCACATCACTTGCCCCACCAGGGGCGAAAGGACACTGGACCACTGCTATACAACGGTCAAGGACGGCTACAAGGCACAATCTTGTCCACCGTTTGGTAAATCCGACCACGCCGCCATCTTCCTCATGCCAAAATACAAACAAAGGCTGAAACAGGAAGTTCCGGTTCAGAGGGAGGTCGCGCGCTGGACGGACCAATCGGTGGCCGCGTTACAGGACGCACTCGATGACGCAGACTGGGACATGTTCAGAAACAGCTCCGATGGTGACGTCAGCGTGTTTACGGAAGCGGTTGTGGGATTCATCGGGAAATTAGCGGACGATACCGTAGAAAAAAAGACTATTAAAACGTTTCCCAACCAGAAGCCGTGGGTGGATAAAACCATCCGCGACGCTCTGAGATCTCGCACCGCTGCCTACAACACGGGACTCGCGTCGGGGGACATGGAACCATACAAGGCTGCGTCATACAGCGTCCGGAAGGCGGTGAAAGAGGCGAAGCAGTGCTACGGGAGAAAACTAGAGTCACAACTCCAACAGAGTGACTCTAGGAGCCTGTGGCAGGGATTGAGAACAATAACGGATTATAAAGCACCAACATCCGGTATGATAAACACAGACGTGTCTCTGGCAGATGAGCTGAACACTTTCTATGCTCGCTTCGAGGCTGCAGCTAAGGACGCTAGCGATGCTAATGCTAGCGGCGCTAACGGCTGCAGACAGGAAGTCACTGCCAGCACCGGAAGCGCGTTCATCATCACCGAGCATGACGTGAGGAGAGCCTTCAAGAGAGTGAACACCAGGAAAGCAGCAGGACCAGACGGCATCTCAGGCCGTATTCTCAGAGCCTGCGCAGACCAGCTAGCACCTGTGTTCACTGAGATATTCAACATCTCTTTATCTCAGTCGGTGATCCCCACATGCTTCAAAGAGTCCATCATTGTTCCTGTCCCAAAGAAACCTCATCCTGCTTCACTCAATGACTATCGCCCTGTAGCCCTCACTTCAGTAGTGATGAAGTGCTTTGAACGCCTGGTCAGAGACTTCATCATCTCTTCACTACCAAACACACTCGACCCACTACAGTTTGCTTATCGTCCAAACCGTTCCACGGACGATGCAATCTCTCATCTCCTCCATACATCTCTCACTCACCTGGACACTCGGAGGGGGAATTATGTGAAAATGCTCTTCATCGACTACAGTTCTGCATTTAATACCATAATTCCCTCCACACTTACCACCAAGCTGGAGCACCTGGGACTCAGCTCATCTATGTGTCAGTGGATCTCCAACTTCCTAACTGGCAGACCACAGGCAGTAAGGATGGGCGGACATGTCTCAGCCCCTCTCACTCTCAGCACTGGAGCCCCCCAGGGTTGTGTTCTGAGCCCCCTGCTGTACTCTCTGTACACCCACGACTGCGTGGCCACTACCAGCTCCACCACCATCATCAAGTTTGCTGACGACACTGTTGTGGTGGGCCTGATCACGAACAATGATGAGACGGCCTACCTGGAGGAGGTTGGAAATCTGGAGAACTGGTGCCAGAGGAACAATCTCCTCCTGAACGTCAGTAAGACAAAGGAGCTGATAGTGGACTTTAGTACAAAGCAGGTGAGGAACTACCAGACCCCCGTCATCAACAGGAGCCCAGTGGAGAGAGTGGACAGCTTCAGATACCTCGGTGTTCACATCACGCAGGACCTGGCATGGTCCTGTCACATCAACACCGTGGTAAAAAAGGCCCGGCAGCGTCTCTACCACCTCAGACGCTTGAGAGACTTTAGACTGCCCTCCAAGGTGCTCAGGAATTTCTACTCCTGCACCATCGAGAGCATCCTGACGGGAAATATCACGACCTGGTTCGGGAACAGCACCATGCAGGACAGACGAGCTCTACAGAGGGTGGTGCGATCAGCTGAGCGCATCATCCGCATCGAGCTCCCTGACCTGCACTCGATCTACAACAAGCGGTGCTTGACCAAGGCCAGGAAGATCGTGAAGGACCTCAGCCACCCCAATAACGGACTGTTTACTCTGTTGCGGTCTGGGAAGCGATTCCGCTCCTTGAAGGCCAACACAGAGAGACTGAGGAGGAGCTTCTTCCCGCAGGCGATAAGGTCTCTCAACCACAACCACACCACTATGCAGAACTACACAATATTTTCATAATTGGTCAAATCTATCAATCTTCTTACATCCATGAACACTATGGACAATTACACGCTCACCATCCTTCATATATACACTACATGTCGTACGTTACATCCTGGACCATTGCACAAAGACACTTTAATAACTTTGCACACCTACCTTCACAACTACACTACATTTTACAGTTTTACGTTTACATCCTGGACCAGTGCACAAAGACACTTTAATAACCTCTGCACTAAGACACTTTGTTCCATGCATATTTGCACACACCGTAAAGTATATTTCAATTTGCACTGTATATTTCTATTTTGTACATCCTATTTCTATTTTTATTTTTAGTTCTATTTTTTCATAGCACATTTCTATTTTTATTTTTAGTTCTATTTTTCCTAGTTTAATTTAATTTTGTAATTTAATTTCTATCGTATTTCTTTTATTCATATTTATTTCTTATTTGTAAAATTTAACTCTCTTTTAGGGTCAATGGCAGTCGTATAATACATTTCACTACATTTCGTACTGTGTATGTTTGTGTATGTGACAAATAAAATTTGAATTTGAATTTGAAGTACCGTGCACCAACAGAAGCGTTAAAGTCAGCAGCTGTGTATTGTCGGCGTTTGTCTAACACCTGGATCTGTAAACCATTTTCTATATTTCTGTTATACCTGCACTTGTGTAATGCCTTCAGTGTTGTGTGTGTAACATCAGCACAAGTGAAGTGAACACTTTGCCTTCTTTGATACATCTGCATCTATGTAATACCTGGGTATTTGTAACACTTATTCCCTACGGACTATGGTCCAGAGGGTTCCAGGTTCGACCCTCCACCCCCCCACTACCACCAAGCTGCCGCAGTTGGGCCCTTGAGTAAGGCCTTCAAGTGTTTGGATGTGTAATGAGATAGAAATGTGCATAATGGTCTGATTGCACAAAGTGTTCATCAGATCACTTTAATTTTTTTTTTTATCATGTTGCAATGTACAGTCGATGTATGACTTTACGTACAGTCTTAAAACACAGAGGGAGTAATGAAGAGAGAAGCAGGTGAGGCTTTTTTTTTGGTTGAAATGTTAGGGAGAGAAGGTTTGATATAACAGGGTTACTTTGTTGTCGTGTAAATACTTCATGTATGGCTGCTTTCAGGCTAGCAGAGCACCAGCGGAGACAAAAGCAGCACGCTCTGCAGTATACAACCCCAGTCTATTACTAAGAGAAGACATTCATTTTCATTGAATAGGTTGAGAAAATCTGCCTCTTAGGAGCTCTCCTGACAAACTGCAGGTACTACACAATACATGACACCTTTTAATAAGACAAAAAAGGAGGAAATGAAAAGGCCGGGTGGCAGTCTTTACGGGGATTATATGGACGAAAGAACATAAGATTTTGCTTACCTTAACATTTTTACTGTGCCATTTTAACTGTACATGCTATAGTTTTGTAAAGGCACATCAATTATAGTTTGATGCTAGAACAGTTTTTTCTGGAATAAATTTAATGGAGCACGGCCAAGTTTGCCTTAAATGTTTTTCACGGCGTTCGCGAATTGCCATTTTTCAGCACCTGTGAAATGTAAGCGGTGTGAACAGTCTGTTGTAACAGAATGTCATTATGTCAATCTGTTTAATGGTTTCAAGATTCATTTCTGTGTCTGCTTTTTAGAATTTGGATTCGGATTTAAACCAGAAGCAGCTGTGAATAAAATGCGATGAACCCTACAAACCCTGTGTAGCCGGCCTACAGATGCACTGGAAAGTTCACAACAAGTACACAACAACATAAGCAAAGTGCGTGGGGTATTTAAGTCAAACAGGAGTGTGCAGAATAGTAAAAGAGTAGTACAAGAGTAAAAACTCTCTATATAATCCCCTGCTACACTAATGCACTTTTCCAGGGTTTCACTAGAAATTTCACTGGATAACATCAAGGTAGAATGTTTTCTCAGTACAACAGAGCAAAAATCATACTGCATGCTTCGCTACCGAAACGCTGGCCTCCCAGGAACTCTTCTAATGCCCCAAACATGTGGAAATGGCTTGGAGTGAAAATGCCACTTGCTGAATGCTGATGGGAACAATTGCAGTGGGCTTCGAGCCACCTCAGCCAGGATTGTTATTCACAGATATTCTTTAAAACATTGGCATTATTCAGATGTTGGAGTGCAGCTAAAAGTCTCATGTAAATGTCAATCATGAGAAATTTAATCACAAGTCCCGGTGTGACCTGAACGCCCCAAGCAGTAGCCTCAGCTGAACCACTGAAATCCAAACCAGGCAATTACTAAGGATAATTGCTTGAAGCTTGTAAATGCTTCGCACTGCATCGTTCTTCTTTACATCGTTAAGCATCATATCTGCCCATTTACTCTTTTATCCTATTACTTACTGTAAATACTGTTATTTTTTGTTATTGTATTTTGAATAATGTAAAAAAAAATGCTTCACAATAACTATCTCTAACTACATCAATAACTATCCTTATCTATTATTCCAAACAATTAGTGTTAAAAAATAATAACATAAATTAAAACACTTTGTCTGAATGTCAAAAAGGTGTTTAAGTGTCCCCTGGTTTTAAAGTAAACTCTGGTTTTAATTTATGGCCAAGTGGATTTTTGGATCAGCCCTTGCATTTTATTTCTACAAAATGTATTGTTAAAATTTGGCTTTATAATTGTAGGTAATGACAAAAAAAATGATGCAATCTTTTACTTATTTGCATTGTGTGTGTGAGAGAGGGAGAGAAAGACGATGTACTGTACTATTGCCAATTAGAGCTTGTCATTTTTTCTATAATTATGTCTACTTTTAAATAAATTATTTTCATTATTCTTTTCTCAAAGCAGTTCAAATAACAATACGTACAGGACTGAACGTGTTTGCTCTCGGGTAACCATGGCAAAAAAACAGACTGTTCCCCCTTACCATTCATGTAACCATTCCCATTGTAACCTACAGTATGAGCTTATGAATGCACCTCTAGCGTAAGGAATCTACAGAATAAAAGAGTATTATCAGAATGTTGTGGGTGAATATTTTACATGACTTAAACACTTGCTTAAATATAACATACTGAACATATGAAATGCATGAGCGGGGTCAGTGAGTCATACCGTAGCTGCACATTGTATCTCACAACACTGTCCTGCTGGTGCATTGTCTGTAAAGCATGTTTATCTGTCCAGAAGTAGCTTCACATGTTGCAATCAGCAGAAAAACAAAACAAAATTGCCATTATTAATTGGTTACCCATTTTTGAGGATTATTGGTTTTCATACATTGCCATTGGTCCCTTAATAAGATTTATGCCAAATTATAGGAATAGTTTTTCAGGATTTAGGCTCATTCCATGCATTTAAAATATAGATGAGTCTTCATTCACAAACATGCTTCTAAAACATGGAGAAACCATTTCCATTTGCTATTTTATTATAAACATTTCATGTTTGCATATTGTTTCTTACGGTCAAAGTATCACAAATAAGATCCATGTTCTCAATATTAAGTCAAAAAAGAACTAGTTCATGAAGAATTGTGCCGCCACAGACCACATTTTTTTTTCTACTGCATGACAGAGGATTTCACTCAAGGGATGCCAGGTTTCCATCTAGGAGCCACTAGTGGCTTTGGGATGCACAATGAGGGCCACTGTTGTAGAGTAGGAATCCCACTGAAGACTGTCTTAGACTTTTGCATTTAAATAAATTTAAATAAGTATTTTCTTTTAAAAAATCCATTGGTGGACATCTGGGATATGTTCCTTCAAAAAGTCAGCTGGGTACTGGCGACTAGAACTAACAATAAAATGCTTTATGACCCAAAGAAGTCTTGAAACTAGTTTAGTCCACACTTAGCTTTAAGATGAAAAAAAAAAATCACACCTTGCTAGTTTTTTCTATTTTTTTGTAGAAAGGATAAATGAAATGTAAAAAAAAAACCTCAATGTCTGCCACGCTTTTGTGTCAAAAGAACCACATACGGTGATGATTCAGGTTTTCACTGAGCAAAAAGCAGAATGACTGAGGTGATGTCGGTAGGTGGCAATCCTACATCATTGTGTCAGTCTTATCAAAACACACACATGACGCACATACACACAATACGTGATACACACATCCAAAGTGGGAGAGAGAGAGAGAGAGAGAGAGAGAGAGAGAGACATTAATGAAATGAATTAAATGTATGCAATTCAAACAGCTCACAAAAGGCTCTCTGTAAACAGACACAAGTTCTTTGGCCTTCTATAGTGGATTCAGCCAAGAAACAAAACATCTCTACACTCTGACAGGCTCCTCAGACCCAGGTTGCCAAGTGCAGGTATTGTAATTCCAAAAATAAGTATGATTTGGGTGATGGATTTTTACTCATTCATTATTAGTAATCGTTTAAGCCTGGTCCAGTGGATCTGGAGCTGATCCCAGGAAGAATGAGTGTGGGATGGGAAAATTCACCCAGAATGTGGTGGCAGTTCATTACTGGGCACACATTCACACACGCTTTCACATCTACAGGCAATTTACTGTAGCCTGCTTGTTTTTGGACAGAGGGAGAAAACCGGGGGACCTCGAGGAAACCCAAGTGAGCATGTTGAGAACATGCAGACGGATCGAACCGAGAGATGTGATGCAGCAGTGCTACAGTACCTGCCGGGATGGATGGAACATAATCCATAATAACTTCCCCCCTCAAACCCCACCAAAAAAAAACTTAAATTTGATTTGATGACTTGATGCTAAGCACGTGACAGGATGGGGCTTAGTGGGTACCATTGTCGCCTTGCGCCTCTGGGATCCGGGTTCGAATTGCGTCTGGGTGTGTGGAGTTTGCATGTTCTCTTACTTCAGGTTCCGATTTTCTCCTAAAAACATGCAGATTGAGCTAATTGGCGTTCCCAAATTGCCTGGAATGTGTGTATGTGTGTGTTGGCCTTGCGATGGATTGGCCCCCTGTCCACCATGATGTATCCCACCCTGTACCCTAATTCTCCTGGGATAGGCTCCAGACTTCCTGCCACCAGGATAAAGTGGTGAAGACGATAAGTGAGTGATTTGATGCTAAGGACGCGGCAGAGCAGTGGTTAGCACTGTCGCCTTGCGCCTCCAGGATCCGGGTTCGGGGATTTGCGTCTCAGGGCCGGTGTGCATGGGGTTTGAATTTTCTTGGTGGGTTTCCTGAGGGTGCTCCGGTTTCTTCCTACAGTCCTAAAACATGCAGATTAAGTGTGTGTGTGTGGCTCGTGGCGATTTGGCACGCCACGTGCCCTAAGTCCCCAGAGATCGACCGTGCACGCAGGCTAAAGCGGTATAGACGACGACGACGAGATGATGATGATGCTGCTAAGGATGTGATTTTGTAGCTCCAATCTGGCAACCCTGTCGAGCAGTGAGTCGCTGCTGCAGCTCTCGATGCTCATCACTGTAGGCGGCTGCAGTCTGCTTTTGCCTGATTTCATCTTTGCAGAAGGGGAGGAAGAAAAGGAAAGGAAAGGAAAGGGAAAAAAAACCAACGCGTTCATAAAATATGAATATAGATTTTGTTTCTCAGGAGAGGACGGAGAGAAAGTGCGCCCACGCACGCTTCGGAATGAAGATGAGTGAATGAGTGAAGATTCAGGAGGAAGTTCAAGTCGCGTCTGCGGTTCGCCTGAGAAGGGAAGAAGAGAGGAGAGAGCGCGAGCGAGCGAGCGCGCGCGCGCGGCGATCAGAAGCGAACGGCTGATTAATGAATGAATGAATTAATTAAATCCGAAGCCAATAATCCGCATTAGAGCCGTGCACTGGCTGCAATCGGGCTATAACGCAGAATGGGAAAGAAGTGTGTGTATGTGTAAGTGTGTGTCAGATAGATAGACACACACACACACACACACACACACAGAGAGCGGCATTAAAGCATCAGCCAAGTCAGCATGTTACGTGTTTAAGCCATGGATCGCGCGCGCTTCGTTATCACCGTCTCTGATACACCAGGACCCTTCTCATAATAACTGCTGGATTTGGGATTTTTTTTATTTTTTATTTTTCTTCATCGGAATAAAGCCTGAGAGAGAGAGAGAGAGAGCCTGCTGCGAACACACGCTGTGGATGTGGGATTTATCAGAGCTGCTCTGCGTTTGCACCAACAAGGTGATAGATTTATTCTTTTCATATATTTTTCTTTTTTTTTCATTTTCTCATCTCACTCTCTCTATCGTTTTAATATTTTTCTGCACTGCTTGCAAAAGGCTCTCCGTCTCTCTCTCTCTCTCTCTCTCTCTCTTACATCTCACAAAAAAAAAAAAAAAACCTGCATGGATTTCACATTAACTTGAGGCTGAGGCTGCAGAGGATCATCTGTCCATACTGCTATCGCTGATATATTATTATTAAAAAAATAAATAATGATAAAGAAGGAAAATGTGTGAGTAGGTGATGGGAAAGTATTCTAGAGATTTCGTTCTCTAATCAAGTTGCATGCATGCATTTTATGCATTCGCATGTAATCTACAGATTACATATCCATCTATCTGTCTGTCTATCTATCTATCTGTTTATCTATCTATCCATCTATCTATTCAGATGGATAGACAGATGGATAGCCAGTCTGTCCATCTTCCCATCTTTAAATCTCTCTATCTTGTCATTGGCTACATGATTGAAGGCTGGTGCCAGAATAAGCTGGTAGAATTTTGGATCCCAACACCTCCCTCCCCCCACCATCCCCCCTTCTGTTGCTCCACTTAGCGTTACTTTTGCTAGAATATGGCGTTGGGTCATTCATATTCCGTTCACATGTGCAGGCTTTCGCAAAAGACACAGGAGGAAAAAAGAGACGCCGTGTGCCTGCGATTGTTCCCATCTTCACTTTGCTGCATTTGATAAGTAAATGAGGTGAAAGGCATCCTGAGTACATCCTGTGTTCAGCTTGTTACTCATCTAACTGCATGCTGGGTCACATCCTAGGATCCTTATGCCGTCTCCTACAGGGCTTTTTTTTTTTTTTTTTTTTGGGATGGTGATTGTAAAAAGCACAGACGAGGGTGGCAGCTCACACACAGGGTTGTACCGTGTGTCTTCAACAATTAACCCTGTTGGTAAGACCACAGCCAGGTGAAGGCAGGCATTACATTGCTGACACGCTGGGAGGAATTCTGGGTTGTACCAGAAGCCTGCGCATTTGCTGTGTATGATTCATGGTCGTGGGTTGTTGCTTCCCTGATACTTTTTTTTTTTTTTTTTTTTTTGCGCATGAATGTTTGACAGGAGCTTCCGTCTTAGCTGGTGATAATAATAATAATGATGAAGGGGAAAATAAAACCATAGAAAACCAGACATCCTTTTGCATTTTCAGCTATCTAAGATGGTTAAGATATTTTTGTAGGTAAATCTTCTAAAGTAGAAGAACATGCCAGTCTTGAAATCCATGCATTCAAGATTTAGGAGCTACGGTTCCTTGTTTCAGTGCCTGCTTGTAAGGACATCAAGCAAAAGCAGTCATCTGAGATAATTGCTTTTAACTGGCACTGCTCTATCTATTTCAGTTCCTGAAATGATGCACTAATTATAAATGTCATCTCCTACAGTCTGTCAGAAAGATCTGTTCTTTTCATGATCAGAAAGCTACAGTGCAGTTCATGTACACTTGAAGCAAGTTGATAAAGCTGCCTGCGGTTTATCTCAAGTGGCACGTCTTTTGATGAATTAAACACTGAATGCTTTATTCACAGCTCGAAAATATAAATATCCTCCCATGTTTATGTTTCTTTTATAATTATATATTTGTTCTTATGATTCGTCGGGATAAGCGGCAGAGCAAATGTTATTGCTGGATCAAAAACCAATGACTGGTGGCAACAAAAAAAAAAAGGAAAAAAAACAAGCATTTGGTATCTACGTTACAAACGATGGATAGGTGATACATTTCTGCGTATGCAGAATCACTTCACAGACTTAAAGTTTTAATTAGCAAGATTGCAAACAAAAAGTGCCCATTATTACTCATTTTCGACTGCAAATGCTGCAAAAATCATAATGGCTTTTATGGAACATGCTTGACAGCTGCTCTATTTAGTTCAGTGCATTCTGCTCCATAATCATCTTATCCAGCTTAAATAAATGGAGCAAAATCCCAACGCAGATGAGACCAAATCAATCTGCTAAAAATTAAAAGCATAATCACATTTAGATGATAATGTTACTGACTCAGATCAGTTTGGTGCTTGCCACTTTGCCATGGGCTTCATTGATTTAAATTACACTTCAGTATGAAAATGCTATGGAACAGATTAAGGTGTGAGTGTTAATTTTCAACTCTGGATTTTCCTTAGAGCCATGTTGTTGTTTTTTTGTGCTGTACAATGAGGCCTGTGTTTGCTGCCATTGAAGTTGTGGTCTGTTCGTGAAATTAAATAAGCGGTCAGATTGGGTCTTTGTTAAAAATAATTTTTTCATCATATCCATAGATTATTGCTATAATGAATTAACAGAAATTGCATGTCTTGCTTTAATTGCAATATCACCAGGTAACTGCAGCACAATCATCATGGTTTAATGGAGATAAAAACAAACCAAAATCACAAATCCGTACCATCACCATTTGGTTAATTTACACAAGATAGAGACAGAGATCACTGCTCTTTTTTCTCAGGGTGATGACCTGAGTTTAGCCCTGACTCATGGGCCGCACATTACAAACCCCTAAAGTGCAGCTTTGATTGATGGTGTATCCTCACAGGCAGCTCAGAGAAACAAGGTTTAGTGCGCAGTCCTGGGACTGAAAGTCCACAGCAAGGATGAGTGTTAATGTGTTGATTGTGTCAGCTAAGCGAAAAAAAAAACAGCACCAAATACCCGCCACCGTAAAATGGGTGTGTCTTGGAATAAGAACTTTTTAGGCCATATACAGTAGCACGCATTTAATTTAATTATCCGTTGCCATTTAAATTAATGCAGCTTTCTTTTTCAGTGCTACTGTATAAAAGGCCCTCTCAAGTATAGGTCAGGTAGGAAGCTCACCTAATATCATAAAAAAACATTATGAAGTTAAATAACATGCAGACAGCAGTTATCATGTGTAGTGCCTTCTTTAAAAATGGTAAAAAGAGGTCAGAGAAATAGTGAACAAAATTAATTAAAGCAGTTTCGGATAAAGGATCCACTGATGCAGATTCATTCAGGTAAAAAAAAAAAAAACATTTCCACACTGAATCCTCAATTCAGCTAAGGTAATAGAGACAAGACCTTGCCAGTCACCCAGCTGTGCTCTGTGTTCTAGTCATTAAAGAAAATACTTTCTTTTTTTTCCCCATGTTCATCTCTTACTCACTATTGCTCATCATCTTTACAGCTTTATCCTGTATACAGGGTACATGGGGGGGTGGGGGGGACTTAGGGCACGAGGCGGGGTACACCCTGGATGGGATGCCCATCCTTCACAGGGCACACTCACATACGTATACACACACTCACTTGGAATTTTGGGGAAAGTCAGTTAGCCTAATCTGCATGTCTTTGGACTGTGGGAGGAATCCAGAGGAAACCCACCAAGCACGGGGAGAACTCCATGCACGTAGACCCGAAGTGGGAATCGGACCCGCACCTGGGAGGTGCAAGGCGGCAGTGCTAGAAACTAAGCTTCCGCGTGCCCCATATTCATCAGTCTCTTCAAAATATAAAACAGCAGCCTGCCAGTGGAATTTTAATTGGCACAATTGAGATGCACTTGTGCCTCACTCCTGCATATGTGGCTGGCACATGAATACCCTAAAGATTGCACATCCCAAAGCTGTTTATCCCAAAGTCCCCACCCTTAATAATCTCACTTGGATACTTTAGACTTAAGAACCAACCGCTGCTGTAATCATAAAGAGTAAAATTCTCGTACTAGGCATCTGTTTAACACATATTGTAATGTTCAAGGAAAAGGAACGATTTATAATTCAGCTGTGGGTCATACAGACAAGAATAGGTGCTGTTGTCGTGTTGGTGTTGTTTTTATACTCCGGTTCCTCTCTATGTTTCTCCTTTATGTTGTCTTGTTTTGTTTTTTGCTCATGAAGGATCTAAATCAACCATGCAGCTTTCTTTAGTACTCCTTTGTGAATAATTTGAGCATCAAAGGCGCTACTCATATGGTAAAAATACTTTAATTTATGTGGACCAAGACTATAGGATCAAAACCATTCTGGACTTTTGTGAAATGTACACGGATTTCGGTTCCATCCTGTTGTGCCTATTGATCCATTTGTCATTGTTCCATGTTGCTTTACTGCCCTTTTATATTTCTGGCTGTTAATAACATGTTCTCGCGAGCAACATGTCAAGAATTATGTGTACCCATATAAAAATCTATACTCTGCTCCTTTAATTAGATGTGAAATATAGGTACATGATGAAGACCAAAGGGGAAAAAATAAACCCCAGTTGTTACTGTAGTCTATTT
This sequence comes from Clarias gariepinus, assembly GCF_024256425.1. Taxonomy (NCBI): domain Eukaryota; kingdom Metazoa; phylum Chordata; class Actinopteri; order Siluriformes; family Clariidae; genus Clarias; species Clarias gariepinus. The sequence goes on from NC_071102.1 coordinate 11,499,954, forward strand.
TAATAAGAAAACTAAGTGAAAAAAAAAAAAGCCTTGGGAAAATATCCAGCTATATATAAAATAACCCTCCACATATGAAAAGGGCTGTTTAGCCAAATGTGTCACACTAATAGCTGATATTTGCCAGGACGCTTTACTGAAGAAACTCAGCAGGATATAACGGGTTGCTGATTTTGGCACGTGTGTGCGAAGCTCAGCCATCTTTAACGCCGACCTAGAGCCCAGGATGATGCAGTGAACCAATCATCAATCCACAGGGCTTTTGAACGAATGCTTTACAGAGCTTTACATGTCAATCTCACATGCATTATGCATCAGATAGAAGGTGTGCTTGGTGTTTATGGAATAAGTTTGTAGTACTGTAGTGACTCGGTGTTGTGGCCCCTTTAACAGTATTTACAAACTCACTCACTGTAATTTTTTCCCGTAATTCTAAATAATAAAGATAATTTAGCTTTAATGGAAATATTAATTAACAATAATTATTACATTGTATAATACATTGTATAATATTATATACTGTACATATACAGTAATTATTTCAAACCGGGGACATTTTTCATGTCTTTAGGCGTAAAAACTACTGACATTTACAGAAGGCATCCACCACAGTACAGTGATGTAGAATCTCAGCTGTAGTAAAACATTTAAATGATGCAAAGGTTTTAAAGAGTGAATAACAATCCTGCCGAAAATTTATAATCAGTTATATACTGTATATTATATATACTATACACATAATCATTAACAAACACCACTTGCACATTACAGGAAGTTAACTTTCAAGGGAATTGCCAAAAGTGTGGCATTAACTCCTCCGGCTTTACACCCAGTTTTATGCAAACCCTAATCCTGAGTGGCTCATCAGTAATAAATCAAATAGCTGTGGTTGCATGGCCAGGTGTGACCTGTTCCCTCGTTATGTCAAAACTAATCTAGCAGATAAAAGGCGTGGGGATGGTTCTGTGTGTTAGATTTGTATTTGGTAGTTGTTCACGTGAACTCGCAATATGAAGTCCAAAGCGGTGTCCATGAAAGTGAATATGGCCATTATATTTGGCTGGAAAAAATTATAAATAAATAAACCTCAGAGACATTGAGAGAATTCTTCAAAGAGAAGCTATTAACTGGCAAGTTCAGCAAAAAGAGGAAAAACCCTGGAAGACCATAAAAGGCTAAATAAAACTAAAGTGGATGAACGCAGAAACTTGTAGATGGTAAAGCAGAACTATTTCACAACATTTAGCCAAGTAAAGAACACACTTAAGGGGGTGTCACTGTCAAAGTCCACAGTCAAGAGACGGCTTCATGAAGCAAATACAGAGCCTTCAAATCAAGGTCCAAACCACTGGTAATACTTACTTGCTGGTAATAACAGAAAGGTCAGACTAAACTTTGGCAGATTCTTTGAACTGAGGAAAGCAAAATGAACTTGTAACAGAATGATGGGAAGAGAAATGTATAGAGAAAGAAGAAAACAACTTATGGGCCAAAGCATACAACAGTACATCATCCGTCAAACATGGTGGATGCAGTGTTATGGCATAAGCGGGTATGACTACCAGTAGAACTAGGTCAGTGGTGTTTGTTGATGACCTGACTGGTGATAACAGTAACAGGATGAAATCTGAAATGTATAGAGTTATATTCTCTGTTCAGATATTGCCGAATGCTGCGAATCTGATAGGACGTCACTTCATATCGCAGATGGATAATGACCCGAAACAAACCGTGAAAGCTACCCATGAGTTTCTCATGGCAAAGTAATGGGATATTCTTCACTGGCCGAGTCAGTCACAAACTCGCAAGCCAATAGAGCACCTGTTTCACATACTGTACTGAAGACAAGACTAAAGGCAGAAAGACCCTCAATCCAGCAGCAGCAGGATGCAGGTCGGGTAAAGCAACTTGAGTAAAGAACCTCAACATTTGTTCATGTCCATGAGACTTCAGGCGGACCTTGACAGCATCTGATTTTTTTAAGTATTAAAGACAATCCTCATGTTTGTAATTATGTTAGCTTGTTCCATTAGTTATGAGCTACTAAAATCAAAACGTGTATAAAAACGGATATAATTCCTGAATAGTATTTTTTAAGTGCATTGGCAAAACCCATCAACCATCATGATGAAACTGTCTCTCATGAAGACCATTCCAGGAACGCAAGACCAGAACTCTGCTGCAGAGGAGAAATTCATTTAGAGTTACCAGCCCTAGAAATTACCAATTAACAAACAGCACTACAGATTAGAGTCGTTATGAAGGCTTTACAGAGCATGAGTAGCAGATACATCTCAATATCAACTGTTCAAAGGAGATTATTGTACATTTTGGATGCCTTAAGCATGAATCAGGAAAGACCATGGAATAATACGCTTTAAATCCAAAGAATAATATGGGTACACATTTATGTTGCAAATTAATTAATGAAGTTGATTAAAACTGCTGTCAATGTCAACCACAAATTGTCCTTTATTATAATCTATGTACATTGTTCAAATAATTCACCTGTCTATTGTACTTCAGCATTTTTAACATTAAAATATTATTAAAAGACATCAAATTATTTATTTTTTTTGCATGAATTTGTGAGTACATTTAACATTGCGTGCTTAAAACATCCTTTTGCATGACTGCATTCATTCATTAAAGGTCATGAAAACTGTGCATTTTAGTCTTACACAACATAGTAGGCATAGCATAGAAGAAATAGTAGGCAATATCGACGGGTAGACTCCCGACCCATGACTCATGGAATGCTTCGTGTCCAATCAGAAATCAATCAATAAATTGTTCAAACAGAACTAAGTGTTGCATAATTTAGCCTATTTTCCTGTCATAATGTTGTCATCAAAGGTCAGAGATCTCCATGCTGTAGAACACGACTAACGTGTCACATAAGGTGAATTCAGAAAACATCCGGCCATGGTGTTCTGCACATGCTTAGAGTACTTTTGACTAAAATAGTGTAAAAATCATATTTTTCTGTTAATCTTTTTACGTTTAAATGTCTACGTACACGCTGCTATTGTCTAGTCTATTGCAAGCTGAAAAGCATGACCTGAACTAATCTTTAGCCTAAATTAGTCCTTCTGTGCACTCTGAACCACCAGGGTTCTACAATTGCTATACACCATATGGTACAGTATTAACCTACTCAACCCATACTTTGACAGATACATTAGCTGTAGAAACAGTACTGTATGATGTCATTTATTAAATAATGGTATCCAGAACAGACACAATGGTATTTGCTGAGTAGTTTGTTGAAATACAGTAAAGTCAGGATCTCAGAATGTTAAGCAGCACATGCCTGTTTCTGGTTGTCATGGTAATGTTTATTTCCAGATAGAGCCTTGTGTGATGTTGCTTTTGGGTTTATACATTAAGAGATTTTCTAACTTTTCAGGTGCAGAAAATTAATTGTTTACATTGTTAAGACTTTACAAATGCACCATTGGCGAACCGGATTATTAGATAAAGATGCTGTTCCATACCTCTGACCTTGAATAAACCTTGAATAACCCATGATTACAGAGTGCGCAATCACATCTTTTGTAACGATGTTAGCAGTTTATAATGACTACCTTAAAATTCAACTATAAGCAATGTGTGCTGAATATTAACACTTAATTATAATTAAACTTCGGGACCTACAAGTGCAACATGTAGGCAAACATCCATGACATGCAAATCACTGCAAACAATCCATGTCTCACACACAGTATGTAGCCTACACTTGACACTGTTGCTTGCATCAATACTTCAATTAGGTCTATAGTTAAGATGCAGATGAATAGACGTTTGTGCTGGCATACAGTAGGTCGTACATTGCTTATAATATGACTTCATAATATGGCAATATTGTGTGTATACGGGAACACAACCATCCCTCCACTGCACAGCATCCACTGAACAATCTTATCAGAAAACATTCACCCTTATGAGATATTTCAAAATATTCCACATGGCACATCTTCAACAGGATGTTACCACATCTTAATTTCCTGAAGATCGCAAGAAAAAAAGAAAGAAGAAAAAAAGTACATTTCTGTTTTCATATTTTTAATGATATTATCTGATTTAATGCAAACCTGTCACTTAAAATAAAAAATTAGTTCATAGAAATATGTATATCATAAGAATGTCCTTAATGTCACCATGCCATAGTCATATTTCTATGCCTAAAATCTTATTAATTACATTATTTAATGCTTATATGCAAGTTTTCATAAAAGTTTTTACTTTAACATATAAATGACATTGATGAAATCACTCTAATAATTGATATTATTGGCCGGTGCATCAATTTACCTCCGCCTGTATTATTTTATATCAGTAATTAACGATACAAAGCTGCACATATTTGCTTTCATTTCACCTTATGTAATGTATAATAACAGCACGGTGACCTACAGAAGACATACTGTATAGCGACTTCAGTGTAATCAGATTCCACCCAATTTATATCAGACAAGCACGAGGCTGAACAGGCCGCGATAGCTTAAATCCCACAGCAGATGTCTGATTCCACGCGTGGATGCTTTGGAAAACCCTGTCTGAGGGGCATATGGCACTCCGGAGGAGGTCCAGAACGTTCTGCAGACACGCAGACATACAGGCACACGCAAAGGTGAAAGTTCATCTGTTTAAAAGGCTTCTGAATATAGACCGCACACCCTCAGAGAAGCTTATTAAGCAAATGACTCATTTAAACAATAAATGGGCTTTGGATGCTTTGCTGCCTCCAGGAGTTGTGACTGTAATAAATATATTGGAGTTTTTTTGGAAACACTGCCCTTGCAATTTAATCAGCGCTCCAGTCGATATCATTTCATGAGTGAAAAGACAGACTGGTTGCTGAATGCTAATATAGGAAGCTTCAGTAAACATTTATATCCCATTAATGCCACGACTGTGTAAATCGTAATAGGAATGGGTTCCGCAGGTAGCGGAGCTGCTTGGGGAGTATCATTGTGCCTCGTGTACACGGTTTATTCGTGTAGGCGTAGAGATTCCCAAACAAATCCGGGTTGTTAGTTATTTTGGAAACACCTCTCTCACATCTTTCCCCAAAGACGTCTTTTCCTTCTCTGCCTTAGCACGCTTTTGAGATTGGAGAGAAACCGGAGGGCAGGTGGCTTTTTCAAGCTTCTCAGGTCAGTTGGCATGGATTCTGAAACAGAAGGGTGTCAAAGGGAACCGTGTTTGAGAGGCCCATATACCACGGGGTGCCTGGAGTCCATGCTGGTGCAGACAATCAGAGTTGAATTTGTTCCACAACAACGGGTGGAGGCAGATATGCGTCATTCGGCATCTGAAAAACGACACACGGTGTAAGCGGAGACGTGGAGCGCGTGCTCGCAAGGAAGACTAAAGCCGTGTTTGTAAAATCTTTGTCCTGATTTTGCCATCCCAGACAAAAAAACTGCATCTAGTAAAAAGAAAAAAAAAAAAAAGAAAAAAAACACACACACAAAAAAAACTTTAGTTGTAAGTTGAGATTGCTTGTCTTAAAATGCATATTGTGCCAGTAAAACCAGAGACAGCTGAGATAAGAGGGTTTTTTTTGTTGTTGTTTAAATCGCAGTGTGAGCTCACTCAATAGGATGCAGCATAGCATGAGACAGAACTCACGGGACAAGCTACAAGTTTTTTCTCATCCTATGCTGTCCTCCTGTTGAGGGCAGATACAAGTAGGGGCAATTGTGGAACGTAAACTCACTACCCGCTCATCATCTATTCCGCTTTATCCTGTATACATTTATCCTAAGCCTGGAGCCTATCCCAGGAGACTTAGGGCATGAGGCAGGGTACACCTTGGATGAGGTGCCAATTCACCGCAGGGCACACACACACACACTCATTCACACACTGTGGGCAGTTTTAGAACGGCAGTTAGCCTAATCTAAATGTCTTTGGACTGAAGAAGGAAACTGGAGCACCCATAGGAAAAACACCCAGCACGAGGAGAACATGCACACAGACCAGATGCGGGAATTGAACCGGATCCTGGAGGTGCAAGGCGGCAGTACTGACCACTGTTTAAAAATTGACAAAATGTACTGTATTTGCATTACCTGAAACGACAATGAAGAATATTTCTATTCATTCAGCCCAATTTTTTGCACAAGCCCAGAACATGATGATTGATGTCTATCATTAGAGCAACTTTATTGTATACAGTAACAAGGAGAACATAATACAGTCTGTGGAATTATCTAACAATCAGGATGGGCATTAGTGTCTCAGTGCGGAAAGCCCGGGGTTTGATTCCCAATCTAGTGCCCAAACCCGGCAGTGCCGGTCCCAAGCCCGGATAAAATGGAAGGGTAGCGTCAGGAAGGGCATCCAGCGTAAAAGCTGTGTGGAATGGACGGGGCGCTATGGCGACCCCTCAACAGGAGCAGCCGGAAGACTGACAAAAACTGGTATAAAATTCAGCTAAGATTCTATTAATATTTTGTCTTGTGTGCTGAGAAGTAATCTTATAAGCCTGCTAAAATCGTACCGTCAAAAAACAAGCTTAAGCTCTACAAACCTTCTGCTAATATGGCAATGTTTTAAGCGGTTACTGTGTGGTGTGTTTGTGTTTATTCACTGAAATTGTTATTGACTTGTTTTTGTGTCTTTTGCTCAGCAATTAGAATGACTTTTTTTTCCTCTGCACCACTTAGGCTTGGATGCTGGTGGCAGAACGAAAAATCCAGTATTTTAGCACATACAGAGTGTAAGTGAGCAGGATGAATAGATATGATCCACAGAAAACCCCGTCGAGGCCCCAAACACACAGAATTTATATGTGCAGCCTGCAAGCAGCTGAGTGCTTCAATTGGCTTGGCTTCATACTGAGTCAATACTAATGACTGAGGAGACTATATGGCCACAGTATGATTATAGCTCTGAGGCCCCAACCCCTTCTATTGTCATCTCAGGCAAGGAAAGTAATGGTTACCATGGTCTGCCCCTTTTCATCTCCATGCTGTATTGTCTGTATTATATAGTCATTAAGGCTAATGACTACTCAGATGTATTTGTTTTGAACTGTGGAAAATGCAGGCAGCCCGTAGCAACATGTAGGTGTGCAAAATATCGGCTGAGGGATGAATAGATACAATGCGGTAGTGACGAGGGAAACCGAGCAGAATGCATTTTACGCTGTTTTGTCCACCAGACCGGTGAAGCAAGATGATATCAGGGTTCTTTAGAGCATCACTTGTGCATGAATGTAAATGCTCAGTGCTTAGTAGAACCCCCCTCTAGTCACTGAGGTTTGCGTTATAATTCATGCGTGTTATTTATTTATTTTCTTTCCTGTCGGACACCAGGCGTGATGGATGGACCAGCTGAGGCAGCACTTCGGCGGCACCTCATCTCCACGCTTTGTGATCTTAGCGTTATGAGGGTCTGTTTGGCATTTTGCAGGAGAATGGATTCAGCATGTAAACTTCATTGGTACATATTTCATGTTCCATTGGTGTTATTCTTGTTTAGGGGGTAATTTTAAAAGGCGGGCTCCTTCACAGCCAAGTAATCAGGATCCAGTGTGACTTGGTGATGGATACAGATGAAGCCTAATCACGATTATCCACGTCATGTCAGAAAAGCAGTAAATACATTTCAAATGGCATACTTCTATCTATTTTTTGTTACATTATAATGGTCCCAACAGGACAGCAGATTTTAGGTTTAATATTAATACATATATGATTATACATGAACTGCTCAATAATGTGGAGAATCCTGGAAAGTATTTGCTTTGCATGTCAGAAAGGGAGGAGCCAACCAATTTACAACAAAGCTTCATTGCAAATTTAGTAATTTGTCAATAGACTTAAACAACTTAAACAACGTTAATTAAAAATAAGAGTGAAAAGTCCATGCTCCAACTCACTCACAGTTGCTGCTTATACAAGCTGAGATAGCAGGTCTGATTGATTCACTAGAGTATAAAGCCGGACTAAATTCTGCTTGTGCAAGCCTGTGTTCCCAATGAATAATCATGCTCACTGTTGTTTGCCAGTGATCAATCACTGATCGCTGTTGTTCCCTATAACCAGTTAGTGATTACTACTTTTTGTTAATGCCCGATCACTGACCACCATTGACCACTGATTGCCATTGTTCCCGGTGACCAAGTAATGATCACAATTTTTCCTAAGGATCAATAGCTTATTACTATTTCTCACAAGTTTATTCAAATAATAATCACTGATCACCATTGTTCTGATTTTCCTTATTTCCAATGACCAATCATTCATCATCACTATTTCTAATGGCCAATTAATTACTGATGACACCTGTTCCTAAGCACAATTGTTCCCAATGAGCAGTTGCTGAACACCACTGTTCCCAGTGACCAATGACTCAACACCATTGTTAATAATGATCAGTCACTGATTAAACATTATTGCCAACCAATAACTCAACACCATTGTTCCCAAGAACCAATCACTGATCACCACTGTTCCTAATGACCAATTACTGATCACACTTGTTTGTAAGGGACCATTGTTCCCAATGATGGATTACTGAACACCACTGTTCCTAAAGACCAATAACCCAACACCATTGTTCCCAAATGCTGATTACTTATCACCATTGCCCTTAACATTGCTCCCAATACCATTGTTCCCAATTCCAATTTCTCATTACCATTACTCCCTACATCCAATCACTGACCACCACTGTTCCTAAAGACCAATAACCCAACACCATTGTTCCCAAATGCTGATTACTTATCACCATTGCCCTTAACATTGCTCCCAATACCATTGTTCCCAATTCCAATTTCTCATTACCATTACTCCCTACATCCAATCACTGACCACCACTGTTTCTAAAGACCAATAACTCCCAATGGCTGAGTACTCATCTGCATTGTTACCAAGAACCAATCACTAATCACCACTGTTCCTAATGATCAATTACTGATCCCACTTGTTACTAAAGACCAAATAATAACCAGTTACTGAACACCACTGTTCCAACAACTAAAAACTCAACACCATTGTTCCCAATGGCTGATTTCTCATCACCATTGCTTCCTACAACCAATCACTGATCACCACTGTTCGTAATGACCAATTACTAATCACACCTGTTTCTTAGGGACCATTGTTCCCAACAATCAGTTACTGAACACCACTGTTCCAACAACCAATAACTCAACACCGTTGTTTCCAGTGGCTAATTACTTATCACCGTTGCTCCTAAAATTGCTCCCAATCACTGAGCACCACTGATTCTGAAGACTAATAACTCAACACCATTGTTCCCAATCACCAGTTTCTAATTACCATTGCTCCATACAAACAATCACTGACCACTACTGTTTATAAAGACCAAAACCTCAACACCATTGTTCCCAATGGACGATTACTCATCAGCATTGTTTCCAAGAACCAATTACTAATTACACCTTTTTCTGAGGGCCATTGTTAAAAAAATGATCAGTTACTGGACACCACTGTTCCAACAACTCAACACCATTGTTCCCAGTCACTTCTAACAACCAATCACTGATCACTGTTGCCCCCAAAGACTAAATAACAGATTTCCCAGTGTCTAGTCACTGGTCACTATTGCTTGTCCCACATGTAAGCTATATTTACAAATACTAAGTTACTGGTACATTTCCAACATAATTCAGGTAATTAGATAATTCACAATTAAATAATCTGGTGGTTGAGAGTAAGGGGTCAGGGGTAGCTCAGTGGTTAAGGCATTAGCCTACGGTTCGGAAGGTCCCAGGTCCAAAACCCATGACCACCAAGTTGCCACTGTTGGGACCTTGAGTGAGGCCCTCAAACCTCAAGTGCTCAGATGTATAATGATAAAAAATGTAAGTGGCTCTGGATAAGAGTGTCTGCTAAATGTAAATTCTAGGTGTGTGCTGTGACTTTGGAACATAGATTGTAAAAAAGAAAGCATTTAAATATTTAAATAATAAATATTTACTTGATGTGTAGTACAAAACAAAAAGAAACAGCCACCATAATGTGTGTAGTGAGTTTATCTGTGGTAGCTAACAAAGTAAGGACTTACTGTATGATGCTTAAGGAGTAAGGGATAATCCACAAAATGAAATGTAATGAAATGATATGTAGTCTTAGGGACTGCAAAGTTTTAAATCTGTCTATTCACACTGAGGCAAGTTTAATCAAAAATGCAGTGACAGAACCTTATAAAACCAGGCACCATTCAGTCCTACAGAATGATAAAGTCTTATTTGACACCTGGTCATAAATTGACTTTCTAAATGTCTCAGCATTTTAAAGCACAATTGAGGTGTAGGGCCTATAAATGTATTACACCGCCAGCTGCTTTGTCAAAACTTGATGCCCGATATCCCGAGACGGAACTGTATAATCTGAAGGTCAGGAAATGGGAGCGAAATGTCCAGTCAAGTAATCCATGGGCCAGCGGGAGGGCATTCCATACATCGCTCCATTGGGTGCATCACTCAATCAGATTGATTGCCATCACCAGGGAGCCTTCTCATTTGAAATCCTGAATGCAGGCCCTGAAGAGTCAGTATGCAGAACATCGGATGCGGTATCATCCTCTCCGCAGGACATCGCCAAACATGACCCATTAGTAAGTGTGATAATGAAGGCAAATAGTTTTGCTAACATGTTGTGTATTATATCGAGCATGGTGGCAGATGAATAAAGTAATGTTCCTTGTATTAATTGCCCTTAAGAGGTTACTTGGCTGAATATGAGGCTGGCTACCTCCACACACTGAAGCATGTCAGTGCGTTTTGAGCAGCAAAGGCTCTTTCAGAGGATTGGCTGTGTAATGCAATCTGTATGCAGGGGATGAGTGCCGTGCAAGCTGTGGCTCCCTCATTTGTGCCCATGCAGGAGGGTCACTCCATCCCTCTCTTCCCTGCTTTTCCTCCCTATTCTCCTCCTGCATGCTAGCAGTGCGCTCTTCATTATCTCAGATAAAACTGCATGTCACAACACGAAGTTTTCATAGCAACCCTTAACTTGAGCAGCCCTGAGCTGCTTACGGACAGCGTGACTGATTTTTTTTTAGAATTCGAATTTCTTTTCTTTTTTTTTTATGATGGGTATTTCTGTCTCTCTGTGCAGACATTGTGAAAGTCAACAGTCTGTGCAGAATTTTTTGTCTCGTTTTCGAATGATGGCCGACCCTACAGTATCTCTGACTAGGGTTCGACAAGGAGTTGTCGACAAAAGCAATCTCGGGTTTAGATTTCGCGTTTAATTACAATGCACAGTGACTTAGTTAATGAATAATGAATGTGACTCTATGCTCGATGTGCGCAGACTTTTAATGCAGTGCTCCAACTCCTCATTTCATCTCTACATGGTGCACGATCGACAGTGTCCTTAGTTCAGTATACCATCTAGGTTTAACCGTGTCAATGTTTTCATATCATTAGAGGGCGATAATGGTTAAAATTGTTAGCCGGACTGCAGTGAGAAGCTCAGGAACCAAAGCTCAGCTGAGTTTGACCTCGAGATGCAATTGCCAAGCAATAGGAGGTCAGACAACCAAATGGGTTATATCTGTAGTGTGTGTGTGTGTGTGTAGGGAGAGAAAGCTGTCACATGGTAACAATCGGCTTGGGGAGTTCGGATATAAGAGAATGCGGCTTTGAGCTTTGCAAGATGAAACGTTTTCACTCTTCTCAGCATACAGAGAAAGGATTCTTGTTCCGTGTGCACTATAATGCTATAGTGCAGTTGCTAGAGCAACCTATGATTGGCCATCTGTGGAGTTTCTAAAAAGGGGCACCGTTTAGTTATTTAATGGGGAATTAAGCTTGGTGGTATGTTGATGTGCTTAAAACGGGCACGGTTTTGTCCTGACACTATAAATGCTGTATCCATTTGCTACAGCAAATGTTTAAAAGTGACTCTAATGCAAAAGCATGAATTATTTCTAAGCAGGCAGTGTGTGTCTCTGTATGTGTATGTGTGCATGTGAGAGAGAGAGAGAGAGACAGAGAGAAATAGTAGGGGTGTAACACATGTATATAGAGCACTGAGTCACCACCGCTGTGCAACAGTCTGGACACAATGTGAGGTCCGTTCTCTGAATTAGAAACACAGCAACCTGAAAGGCAAAGGCCTCCCAGCAGCAGCTCACAGCACAGTTTTCAAGAGGACCATAATATTTAGGCTGAATTTACTCCGAGACGTCCCTCGCCATCTTGTCCAGAGGGCACCGAGCAGGTGCTAGGATTAAAAACCACTAAAACATATGTGCAGCCCTGTCATTGAGAGTGCATGTTTGGAGGATTTATCGCAGCCTCTCTTGCCGTAGGTCCGAAAGGTTTGGGATGACAAAAAAGGATGATATGAAAGTGATGATCAATGAGCCATTCCTTGTCAGCAACCAAGCAGGTCTATTTTAAAATTCTGACATCAGCCTGAGAATATAAATGCCCTTGATTCAGATTTGATAAACATTTATGAATGGTTCGTCTCGGCATGCTGCAGGAATCCCACCGAGATGAAGCATTCCCGATCTGCGAGGACTCCCGGCGTTCCATATGAAACATGCAGAGAACGGTTACGCTTTGCTACAAGATTATGTCGTCTTCAAATTGTGTAAAATATCATTTAGTTTCGAATGAAGTGTACTACTTTTCATTCTTCGAGGTGCACACGACACGCTTTGGATCCCACGTGGGGGCTGAATTAAATCGGGCGCGGGTCTTAAGGTCGACCGCGCCGTCTGCTATGTGTTTTCACCCAGTCAGCATCCTGCCTCTTTCATTCTCTTTATCTGAATAGCGATAGTGAACCGAAGGGTCTAGGCCAGCGAGATCACTCTTTACTTGGATCATCTTGATGAAGAGCCTATCTCGCCTGGATGCTCCCATAGATTAGATGCGTTTCGCTTTGTGACTGTTTCCGGAGGGAGAGGGGAAAAAGAAGAGAAAGTGTTTTTTTACAATATGTGCCTGGTTGTTGCCGCTTTGCTCGGGTGAAGTGATTTGTTGTGGTGCGGAATAATGTTTTTCAGCTCTTTTGTGTCGACTCGCGCGGCAAAATAACAGAGGGTGAGAACGCCTTGCTAAAAATTCCGCCAGTCAACAATAAGAACATGCAAGATTGCCTTCTCGCGAGCTGTGTATTTCCAGCAAGAAGAGCGGCTGCCAAAGCAGCGACTGAAGAGCTTTTGTCTAGTAATTGTATTCCTCCTCAAGCTCTTTCCCCATTATGTTATAGATTTTCTCTGTGGGATGTGGTAGAAGAGCAGCACACGAACACTTCCCCATGGACAGATTATCTGCTACAATGGTGTTAAGGTCCATTGTTGCGAAGATGACTAATAGCATTACACAAGCCGCAAATCTGATGAGGTCTTGTGCTCAACTCCACGCTCGGAATAACCTGACGGAAATTCCGAAGCACCGTCTACAGGGCCGGCGTTAATTTGTAAGGAGCGAAGCTTTCCGCCGCAGTGTTTACCGACTGCATATCGCTACAGTATACATGCTCACGTTTAATTTTGCTCCCAGTGGTATTCCGGCTGCAGCTTGGGATGTGCAGGACAGAGCAGCGAGTCTGTGATTGATTGCTCACTAATCCACTTTTTATCCTCACCTGCAGTGTCGTGGGCTGCAGTTTGGCACTGATCCTGACAGTTTAAAAGTGAACCGGTATTTTCACTAACAAGGGTTTCACACAGTTCCAAAACATGGGGGTACACCGACCCACGGGCGATAAATTACCCTCATGCATAGCTCCTGTATTCCTCCCAGCGGTGTGTGCCTGAGTCTGAGACGAGCACATGGCGGATGCAGTGGCACAGCTGCCTGCTCCACATCTACACCCGCGCTTGACTGAGCAGCTCCTGCAGAAGATCTCTGCATGTTGCACAGTGTCATGACTCAGTGACTGATGTCTATATCTAAAGCCATTGTGAGTCTGTAAAACTGCCACTCAGCAAGTCTGTTCAGCAATAGTTTATTCACTGTGCATAAAAGATTTCATGAAAAACCATTTGTTTTTGCTTGAACTGGAGATGCCAGACGAACAGCTGCACCCAATCCGTACTGGGATTTTATGCATCTTGTGGGTACACGTATGTAATCGAATAGTTTTGTTTTTTTTTGTTGTTTTTTTTCGACTCCTCCGGTCTGTTCGGAATATAGTTTGATTATATTAATTAGCTGTAGGTTCTGCAAGTCCCACTAACTTTATTTGCTTAATTTAATAAACGAAAGAATCAATTCATTATAAAGCTGTACAAGCTTTATATTTTATTTCCAATGCCGAGAGCCACTCCGAGATGGAAGGAGCACAGAAGCTGAGCTAATGAAGATGAGAGAGAGATTTAATAAACATGCAGCCAGAATATGATTAAGAGCTAAATTACGGTGGATACCAGCACACATAAATATTATTACTGTCCTGGTAACTGCATGTAATAGTAAATAATAAATCTTACACTTGATCAAGTATAACATGATGAATATAAATATTCAATTTACAAAATACTCCTTTTTTTTTTTTCTTTTTTACTTTACTTTTTTTCTTCTTCTTTTTTTTTTTACATTATTGTGTTCACCCTGCTAATTTGTAAGCTTGTGTTGTCAGGAGCATGTGGGCTCATTTTTAAAATGCTGTGTTCAGTTATAAGAATCCAGGAACCAGAGAAAGAAAAACCTGGGATCATGTACAATACAGCAGCGCAAGTGCAAAACAAGCCAAAATCACAGCAGCAAAAAAAAAAACCACAACATAAAAACAAAAGCGAAAGGGTAGGTCCTTATCTACTGGATATGGCTTTTATCTATTACAAGCAATGGTTCTAGGCTGTTATCTCATTAGTCTAGCAAAAACATTTTATTACATGCTTACTTCCAGCATGTTGTTATATTGAGGAGTAAATAATCCACATTTCTTGGGTCTTTACTATTTGTATAATACTCTTTTTGTATCGTCCATTGGTTAGCACTGTGGCCACCATGGTCAGGGTTCGATTACCTCCTTCGGTCTGTGTGCATAAAATGTGCAATGAAAGTGAGAAAGGATGGAAAGATGAATTTATTACTGTGTTATCTTAATTAGACCATTCATTATAGCGCCACTATGGCTTAGTGTTTAACCACCACCAGGGTCGGGGTTCGAATCCCTCCTAAGGTCTGTGTGCATGGAGTTTGCATGTTCTCCCCGTATTTGGTAGTCCAAAGGCATGTCCAAAAGGCATGCAGATTAAGCTAACTGGTGTTGCCTGTAGTGTGTTTGTGTGTGTGTGTGCTTGTGTGCCCTGTGATGGATTGGCACCCCATCCAGGGCACACCCTGCCTAGTGCCCCGCGTATCCTGGAATAGGCTCCAGGCTTCCCACAACATAAGCGGTATAGAAAATGTGTGTGAAAGAGCGGGAGCAAATGCTTTTTTTTTAGTATTACATCATTCCATTATATCATTCCATTCCAATGAACATGTGATGTTCAACTATAATCATAACAATAATCATTTGTTTCAAGTTTCGTTTATGCGTTTGCAGTTTATTACTGCATTTTTCACTCACGGGCCGTTGTAACCTATTAACAAAAATGCAACAGATTCAACCGGCCAAGATGATCTGTTTGTGCTTCATATTTAACTTTAGTTATCAGATCGCAGCCAGATTCCCGTGAGCCGACGGATTGGGCTCTGCCTCCGCCATTTGTGTTGACACCTACATTAATGAGTGTGTCCTGCGTTGAGGTTACACTCTCACCTGAGGCTCTGCACAACTCTGCATGGGTCCAGTATGTTGAGAAGGCCAGACATTAGGAGCTAATCAGCAGGAACATTAGGAGCGTGAGACTGGCGTTCCCTGCAGACTAATCCACCCACGGCCACCTGACACGACCACAGCCGACAAAAGGGGGAAAAAAGAAAGAAAGAAAAAAACGCCTGATTGTGGCCATTTTGTCTGATTATCATTATGATAATGGAGGTAGCACAAAGTTAGTTTAGCACAATCTGATGATTATACGGATTATACCTAGCCCCAGGCACTGAGGGGATGGAGCATGACGCTGAACTAGTCCGCTAGAGCAGGACCCCTACTTGACGTGCAAGAACAGGGCTCCAGAGGATGGGGAATGTGCATTACTTCTTAGAGTTGTGCCTATTTTCTTAGAATAAACAGCTTGAAGAGCTCTTCTGGAAGGCAAGTAAAGTATTGATTTTTACATGTTTCAGCACAACAGCAAAGAGGTACTCAGCCCTCAGCGTTGAGTGGCAGGGTTATGCAATGTTCATCGCCGTATTTGCGGCATAATTCTCTATTTAAATTGCATCGGATAGACTGGAATGACCCGACCATCAAACTGGATTTAAAACCAATTGTAATTAAACACCATTCACGAATTCCCCTTTCATTGAAACAGGAGCTCTGTGATGCGGTAACGAGAAGGAACCAAGCTAAAGACTGGAAATAGCGCCTATAATGCTCATTCAAGCGTGCGTACGGTAGGTGTATGATTCAGTATAAATCCGTCTTTTTCCGGTTATTAGAATTATCCTCCACTCAGGGCAAACAGAATGCACTTACACTTACATTTCAGTCTTTGTAAATTCTACAGATCTTCCCTCCTTTTGTAAAGCCTCTCTTCTGGCTGCTGCAAATGCTCCCAATTTCAGTAAAGACCTTGGCAGTCAGCCTGTCAGCAGCCAAACCTCTGTGTAAGCCGACGGTTCCGTCCAAACACAACGTCTCCTGAGAACTTGCTTTTGTGTGGTGTTTGTCCTTTCATAGTTGTAGGGCAAACAAAGCTGAGTGCTTTCCAAAATTACGACTGAGTGATTCAGTCGAGGTAATATCAGCTTAGGAAATTTTTGCGCTGTGTGTGTGTGTGTGTGTGTGTGTGGGTGAGTGTGAGCACCTTAATTTTGAAGTGTTTGCATAAAAGGAGGATAAATATATGACCACAAAATAATTTATTATTGTGAGAAGAGATTATTGGAGAATGGAAGAAAGAAAATTAAAAATAAATAAAAAAATTATCTTCAATTACTGTAGGTATGAGATTGTGTTTGGAGGCTAGTTGTTCTCTAAATGGAGATTAATATATTCACGGATCGTGACTTGAATTATGACCTTGAATTCGACGACTTATTAATTAGTGATTATATTGCATATTGTGGTTGCAAATTGGTCTATTTGTCCTCTACAGGAACCAGTGAAAAAGAAAATCACCTGTTTAATTACGAATTGCACAAGAATGGAGCGTCAAATTCCTAGAGAATAAACCATGACAGAAAATAAAAATTCAATAATTATTAAATGCAACATGCATATCAGTGTACTATATATATATTTTTTTTTTTACAATGGATAGTACGACAAATTCAATACCTGAAAAGACACCTGACATTCAACAGCAGTCCAAAAGTGCAAAGAATGAAGGTTTCTGCCACCGTCCTCTTGTTAAGTTTTTTGTCTTCCAATCAAAATGACACGTTTTTCCAATGTCCAAGAGTGCAGTGAAAAGACCATGTCAGGCATTGATTGTGAAGTAAAATGTGGTGGATGATTGATATAGCGTTATAGCCATTCTATCAGAGATGCTGTCCTCCGCAGCCACTCCTGCAGATCAATAGGGCTTTTTACTGTCAGACATTCTTGGGTAATTGAATGACTGAACGAACCAGTCTGACTTAGGAAGCAGACAGCAGGTCCTTGGAGAGACTCATGGCATGGCTTGTTGAATGCACTAATATATTTGTTTGAAGTAATAATAATAATAGTAATATATATATATTATTATTTATAATTATTTATACATAATCTGTATACCTAGCAATTGCTAAAAATTATTTAATTAAAATATGCATGAAAAAACTAAATTACAATATATTTATATTTTATTATTATTATTATTATTATTATTATTATTATTATTATTATTAAAATCAAAAGCATTTGATTAAAAGGTTGCTTTAATTGCGAAATATGTCAGGCCCTGATTTATTTCTCTCCCTTGGCTCAAGTTTATCAGCTTCAACTGACATTTACCACTCTTCCTTTAATTACTTTTTTTTTTTTTTTTTTTTTTTGCAGGACTGCTGATGAGGCTATGAGGATTTTTTTGGCTTGTTTTTATCACTAAGAATGTTGATGAATATTGATAGAATGGTAAATAGTGATGTATAGTGATATAAAGCAGATAACAGTTGCATAAACTAATAATTGTTTTATCATACTCAATAATAAAATGACACTTATTTATACATAAATATTGGTATGCCGCATAGAAATGCGATAGGGTTTATTTTAAAAATGAGTTGTTATGTTATATAAGCAATGCAGCTGTGATTCTTAGATCGATGTTTGTTAGCTTTGCTTGAGATCCATACAGTATATGCAGGAACAGCAGGAGATGTCTCACGCAGTCTATATCAGGCTTGTGTGGGTAGACGGAAACTTGGTGTGCACTAATCTCTATTTATGGACTATTAGTCTAGTTTTGTTTTTAGTATCTAACAAATGTGAGACTTGATGCTGAGATGGAACCGTTGGTTTTCGGATATAGGCTCCGGTTCCGCAGTCAGACCATACATCTGAGAACATTTAAGTTCACTCCGATATTCATCGGGTATTTTTGGTATTAATACGCGAGCTCCTGCTAGGATGTGGCCTGATTACATCGTGCATCCCATTAAGAATATGTCCCCTGGAAGACCTCTCAGCAGCTCACAGTGCTGTGTCAATTATACTGCTGCTAACTAACACTCGCTGCTGAATGCAGAGATTAATCATGTATGTCTCTACACAGTTAATTCAATCACATTTCAGCATTTCTGCGCTTCCTGAGCTGATAGACTCGTGTGTTTCTCAAATGCGGCTAAACAAAAGCACGGTGCAGCCTCTAGCCTAAATTATGGACAGGTTTATTATTGCGTTGAAAATGTTGCACTAAAAAGCCCACTTGATTTAATAAGTGTTAATTTGATGCTCTGTACAGTGCAAATATGAACATTTTTGGTCTTTAATTTAAACCTGTAATTAACAGCACACTCTACTTACACAGCGTTTGGGTTAGTGACCGGTGTGCCAGATCTCATAATGTTTTCCTCATGTCTGTTTGTTTCTGTCGCTTGTTCTCGCTCATATAAACACTCCACCACTATCAATTTAATTTTGAGTGATGTTAGCACATACTTTTAAAAATGACAAGTAATAATCAGATTTTTTCCATGAGAACACTCGTACAAAATCATGTTTCTGTTCTCCAGTAATGACAAATTTCTAGTAGGTTTGAATGGTGCATTAGGCCAGTCGCATCCTGTATGTAGAGAAACCCAGAAGTGGAACACTCCTCAGGGGCTTGTGTGCTTCTTCCACTTATCTGGCAGTCTGTTATTTCAAGATTTCCATATGTTTATTATTTTTTCCTCACAGACTGTTGGACTGTACTTAAGTTCTGTTTCATTCGCTAAAATAGTTTTAAAAATATACTGGAGAGGATGTAAACCATAATAATTTTGGTGGTCATCGTACTACTTGTTTAACATTACAAATGCACATACTGTATATAGAAATGTCATTTTGAAAGGTTTTATTTAGTTAAGTATCTGGGAGTATAGACTGTGATTCTCTTAATTTTGTAAAGAAGTTCTTTTAGTACCTTACATATTAGGTCCATAATTGTAAAATGGTCCTTAAGGATTCTTAAATATATATGATGATGATGATGATGTACTTGGGAGCTTTAATTGAAGCAAGAACTACGGTTGTTGTCTCAGAGGTGATACTGATCATCAGTGGTGCATACTATTTTAAAAACCCTTAATCTCAATCACAACATAACTAACATGCAACTATTTTCTGCTTTCCAGGCTGCTTCATTTGAGAAGATGGAACCAGCAGACAATAAATTATGAATGTTGAACAAGATGACCTCTTACCATCAGCATCAGATGATGAGAGGTCCTAGATGGAAAGGGGCTTGGTTCGACCCCTTCTTCCTTCTGCTTTTGGCTCTGCAGTTGCTCGCAGTGGCAGGATTAGTAAGGGCCCAGACGTGTCCCTCTGTGTGTTCTTGTAGCAACCAATTTAGCAAGGTCATATGCACACGCAGAGGACTCAGGGAAGTCCCTGACGGCATCTCCACCAACACACGCTACTTGAACCTTCAGGACAATCTCATCCAGGTCATCAAAGTGGACAGCTTCAAGCATCTGCGTCATTTAGAGATCCTACAACTTAGCAAAAATCATATCCGTAACATTGAGATCGGCGCCTTCAATGGGCTCACTAGCCTCAACACCCTGGAGCTCTTTGACAATCGCCTCACAACCATCCCGAATGGAGCTTTTGAATATCTCTCCAAGCTTAAAGAACTATGGCTTCGAAATAACCCAATTGAGAGTATACCATCCTATGCTTTTAATCGTTTACCATCCTTAAGAAGGCTGGACTTGGGGGAGCTCAAGCGTCTCTCCTATATCTCAGATGGAGCATTTGAGGGCTTAAGTAACTTGCGCTACCTGAACATGGGAATGTGTAACCTTAAGGAGGTTCCCAACATTAGGCCCTTAGTTCGCTTAGACGAGCTGGAGATGTCAGGCAACCAGCTGACGGTCATCCAGCCTGGTTCGTTTAAGGGTCTTATCCACCTCCAGAAGCTGTGGATGATGCATTCCCAGATCCAGACAATTGAAAGGAACTCTTTTGATGATCTTCAGTCATTAAGTGAGCTGAACCTCGCTCACAATAACCTCACATTTGTGCCCCATGACCTTTTCACTCCTCTGCGCCATTTGCAGAGAGTACACATACATCACAACCCCTGGAATTGCAACTGTGACATCCTGTGGTTAAGCTGGTGGCTAAGGGAAACCGTACCAACTAACACCAGCTGCTGCGCCCGCTGTAACTCTCCTCCAAGTCTCAAGGGGCGCTACATCGGTGAGCTAGACCAGAGCTATTTTCAGTGTTATGCACCTGTCATCGTTGAGCCTCCTGCAGACCTCAATGTTACTGAGGGGATAGCAGCGGAGCTTAAATGTCGGACAAATTCTTTGACCTCAGTCAGTTGGCTAACACCAAATGGCTCCATCATGACTCATGGGGTATCCCAGGCCCGTGTCATGGTGCAGAATGACGGAACACTAAACTTCACCACTGTTACAATGCACGATACGGGGAATTACACCTGCATGGTCAGCAACATGCTGGGAAACATTTCAGCTTCTGCAGTGCTAAACGTGACCTCCATAGATAACAGTGGGGTCAGTTACTTCACCACAGTCACAGTTGAGACCATCGAGTCCCCAGTTGACGGCATGAGCCGAACACCCGAACAGCCTTCCTTTGGCTGGGTGGCATCATCTACTACCAGAGCGACCCCAATTTCCACAGAGAAAGCCTATACCATCCCTGTGACGGGTATAGACAGTGAGGGAGCTATCAATGGTTTGGAGGAGGTAATGAAAACGACCAAGATCATCATCGGCTGCTTCGTGGCCATCACACTTATGGCTGCCGTCATGCTCATCATATTCTACAAGATGAGAAAGCAGCACCACCAGCAAGATCACAACGGGCCGACTCGCACAATTGAGATCATCAACGTAGATGACGAACTGACAGGGGTTCCTGCGATGGAGAGCCATCTCACTCTTCCTCCACTGGAGCATGAGCACTATAACCACTACAACTCATACAAGAGCGCTTACAACCACGCCTCGACGCTCGGCTCACTGCATAGCTCCGCGCATGAACCTTTACTAATTCAGGCCAGCTCAAAAGATAACGTGCAAGAGACACAAATTTGAATTTCCTTGCTTTGAACAGGAAAAGTTGATCTGTACTAACAATGTTATTGGCTTTGGTGGCAGACATTTCATGACAACGAAGATGGGACGAAGACATGTCACTGAGGATGTAATGTATTATTTTAACAAACGTGTTTACAAGCAAAAATTATTTATTTAAAGATATGTCTAGTGGCTGAATTAAGAAATCAAAAAAAAAAAAAAAGTTCATATCATTTTCCTCCTCCTAATTTTCTTTGAATTTGGGATTTAATGGATGAATGGTCTGCTGAAAAACAACACACTTGTGAATTCAAGGTAAAATAACATGCTTTTGGCAGCCTCCAGTGAACAAACTACGAGGTATTGCAATCATAATAATGACATATTTGTTGTATCCGTGGGCATGCTGAAGCATTTCACTTCATCTTTTCACATTCTAGTGAAATGAGTGCAAAAAAAAAAAAAAAGATGGCCACTAAGGATTTAAGATTGTAAATAATTTAGTGTAAGTAGATGTGATAAACCCATCTGGTTCTGGATGCAGAAAATTTAGAGAGGGAAAATCAATTGTTTCCATTCCCCACAATATGAGCATACTGTATGTCGTGCAGGAGCATAAAAGAAAAGCCTTCAATACAATGGTTTAGATGATGTGGTGGCAAATGATGTTCTCTGTACATTTCGCAGGTACTTAATTCCCTGAGCATACAACATATGAGTGTAATAACTGGACAAAGGTATAAAGGAATGCTGACTTATATGGATAAAGCATTAAATGTTGCCCTTTCAGATGGGTTACTGGTAAGGTTTTAGTATTCTAATCCATTTAATGACCCTCATAACACCTTTTGGAAATGAGATTGAGGCCTCCGGTACGGCAGATCTCATCCTGAACTTGCTTTTCGTCATTCGCCCTTGGTCAAGTTGTTATAAATCAAGTTGGTCAAGTTGCTATAAATCCCTAGAGAGGTCAGATCAAATGACAAAGAAATACCGCCCACATTTAAAAACTGAATCACACACACACACACAAAAAAAAGAAATAAATAATAATAAAATGCTTAGCTGCCATGATAAACAGCAGTGTCATACTTTGCAAGAGAAAGCACAATTCTT
Source organism: Clarias gariepinus (assembly GCF_024256425.1). Taxonomy (NCBI): domain Eukaryota; kingdom Metazoa; phylum Chordata; class Actinopteri; order Siluriformes; family Clariidae; genus Clarias; species Clarias gariepinus. The sequence goes on from NC_071102.1 coordinate 11,522,821, forward strand.
TGTTTAATCTTGCATGTAGCGCATTTCCATTTCTGTGGAAACTCCTTACCTTGCAGGTAGGATATTGGGTTACTTCCCAGTGCTAGTAAGGATCTTACGCTATATCACTCGTGCTGTTAGATGGCATAAGGAAGGGATTTTGTCGAGGTTTGTGTTTGGCGTGTACACGTGTGCGATGTAATTACTATCATTTAGGAATATTAATTGCCATTCATTTAATAACACTTTCAATTAGCAAGCACTATCTCGCTCACATGCTCTGCCGCTCGTCCCTTTTTCCTTTTTGCCTGAACGATGGAATCGAGCGATGATGAGCTTGGAGTGTGTGCGGGCGTCGAAAAATTTGTTTTCACTCTTTTACGACTTGTGAAAATGATGGAAATATCCACCTCATTATCATACACATTAAGTAACTTTGAAATGTGAGTCAGAATACTAATTCAGAGATTAAAGAGAAAGTCTTCAGTTTGCCAGCTTGAGCTTCAGGAGGATTTTCAGGATTATTACATGTTAAATCATCAGTTTAACAATAAGACTACCAACCCGAGGATAAATAGTTTTTTTTTTTAAGGTCTTTTAAGAGTTTACCATAATAAACATTAAAGCAGGCCAAAAATAGATTAATTTTTTGTAATCTTGATTTTATTTTATAACTGTTTTGTATGAAACATTTGTTCGAAAACATTTACTGCCACTGGTGTATCAGCTTCTTCAGAAAAAAGAGAGAGACAGATTCAGAAACAGTTGAAGATTTCATGAATTCCTCATGTGTACTATATATTAAGTCCTATACTTATTTACAGTATGTACTGTAACCTGTTTGTTCATGGCTTTTACTCTTATTTCCATCGAAGTCAAAAATTCTTTGCAGGGCTTATAAGAATTCATACTGTATATGTTGATATGTGGAAACTAATGAGAACCCACTGCTTATCTTCCAGTCAATTTGTTGTTTTCAAAGATAAACTCAAATAGGATCTACAGTCAGTGTGTACAGAAATGAACTATGCTTTGGCCATTTAAAGAAAAAAAAAAGAAAAAAAAAAAAGAGTGACTGTGTGTTCCTGAGTGACAAAAAATGACTTTCCTCAATCTGCTCCAGTGCTCATGATCAGCAGTGACAGCTACCGAGTCTAAACCATCCTGGCATACGTGACTCTCACCGTGTATCTATGGCATTAAGCAGAATTCTTTATTTTTTTTTCCGTTATGTTTTCTTGTTGTGATTTGTTTGTTATTGGTAACTCATTTTAGATTTCTATGATGAATTGAAGTGAAGAATCCTGGTGTTTTATCTCTTTTTCGAGCGAGAGAATATGTGCTCCTCCAGTAGAAGAAGATTTCTACACGGACTGTTCAAGCGTTAACAGCAACATCTCGAAGTCCATATGCGAATCAGTCAGTGATAATATCGGGATATGCTTATTTGAAGGTTAACCATTAAAGAAAAAAAAAAAACACATTTATTAATACCAGAGATTGTAGTTCATACAGTACATGCTGTAAATGTAAATAAACTGTTTTTTTAAGTGTTGGGTCTTTGATTTATTAATCTTGCTAAAATATTTGTTTTGAGAAAATGTTTATTAAACTATGTCTCGATGACCTTTGGCACTCATAAACATAAACGTCTCATATAGTTTTATATAATGTAATATGTGCAAACTGTTCACAATTTTTTAGCCGGAAAAAAAAGGCTGTGAATCTTGAATATTAGCTCATCTCAGCCGGGCTGGATGCTTAACTCACCCCACCTTGAACCTGTAATAAACTTCTCCAGAGCCAGAGTAATATTTGGTATAAACTCTCACAGGGAATCCCCGAAGGGATGATCAGTGCTGGAGCACTACACTACATGTATAAACTCTACTTTAAAGGCATTCTTTTATTCCAGGAACAATCATTTATTATTTATTATTTATTATCCGTATAGTATTTATTCAGGAGTTTTTGTAATGATGCTGTGCAAATATGCAATTATTTGGCTAAGTGATGCTGGATAGTTTTTGAAGACACATCCTCTCATTCCCCTGTCCATCACAGTAACACATTTGAAATCACGGGTATCCGTGTGAGCATGTATATTATGTATATACTTCCCACGGTAGGTATATACATAATATATATATATATATATATATATATATATATATATATATATATATATTTATACTGTATGTACTGTAATAATGTATAGCAATGTACATAATGTACATAATTCAAGTTAAAAAAGGTTTAAAAGGTATTATTAGGGGGCGGGGTTAGCATTTGGACATTTCTTGCAGCTGGATTGTATAAATGTTAAATATATAATTGAATTCTCTCTCTCCCATTATGTTGGAATTATGATACACAAATTTCGCTCTGATATCTCATAAATATTCCCTCCAAAAAACAAGATGTATAATCACTGATTCATGACTGATTGATTAGATTTATTCATCGTTCCTGCTGATTCGATGATTCATTTAAACCAATTAACTGGTGTAATCAGAGCAAGAGACAGTTCACAAAGAGATACGCATTATATGCCTTATGAAGCAAATAGCAACATGACTCATGACCATGTGAATCAGCAGTAATTCTAGGAAGTAGTTAATCCCACGCATACAAGCTATTCAGCATCTGTTCCCTGATTGTCCGTGCGGGGCTCAATTTAGCTTGTATGTCTTGAAGAATGGCAGCTCGAGTGAATTAAAACCCCAAGGGGACCTTGACAAGTCGGAAATGGCTTTGGGAAGGGCATCAAAGTGCATCAATTAATTATAAGCTCGACATATGTGCCCCGCTTTTATTGCATACAGCTAATGCATCTGTTGAGTAAAGAGTAAGAGTCAACACAGGTGTGTTAGTGGAAATATATGGGAAAGGAATCGCCGCAGTCCTGGTGTGGGATAAAGAATCGGGAAGACGGCTTCGACTCCATCGTCGGGTTCCATGAGTCAGCTTCTCTTTCGATGACAAAAACAAGCCATCACAAGTCATTATTTCACCTAGATGGTGGGAAAATATTCTTCTCACACATACATAGCCTCATCGTTCATTTTGGCACCCCACTGCACCACGGCGAAAGACGAGTGACCTCTAGACATGAACAGACGCATCTTGGCTTAAGATGGACTTGATTTTACAGCACCTCCTGTTGAATTATGAGATGCTTGACATCTAATCCATAGGGCTTAAGCTGAAGTCTCGATGAAACCAGACACTTGTGAATAAAATTTATAGGCACCCCACATTGTCTCATTCGCTATGTGATTAATTGTGCGGGGGCACTGACAGACGGAAGTACATCAGTTAATTAATTTTGCCTGGACAATGCCATTAGCCACACCAGGCACTGAGAGAAGGTGGAGGGATTGCAGGCATGTGCCATCAGATTGTCTGCCTATCCTAGCACTCACACGCACCAGATATAATGAATGCAATGCAATGCAATCAGCAGTTGGCACAAGCTGGAATCGGCACAAGTCATATTTTGAAGTAGCACCATCTATCTATATATCTATCTATCTTTCTATTTTTTTTATCTATACGTCTATCTATCTGTAGATAATCAAAATAAATGGAAATGAGAATTCCATCATCAATTAGGGACCGGATCCCATTATTTTGGTAATATAGTTATTTCCGAAATAGCGCTAAGTTATAATTGTATATTGCAATTTGGCATCATGGAAGATGAAATACAGCAAGCCGATGCAGCCAGTAAGTGCGTACACTTTACTCCCAGCTGAAGCATTTAGGTGTCAAATTAATTAATCTTCATCCTCTGAGAGAGGAGAAGCCTGCCAAGTGCAGCCCAGCCTGCACTGCCGGTTAGCAACATGAAATTAATGCAGTTGGTTATCCATGTTAAAAAAAAATAAATAAATAAAAATATCAAACCCGAGATCAATATTTATATTTTCCATTTGCTTCATCGTTCTTCATTTGCATTCATTTGCATGGAGTCAAAAAAAAAATCCAACGTTTACTTCCTAACTGTCTCAGCTCATAAGGCAAGAGCTTTACTGTACTTTTAAATGATCGCCTACTACCTACACAAAAAAATGCATATTTAACCCGTCCAAAATATCAGCTCCAAAACAACAACAACAACAACAACAAAAACAGCTTTCAGCATTGTGGTTGTGTGAAATCAAAGACCTGCTTATCCTGCCTTTGAGTAAGTGGCTGGCAATTTGCGACCGCAATTTGATATGGCTAATTTGTGCGGGCCCCATGCCGAGTTCGTCTGCTCGGGTGTTTGTGCTTTGAAGGCAGGGGTCACCCTGAAACATCCACAGAGATTGCTCTTCCACCCAGGGGGTAGCCATTTTGGGGAACTGATGTTCCGTGCACTCTGAAGTCGTAGCATCCCCCTGCAAATGGCAGCTGTGATTGTAATGCTTATCTTAAGTCTCTTCATCTTTGGCAAAGAATAATTAACAGCGAGCATGAGGAGTCTGTCTGCTGCTAAACTGTAATTACAAGTCCCATTACTCCAAGGGGGCGTTCAGAGTAATTAGCATTCCTCACTCAGCCGTCTGAAAAAAGTATGATGAGAGCAGTTTGTTTGGTTTTGATACTATAGTGTTCTCGAGAACTCGCAAAAAAAAAGAAGAAGTTAAAAAAAAAACATTCAGCTAAACATTCAACCTTCCTTTCAGGTTTACCAGTTTGGGTACAAATTGAAGTAATTGCCAGTACCGCCCCTATTCACAGAAATGAAGAGTCACATCGAGCTGGATTGTGCATAAAAGCGGCACGGCACTGGAAAGATCAACACGGTGAAAAGAGAAACACTTGGAACACTTTCATGAAGTATTTTGAAGAGCTTAAGGCGTTTAAGTTACTTGAGGAGTTTATATATTTTCGTTTCAGGATATTTTTTTCATCCTCTTTGCCTCTACAGGAATCTATCTCGGAATCAGTAATAATATATTGGGATCTGCTGGTGTAATATTATTCAGGTCTTTCCTGGCTAGATATCCTCCAGAGGTCTCCACTAGCTAATTTACTAAAAACCCTCAGGGAGACAAGTGTTAAAATCAACCCCAAAAACAACAGCGCTGCTCAATCGTCAAGGGGACGCATTAAGCTCATCTGGGAACGAACTTACTGTATGCTGTAGAAATTTAGGAGAAAAAAAAACACTGCACATACATCGTTCCTATCTCAAGTCTGGGGTTGGAACAGGACATTAACTTGTATGCTGTTTTCACCACATGGCTTGTCAAGTTGTCCATACAGAGAGGGGCCTTTGCACTTCTCATTAAATGTGGTCATGCAGATCCAATGTGCTATTCATCCTCGCTCAACTCAGTTCACAAAGCTCCTTCCATTTGAATCTCATCTTCTGCCAAGCCAGATCAACCAATTTGAACTAAGCATCCTGGTGCTGCATATGGCCGGAGCTACTTTGCTATGCGCTGAGCCAAAAGAGTTTTTGTATTTATTCTACGGATGCCACATGACGACGTGGTTCTCTCTCTCTTGCCGATGTTTGATTTGGCACTTCTGCTGTTTTCCAGCTGCACATTCTGCACAGACCTTTGTGTCCTTGTTTGTTTCACTACTCTAATCACATTTTAATTACTTTTCCCCTGTCACAGATGGCAAACAACAGCATCAAGCCACAGTTCAGTTTGTGTGTGTGTGAATCCCCCCGCGAACGGATCGTCTACCTAGCAGCCAGGGTAGGATTGATGCAAATAATTTTGCAACAAATTTGCTCTGGAACTACAAGGCAGGAACGAGGGTGATGCAACCACATTTTTTTGAGTTATTGCCACACGATGAGCGTCGGTTTTTAGTTCCTGATGATATGCTGGCACCTAATTTGGTATGCTTTGAGCATTTTTTTAATGCTCTTGCCAAGAAAAAAAGAAACAGGTGGGTGTTTGCCATCTGTAGAGGAGAAACACCTGCTCTGTATAATATAGAAGAAGGCTTCGCATTATATGTATTTGTAACGTCAGTAACGAAAACTATAAATTTTTTTGGTGCTTGTTTTGTGCTGGTTGGTAGAAAATTACCAACCAACATATTCAGATTGGAATGCATCATGGCCATGCATGCAATACCTATTTATTATTGAATCGCTCCAGCATATACTGCTTTCCTTATCAAATAATATAATAAATATATATTATAGGAATTTTAAGGGGAAGATCTGAATAATGCTACTGCACTGAGCACAAGCTGCTGACATGAATAGAGGGATAATTACGGACAAAGAAGCATCAGAAATACATAGCATGCTGTAAGTAAAAATTAATGTTACTAAATGCGATGACAAAGTATAATTGGCTCTATTGAAAATCTTTCCATCAAAACATTTTAGCAGCACTCCCACACTGTGGTCTTTTATTTAAATGTCATAAATCATACAATCATAAATTTTCAAAGATAGTAGTCAACAAACGTTTTTTTTTTCCCTCATATTCAGACCAAAGGTAGGAATTTGCTGATGTGAATTGTAAAATCCACCGGCAATAATTCATCACGGTCGTTGAAATGACATTTATTTTGTCACTTTATTATTTGCACTATTCACTATTATGGTTTCCATCGAGCATTAATCTTATCAATAACTTAGACACACCCGTCAACTCAACAGCATTCAGAACAAGATGCTTCTTTCGAATTTTAGATTTACATTCTTCAACAAAGACACAAGTGTTTTACAGTATTGTGCTGGCTAAAGAAAAAAAAAGATCACCATAGTATTTAAATAGACATTTTTTATTATTATCCTTAGATTATGACAGCAGTGATTAACAGTTGATGTTTCAACTGACAATACTTTTTGAACCCTATCTGATGCATACCTGATGCAGCTTCTCATTTCTTGACCAACTGTGTCATAAGACAAATGAAAATGATGGAAAAGATCGTGTTTCAGAAGGGTCAAATTACTGGCCTGCATCGAGCAAAGAAAAGAGCTGATGGTTGAAATTGAACTGTCCAACAACAATTTTCTTTCAGCCGCTCCCATCTAGGGGTCGACACAGCAGACCATGTGATCCACACACAACTTAGAACAGGTGCTCTTCCTGACACAACCCTTCTTTTTCTTTCCTCAATTGGAACCAGTACTCCGGTCCATCCAGTGGCTGTCTAGTATGGAATGTTGTAACCACTATTACCAGGGCTCAAACCCAGCTTCACAGATCCCCGAAACAAAAACCTAGAGCCTTAACCAGCTGAGCTACTACGGACCCTACGCTATAAGCTGTCCAATACATTATTAAAACGTGATGAGGGGAAAAAAAATCATGAATGACCTCTGCTGGAGATCACTTAAACACTTGGTGAATTTGCATTATGAGAGGGAAAGACAGTAGAAATGACAGCTATGTTTAATAGTTAAACATTTCCATACATACAAAGGTGATAAGAACTTACATAATTTAGACTAAATAGCTGTGTGTCTATAAGACAATCACTTGTTACCAAGGCTAGATGAAAGATTGGACTTGGAATTAAAAAAAAGCAACACTGAAAAAAAGGTCATGTGGTCATAGTGGCCACTGTACAAGTCTCCGGAGGCAGTGTTACTGTATGATCTGGGGTTGCTACAGTTAGTTAGGTCTAGACTGAGCAACACTATGTGGCAATAAAATGAAGTCAGCTGAACACCTGAATTTAACGTACATTATGCCCAGGGTTTGCTGTCAATGATTTCTTTTTCCTTCCCTGATGGCACTGGCTCTGATTATGATGGAATGCAGAAACATTTTCACAGATGAATTGGCAGCAGAGAGTCCTGATCCTCACCCCATTGTGCTGGAGAAGACTTTACAGAGCAAGTACTCTCATCAATGCAAAAACTTGGCCAAAAAAAAAAAAAAAAAAGTGTTGCGACATTTCACAATTAGAGTCTGCAATGTTTTTTGTTCTGTTTATTTGTTTGTTTTGGCCAGGAAGTTAATTTGCAAAATCATTTATTAATTTATGGTGTCCATCCAAGACCTTTTGAGAAAGTTTCAATCCAGCTGACACTTGCTATTATACAAATAGTTTTTGTTAACACACTGTGTTACACACTTGACGTATTGCTAAACATATAATTAAAGTATGTAACTTTTCCCCGTTTTCTTCCCAACTTGGTCATCTGTTTCCGATGCTCTGAGACGCAGGAAGTCAACTTGTACAGTACTGTACATCTAAGGGCAAATGTGCGAAAGCATGTAATTTTCAGCTTAACTGTTTAACACTAGAACTGACATTAATTTGCACAAATTCATATTAAGTACATTTTATAATGACTGCATTATTGTAAGCATAGCTGTAGTTCAGACCATCTGATGTAATTATAAAGTCACCTTCTCACCAAACCAGCATTGTAACATATTTTCAGAGCTCATCACTGCAACAAAAACATAATGATGGCGCTTTGAATTTTAATTGCTTTATTAAAAAAAAAAAAAAAGAAAGGAGTGAGCATTGTGATGGTTTGGCATGGTAATTCTGTTTTCATTTATTGTCACTTATTTATGCATTCATCCTTTTAAAATGCATTTTGCATAAGAGCTTTGCAAATAAGGGACTGAAATAATACGCCACATCAAATACTCTACAAGGCCTTAGCCTAGCACAACAGCCTTTGAGGAGCCGAGCAAAAACACTGACTGATAAGGAACAGGTTGGTTCAATCAACGACACCAAATTAGCATCCAATTTCTCAATAAATCCATATCACAGATGACAAGCAGCAGGACCTACAGTGGTACAGACATCATTTTGCTTGCAATCTTAATGCCTGACAACCCACATAGCTATAATAGGACAGAAGATGGGGGATGGGAGGGAAAAAATCCAATTTGAGCTTGAGACGTGTGGGACAGGTCCACCTTAGCACTCCGGTTCAGTTCAAAGGGACGTGTCGGACATGAATACAATGAGGGTGCTGTCACACTGACATTTCTCTGGGTGAGAGTCCACACTACAAGAGATGGATATGTGATATGGGCGTGAGTAATGGAGGGCTGCATCCACAGCATTTGTCACCTGTGCCTGTCCATGCAGTATGCGAGCTAACAGATTGCGGAGGATATCACACACTGCATGTCATTAATCTCTGTAAAAACAACAAAAGCAAACACGTTCAGCGACACCAATACAGTGGCACCTGCTTCTGGTATTTAGATTTATGTTGAACATCATGATGAATCACTGATCATACTGAACTCATGAAATAGCTCTGCCATCCTTGCAGACACAGTGGTGCAGTTTGCCTTATGAACATTATGCATCTAGTATTCAAATTTGGTTGCAAATTTTGCACAAAAACAAACAACAAAACAGATCAGCCATGACTTTAAAACCATTAACCTGAAAATCACCTAGGTTTTAGCTTCCCTTGTGCCGCTGGGGCAGCTGATGGGATGCTCGATCGGATTAGGATCTGGGGAATTTGGAGGTCAACAACCTTGAACACTGCCTGCTGGGCCCTGTAAGAGGCAGGCTGTGATGTCAGCCTTGACTTTTTTCTGTGGGATCAGGACATACAGGCTAGATTTTGGTCCACATGGGTGTAGATGGGCCTCTGGTGCCCATGATACTGTTGTCAGATTACTGGTATATAAGTGATAATCAATACTATTTAACTCACCTGCCAGTGATGTTAATGTTATGACTGTTCTACAGTATAGGACCCAGAGGAATATAGGTACAGAGCAGACCCCCATTTTCTTCATTTTTGTTTAAGCAATGTCCATTGAATGCTGCTTTTTTAAATATTCAGTAAATTAAAGAGCAATTTGCACAGCCTTATAAGGTATGTTTTAAACTAACGATTGCATGCTGAAATTTTCATGTTCCCAGTGGACAGACACCAATAGTTAATGATAATAAGTAAATTATGCTTCGGATCCAGCAAGCACCTCTTATTGAGGTCTCATAAAAAAATAAGAAAAAAAAATTAAAAAAAATCACCCAACACCTGCCAAAAAGTGGGATAATCAGAGTGCTTCCTACTGTGTAATACAAATAACATTGCCAAACGTAACAGAAAAAAATGTCAGTTATATTTCCTGTCTGCCACAGAGCAAGAAGGCTTGCACAATAGAACAGGGTTAAGGTCATGTAATGAGAGCCAGAAATGCATGTAAGTACAGCCTTTATTCTGTTTTATATAATCATGGTCAAGTTTCTCGTGGACCAAAAAGATGTCAGAACAATGAAGAAAAAAGAAAAAAAAAACATGCTATGAAAATTAACACACAGAAGCTAACTAAAATAGTTCCAAAGAAATGAAAAACTATAATCACAACTTAAAAAAAATAAAATGAAAAGGTAACTAGAGAAACCATTGTGGCATTATGTAGGGAGTAAAAAATGAGAAATGAGATAAGTCAGAAAGCACACATTCCTTTGAAGAGTCTCAAAGCGCAGGCACTAAATAGTATTACAGGAATCTTCACCGTATCAATGATTATATGTTCATCTTCATTAAATGACAAGGCGTTTGAATCCATTCATTAAGGGGTAAAATTACACAAAGCATCTGCCAAAAAATGTCTCTCTGAATGAGAGGTTATTATAAAAACAATAGCATATCTGAACAAGCATAAAACATTTTGCTTTTAATTATATCTGGCCATTATTGTCAGAGTTGCTATTATAGAAAATTAATCAACACCTTCAGATCAATCTGATTTCAGAATTCAGCAATGAAATCAATTACAGATGTTCACAAGTAAGTATCATCTGGAACTAAATTGTGCTTGTACAAAAATTAACGATCCACCCTACACATTTTGTTTTCCACTGTGAAGCTATTATCTGCTCAATGTGTTAGAAATTTATGACATGGCTAAGTCTAGTAGGACCCTGGACCAAACCTTCATTAAAGGCAAAGTTGCTCTTTTATGCCAAATGCACATTGTTGCTGGGCTCACTTGTCGACTTACATGAACGCATCACTACAAATCAATACAAAGTTTATCTGATGGATCATCTTTGTTCTACAATTTCCATCATGATGGGAGTTGTTCCCTCCACGATGACCCCATCTACAGAGCACAACAACTCCATAAAGTAGTAGTCAGTTAATATGTTCAAACTGCGAAAGAGAGAGCCATCCATTCATACTCAGAGGATGTACAAAAGCCTTTATAAATCACCGAGTGCACTCATCAGTTGCAGCCAGTTTTAAATAGAAAATGGTGCAACGTCTTCTAAAGGTGCTGTAAAAATGTTGAAAAGCAAAAATGCTACACTACAAAAAGGGAATGTACTGGGAGTTTTAAAATATTATATTATATTATATTATATTATATTATATTATATTATATTATATTATATGCATTGTATATTAGGTCACATTCTGTGTTTAATATTATAATAATATTTCCTATGGCAACTTCTGCTTATGGCAAATTACGGGTACAAAAGAAATGTGTTCAGTTACTTAAATAATTAATCAAAAGTCATACCTGTGAAAATATGAGCAAGACTGAGACAATATCTTGTAATTAAACTATTCAGGAAGCATCTTACTACTAGTTAAACAGGATTATTTTCCATTTCAGAGCAAGCGGGGAAATCTTGAGCAGTGAGATCCTGAGCAGCGATAAATTGATTGAAATCAAAACAATTCAAATAAATGAAAATTTGATTCATTGTAATTAGATAAAATTATTTATTTATTTACTTGTAAACAAAGGATTTTGTTTCAGGTTTAGACATTATACACAGACATGAACCTCCTTTGAGATCTTCATGCAGAAACCCCATTGTTGCATGTAGATGTCATTGGACAGTAGGAGGAAACCAGAGAATATACAGTATATACACTAGTAGCCAAAGTATTAAAGCAACATAGTTTTTCTTGAGCGAATATTATAGTTCTTCATGTGATGTCACTAATAAGTTTGAGTTCTGATAATTAGAATCAACTGGTTTGGTTAATGGATGAAACAAATATGTGGCGGATATGGACTTTTACTTTCCGAAGCCAGGGTGTTCACCTTTGCACAAAAAAAAAGCCTAAAACTAGGGAGTTCTCAAATAAATTGTGAACTCGATGCTTAGGAAGCAATCAGGCAGGCATGGATCAAGTGAGTGACACTGCAGTACTGCAGACGTCTTTTTGACTCTATTTCCAGCTGGATAAAGCAGGTTTTGAAGCGTAAAGGATTTTCATACTAAATACTGTTTGTTGTAGGGATTTTTTACATAAAATATTAATAACTCTTATTGGTATTATTTTACATTGAAATTAATTTTTTATTTGACAATGTCATTAAACTTTGTCCTTGAATTTCACTTTTGTCTCAATACCATCACTGGTATATATACTGTACATATTGATTAAGCTCAAGAGCTGATAATAGGAAACCATGAGGAAATATTGCCATGTACTGTACGCAACAGTAGAGTCCAGATCTCAGGAGGTTAATAGTGAAATATTAGTAAAACTACTCTTACAAGTATAATTTAGTCTATACAGTAAGTTGCCTAAATATATGGCACACTACTTACCCCTGGGTTTCACAGGTCACTCACTATCTCACAGGAGTCCAGGTACTGTGTGCTATCAGAAGTGGGTTGTAACCAGTTACATTCACTCTGTTACATTGACTTGAGTCTCTTTTTTTATGTACTTCAGTGAGTAATTTTACTGCACCAGACTTTGCTTTTACTTTGTGAAGAAGAAACGCGACTCTTATTCGACTCCGTTACTTTTCTAACCGTTTATTCTACGCATGCAGCCGATAGATCTACCACATGACTGTTTCACCAATCAGACGCAGCAACAATGATCACATGACTCCGTTTGACCAATCAGCCGCAATAACCACATCTTCAGCAGGTGTTCCATAAATTCATCCTACATGTGAATCCGTCCTACATACGCTCACTGCGCATGCGCGAACAAAAGTTCCACGCTACATCCCTGATATATATACATATATATATCTGTCATATACAAAGTATGTTTCACTTGCAAAAGAACAGCTTCATACTGCAGTGTCAGACAGACACACACTTCAGCATACACAGTATATACTGTGTGTGTGTGTGTGTGTGTGTATATATATATATATATATATACACTGTATATATATATATATATATATATATATACACACACACACACACACATATATATATATATATATATATATATATATATAAAAATACTGTATATATAATATTATTAATAATAATAATATATATCATAATTTAAAAAAACGGAAATTTCTATTGAATATTGCAACGAATAAATTTTTTCTCTTTCTTGAGTAATATTGTGGATGACTACTTTTTACTTGAGTAATATTATTTTGAAGTACAGCTACTCTTCCATGAGTACATTTTTTTCCTACTCTACCCACCTTTGTGTGCTATCAGCTTACATATAGCAGTGTATACTTGAAGGACAAATATATTAATTAGAGACAACAATTATAATAATAATCATTACTTTTATTATTATTATTATTATTATTATTATTATTAACATAGCTAGAAAGCAAAACCAATGGGAATCACAACAGGACCCTACAGACTGCAGATTCAGCCATAATACAGCACCCTGGAGCAGAGAGGGATAAGAGCTTTGGTAAAGATATTCACTATGCCAGCTTCACTATGCCAAGGCATAAATTCATGACATTCTGGTAAGCCGGGCACAGCCTTAAACAATAGTGTATTGGTTATAGGGGGCCCATGGCTATAGGTGGATAAGTAACATGATTTTCTTTAAAGTCATGAGTCACTCACATCTTGAGCATCCAGACAGTAGCTCAATTGCTCCAGCACTTGGGAATACACACACACACACACACACACACACACAAAAGAGAGAGAGAGAGAGAGAGAAATCCTTGAAACCTAACCACCTGTACTGAATCGTCTTCCTATTTTATGACATGCACGGCACACATGTAACACACCAGGATAACAAAAGTATCAAATTAAATGGATTTAATTCCTGAGAGTAACAATGGGTAGATTAGATTGTTTTATTATCAATTGTATGTCAGTTCCTGAAATACTAAACGCTGGTAATTTATTTTGTTCCAGTTTCCTGGCTTGAGCAAAATACGACCTGAGTGTGTTGACAAATTAGGGTGCGGCAGCATTTCTAAATGGGAGAAGCACACTTATCAAATCAGACCTTTAAAGCCCGGGCATGGCTGCTGTGCTGCACTCAATCGCTTAAGCTGGCTTTTTTTTCCTCCTTTACTGAATCTCTGATGATTAAATCGAGGGGAATGAGGGCTGGTAGATCATTAGAGGTATGTAGTGTCTCAGATACAGCATGGGATAATGGGAAAGCTCTGCCTCCCTCAAAGGTCTCATTATACCATTTTGATACATCTCTAGAAAACAGGCTTATTGGAAAAGAAAGAGATTCTAGCCAGTGTTCAAGTACAGACAGGCTCGGAAATTGTTGATAACATGGTCTCTCAAGCACAATATACAGTGTATACCTACTGTATGGATACCTATGGCATCAAAATGTTGCTGTCGATTAAAAGGGGCTAAATGTATACCAATTTGAGTCCTTCCTTTACACAGCACCGGGTCACTATAATGCAAGACACACTGGGTTAATCTCAACACACATTTGGGTTACTGGTAGAGTAACTCAACACGATGGTGCGCTTTAATTACCCCAATTTGCTTTATTATGGCCCACCTACAGGGTAATGTTACCCTTAGTTTTAGGTTGGTCAGGCAATTCATGATTCCTGACTGCGGCGAGCAACTTGGAAGAAAATTGAAGCAATCATCATCATCATCATCATACTTAAATGTAACTGTGTGATATTTCCAGATATGTGTTATGTCTAAGATAAGAGGACCTTAGTTTGTTGTAAGTTTCATGTATTACAATTCTCCAGTTAAAGTTATACCAACTCTATACAGGTAGTGAAACACATCAGGAAGTGACAACACATTGAACCTTGACGACTAAATTCACTCATTTATCCCTCTTTTATTAATGTTGTGTGCAAAATTTTTGGAAGCACTTATTTTCTTCATATTTGTGTGCATACAGTATGTTAAACACTTGTAAAGTACAAAGTATTTTTTTTTTTGCCTCAAAATACTTTAAAATCTATAAATACTCGTATCCCAGTGTTTCACTATGATACGATTAAGGTAGAAAGTTTTCCCAGTATGCCAGAGCCATCATCGGACTATCTGTTTCATAAAACGCTGGACTCCCAGGAACTCCTATAATGGCCCAAACATGTACAAATGGTTTGGAGAGAGGTCAGTACTGTACAGGTAATATGGCAATAACTCCCAGTGTGTTAGAATTTACAAAGATTATGAGTTTTACAGAATTTAAATGATTTTCACGAATTCCAAATATCTTACGTAAACAATGGTATGAATGCTTTACAGCCTAACTGAATATAAGAAAAGATTCATTTAACCATTTAAAAGTCTGTTACATTTTCTCAATCTGTCAAGCTTTCTTTACTGACGATGATTAGATTTTGCTTTTAAATGAATAACACCACTGTGTTAGCACGGAATTAGCAAAAACACACATTTGTAGTTAAGTAGAATTAATGCTTTAATGATTTTTCTTTTTTGTTAATGACTTACTTGAAGGGGTTTGTACTTTCAATGCACTTTCATTCAAGATCACATAATCACTGAAAATAAAGAGTAAAAGAAGAGAGCTTAGTTTCTTCTTTTTATAAGCTTCAGGAAAACATATTCTATAAATGGTATAGGGGAGTGGGTTTTAGGTCTGTTAACTAAATGTTGTGAGAAAAAGTTTCACTGCATTTTTTAAGGAGGGGTGTTACACCCCTGAGGTACAGGGTGTTTCAAACATGACATGATAAATAGGTTCACAAGTTAATGCAAACATCTAAAATTTAAAAAGTGAGTGGCCAAATTTATGTTAAAGTGGCTTCATAAAGGCATTGACAGTGTTGTTACTGTATGTATGAGAAATATGCACACAGGTTTAAATTCTACGAAGTACTTCTTACTGTTTCCACAGGATTTAAGAGGGTTGCAGCCAGGTGCAGCTATTCATCAGTCCTTCACTTATTGATCATCATCAGGTGTGCAGATCTCTATAAAAGCAGTCTTGACCATTTTGGCAATTTGCTGGTCTGGCGCATTCAGGTGTGTGATAACACAATGCCAAGAGGGAAAGCAATGACCTCACAGAATTTGTTACATATCAATCTGTAAAGGGTTTTAAAACCATTTGGAATTCAACGTTCTACAGTAAGAAAAATATTTACAAGTGAACAGCATTCAAGACATTTACCAATCTTCACAGAAATGGACATCCGAGCACAAAAAAAGACATGATCTGCATCTCAAATCCTACATGCCCACTGAGTATGTTAAATGTTCAAGTCCATAACAGCACAAATAAAAGAAGATTGAACGGTTTGTTCGGAGGGGTTGCCAGGCATAAACCTTTTCTCTTTGAAAAGAACATATACATTATGTAATATATTACAAGAACCACACCATTGAATTTGAAAACATAAAGTTATAAAGTTCAGTTGTTTGCTTTGTCTTGTCTCTTCATTTGAGAATGTCATACACTTTCGCAATGCTGCAACACACTAATCACTATAATCCTCAACAAAAGTCTATAAGATGAAAGCCTTGCTTGTAATTTTCTGTTAAGATTGTGTTGTTTGTGCTTAATTCTGACAAATAAATAACAGAAAATGAAATGTGCAATCCCTGTCTATATAGCAGTAATCCAAACATATTACTACTAGCATAAAAAAAAAAAATCTATGTTTATGGTGAAATGTTAAGTAATAATAACTCATCTTAATAATTGCTTAATAAAATCTGTTTCAATGACTGTCTGGTTTGTTATCTGTGAAACCGGCTGTAATTACGGGCAGTAAAGGGTAAATCCATCAATAAATATGGTCAATATATATGAGCGTATATGGTCCAACGGTGGTGGATATTTATTCAACCACATTTATTTTGAAAACATAAGTAATAGAGTTAGTTGTTTGCTTTACTTTACAACTTGTTCTTTATTTGAGAATTTCATACAGTTTTGCAATGCTGCTGCAACAACACTGAAATAACTAGAACATTCTAGTAAAGGAACAAAAACAAACAGTTCTAAGGGTAAGTGTTATACTGGGCAGATGGGAAATCAGGAACATTCCAGAACATCTGTATATATATTTAAAAAAAAAAAAAAAAAAAAAAGTCAAGGATTTTGTTTTTTCAGACAATTGGTTTGGAATATTAGCTATTTTAGCTAACTACACTAATCACTATTAATCCTCAACAAAAGGCTAATAAATTAAAGCCTTGCTTGTAATTTCTAGTTAAGATTTAGTTGTGTTTACTTGAACCTAAGAGATTTAGCCCAAAATTACAAAAAAAAAATACATGTAATGTTTGCTGTAGCAATACCATAAATAAACTTTTTCTACCGGCTTAAAAAAACTATGTTCAGGATGAAATGTTAAGTAATAATAAATTCTATTAATGATTACTTAACAAATGTTGTTTTAGTGACTGTCTGGTCTGTTATCTGAGAAACCGGCTGTAATTACCGGCAGTAAAGGGTAAATCCGTCAATGGTTCCGCTGGACATTCAAATGGAGCCGACAACTCCTAGATAGCATCTCTTTGAAAGCATTTCAGATGATGAAAATTCTCAGAACTGGCATCCTCTATATAGATAAAGAGTCGTTTCAATCACAGCCGCACCTTTGCACCTTTTAAGCAATGTCTCTACCCTGTCTCTGAAGCTTCAGCCACTGATGTATAAACATCCTGATAGATAGCCAAGTTACTAAGGCTTTGTTATGCAGGCAGCTTGTTGGACATATGGAGGTGGCAGAGTTAGAGAAAGGACCATCAGCACAGGGGAAATCAGTGGGAAGCTTGCTGCACCACTCACTGCCTGTCATGCCTGACCTGCCAAGAGATGTCACAGATTCCTTGATTTTCATTTAAAGGAAAGGCAAAGAAGAAAAAACATAATTAAAAATGAATATTAATGTGATGTCTATAATATTTCAACTGAATGATGAGTCCCAGGAGAGCTGGAGTAACATGTACAAATAAACGACTGTTTATTTATGCACTGTCAATCTCTTAATAACCTACACTTGCAGTAAATCATCTGGTTTTTTTTTTTTTTTTCTTCCAGGCATCAACTGCCCTTTTATTAAGGAAATATATTTCTTTTTTTCTTCTCTCAGTGATTTTTTGCATTTTATTATTTTCTTTTAGGATTTGCACTGGGACTTTTCTGGCTCTAAAATCCCTAAGTTCAAAAGAAAACCCTGAAGTTTCATCATTCTTTAGAAATCCAGTCAAGATGCACAATATATATATTTTTAGAAACACTGGGCTGTTCGCATAAGATATATACGTATGGGCTTGGAGACAGGAAAAAAATTAGATTTTAGCATTTTGCTTAAAAAAAAGGAAGTGTTCAATATCTTTAACAGCTTCAGCATTATATCTAGGTTGCTATTTACATTTAAATTGACTAAATTGACTGTGTTATCTCCTTTGTACAATAGATTAGGCATTTATTAAGGCTTTTTCATTCCTTTGAAGCATGTGTGCAGATGACATTCCAATGGATGTGGTCAAACATAGTGCTCCAGGTTTTGCACAAATCTGGTCAGAAAGGTTAAACAGAGGCATAAAGCACAGGAAATATTTTTGTGTATTGGCATGACCAAATTGAAGAATAAAATCGGGGGCGGGGGATGGGAGGGATGGTGAAATGTAATTTAAAAAAGTGTAAAAGAAATGTTCATCCATACAACAATGCAAAACAAATGTGCAGCAGTTGAGTGAAAAGGTACTGGCTGGGAAAAGCTTGTTAATCATTTTCTCCCTCCACTGGCTTTCAGAGGCAGAGAAGGAATAAAAGTCTCCTGCAGCTCGTCCCATATTGTCATTTGAAATGGATACCCCAATTCTGAATTTCTGCATTCTCATCACTCCCTCGCTATAGGAAGTGTGTACCAGCAAAATAAATGAACAAGCAAAAACTGTGTTCAGAAGGTGCTGGGTGATTCATAATCAGTTTATGAATAACGCAGCATACTGTAAGTTCAATTCATTTACTGTCCCGCTCTGACAGGGAATGCAGATACAACATGCATCAAGTTGGTTTGATTTTTTATTTCCCCCAATCAATTTTACATAGATTCTCTATTAGTAGACAAATTATTTTTTCTAAACTCAACATTACTTTTTGTCTTTTAAAAAAACGTTGTAAGCCCATGAACATCAGATCAAATCTCAGAGCTTAAACGTAGAATAAGAGGCTTCCTTTTTTCCTTTTTTTTTTTATTATTTATCTGTGTCAGCAGAAAATCCAGGGCACCTATTTTCATCAATAAAAATCATATTTCAGCCATGGAATTTAGTTTACACTTTACACTCTCAGCATTCAAGCTGAAAAAAAAAATCTAACACAATCATCTGAACCTTTCGTATACTGGGCACAGCCAAGGCTGTTACACTCACGGGAAAAGTCTTTAATATTTCAATGGAACCCTTTAAAGCATTAGAAAGAGACCTGAACTCTATAAAATGACATTACTGTGTGATTTGAGCTCACAGGCAAATTGACTATTTGGCTATATCTCCGTGAATGCACTCCTTCCATGCCAGCAACATGGAGTGCACATAAAAACCTAAGGATTTTCATTATCCTGAACAGATAAAATCTCTAAAAGGAAAGACATACTCAAGGGAAATCCCCATGAGAAATGCTCCTTGGAGTTATTTATAAATTAATATAGCCATGAGACATGTCTGTTATTTAAGAAATACATTTATGCGATATCCCCTAGAGACATTCAGAAATGTAAAATGTATTTGTGTGAAAATATTTTAGATCATTACTTTATGAAAATGATCTTTTTATTTATTTTTAAATGAAAAAAAGTGTATTTTGACAATGACAAATGTTTTTTTTTTTTGACACAGGTACCTCTTAATAAACTCATTAATCAACATAATATCTATCTAGGATAGGAGCAGAAAATGATAATATACGTCAAATAAATATAAATTTGATGCATAATCAGATTGCAATAACTAAGAAACTCTTTATTATTTCACTTTTTAAGTTTTGTAAAGTTATAATAACCTTGCTTTGAGAGTTCATATAAATTATATCACAGTGGCTTCCATTCTTGTGGGCTTTCTGCCGAAATGTGTAATAAGGTATTTTATGTGAGTAGCCAATGGTCTATTTCAGATTAGTCCGCACATTTAGCATGGTAATGACATCCATAAATGGAATTCCATACTTTTTATCAGTTAGCAAACCAGCCATGTTATAATAAATCACCCATTCAGCAATTGGACTGCTTTAGTTTCCATGTGAAATGAACTCAGGCTGAGTTGGTGCATATCAGCTGAAAGGTGTTTATTGCTAATACTGACATAAAATCTTCATGTGCATGTCTTTGTTTCTCAGGACACACTATATAAGCACACTTCCTGCCCTATGTGCCCTATGCCATAGTGACCCCTGCTGGTTTGGTGGCATGACACTAATAAAGTTCATCTTCTGCATAATAAATGAGGAAACAAGAAATGCTGCTACCAATAGAGAAGTGAAGACGACTGCAAAAAAAATACTATTGCTGTAGCATAAGTGATAAGAACTAACTTGTAACTGGTAAAATGTTTACTAATAACTCATTCATTCCTTCATTTTCTATACCGCTTATCCTGTAAGTCCTGTATCCTGTGTGGGGGGTGGGTGGGGGATGGGGTGTAGGCTGGAGCCTATCCCAAGGGAACTCGAGGCGCTGGGTGAGGTACTCCCTACCCTAGACAAGGTGCTAATCTATCGCGCGCGCACACACACACACACACACACACACACACACATTCATGCACATGCACACTTTTAAAAATGCCTAGTTTGGACCCAGGGAGGAAACCGTCATACCCAGACGAAACCGTTCATTAATCATTCAAAAACAAAAAATAAATTGCTACGGTGGAAGAGGACGGAAACACTTCATGGCAGCCTGTTATTGAAAAATAATCAACATTATGGTTTTTAACAGTAACTTCATTTCTCACATCAGGCCACATCACGCCACCTCACCACCCACGCCGGTACATTTTGAGTGACAGATCGAGGTGTAAAATGCAAGCCGAAAGAACGAGCAACGGCTTTTGTTCGACACAGCTGACCATGATCTGATTGGTCCTCTCAGAATAATTGCTTTCAGGCGGGTGACGAGTATTACCCAGTGCTAAGATGAAAGGGTCTAATTATTCTCAGCTTGAAGGACAAGCAGAGAAGGAAGAATGGGATTCCTGCAGCCTCGTCACCCTGGCATCTTTCTGATAGCACTCCTCTATTGTTTTGAAGCTCTACACTCTGGGTTGACTGCACTCCAACCTGCTACAACAAGGACGCCCCTGCATTTCTAATAAAAGGCAGAAACAATGCTGGCAGGAGCTCATTTATAACACGGCAAGTGATGCAAAAAAAAAAAGAAAAAAGGGAGGACTCAAAGTGCAGCACATTTGCATATCCCCTTATTTTTACCTTTTAAAGTAATGGGTTTTCACCCCATTTCTACCCCAATTGTGCTAATCCCTCTGCATGGTGAATTTGCCCGGTTTCTGGCTCAAGCTTCTTTCTGAACTAAAATCGTCTCTTTTCTGCGGATGAAGAAAAGTCATTTGGAAAGATGTGACAGTTTAATAGAATGGTGTGAGGTGACATGCTGAAGGGACAGCAATTGTGTGCAGAGATGAGCAAAGCAAAAACCCTGGGGTATCACAGTAACTGCCTCCCTCCACCCTGTTACCAGTGTGATGAAGCCAGTCAGAAAGGACACACACACACACACACACACATACACACACCCTGACCAGAGCTGACCTGAAATTCGAACCCGAACACGTCTCAGGGAGCATGACATCTCGTGTAATTTGTGAAAATTAAATGCCAACATGGCAAAAACCTGAACTTGTGTAAAGTGCATTTCTAACAGTATTGCTAATTTATTTGTTATTTTAGCACTAGCGATATACCAAAAAAAAGATCTACTTAGCATATGATGGTATTTAACGCCCTACTTAAAATAGTCTATGGGCAGTGCCAAGGATAAAAATGGGTCTCCTTGCTACATCTTCTCTTTTTTCACAACGAGTTGTAATTTGTGGCTTCACTCGACTGCATAAAGACATATTGACCAGCAAACTTACATCTAAATGACCTCCTATTGTAAAAAAGAAGCCAGCCAACAAATGTTTATCGAATACATCTTTTTTTTTTTATCCTTTACAGTTTATGCTTTTAATTCAGTTGCAATTCATGATGCATATTTTTTAGCACTAACTCTGGATGTACTATAGACGTTATTTACGTTAAATATTAAGGTGGAATGTATCAAGTAAAAAAAAACATATTGCAAGTCTTAACTTGCTTATACTGTATAATAGGTTCAAGAAATTTAAGGGGGTTAATACTTATGTACCTGTCTGGATAAGGCTTTTTTTTTCTCACGGTGCTGCTGAATTCTCATTACACAGTGCTTAGACAATTCTATTGTCGTTTATAACAGGTGGGGGTTTTTCCCATTGGGAAGAAACTATTTCAATTTGTAATCCAAAGTGGTTAAATCAGAGGTACTTGAGGAGCAATTTAGATATTCGTTCATTCAACCATTTGAAATTATAATCACTCGTCTTGGGGTACGGGTTTTTTTATACAAGGTTGCTGGCAATTTTTCTTTTGAGGATTTTTTTTATTATTCTTTTAGGAATTAGCAACTCTAAAAAGAAAAGGGAAAATAAATAGGATTTACTTTTCTTCTTCTCATGACCTTCAATACTTACAAGATGCGACTTTATGTCAAATATAAATATTTTATAGGGATGGATTTGCTCATTTTCCAAAAAGAATTTTTGCATTAATACATGAAAAAAAATGAAAAAATACAAAAATAAGATTTTTTTATGATTATTTTTATGACATTTAAGTTTTACTCTCACTCACTTTAACTCATCTTCTATACCGCTTTATCTTGTATTCATTGCTTGAAGTGTCTACCATACCTCAGTATGCTTATGACGCACTTGATGCCTTGGAAAGAGACACATGCACACTCATACACGTGTACATAATAGTGTCTGAATGTTCTCTCTAGTTTATTCATAAAAAAAGAGGTGTATAAGCATTAATCTGTTTCCAGAGTCTACTACTGTACATCAAGGTCATTCGCAAATTGTAAAGAAACAAAAGCGCCCTGGTGAGCCATAGGAAGTCTTACCATGTAAGGAATTGAGGAAGCCCAGTGAGGAGGTTGCTTCACAAGCATATTACAGATCAAAGAGATAGAGGCACGGGAAATTTGCACAAACCCTAACAGATATTTATTTAAAACAAGCATTACAATTTATGGTTAAACCGTCCTGTACGTTCCCTTTTCATGTAGATTTGACAGAAATGACCAAACCGGGAGCTCTCAGGAGGCATGGGTTAAACATGTCCTGTATTTCTAGCAGGATGAAAAACAGCAGCATCAGGTTCAGCATTATCTCCGCCTCTGATCTGACAACAACAGGTGTTACCGAGCTCGAATCAATGCGTTTGCACTGTGACGTGAAAAGGATGAGAGATTCGGTGTACGTTACACGTTGATTCATCTCAGATGGAGGTAGGAGGCTCCCTTCAAATGTCGGACTGTAATAATCAGCAGCTGTGAGATAACATTAGTCAGATAACATCCTGCCTCTTAAACAGGCCTGTTCGGGAATAAAAATGAGGACGGAATCGGAGTCCGGTGTTTCTCTGAGACAAATTGTGTACCACCTTTAAAAAAAATTGTATTCCAGTCACATCAGATCATTAATAGGTGCTGGTCTGTACTCGCTGTTTTTGCTTTTATTTATTTATTTTTTCTTGTGTGGATTACCTAATTTCTTTTTAAATCAAATTCATTTTTCACTTCTTTTCTCGATGCGTTAATGGCTTGAGGAGGTCGCTCGACCGTGTTCGGTCCTGTGGGCAGTGGCCTTGTGTGAACTGTGGGTGTTAAATTGTGCTGTCGTGAAATCACAAACATTACACCCTTATGCTGAGGGGCAGGATGGGTGATTTAGAAGACTAATGCCGGTGTCAAAAGAGCTTTTGTTATTGCCACTGCTCAGCATTGATATTGATGTAGCTGGCGCAGCCTCCATCGGATCCAGGAATAAGGCTGAGCAGAGCCGGGCTAATAGCTACTGCTCTGCACACACACTTATACAGAGATAGAGATATGTCTGATAGCAAAATGTGTGATTATAGGCACAGCGTGGCATCAATCATCCCAGACACTACAGTTAGGAAAATCTCTCTGTGAAGCCAGAGATGACCAGAAATCCCTCTGCTGCTCCTTGTGTTTGTGCCTTCCAGCTTAAATACTAGATATTCCAAATTAGTTAGAGCAAATTAAAAGAATACCTACTGAGTGATTTCATAATGGCTCATGTGTTATTCATGAGCAAACCTGCCTTTTTTGTCATTCTTTTTTAATACCCTAATGTCTGTCCTCCTTGTATTTGTCTCTGACCTCCAAAAAATTTCTGCACTTGTTGCCATAGAAACATAATTTTCATCTCGCTCGCGGGGAGTACAATGTAACTTCACCAAGAGAAAGCTAACGCACTCTCATGCACTCGCACACCAAAAAAAAAAAAAAAAAAAGATATACAGCTTCAGGAGCGATGCTACGCTCGCAGCAATGGATATAAAAGGATTACAAGCGTGATGTTAAAGAGTGAAAGGATTTCTGGCTAATAGTCAAGGATGAGAGAGGAATCATGAGTAAAAGAGAGAGAGAAAGAGATCAGATATGGCCGGAGTTGAGAACAAGAGTAGAGTCGAGATGTTAGGGTAAAAGTAGATGGGTGGGTGGTTGAAGAGCTGGCATCCACTCAAGTGTGTTTGTGTGTGTGTGTGTGTGCGCGTGCATCTATGCATGTGCATGTGTGTGCCAGTATGACGTGTGTGTGGGCCCGGCTTCTGGCATGTTAACAAAACTAGAAAGCACCCGAGTCAGATCTGCAGTCATGGTTGTGAAGTGCTGTGATGGTTATAGGCTTCACACTGAGCGTTTCATCCAGATCAAGCTTGTACTCGGGATTTTTACAACTGATGCTTAATAGGATGAAAACATTTTAGCCGATGCACGTACAACCAGATTCAGCATGTTTGGGTTGTAATCTGACATGACACAAAGCTTGATTCATCGTCAGAGCGATAACAACATATTACAGAATATCTATTTGGGGGTCTGGCTTCGTATCCGGTAGTCAATTACGCCGAGTCATTAATCTGCAGCAGGCCAGGGGATTACAGTTTTACAAGGTAGTTTTTTTGGAAAAAAATTGTTTTTTAAGTCTTTGGTGAAGTTTCTGCTGTTTTAAGATAGAACAAACACATGTGCAAAGAGATTCAATGCATTTAAAACAAAAAAAAACAAAAAAAAGATTATTAAATTAATTAACATCATGGCTTCCTTTTATATTCGTATGAGCATCAGTCAGATGCCTATTGTATTAATTCCAAATAGAAATGAATTCAAATTACTACCGGCGCAGTGGATCAAGGATGAGCAACACTTTTTTCATTTCAGAAACAGCTTTATTTTTTTTTTCCTCTCTTTCTTTCTTTCTTTCTTTCAGCTCGGTAATGCTCCGCAGCCTTAACACAATCTAGTTCTGAGCCAAATAGGCTTTAAATTAAAACACAAGTCGAATCAATACTGCAACAGGCAGATTTCTTCAAGCAAGCTAGAGAATTTACAACTGCAAAGCGTACACTGATAGCGATTGCATGAAACGAGCCCATCCTATTTTCAAGCTGAAAGCAGCTCAGCATCAGCATCAATAAGCTCTGAAGACTCGCGCAGTCAGGCTTTCGGTAATTTGAGTCAGATGTGATTTTCACCTTAGGGGTGTGACTTTAAGTTGATAAACAGTGAATAGCAGGGCTGTCAGGATGCATGAGAGGGAGTGTGAAATAAATATTCAGTGAAGGCAAATCCTGATTTGGCATGAACGTTCTCATGGAGTAAACCGAAATGATACTGAAGATAGAGCCGTTTTAAGGGGTGCATGATACAACCTAATTACATAACTGACACTGACAGTAATTTGATATATAACACTAGTGTAATGAGCTGATGCTTGCATAATGCCATTTTAAGCCTGCATATCTATTTTTCCCGCTTTTTCGATTGAATTATCCTGCGTTCCAACAGACTCGTGACATCCGCGTTTTAATTTCTCCTCGAATATTTATATTCCGTTCTCTGGACAACAAACCGTTCGCAACTGCTACAACATGTGAAGGCAAATGAAGTAAAAAACCAGCAAACTTAGCAATTAATGACACTTGCTACTCTTCATTTGCATAAATATGAGAGAGTTGTATTTTTAAAATATGAGGCCATTTATTAATGATTCATATTCTCAATAAAAGAAGTGGGAGGTTCAGACTGTGAAAAGTTGGATCTACCAAAGAAAATAATAATAATTAAAAAAAAAAGCACCATTACTGCTCGGTTCTGCTCATGCATATCAAATAGCTGTCAGGATCCTTGTCAGAGGCAATAATTTTGGAGGCAATATGATACCACTCAAACCCGCGGCCACTTCTGTCAACTTTAGCGCCCAGAGAGAAGCGAAGGGAGTCCGGGCCATTACCAGTCACTTCCAAGCGAAAGTGAACCTCTGACAGGCTGTTGTGATGTGGCCCATTTTCATGCATAGGGCCGCTATTCAGCTTTCCACGCTCTCGTACTTTCCTTATCTGTCACTCTAATTATCGGGGCCGGAGAAAGGTCATTCGGTCACTAAATTACCCGCTATGCATTTCATTATCTTGTCGCCTTAGTGGAAAACGAGTCGGCCTAGCACTCAATTTGAGGAGCGAGAGAAGCAAGGAGGGCATGGAAGAAGATCTGCTAATCCAACTAAACGCTCTTTAAATAATGTGCTGTCCCATCCCTGCAGTACCTTAAAAGTGATATTAAAAAAAATTCAGTTTGCCTATAGCAAATAAAATGTCTTGATCACAATCAGAGTCACTTTTCTTCAGGTTTTCTAAGAAGATTATCCCTGCTAAGTATAATTCTTTTAGCCCTCGCTCAAAAGTGGTGAATAAGATAAGAGAAGTTAATCTTAACGCTTCTCGTGTGTCTTAATAATTCATTTTAACACATTCTTCCCTCTGAATCCATTTTTGTCCAATATATAATTTATAGTGTGATAAGAACAGATAAGCACTGTTGTAAAGATATGCTCACTTACGAGCTGGATTATAAGATACACCCTCTTCGCTAATAGCTAAGCCTCTTCGGGGCTTAGCTATTAGCTAAAAGTGTTTGGCACCTGCTTCGCTAAATGAAATGACCATGAAAGCAACGCATGGACCGAATCCAGGAGACACAGAGGCACCTCAGGACAGAACACTTGAGCCATTGCTAGTTTTTAGAACAGATGAGAAGGAGGGGGAAAAAACACACACACACACACACACACACACACATGCTGTGCCAAACACTCAGCCTTTTACCGGAATATTATTCAATTCTGTACAAATACTGCACCAAGTATTACATGTGTTTTGGAGTTGCTGGATCTGCATGTTAGATAAGACCTAGTCAAAGGTCAGTGTAGCTCAAAAAAAGATGGTTGGGAAACTGTTGACAAGGTGTATTAGTATGCTCTGCATACACGAGTAAAACTACTCGCTTTGCATTTCGCTGAAACGTCCAACGTTTTCGCACACATCCAGTAAAGCACAAAGACAAAATTATGAAACAGCGCAAACTTGAGCTGCCCAGAGCAGCAGCGATCGTCAATTTACAATTCAAATCAGCCAAACTGCAGGAACATACCGGAAGAGATATCTTTACCTAAAGGGCATGATTAGTGCTATCTGAGGGGAGCAGCTTCATCATGAACAATTGGGTGCCAAAAGTGACTTTTAGCTTTGTTTATTAGCTTCCTGTCATATCCCTGTTCATGTGGAACATGCAAATGCAACCTTAGCCACACTGTGTCATATCTAGTCACACTGGTTGATCTGATCAAACAGCGTAAAATCTTCGGAAAGTAAGTGTATCTTGAGATATTTTAACAACAAGTGTATGAAAGATATCATTTTAATGGGGCTTACTGGTTGTGTGTTTTTCTCATTTTCTAACCCTGTCTGACAGAAGGGGAAAACCAGCGGGAATTAAACATCTGGACTGACGAAACCTTCCCTGTGCTGGCATTCGCCTGCATGCCTGCTATTAATAAGCACTTTAGTCACCAGCCTATTCTTGGATCTTCACGTTTGTTAACATTGATAAGGCTAATTACGCTCTACAGGCTTGTGGCAAGAACTGTCACTGTGCTCGGCATGTTTTAAAGAAGCATGTGAGGAATCTACAGCGAAGAAATTCATATTCTGCTTAATTCCAGAAAGTAATCAAATTTAAATCATGAAACACTCTTTTTTTTTCTAAACAAAGACAAAACAGGCAAAGAATATCTATTATCATTGCTTAAATTTGTTGAATTCTCAAATCCTGGTTGATTAATTTTGTGTAAGAGCAGCACTGACATTAGCACAGATTGTAATTTAAATGACAGATGTAAATGGTAATGCATTCATCCTAATCGTTTCTATAGTAACAACTTACTCATGGGGACGTGCACAGCGGGCACATCATGTCAAGTAAGGCTAAAAATAAACAGATTACACATATGTTCGGGGTTAACGCAGAAAAGCGTACCATCGTTTATATGGTAAAGCATTCTTCAAGGAGATGTTGATAAAATGTCAGCACTTTGTAACGATCAGTAAGTTTTTAAAAATGGAAAAACAATTAGATCTCAAGTACAATATGAAGTACTTAGAGTTTTGTTTGTGTGTATCATCAATTTCAGGAGAGAGAGAGAGAGTGACTTAATGTAACAGATATACAGCATACAGTGACTTTCATTGAGACAAACATGAAATTCAATGTTTTAATGATATCCTTATTTTTTTTTAATAATGACAAGAATAATTTGTTATTTTATGTGATGACATTGCTGTACAACAAACAATATTTAGTATGGAGTTCTTTATTCAATAAGACCTCTGCAATACTTTGGTTTCTTTAATCCACACCTGCTTGATTGCTTCCTGAGATCATGTGCAGAAATTTGGCACAGAAGTTCACTTGAGAAAGTAAAAGTCCATTTCCGCCACATATTTGTTCCATCCATTAACTAAACCAGCTGATTCTTATTAGCACAAATCCTCAGCCAGATAGGCAAGAACTAATGAGTGACATCACCCGTTTTTGTTCACAGGGAGAACTACAATACATGGCATACTGTAGGTTTTCTTAATTCTTTTGGCCACCACTGTCATACAAAAATGCTGTAAAGTAAGAACATTTTCAAATCTATATATTTTTTTAATGTTTCATTTTTTCTTTTTTTTTCATGAATTTAGAAAATGCAAAGTAAGTGACCAGAAATAAAATCCAACCAATATTTGGTGTGACCACCCTTTGGCTTTAAACCAGCATCAATTCTTAAACATGCACACTTTCAAAAAAAAAAAGTCAGGAATTTTGTAGGATCAGAGTCAGGTGTAAGATTAACCAATTATAACCTGTGTAAGAAGCTTGAAATGTCACCTTCATGTCAGGTCACAGGTCATACACCATGGCAAGGCTGAGCACAGCAACGAGACACAAGGTAGTTAAACTGCATCAGCAAGGTCTCTTCCAGGCAATTGTTTCAAAGCCGACTGTGGTTTCAATATGTGCTGTTCAAACATTTTTAAAGAGGCATAAAGAAACAGGCAACATTTGAGGACCATAGATGCAGTCATAAAAACCATTCAGCCAAGAAACCATTATCATGCTCACTTCCCATTTATATTGGAAGATGTCCAGTAGTTCCATCAGCAAAGAACTGGCAGGAACTACTTGGACCCAGGTACACCCATGTTCTGTCCAGAAAAGTCTAGCCAGAAGTGTTCATGGAGGAATTGCGGCCCAAAAGTCATACCACAGACAAGGGAACAAAGCTAAGCGACTCAACTATGCACGAAAACGTAGGAACTGGGTGCAAAAAAGTGCAGGTGCTCTGGACTGATGAGTCAAAATGTAAAACATTTGGCTGGAGCAGGTTGTTTGCCGAAGGGCTGGAGAGCAGTACAGAAATTAGTGAATAATGAGGCTACAGTGAAGCATGGTTGCGATTCCTTGCAAAATTTCTGCAATTTAAAGTTTAAGATTTATCAAGATTACTGATTGCAATGTCATTAGAAACTATCTTCAGCATAGAGAAGAACAGGAAGTGCTGGAAGTGATGTCCCCTACAAAGTCCTGATCTCAAAATCATCAAGACTGTCTGGGATTACATGAGGAGACAGAAGGATTGAAGGCAGCCTACATCCACAGAAAATCTGTGTTTAGTTCTCCAAGATAGTTGGAACAGCCTTCCTGCCGAGTTTCTAAAAAAAAAAAACTGATTCTGATTTTGCAGGCAAAGGCAAAGGGTGGTCATGCCATGTTCTGATTGAATTTGGATTTCTTTCCGGTTCATTTACTTTTTATTAACTGATAAAAATAAACTATTGACACTATTTTTGAGAGCATTCTTACCTTACAGCATTTTTTTCACACCTGCCTAAATCTTGTACACAGTACTGCACACACACATACTTCACATTTATATACTGTGTAAAAGTTTTTGGTAGTTGTGTGAAACAATGCATATTTCACATATATGTCCAGCCATAACATTAACACCACATGCATCAATAATGAATTATATATCAGTAAACTGGTGACAGAAAATCCAATGCTATGATAGTAAGGTATCAAAACTCACAGCTCGCTCTGTATGCATCTTAACCGCCAAAGAGTCAAGGTGGTTGATCTGTCGCCTCAAGTTCCCCAGATCTCAATCTGTTTGAGCATCAATGTCATGTGCTTGCTCAAACAAGTCTGATCCATTTTCCAACTTACAGCACATAAAGGATCTACTGGCATAATGTTCATAAATATCTTTCTGTCTAGTTTAATATACGAATGGGAAAGACTGCTGAAGCCCCAGAAGGTGCTTTATTTAAGCATATTTATGGCTAAAAACTAGAAGGGAACAGTGTGGTATAAAAGGTGCATAAGCAACAGGAATGACGGAAGTCTTTAAAAAAATTATTAAGTAAGTGGAGTGAGGCTGGAGTCAGTGCATCAAGAGCCACAGTGAACAGACATCTTTAGGAAATGGGTTAAAACTGTTGCATTCCTAGTGTTAGGTCACTCCTAAACCAGAGACAACATCAGAATCATCTTAGCTTGGCTAAGAAGAAAAAGAAATGACCAACGTTTAGTGATCCAAAGTCTTCTTTTCAGATGAAAGTAAATGGTGCATTTAATTAGAAAATCAGGGTTCCAGAGTCTGTAGAAACTGTGAAGAGGCACAGAATCCAAGTTCCTTAAAGTCCAGTGTGAACTTTCCACAGTCTGTGATGATTTGGTGTGCATCTGGTAATGTTGGTCCACAGTCAACACAGCTGTCTTCATGCTTCCTTCCGCTGACAAGCTTTACAAAGATGCTGATTTCCTTTAACAATAGAACTGTGCCAAAACTATAACTAACTGGTTTGCTAGAGGAACTCCTGACCCAACAATACTGATGAGCCAAAGGCTGCTATTAAAGCAACCTGGTCTTTATTAACACCTGAGAAGTGCCACAGGCTAACCGTCTCCATACCATGACACACTGAGACAGTAATTCCTGCTCAAGCAGCACCAAACAAGTATTGTGTGCATACATAGACGTCATGTTTCAGAAATTCTGTGTTGTAAATCCTTTTTGATTAACTTTAGAAGAATAAAACCAATATATATATATATATATATATATATATATATATATATATATATATATATATATATATATATTGTTATATATAATTAATTTAGACTATATGATTAAGTTAGATTTTTTTTATTCTCATTTTCAAAAAAGAAATTTTGTGTGTGTGTATGTACTTGTCTTGTTCCATTTTGTTTTTGCATTTGTTTCAGCTTTGTTGGATGAGATGTGGCTATAAACCATATCTAATTATTAATTATCTATATTGCCTTTAATATGAATGATTTTTGTGTTTGTGTTGGTGTAAGACAGAAAGACAAACTCTCCTTAAAAAAAAAAAAGGATTTGGGTTCCATTAGCTGATTAGACATGAGATGACATTATCTGAACTTAACGGCAGTAATTTGAAGATGGATAACCCAGGATAGATCTACAGTACGGTGAGACATTTTCTCTGTCAATCATTCCCATCTAAAAATATTTTACTCACAGGCCTGGAAATAAAGTTGTGTACAGTAACACTTCCTGAAGCGAAGGTATATGCGCGTTTGAAAAGTGCAAGAAAGAAATGTTGCTTCCACAAAAGAAGTAGTGGAGCTCGAAGTACTTATTTCCGTATGCATTTTGGTGAGATGGAGCTTGACAAGCACCCCCGCACTCACACTGAATTCTAAGCAGACGAATGCTTTTGCTATCCAATGGTGATTAGAGCTCAGATTACCTCAGTGTGAAATGTGCTCTGCTAGTTGTAAAGAGAGGTACTTCATCAGTGTTTACGCATGTAGATTAATGTATTTCCTGTTTTGCTAGTTCCCCAGGGGTGTGAGGAAACTAATCATGAGAGGTCTTGTGATTTCATTACACACAGAATACCGTGTCAACTGGCAAACCTGATGCATAATAAAGGAAGCTAATGAAAAAGAGGAGCGGGTGCCCTTGTGTTGAACCATTGCAATGGGATGGAAGAACTTTGGAACGGACCAAACAATGAGCCTTCAGTGTATTTTCAATAACGGAGAATGTCACATTTACATTTCATATTACAGTGTTTGAACGATTTCGGTCACTGCATATGACCACAGAGACAAAGATTATATGCTGTATTGCTATCTTCAGTAATAGAGTCATAGAGAAAATAAGTGTCAGGAAGAAAAAAAAAAAAAAAGGCAAAGGTATAGTACATCACATTTATCCATCTACTCACCCATCCATTATCTATACAGCTTATCCTGGAACCTATCCAAGGAAACTTAGCGCACAAGGCAGAGTACACCCTGGATGAGGTGCCAATCCATCACAATCCAAGACACACACACACACACATTCACTATGGGCAAATTAGAAATTCCAATCAGCTTACAGTGCATGTCCGGGGACTGTAAGTGGAAACAGGAGTACCTGGATAGAACAGAGCAGAGCAGAGCAGAGGTGAGGTTCAAACCCCCAACCCTGTATGACGATGCTAACCACTAACCCACTGTGCCACCATATTACATTCGCAGTAACCCAACAAGCTTTTTTTTTTGTTTTTTTGACTCATTAACTTTATGAATTAGGATATGGCGGCTTGATGAGAGAAAAAAAAAAGTTAAATATAGATTGATGGAGAGTTCTTTGGTTGTCAGTGTAGTCTATGAAAAACCTCTTAGGAAGGAAAGAAGCTTCATCTGTGCAAAGGTCCCAAAAGTAGCTGCTATAGTGTTCATTACTAACTGTAGTTCATAACAAACTATCGTTTTTATATCCATAAAAAAGTTATGACTTTTGTTCTGTAAACAATAAAAAATGCATGCTTTGGGAGGCTGGATTTCAAAACGCATCCGAAAAGCCTACTCCATATTCAAGAGACAACAGGGGAGGGTCAGAACCAGGAAGTACAATGAAACACAAAAAAAGGTTTAAACAACAAAATCTGCCACGATACAGAGTATACATGGTACATACTGACGGATTATTCTAGGGCTCACATAGGACAGGTGAACACCCTCGGATGGCCAAACCAATGAGAGTACAAGGGTGGAGACAAAATAAGAATCGTATGAAAAATTATGGACCACATGTAGGCTAGTCATTGGCAAGTTGCTATGGCATAGGTGGAATAAAACACTTTGTGATGTGCATCTTGCGTTTTTATTCTTCATAAATTCAATTGTGAATTTAAATTCTAAATATCACACACGACAGCTCCTACTGTACACGCCAGCTCTTTCTGTTTTCTATTACAGGGCATCATAATAATATTGAGGGTGTGTTCCCCAATCCGCCCCCATCCTCCAGCCCCCTTACTGCCCCAGATAATGCTCCATCATTTGTTGAAAGGCAAAGATAGAAATCTGATAAGCTTCACTGCCTAATTTCCTGTGCAGTTCTGACACCTCTGATCATAATGTCCCTTATCAGTCATCCCATAGAATCTCATCTCCCACCCAAACAATACTGCGGATTTGCTATGTCAGCAATTTCAAGATGAAAAGAGTACAAAAAAGAGAGGAAAAATCTACAGAAACACATTTCCTTGATATTAAAATACAAAGACATGATAGTTGGCAGCCTAACCAGCATATGATTGAAGATGTGTGAGAACCGGGACTGCTTTGAGATTCGCTTTCCTATTATGCAGGTGTATTTATTCATGAAGCCATCCAGGGTGTTGATTTCACAAGATGAAACCAAGTCCTTTCTGCACTGATGGCTAAACGTTTGTGACAAGCCCATCAGCAGAAAGCCTCTATAGCTCATCACCTGTGATACGACCTCAAAACACTAGTACTAGATCTCTCCATTAGTTTTCCATGCCGTCAAAAATAGAAGTATTGGCACCTGTCCACGGAATGGGGCTGAAATTGGGACAATACGTGCAATAATTATAATTTTTCACTCCAACAACCGCAGAAAATATTACATTTGTAAGCAAATAAAACAATATATATAACAAATATATAGTATCAAAATAACAGAAATGTTATATAGAAAACACAGTTGCAGAAACTGACTTGCAATCAGTCTTTAGGTTTAGACATGTTGCCTGAATTAAACAGTCTTCATGCACAACCCTAAGCATATCAAAAACGCAAAAACTTTTCTGCAGGAAATAGTATTCAAAAATGTTTGTTTGGGTTCCTTTACAAATTAAAATGGGAATAACTTCAATTCAATTCAATTTTATTTATACATGTGTCTAGACAATAATGAGATTGTCCCTGATGAGCAAGCCAAGGGTTGCAAGTGGCAAGAAAAGAACCGGTGGAAAAGAATTAGCGTAGATGCCATTCAGGATATTAGCAGCACTAGATAGGAGTGTGCATTGAGATGTACTGGAATACGATGTTCTCCATCATGAAGGTGGTGGACGGTTCGAATAAACTTACAAGATTTTTCAGGGTTAAATCCCAAATAGCATTAAATTAAAAGCTAGTGTGCCATGTAGGGTGTACAATCCCAATGTTCGACACACCAAGTATCAAGGATTAGAGAGAGATTTGGGATTCAGCCTTGTGTTAGAAGATAGTTAGCTTTTGTAGTTCGCATTAACCATAAACCAAAACAACGAATCATGCAGAGGAGCAATCCGAAATAACTTAGAAGCATTAAGAACATGATCAAATGTCTTTTCTTGCTGTAAATGCTGCTGGGACTGGTGTTGAATGTGTGTGTTTTGGCAGGCAGCTGCTCTCTCATCTTTCCAGCACTGAGACTATACAGTACTAACCTATTTTACCCACGCAGGCGACTGACAGTTAGTATAATTACTGATTATTAGATCACCTTTGACAATGAGTGATACATAGAGTTAAACGTCCCAGTGCTCTATAAACCCACCCGAGGAATGCCTCTCTACCTACTATACAGTAACTGTTATATTATCATCAATGTAGTTGTTTTTTTTGGTTGGGAAATGTTAACGTGTCTATTATAGAAAGAGTCTCTGATGTCAGCACTTTGTAAGTATCCTGACACGTGAAAGTCAGGACGGGGAGGTTTGCATTTTCCAGGTTCTCAGTCACTTGACAAGCTGTGTCTCATTAACTTCAAGAGAGAGAAAACAGGAGAGAGTGCAGAGGGAACAACTGTGTATAGCTGATAAAAGGAACAAGCTTGTTTTGCAGATATTTCATTATGTTACATTTAACTCTAAACAGTGGATTAATTAGTCAATTAATAATTTAAAATAATTAGAGGTATTAACACCACTTTGGGATATGTTTTTGTAAAGTTTTCTTACAGCATATATATATATATATATATATATATATATATATATATATATATATATATATATATATATATATATATATATATATATATCTCCATTATGCAGATTATATTTTATATATCTATTCATTCATTATATTTTATATATCTATACATTTTTATTCATCTTTAGTAACTGGTTTATTCTGGTCAGGATCCAAGGTCTAGGAATGAGGCAGGAATATAACCTGAATGGTACGCCAGTCCATCACAGGGTACTGTGCACGCACATACAAACAGTCACACATTTAAAGGGTAACTTGGCATGGCCAATCCATCTACAAGCCTCATTTTCGGAGGTGGAAAGAAACCGGACAGCCTTGGAGAAGTGTACACAGGGGGAACATGCAAAACTCCATGCAGAAAGTAACCAGAGTTCAGGATCAAACTAGAGCTATGAGGCAGACCCACTGTGCTTCCTGATACCACTAATCACATGTTTTATTCATTTCCTATATCAATATCATAGACTATTAAAAAGATTTATTCGACTTATTCATATGATATACTTTCGCAACCATTCCCGAGTTACTATGTATGATATGTAGGCACACGTTATATATGTACAGTATAACGTATAATGTATAACACGCAGGCACTATGTTATAACGAGCTCCGAAGAACTTCGAGAGATATGTTGCCTGACCAGGCTTCTAAACTTATTACACGGACACGCAGCCATAACCTGCTCACGTACCCTCGCTTCAGTTCTCCGGTCGATTTGCCAGCTAAGTCATAACTAAGGCTTCTGAATAGGAAAATAGGGCATCACTTCAGCTAATGCCTGACAGTCTATGAAATTTGATGGTGGTCAAGAAAGGGCTTCTGGGAGATTATTTGTTTTGGAAATTGTCTTCTGGTCTTTTCTATCGAACAAAGGCAGTTGATTGCTTGGAGACAGAGACGTCCCCAGAGTAGGGAGCAATTATTGACTTTGCTAAGTCAACCTTTAATGTACAAATCACCGTACAAGCCCTGTCCTTGTCACCGAGCCTTTTCACTCTACAGCACTGAGCATTCTGTTCATAGTCAAGTACACATTAATTCCTTTCAATCTTCACACTCAATTTATTCTCAAATGTCCCTGCCAATATGCTCAGGACTCAGATTAAACTAGGTGAATTGTAATAGGAAAAAAAATAATAATAATAATAATATTAGAAGAAAAAAAAAAATGACAGCTGAGTATTGTGAAGCGTTTTATTCTGCCCCAAGGATATGCGTGGTCAGTGGAGGAGTGTATGTGCTAATGGATTAAATAAACGCATACCATAGAGGCGTCATAATTGAAGACTTTCGATATCATCCCTGTAGATGAAGCATGGGGTTTATTAATGGCTCGTTTTAAAGAATACAGTCTATTTAGGGTTTATTTAAGAGATGCACTGCTGAGGCATAATTTCTTTTGTCCGGCTGGTTTTGATACCCATTTAAATGAAAGGATTTATTTACACGTATTCAAGTATGAGTGTACTGCTTATTCAAAATGCATTATATATCTCCCCTGTCTTCGCCCATCCGTTAACCGGACCCTAAGCCAAGCTCGAGGCAAGTAGGAATACTTCTGTTGATAATTCTCGTACACTGAGCATAGAGGGTTGGAGGTCCTAATGGGGGATGACCCATAATAATGAGTAGATTAACCTCTCTCTTCAGCCTCATAATGATCCCCCCGTGTGATCAAAGCTATCAATCAATGTTTTACACGGATTAGCTTCAGTAAGGCATATAAGGGTAAAGCTTTGTGCAGATTTTGGCAGCATATCAAAAGGGCTCCATGTACCACTGTAGTCGTCTATTTTTTACAATTTCTGCATCGACCGTGATGATGCTTTGCCATGTTTCTGTGTCAGATGGTTCAGACCAGTATAACCCAAGCCAAATGAACTCAGACTTCGGTTTGTTTTTGTTTTTTTTCCCCCTTCTTCTTCTTCTTCACAGAGATGATACATCACAGCTGATTTTGAAGGTCTTTGTCATAGCAACACATGGACCAGAACGCTTGTGAAGAGCTGGATGGGAATTCTGACGAGACAACAGTGACACCCAATGGAAAGAAACGCTCCTCTCAACAGGTGTGAAAGCAGATTAAAAAAGGAGGAAAAGTTTCATACCGAGGACACCTGGGTTGAATAAGAAAACAAACAGGTATTCTTACAGCGACAAGGAATTACATATTCAATCAACGATGCAAATTTTTTTTTTCTCTTTTCCCTTGAAAGGAGATGGAATGTAAAAAAAAAAAAAAAAAAGCATGCTGTGATTCTGAATAGCAGACTGAAAATATATTTACAAGCACACTGATGACAAGCTTTGACATACCACAGTCATTAACAGGTTGTTGTGAAGTACATTAATAATGCACAGGCGAATACTAGCACCCCCTCCATAAGCCCTGTTTTATCATCGCAGTGCAGTAGCTTTCAACGCACCTGCCTTGCATGAATAATTAAGCCATTTTCCGCCTTGTGCCTTCATGTTGTGCTGTGCAAATCCACAGTTTGTGTTCGTGTGTGTGTGTGGGTGCTTGACACGTTTCTGAAATGACCCATGCTACAGGTCAGCACATTGCAGTTTGAAATGAAAAACAGCTCTGGCAACCCTTTACACTCCGGGCTTATGATTAAATATTCATCCGAAAGCGTGTTATTCAGTAACTACTATGAATTATTCAGCATCTTTAGTGAAACTTACAGTATGAAAAAAAAATGGCATGTATTTACCATTCGTAAGAGTAAGGATCTTGCAAGGGTCCAGCCGTGCCGTGCTAAAGCCGCGTGAACAACATGGACACAAGGTATTTAAAGATTTATCATGCTAAAGGGGTAATACTGCTTTTATAAAAATTGCTGGAGACTCCCAGGTGATTTGTGTTTGTGTTTGTGTGTGTGTGTGTGTGTGTGTGTGTGCATTCGTGTGTGTGTGCGTTCGTGTTTGTTTTCTCTAAAGTTTAATATTTACTCATTCTCAGAGTTCTGGCAAATTTCAAAAGGGTGTAATTATCTGACATTTTCTCCACAGATCAAAAGAGGCGGCGAGAGTTAATCACCGTGTGGTGTCATAAGCTGAAGCAAATCTGGAATCAGACAGGGGGAAAAAAAAAAGCATGAGGAGAGATCTATGCCAATAAAACATGGCTCAGACTCTCAAATATCAACCATCTGCTGTGTTGGACAAAAGATGTAGTGATGGTCGCTTTCTCTTCTTGATGTTCGGGGGAAACGATCGCTCTGGATGCCTGCTGAGAAGTAAATTAAGAACATTTCAGATCCCTAAAGCACTCCAACTCACTGTTGTCAGTGAAGACGGTCTGCGAGACTACAGCAAAGGAGAAGGGAAAAAAAAAAAACTGGTATTTCTTTCAACGCTGTGCATTGTCACTAACATACTATATAAAACCAATCGAATGTGATCTATCCCTGTCTACCCTGTTTATTACACACACACACATCCTGATCCTCCCACACAGGAGAGCCCACCTACACAGCAGAATCTGGAGCATTTCCCTGCGTTTCGGTGCTGAGCAATACGATTACTCATCTTCCGTCAGCATCGCACTTTCTCCACCAGCCGAGGCCCGAAAGAAACATGCATGAGTAGGCGTGTACTATATGAAGGTGCTTATTATAATCAACAATCTAATGTGCTTTTTCAAAGTTACCCCACAGAAATAACTGCTAAGGGGGGAAAGAAAAGGAAAAAAAAAAAAAAAAGACAGCAGTTATCGCATTACAAGGATGACAAGTTAAAAGATGTATCATTTCAGACAGTGTTGATTTATTCAAACAGGTCAGAAAATGTACAAAAGGGTTCATGAGCATGACTTTTTTCATCCATTTGTTCATTCGTTTATACATTTCAGTGAGCACTTTATCCTGTTCAGGGCAGATCAGTGAGATGGGACGCCATTGGCATTGCCATGGCAAAGAGCTTGTCTGTTGAGCATTCAGCACTGCTAAGCAACATGCTACACATTCATCAAGCATTTTCAGAAGATACTGTATACAATACCAGTCTTGTGCAAAAATTGTCAAATGCTAACATAAATACACAGACGAACATTTTCGGGGGCGGTCAGTCTGGCTTCACTGTGAAGCAACTACCCTGACGCTCCCTATTAACTAATATCACTCTACAGAGTTTCTGTGGTCGGTTCTCAGTTCTTTCATGCTGTCTCAGGGTCACTAGAGTCCACGCTGCTTTGTGCGGAGATGCTGGAGGAGTCCTGATACGCAAGCCACCGTCGTGTCTGAGTGCATCTGCGCAGATGCTCCAGGGACTGTTGAAAGGTTCGATGTGCTCTATCCTCATCCAGAGTCCCCTCCTCAGCCACGTCCTCAGCGATCTTACTGCAGACGAAGCGGGTCTTGTGATGCCATCCAGGTCGGCCATTTTCACACTCCAAGGCCCTCTGAGTTCCCACGGGTTGAGGGAACTCCTCCATGGCCAACGCTACCAGGTGATCAGGCAAACCATTGAGTTTTGTCATCTCCAGTGAGGCCTTAGATCCTGAGTCTGTGGTAGTCACTGAAAATCCTTGCAGATCCTTTTTCCCTTGGCGTAGAAAGTCCAGAAGGTCTGACAAAAAGCCAGTTCTAAGTCTTTAAATCATTGGAGGCAGAAAAAAACTGTGAGTTTCAGTCCTTGCTGTTCAGTCTCTGTCTTGGATGCTTGTAACCAGCAGCTCTTCTAGAGAAGCTTTATATAGACCAGCGCTTCCCACTCACTTCTCCCTCAGTGTCTGATCTCCCTCCAGCTCCTCCTTCCTCCTTGCACTCTCACACTTCCGATTTCCATCCAAAACCTCCGGAATGTCCCTCGCCCCTCCCCGGAAGCCGAACAGCATGGGATGTGAAGCTGACAGGGGGCGGAGAAGGAATATTCATTTTCATCTGGCAGTCAGGGATACCAGAAAGAGAGAGATAAAGCTTAGATCATGAATAATTGGAGAAGATACATGACAGCAAACCTTCCCTTGAGGCGATGAGCATATATGTTCATGTATACTCTTGTCAAATTTTGAAGAAAAGATGTGGCATGAGATTGCGTGGGTGTACCGGCTGAGCTGACGCTCCAGATCTATTTCAGGGCCACAGATGGCCTTTGGCTGCAGGGGAGAGAGAGAGAGAGAGAGAGAGAGAGAGAGAGAGAGAGAGAGAGAGAGAGAGAGAGAGAATTATAAAATTATACCATCTTAAGAAATTATACAAAACCTTTTTATATCTGTTATAAAACAAACTAATACAAATATAGCAAACATTATTGCATTCTTCACTTATATAATAAAAATATTATTACTACATTACTACATAGTCATAAAACAACTATAATGCCCCAGGGACTGTACCAGTCTGAGATTCTCGTTAATATGAGGCAACAACAACACTGTGTAAATGAATATTATGTCAAAATTAAAATATATTTATATATACTTCTGTTTTATATCATTTTTGATATAAAATAAGTGGACTATATTAGTTTTAAAATCTAGACTATAATCTGATTAGATTGACTTTCAGAAATTTATATACTATCCTGGATGAACTAAAGAACAAAACAGGTCATATGTAAGGTCAGTTAAATTATAATTATATAATGAAACTGTGTGACTCATACATAAGGAAAGCTGAATCGCTTTGGACTGATACCATGAGAGTCCATTTTGCTGATCAGAGGGGATCTAGATAAGAGGTCCAGCTTTATCAGGCAGATCTTAAAAGCTGATTGCAGCTTTTCAAAGCTTGGTAAAAAAAAAAAAAAAAAAAAAAAAATTAACATCAAGATAAAATAATGAATTGTAGAAATGTCTAAAATTATAGATGAATTTCCATATTACTATTTTTAACATACATCAGATTTACTTGCTATACATATATACTGTACTGGTAAAATGTTTGGACACATTTTTTCCCTCAGTGGTTTTTCTTTATTTTTATTTCTTTTTTTTATTTTATTACGTCCAACCTATGGAAAAACATATACTGTACAATGATGTAGTAAACTAAAAAGTGTTAGACAACCCATAATATGTCCAATATCCCCAAGCGGAGTCAGCGAAGCCATCAAATTCTACAGTATAATGAATCTGGCCCTCATGACGATCGTACCGAGAAAGGAAGACCAGGAGCTACCTCTGCTAGGATAAGTTATTAGAATGACCAGCCTCAGAAACAGCTCAATTTACAGCACCACAGATTAGAGCCCACATAAATGCTTCTCAGAGTACAAGCAGCAGACATATTTCAACATCCACTGTTCAGAGGAGACTGCGTGTGTCAGGCCTTCATGGTCGAATTACGGCAAAGGAACCATTACTTTGGAAGAACAATAAGTAGAAAGACTTGCCTGGGCCAAGAAAGACAAGGAACGGACATTAGATCAGTGGAAAACTGTCCTTTAGTCTGATGAGCCCAAATTTGAGATTTTTGGTTCTAATTACTGTGTCTTTGTAGATGTAGAGCAGGTGAATTGACGGTTCCTGAATGTGTTGTTCCCACTGTGAAGGATGCAGGAGGAGGTGTGAGGATGTGGGGGTGCTTTGCTGTTGACACTGTTGGTGACTTAGTCAAACTTGAAGACACAATTAAACAGCATGTCTACCTATCTTTTTTGGATTTTTCCCCTATTTTTTCTCTAATTTAGTCGAATCCAATTCCCGTCACTAGGGGGCTCCCACAGTTAAGCTACTACTACCACTCAGTTGGGAGGGCCGAAAAACCATCACGTGTTTCCTCTGAAACCATGTGATGCCAACTAATTGCTCCTTTTAAAACCTACTCACTCACTCACCATTGGGCGCAGTATAACACACTCGGAGGACAGTGCTATCTGCTCCTTCCGCTTGCATGAACTCACAGACGCCCCTGATTGGATGTACAGTAGAGCCAGGATTCATTTGGGAGCACTAAGTACGTCTCATCCCTTCCCTGTGAAAAAGCATCACCCGGGAACTCACGATCTCCGGATGATAGGGCGAGCACTTTACCAGGTAAGGTAGGAGGACACCTGTGAATTGAAAACCATTCCAGGTGACTATTTTATGAATCTGATCAGAAAATGCCATCAGCTGTCAACAAAGCTAAATGTAGCTACTTTGAAAATATAAAATATAAAACATATTCTGGGTTGTTTAACACTTTTTAGTTTTCTTTATAATTCAATATGTGATATTTCATAGTTTAGATGTCTTTGGTATTAATGTACAATGTGGTTAATAAAAACAAAGAAAAATACTTTTGAAAAAAATGTGTCCAAACTTTTGACTGGTACATACGTACAAAAAATATACAATATGAATAATGTTAAAATATATGTTTTTTTTAAACAAATCAATCTCCATTCTAAAATTAAATTACAGATGTGAGTCTTAGATGTCAAAAAGGTGAAGTGTTTTTTGTGTTAATAATAATCTGCAAGGACTTTATGTTAAAAGGTAGTCTGACAGTCATTATACTGTACGTCAGACTAGTTGTCATTCAGCTTCAGGCATTTAAACCTTGCACCATACCTGTTACTGACCATTACACAGCTGGAACTTTTTCAGCTGGAACTTTTTTTTAATTACTTTCTTAATGCTTTCAGCTTTGCATATATTAAACCTTTTATTTAAAAAAACACTCAATTTTGCTGGTATAGCTCAAATGCACACTTGCTATATATCTGAGCTCTAAACTCCACAGTAGCTCTGCAGTTATTCTTCATAATTACCTGATTTCCTAGTGGACAGGCTTAAAAAGCTTATTTAAATCACAGCAATGCCATTTTCCAGGTAGAGACTGGTTGCTTATTAGTTGTTGTCTAAATCTACATGATGATTAACTTTACTTTCATTTATTTGTATGAAATTAAAATAATGGTGTCCCACAAGCTGCTGGTATGGGACCAATTATATTTTCATTACAAATGCTTCCTGGGAGCAGTTATCCTCAAAACAGAGTATTCTGTCATATGCTGATGAAACACCCCTGTATGCATCGTCCAAATAAGACAAACACCACCCCGATAGGTTTGTGGATGTTAAGATGCTCTTCACATAATTTTAAACAGTACTGTGGCTGCTAGAAATGCTGTCGGAAATGCAATATCACACAAGAGGGAGTACTGTTGTAAGGAATATTACCACGGCTGTGATGCAAGTAGTTTTAAATTCTTACTAGTACTTTGTAGACAGAAGCTGAGGAGAATAATCCATGAAGGTGGTAAACAATCCTGAGAAACTTAAAAGATTTACTTTATATTTCCACTTGTGTTACAAGCTAGTTAACTTTGTAGTTTGCCTTAGGAGTAAATAAAACAACACAGACAATTTAAAGGCAATTTAGAAGCAATTACTAAGGAGAAAAGTGATGTTTAAGACGATATAACATTATCAGATGTGCTTTCTTGCTAAATGTTCTTCTGTGTTTGGTTTGAATTATTGGATTGCCAAGCTGGTGGATGGTCATGTTGGAACAGTAAGAGGCCATCGCCAACCGGTTCCCACAAAGTTGGGAGCATGAACTTGTCTAAATTGTCTTGGTATGCTAAGGCATTAAGACTTCCCCACACCTGTTCCAACATGACTGCATAGCAGAGCACAAAGCAAGATCCATAAA
The DNA here is from genome assembly GCF_024256425.1 of Clarias gariepinus. Classification (NCBI taxonomy): domain Eukaryota; kingdom Metazoa; phylum Chordata; class Actinopteri; order Siluriformes; family Clariidae; genus Clarias; species Clarias gariepinus. Next base: position 11,567,508 of record NC_071102.1, read on the forward strand.
AACATGTTTGGTGTGGAAGAACTTGACTGGCCTGCACAGAGTCCTGATCTCAAACAGATAGAACACCTTTGGGATGAATTAGAGTGGAGACTGTGAGCCAGGCCTTCTTGTTTACCATCAGTGTCTGACTTCACAAATGCATTTCTGGAAGAATGGTTAAAAATGAGATGAAACTGGTATAGCTGCAGAGGGTGGGCCAACATCATATTAAACCCTATAGATTAAGAATTGGATGTTACACAAGTTCATAACGAGCAAATACCTTTGGCAATATAGTGTATTATCACCACTCGTGGAATGACTTGTCCAATTAGATTACTTGATCTAAACTAACTCTTGTATAATATATCTAGAATAATTACTGTTTGCTTCAAATGCCAATATTTACCCCAAATTCTGAAGTCACATTACTGGGACTGATTTCTTTTATCTATTGGCTAATTATTGACCGCTTTGTGTCTGGATGTTTCAGTAAGAATCTAAATGAACTCAGTGTAGTCTAGAAGGCGGTACCCACAGCCATTACTAGAACAAGAAACTCTGATTATACCATTCCTAAGCAATCAACATTACATTGGCTTCTGGTGTTGATTACAAATACTGCTACTGATCCAAATAGGTTTCAGTGGGTTTTGCCATAGAGTATATAAAAAAGTGTACATTAAAACCTTTAACTTCATGCTTGCTATCAGTACCCACACATTTTGAAAACTTTAGTATAGGGAACCATTTTTTCTTGTACAAAACCCCCTGCTACGTGTCCTAGTTTTCATTTTTAGAACTACAAGCTAAAAACCTATGTTATTTTAAATAAAAAGGTGTGTATCTCAGAGTTCATGAGCATAGAGTATGAAGGTGCTAGAGTGGAATAACAGAGACTTCAGTGCACATCACTCTTACATGCTTACTTGAAACTGTTGATGGCGGAGGAGAGATGAGCTAACGTCTCAGGGTGCTCTCATGCCTGTGCTACCTTCTGGCTTTTCTTTGTAGTTAAGCTGCTAAAACTGGGCTTACCTGTTTTACATTGGCATACTTTACTTTTTCAATAATTAACATATTTCATAAAGTAGAATCTTTTCCCTAGAATAGAATGCTAATTTAAGTTTAAAAAAAAGAAGAAGAAGAAAAAAACAGCCCGTTTGTATGGAAATTGGTTATAATATGCAAATCCCCCAGTTTTTGGATGATTTATTAATAGTAAAAGCTCTACTTTACTCTATTGTTCTTTAATATGAAAGCAATTCCCTGGATATGCAAAGAAACATAAAAAATTGCCCTATAAGTAAGTGGTATGTTTTAATCCTGATTAAAAGGTTCAATTCAGTGTCTTTTTTTATTTTTTAGGACATAATAAAGCAAACTTAAAAAAAAAAAAAGCACTAACATATAGTGAAACCTATGTTTGAAGTCTGAAATAAACAGGCAGCTTAAGCTGTCCTGTAAAATGTACACGAGTTAGTTCAGACCCAGCAATTTGATGAACCATTCTTCAAAGTAGAGCATCACAGCACTGGGACGTTTAACTACAGTACATATCTCAGTCCGCTTCACAGGTGTTGTAATAATCGTTAATTACACTGTCAGTCACCAGTATTGGTGGAAGTAGGTCGGTTTAGTCCACAGTACTGGTAGGAGGTGAGAGCAGCTGCCTGCCAAAACCACATTCAAAACCAGTCACAGAAGCACTTTCAGCAGGAAAATACATCTGATAACATTATGCAGAGTCTAGTGTAGTTTAAAAAAGAGAAGCGGATATAAATCTCTAATTAGTTGTTTTTAATTGAAGGAACGCCTTTGCATAATAAAGCTGTTGCCGTTCTTGTGCTTGAAATCAAAGTGGTCGCTTACATATGGTGTGACGCTTTGCGCCGTATAGCCGAGGGGAAAAGAGCTCAGAGCCAAGAATAACGTTCAGCACAAAAACTTCATCGGACTCTTTTAGCGTTATAAAGTAAAAGTAAAGGTAAAAGAATAGAGCGTTTTGGGGGTGAGCAGCACACCTGAGGTCCTACTCCATTCTCTCCTTCCCACGCACACACACCTCCGCAGCGCACACATACTGTACATACATACATAATGTGGTATACAACATATAAGTGGCCTTTACAATGGCCAGGGGTTTGCTTCATAAGACATTTTTTGTCTCCATCGTTCTTGTGAGTTTAACGTGTTTGTTCTCCCCGCCCATCAATCAATCAGTGCAGCGGTTTCTGGGGTGCAATTTTTTTCCTTCCCGGTTGCATTATTTTTATTGTTTTTTATTCATGTATTTTTTACTCAGTAGCAAATATAATTTCAAATGTAGCGAAGTACAATACTTCAAACAAAACATAATTAAGTAAAAGTAAAATTACAGATTTTACCAAAACAACTTTAAAAAGTAGAAGTACAAAAAAAACTACGCAAGTAAATGTAATTTGTTACTTTCCACCTCTGACATTATCTTAAACAACACTATGACTCCTTAGCATTTGCCTCAAAGCTAACAAGCTTCTAACACAAGGCTGAATTCCAAATCCCTCTCTAATCCCTAATAGGGCACTAATAGGTGCATGGAACTGTATTCAAGTGATCGTATACACAAATGCCTTAGCTTTCCATTTAACGCCATTTTTGATTTTACACCGCAACCCAATCGTTAGCTGATATTTTAAAGCGGAATGAGTGAAAAAGAGTAAATCTCATGGGTTTCTCAGGACTGTTCACCATCTTCATGGTTTAATGAATGGTCTCCTCAGTTTTTGCCTACATAGTACTGGTTTAAAACTATTTTCACCCTATGTCAATTACACTGACTATCAGCCACCAGGATATGTGTTGGTGGAGCAAAATAACTAGTTTAATACTCAAACAAATCTTAATCGGATGAATATAAACAGCTTTTGCGGAACTGTTGTATAAATCAGTATCACAGTTGTGGTTCTGCTGTAGTGATGAATATCAGCACTCCCTCTCGTGTAATGTTGCTTAAATACTTAGCTCCAAAAAATGAAGTCAGGGCAACTTAGGGAAGATGAGGAAGGTTTGAAAAGGGAACCTGATAAAGAGCACATCCAGCATTGTGATGTATCAACTCTGGACGGCACTAAAATTTTTATCCTGGTCACAGCCCTGATAAATTTCCTCTTTGTGACTTTTCTCGCAACCAATCCTTTTCGGTTTCACTCACTTCCCCCTGTATTTTTTTATTTGGTTCTGATCAAAAGAAAACTGACATTCTCTGGATTTAATTAATGGCTAGTCCTTGGCACTGCTGCCTTTGGTATGCTCACTGGAGTCTAGACGTGCTTTGTGTCCACTGTTATGAAACGCAGTATATAAAAGATCTGAAACCGAATTTCTCTGGAATACAAAGCCTGCATGGTTTCTGTCAGTTCTTGTCCTGAGTGACCCCTTCCCTATTCTTCTTTCTTGTAACATAACTGATTCAGATCATCAAGGGCTCGTTAATTAGCTAATGAGTTGAATCAGGGAAAGCATGCACTGCTATGACCATCTTGGAGCTGATTTTGGCACCTTTGCCACACCATCTGCTCTCCTCTATAGCACAGGTCCATCTCGTATTAGCTTACCAAGCAGAAAGGCACAAGTATGCTTGTCAACTGGGATATCTTAGCAAAATCATATGGCATATATATCTTATGGCAGTTCAGGAGTTGTAGACTATATGCAAAGCAATCATAAAGCTGATAGATTCAGAAGAAATAGACTTTTTAAAACGGCAAGTAATGATATACTGCTTAACAGCCAATTTGTTCAGAATCTACTGAGTCAGCCAAAAAAATGTATACACACACTCTATATGCAGATTCTCTATGGGGTTTAGTTTGGGCAAGTTTTCTGGCCAATCAAGCAAAGGGTACCATGATCCTTAAACCAGGTATTAGTACTTTTTGCAGTGTGAGCAGGTGCCTGTTCCACAACTCCTGCTGCAAAATGAAATCATTATCTTCATAAAGCTGGTCAGCAGAGGGAAGCATAAAGTGCTCTAAAACTTCCTGGTAGACAGCTGGCTGACCTTCAACCTGATAAAACACCAGCAGATGACATGGCTCCCCATCCCGCCACTGACTGTGCAAACTTTACACTGGACCTCAAGCAACTTGGATTTTGTTCCTCTCCTGTCTTCCGCCAGATTCTGGGACCTTGATTTCCAAATGAAATGCAAAATTATGGCCACTGAGCAACAGTACAGGCCTTTTTGTCCTTAGCCCAGGGAAGACACCTTTTAATGTTGTCTATGGTTCAAGAGTGGCTTGACACTAGGAATGCGACAGTCCAGCCCATGTCCTGGATACATCTGTGCATGGTGGCTCTTTAAGCACTGACTCCCCTAAATTCTTGAATGGTATCATTTTACAGTCCTCTCAAGGCTGCAGTTATCACTGTCGCTTGTGCACTTTTTTCTACCACCTATTTTTTTACCTCCATTCAACTTTCCATTAATGTCCTTGGATACGGCACTCTATTGTATAACACAGCCAGCCTACTGAACCAGACTGAGTGACCATTTAAAGCCTCAGGAAATATTTGCAGGTGTTTTGAGTTAATTAGCTGATTAGAGTGTGGCATGACGAGTCTCCAATATTGCACTTTTTTATAATATTCTAGTTTTCTGAAATACTCAATTTTGGGTTTTCATTAGCTATAAGCCATAATCATCAGAATTAAAAGAAATAAAAATGTAATTAATCTATATATGAATTTAATTTTTTTTTATTCAATTACTGAAATAAATCAACTTTTCAATGATATTCTAATTTATTGATGGCACAGTAATGTTCCAGGACATAAGTTGTGAAAGAAATGGTTCTGGGAGCATAGGAATCATTTTCACATGTGAATTATCCTCCAGATGCACTGTAATCAAAGCTAAAGGTGGCTGAATGAAATTTTGGAGTGTGCCAGGTAGGGTATAATAGCATCCTAGAACAGAACCTTATAAAAACACCATCATGCCTTCTTTTTGTATCAAAGTGTTTACAGACTGCTTGTAATGGCTACTGTGCAGGTAAAATTATCATAGAAATTCTAAGAAAAGCAATGCAATAACCTTGGAGAAAAAAACAACTCCGAAACCGCTTCCATTCCACTGCAGCCCTGACCAGGATAAAACAGTTGCTGAAGATCAATGAATATAAATTTGTGTCCATTTTTAATATTTAGCTGAAAATAGGAAAAAAGGTACATTTATATATTTACTAAATAATTCATATGTAGTTGAAATGGGAAAGGGCAAAGACAACCTGTGCAGCAACCTATTTAAAATAAAATAATGTTTAAAATAAAGCTTTTTGCAAATATCAATACACAGTTCGTGTTTCAGTCCACAGCACTTGTTTTCAAAATGCCTTTGGCTTGTCTAGATATTGTGTTGCATACATCAGATGTTCTTGTTTTATGAGTTGTGACGACTCTTCCATGCAGATCATATTTGTGCAAGCGATTCTGCACAGAAGCTCCACTGCTCCTGTGAAAGCCAAACCCTCCAGTGGGTCCTTGCTGCAATTTGAGGCAGTTGAGTTGCATACATGCAGTTCTATCTGAAATATTTCCTCGGCTTGCAGTTCTTGCCTTGAATGCCACATTTCTCCTTAACTGCCTATTCATATTGACATTTCTGACAGTGGAAATTGTGCGCTAGAAGCGCTGTGATATTTTTTATAGCATTCCACTACTTTGTAGGTATCAATTAGCCTCATTTTTAGGTCCTCAGTCAGCTTTTCGGAGAAGCCTGTGGTTGTTAAGTGTTAGCATAGGGTTCGAAGAGAATGTACTAACCCTAAAAATTAATTTTACTATTATTTTATCATGTGAGAGTCCTAATTATTTTTAATGAGTCAATTAAGACCTAATAAGTTTATTAATTTCTAACATAACTGGAATGGTGTAAAAATATTTACACATGCCAGAAATACCATGAAATAACACAGTGGTCAGAACACGCTCTTTCAATGATATCTTTATGTTTTATACATTACAGGACCCAAAACCTGAAAAATGTATGTCTATATGTCTGTCCAGCCGGATTTTGATTTCAGAGTACGTAAAAGGGATGTTATGAGCAGTTATGTGCCAAATTATGTCACAGCATATAGCATCTTATCCCTCTAAGGGAAATGGGCGTGGATATACTGTATTAAATACAGCATGGCTTACTTAAAAAAAAGGCTAGTAGACTATGAAAACTAAACCTTCAAAAATAATTGGACAATATCAGTTCGAGGTAAGGGCGTGTAAAATACCCGACCTTAGAATGCAGTGTTAAGCAATAAAATCAACATGTTGAGCAAAAGCGATGTTATGAACAGTTACAGTATGTGCCAGATATAATAATCTACTTTAAAATAAGAAACTTGCTCACTATATTCTTTACTGGTATTATTTAATTCTTTCAACACTAAAATAACAGTACTGATGTTGTATAAGTGAATTTTAACATGCTCTAGTGGTTTTAAGACAAAACTTAATCTTTATCCGATCTTCTTATTTAATTTCTCATCTGTGGTTCACTTTCTAATTAACAAACAGGGAGTGTATTTAGCTGACGATAAAAGAGGTATAACTTGGCGTAAACAAGGTGTAACATACTCAACATTATACAAAATTGTATTTCTTTGTACAGTGAAACCTCGGATTACGAGTAACGCAGCTTACGAGTGTTCTGCAAGACGGGCAAAGATTTTTAATAAATTTTCACTTGAAAAACAAGCAAGTCTTAGTTTGCGAGTGCTGAGTATCATGGATCATGCATGCGCTTCTTGTTTTGATGCCTAGCGTCACGTGATCACAACTGAGCCAACAGTTTTTTTACCTCTTGCGCTGCGGAATTGGGGGTAATCATCTCCCCTGCTGGGTCCTAGTGCGCGTTTCTCATTGGTATAATCCACATCTGTGCACGTGTGTATTGTTTACTATAACACTGTGACCATGTGTTTGTGTAAAACATATTTTATTTTGTGTTTGTAAGCGCGTGTGTACAGTTTTTTATAACACACGTGTGTGCGCGCGTGTAAAGCAAAAGAAAGTCTCAGAGGTTAAAAACCCATTTTCTCCATCAGCCTCTCTGTTTCAGCCTGTGTGAGCTTGTGTGTGCGCACACGTAATTTGACACCATGCCGGGGCTCACACACTCTTTCTCTCTCTCGCCTTAAGAAGCACCCCCTCTCTGCTTTACACACACACAAAAAAAACACACACTCTCTGGTTTTCACAGAAACACTGCTCTGTCGCGAATATTTTTTAAAGGTAAAGTGCAGGTTTATTTGTTTGTTTGTTTCCTGTTACAGCAGTGATTTCGTTAGTCTGCGCTCACATGAGTGTCATTAACTATTTTCTTTGCTAATTTTTCCGACAAAACAGTCTTTCCATTAATGTGTGTTTATGTGAAATTCAAATAAGAAAGGTTTACTGGGTAAAAAAGGTTTATTGGAAAGTTAAAAATCCATTTTCTCCCTCAGCCTCTGTTATGTGTGTGCGCATATTTTGACCGTGCCGTTTCACACACTCTCTCGGGACTGGAGGGGCTTTACACAAACACACACACACAAACAGCGCCTGCACGCATAAACAGAAACACTTATCTGTCGGGATTTATTTTTACTTTTTTTAACGGTAAAGTGTAGGTTATTTTTTTTATTTTTACTTAAAACGGAACGAATTATGCTCGTAATCCAAGGTTCCACTGTATTAATAAGTTATTCAAAGAGATCTGCTCTACAGAAAGACAGACATGTACGTGGGCTTTAACCTGAAGTACAGTGGAACCTCGGATTACGAGTAACGTGGTTTACGAGTGTTTTGCAAGACGAGCAACAATTTTTAATAATTTTTTACTTGAAAAACGAGCATTGTCTTAGTTAACGAGCACCGAGTATCATGTTTCATGCATGCGCTTCTTGTTTTAACAACGAGCGTTACGTTATCACAAGTGAGCCAACGGTTTTTCTCTCTCTTGCAGCAGAATTGTAGGTAATCGTCTCTCCTGCTGGGTGAATACACACACGCGCTGTGTGTGTGTGTGTGTGTGTGTGTGTGTGTGTGAGACGTGCGTGTGCGCGCGCACACACATTAACGGAGAGACCGTTTTTAAAACCCTTAAAAATTAGCAAGGAACATCGCTAGTCACACTCGCGTAAGTGCATACTAACGGGATTACTACTGTAAAGTAAAACAACAACAACAAAAATTGAACAGCTCCTCACCTTTGAAAACAGTCGCGACAGAGAAGAGTTTGTGTGTTTATTTGGCAACCTGAGAGAAGGGGAGCTGTAAAGCCGAGACCTATCGTCTCCCCTGCTGGGTCTTAGTGCCTGCAGTGTTTTTGAGTGTGCGTGTTTGTGTCTGTGTAAGACAGAAAGTTTGTGTGTTTGTTTGGCAACCTGAGAGAAGGGGACCGTAAACGCGAGCGAGCCCCCCTTCATCCCCCCTCCTCTCAGGTTGCCAAATAAACACACAAACTTCTCTCTGTCGCGATTGTTTTCAAAGGTGAGGAGCTGTTCAATTTGTTTTTTTGTTGTTGTTGTTTTACTTACAGCAGTGATCCTGTTAGTATGCGCTCACGTGAGTGTGACTAGGAATGTTCCTTGCTAATTTTTAAATGGTTTTAAAAACGGTCTATCCGTTAATGTGTGTGTGTGTGTGTGTGTGTGTGTGGGCGCGCGCACACATTTTACACACATACACTCTGCATGCACAAACGAAAACCCTTATCTGTCGGGGTTTAATTTTACATTTTTTTAAGGTAAAGTACAGGTTAATTTGTTTTATTTTTACTTTATATTTTGTATTAATGATATTTATGTATTTATTTTTTTGGGCTGTAGAACGAATAATTTATGTTTCCATTATTTCCTATGGGAAAATTAAATTTGGTTTACGAGTGTTTTCGGAATACGAGCCCACTTCAGGAACGAATTAAGCTCGTAATCCGAGGTTCCACTGTATTAATATTACTGATTAAATTAAAGCAGATCAGTTTTTAGCTTCAACCTTTTATTGATTACGCACTCTGAGGGGTAATAATGCTGGTTAAATATAAAGTACCTGCACTTCTATTATGTCAAAATGGTCTTCGTCAAGTACAGCTTAGCATTTAACAGCATGATTCCCTCCACACTCACCACCAAGCTGGAGCACCTGGGACTCAGCCCATCTATGTCTCAGTGGACCTCCAACTTCCTAACTGGCAGACCACAGGCAGTAATGATGAGCAGAGATGTCTCAGCCTCCCTCACCCTCAGCACTGGAGCTCCTCAGGGTTGTGTTCTGAGCCCCCCGCTGTACTCATTGTACACCTATGACTGCGTGGCCACAACGAAGTTTTCAACCCTAATCATTAAGTTTGCTGACGACACCATCATGGTGGGACTGATCTCTGACAACAACAAGAGGAGGTTGAAAATCTGGAGAACTGGAGTTCAGTGGAGAGAGTGGACAGCTACCGATACCCGTGTTCACATTACACAGGACCTGTCATGGTCCTGTCACATCAACAATGTGGTAAAAAAGGCCCGGCAGCGTCTCTACCACCTCAGACGCTCGAGAGACTTTAGACTGCCCATTAAGGTGCTTAGAAACTTCTTCTCCTGCACCAAAGAGGGCATCCTGATGGGAAACATCTCAACCTGATTTGGGAACAGGACCATGTAGGACAGGCAAACCCAACAATCAGCTGAACGCATAGAGCTTCCTGACTTTCAATCGAGCTACAACAAGCGGTGCTGGACCAAGGTCAGGAAGATAGTGAAAGCCCTCAGCCAACCCAACAATGACCTGTTCTCTCTGTTGAAACTATATTTCATTTTACTATATTTTATTATTTTCTTTATATATTCTTTTTTTATTTCTATTTTAATCTACTATTTTCCTTATCTTATTGCTTGTACATTATGTAAATGTAAAACTTACTTCTCTTACTTCGCACTGAAACTTTCTTTTATAACCTTGAGGTCATCAGCAGTCGTATAAGCATTTTACTTCATATCATACTGTGTATGACTGTGTATGTGACAAATAAAATTTGAATTTGATTTGATTTACTATCTGAAGAAAAATGTTTGTTTTAGAAATGGTTTGGTGCAGAGGTTGTGTTAGGTTTTATCTTCAACAATCAATGAAATGCCATTTGGCCAGACATACCAAAACTCATGAGTCATATGAAGCCTATGAAACTAATCATCATAATTAATTCATAATATGTATCTCACCAACCCCGCATTTTTTATTATTATTTGGAGTGCCCTCAGGGTGGCGCAATCTTTGCTTTCCATTACAGTGGAACCTGTGAATGTTTTGCAGGATGTGGCAAAAAAAAAAAATTTTTTTTAATGCACTTAATAAATGAGCGAGGTTTTGATATACAAGTAGTACATATGCGTCTGTCTGCCGAGCGTCACATGATTACAACTACGCTGATGGTTTTTCTCTCACGCGCTGTGGGATTATGAGTAATCGTCTCAGCGTGCGTGCATGTACTGTTTACTACAACACTGTGACCATGTGTGCCGCATAAAGATAAAGATTCTTTTATTTTGTGTCCAAGTGTAGTGACTGTTCTTTAGCCCCCATCTTCCTCCTCTCCTCTTTTGTCTTACTTCCGTCATGATTCTCATTAAAAGTAAATGCAGGTTGATTTATTTTATTTTTACTTTATATTTAATTTATTCTTTTTACATTAATATTTTTGGGTTGTGGAACGAATCATCAGAGTTTCTATCATATCTTATAGGGAAATAGGCTTTGATATTTAAGTGCTATTGTATACAACTATGCTTCCGGAATGAATTATGCTCACAATCCAAGGTTTAACTGTACATTTCAATGGAATCCAACTGACAATTTTCACATAAGTTTTTCCAGGTTTTGACTAGGCAGCCTTATCCTCTCAATTTTGCACATGCCATCATGAGACATGTATCAAATATTTCAGCCAGGTCTCCTGAGCGCAAGGAAAGCATTATCGAATTATGAGTACCTCAGAGCTCACACATTTAAAAATCATGTTGATCAAAAAATATTTAACCCCTTTAAAAATCACCCAATAGACTGTAATGGGGTTTCTGAAACACTATTTCAGCAAGATATCACCACTCTTTAGAACAGTCTCCGTCTCCCAGATGCATGCTCAATTTTGCAAACACCCACAGAACTTTGTTCGGGACATGACAAAAACCACATTAATCCATTTTTAAGTATGGCTGATTTTCAGGGGGAAAAAAAAACGAAAAAAAAAAAACCTTGTTCACCACTTTGGAGAAAGTACCCTCCTGTGCTCAATTTTTAAACACACATATGTAACTTGAAATCCCACTTTAAAGCTTCTTTTCTCAAACAATCCAGCAACTCTCCATTTCCTGCGGTTCCTTTGATATAAATAAAAGAATCACAAAAAAGTCATTAGATTTCAAGTTTATCCTGGATACATTCTCTGTGCCTGCGAGTTTTTCTGAATAGAGGGAGGGGTGGCTGCAGCAAGGAAAAGAAAATCCACAACACCTCGACTTACAAACAAACGCACACACTCCCAGGGATCACAGGCAATATACAGACTCATATCCTTGCAACTGGATTAGGCTAGAAATTAGTGACTTTCAGCGTCGTGCCCAGGATAAACAATTTATACAGAAGTTGTATAAATTGCTACAGTACTGTAATTGTCTCGTTAAAAACCATAAAATATGTAAGAATTTTCATATAAATTTCAGCATTGTCAGGAACAGCCATTAAGATTTTCTAACACTTCTGTTTTTGTTTTTTTAAAAGCAAAAATTATATGAAGCAACATACCATTCCAGTTTATTTCTGCAAGTTTGACATTAACATCACAGTCATGTATTGTTTTAAACTCTTCTGAAATAAAAGGCCAAATCTATTAATAAATACTGACCTCGTACCTCAATCATAACTTAACCTCATACAGCCACTTCCTCCAAAATGGCATTACCTGTCTGAGACATTATGAAGATAAAATGAATACATAACTGTTCTCTTAGTTCACAAAGTCCTTACACCAGTGCATTAGTAACACAGTCATCAAAATGCCCTAGTTACTATTAATGTAGGAACACAAATTTAGATCAATGCAAATGCACTCTGCATTAAAAAAAATATATATATATATATACAGATGTAACCTTACAGAAACATTTGTGTGGTATCAACATGTACCAACTGTTCTGGTAAATGCAATTTATTACAATAGTGAACATGCCCATAACAAATCATTCATGAGATTAAATTTAACATTTCCTTTAAACAAGCTGATTTAACTACAACCATTTTTTTTAAAAAAGGATGAAATCTTAAGTGCTATTGTTTTTTTAAACCCCGATTTAACTTGTTGTAACAAACAACTGCAAGCCGCAACCTAAATCAACACACCATTGAATTGAAATGTAAATTGTGTGCCATGAATACAAAGGTGCAGTGGGTAAATTTTCTGAACGCGTCTGGGCGCAAAAATAATCATACAATTCCAATTATGCATTTAAAAAACTGGGATTCACAATATTACCACGTAATAAAACTGGGTCATTTCTTTGTTTTAGGCTTGTTTCATTTTTCTGGCGCAGAATTAAGCTCGAGCAGCTGTACCAGAGCTGCTCAGATATTCCCATTTCTCTTTAAAGGCATCTAGCAATGCATACAGTTTTCAACATGGGAATCAGTTGGGTAATGGGAAGGATTTTGCATGTTTAACTGCAAGTACAATTATCGGCACAGCAAAAAGCTTTTAAAAAATTTAACTCAATATTAACATGAAATCTTTTTCAAAGACAACACCAGAGTTAATTCTAGCATAATAATTTAATCCAAAATTATGCCTTTTTGTTTTAATGTAAATTAGAGTGCTGATTAAGTGTAAACGGACTCATTGATATACACCTATGCTGCAGGTATGACCTCAGCGCAATCCTGTTCAATTAGCCAGGTAGAAATGTTTCTCAAAAAATGCAGTAGATTTGTTTTCTTTCTTAGCAATGAAACTGAAATGATTTTTGTTTTCCCCTCTAGAACAGAAATAAATGTAAAATACTGAACAAACAATTCAATTAGTAGCAATGAAACCTGATTAAATCTTGGTCTCCAGCAGAGAAAGGAAAAGTAGTTTCGTAAAAATTTTGGTTGGTCCACCAATCTTCCTCTGTGAACTCTGCTCATCCTGCTTCATTTGCTGTGCAGATCCCCTCAGCCCTGCTTCTGCTTCTTCAGGTAACGTGCACGCTGAGAGAGACCCATGTTCATGACATACTTGTTGAGCAATCGTGCAGGAAGTAGAGAAGTGGTCACCCAACCCTGCAGAAATTAAAACACAATGCTAGCTTATAATTCAAAATTCGGGATCTTCAGCTTTCTTATACAAATGACATTCTTAGTAAGCATATTCTCATGGATGCTACAGAAGGGACTGAAAGATAACTCAAGACAAATAAAAAAAAAGACAGTGGGAAAAAGGGAGAGAGGGAGAGAGAGAGAGAGAGAGAACCTTTTACATAATCCTACACAGAGACTGTGCATGTTGCTGTGCAACAACGGAGCAAAATAACAATCTGGTCTAAAAATAGGAAATATAAAAGCTCTGGTTCAGACTTGATGCATGACAATGGAAATACAGTGTAAAAAAAAAAGTCTTCGTCAATTTACATGAGGTGAGGCATTGTACAGTTTATGTGTAAAATTCATTAAAAATATGCATACAGTATCCACTTACAAACCAAAACAGAAAACTTGTGAACTTCCTGCCTTCCTTACCATCACATGGCTACTAATTTGTACATCATACATCTACACCCAAAAGCCCAGTAAAACAGGCTTCTCCCAACGAGGCAGCACCTTCAAAAGACATTGAACTTATTATGAGCTATAATCTTATGAATGTCAGGTCAGGTTCTCACCATGATGGCATGAGGCAGGTAGCCGTTCGTTTGAGTCTGAAGACCCACAGTGCTCAGCTGCGCAGACACGTAACGCTCCGGAGTGGGGATGTCCAGAGATGCTCGCTTGATCTTACTCAGCTTAGTTGTCACGAAGAAGGGCAACACGCTCTAAATCAGAGTGAACATTCTAGGTTAATAAAAGAAGTTTCTCTGTCAGAATTGTATTGTTCAAAATCTGATCCACCACCAGTAAGTTCTCTAGTTCTTCAGCTACAACACCACACGGAGTCGGAACTGTGCTCCCTCTGGAACTAATCTGTTTGAACCGCTGATCATGCTTTTTCACCGGGCAGCATAATACACTCGGAGGAAAGCGTTCTCTGTCCTTTTCTAACTAACTACACTCACAGACACCCACGATTGGCTTGTGTTCCTGTACATCCCTTCCACCCAGAGAGCACAAGTTTGCTCCTTTGATGATAGAGGAACATTTTTCTAGCTTGCAACTACTATCTGTATTATTATTCATTGTTTTTCTTACCTGAATGATGATGCCCTTGTTCCTATATTCAGCATCCAGTCCACGAGAAAAGAAATCCACAAAAGCCTGAGGAAAAAGTAGTTAAAAGGCCATTTAATAAGGAAAAGATGTGATTTAAATATGTACTGTACTCAAATTACGGAAGAAAAAGAAAAAGGAAAATGGGTTTTTGACAACTGCGTGACAACATTTCCTACTCAAAACTGTTAACTCCAAATATTAAGTGTTAAAGTAAGGACTCTAGAGCTGAACAAAACAAGCTCAAGGAAAATGAGTGCTTGGGTGAGTCAGTGGCTCTGAAAGAAGGGGAAAAATGGCCTTAATGAATAGAAAAGACATTCGAGATCTTTAAAAGACTATTTGAAGTCTTAAGTCTTAGGCTTAGTCTGTCCTATCTATTATGGTTCATTTTTCTTTTTTGTCCTTTGTTCATTTCCTTACTCCATCCATCGACAGTAAATCCTGGTGTTCACTGGACCTGGTGACTGCAGGTGACAAACTGCTGCTGTTCACTGCTCTGCGAGAGAGCGTTTGTCCACAAAAAGGCCAGTGGGGACAGCCTCGATGACATCACGGCGCTGCGTGTGTGTTGCTAAGATACACTGAAGTAGGAGACAGTCTGGCCGGCTTTGACTACTGCATGATTTTTCATATATTCACACAACAAGCCATGAATTGTTGCTTATTACTACAGCCATGTGATTCACAGCACTGACGGCTGTTAAAATCGACCAAAACATGATTTGAATTCGTGATCACAGTGCACATGCAAATACAACACATGAATACATCTAAATAAATACATATTTAAGTAATGTGTCTGACGCTGAAGTAGCCAAACAAAATCAACTCTTTTTTTTAAGCTCTAAAAAAATGAGAGTGCACAGTGCGGCACAATGACATTTACAGCTGGGAAAATACAATAAAAAAGTATTTAGTCAGCCACCAATTGTGCAAGTTCTCCCACTTAAAAAGTTGAGAGAGGCCTGTAATTTTCATCATGGGTATACCTCAACTATGAGAGACAAAAATAGAAAAAAAAAATCCAGAAAATCACATTGTAGGATTTTTAAAGAATGTATTTGCAAATTATTGTTGAAAATAAGTATTTGGTCAAAAACAAAATTTCATCTTCAACTTTGTTATATACCCTTTGTTGGCAAAAAATCCTACAATGTGATTTCCTGGTTTTTTTTTTCTTATTTTGTCTCTCAGTTGAGGTATACCTATGATGAAAATTATAGGCCTTTCTTATCTTTTTAAGTGGGAGAACTTTCACAATTGGTGGCTGACTAAATACTTTTTTCCCCGCTGTATGTAATGACAGATGATTAGAGATAATTGACCAATTTTTTAAAAGACTTTTATTTATAGAAATAATCAGCTGACTGCAAAAACTAGTAAATTTGACTTGTCATAATAAGATTAAGATTCGATTATTTGTCAAACGTGCCTTACAGCACAGTGAAATTATTATAATTTTTTTTTTTTTTTTTTTTTTTTTTTTTACATATCCCAGTTAAGAAGCTGGAGTCAAATCACAGGGTCAGCCAAAATACAGCTCCCCTGGAGCAAATATGGTTAAGGGCCTTGCTCAAGGGCTCAAGCGTGGTAGCATGGAGGTGTTGGTGTTTGAACACCTGACCTTCTTATCAGTAAACTGAAGCCTTAATCGTTTGAGGCACAATTACATAATAAGTCTAAAATCAAGCTACAGTACTACACCGAAAGGCATTAAACAGAAAGTGTGCAGAGATTATATATGGATGGGGGGAATGACAGTACATCAGTCATGAGCACACAAACTTTTCTGCTGCTTTGTAGTATTAAGTACGAGGGGCATTTATGTCAAACCAGGACTTGGGTGGAAATTTCTCTTGGATAAAGCCATGAAAATTATTGACATTTACAGAAGACTTTAAGCACAGTGCGGTGATGAGACTCTTAGCTGCAGTAAAACATTTAAACGGTGCAAACATTTTAAAGAAGGCCATTCCGTGAATGATGATACCAACTGGGACCCTCTACGGTTTTTCCCATGAACAGCAAGTTGGATGTGTAATTCTTGAAAAATCATCAAAAAACTTGTCACCAAATTGCACAAGAGGAGCATCTATTCACCAGCACCACTTGCACATTACAGGAACTCGCTGGGAGTTATTACCACATCCCCCATATAGTCCTGACCCCGATCCAAGGCATTCCACATGTTCCTGGAAGGCCAATATTTGATGGGATCCAAGCTCTAGTAAAACGCTAGGATACAGCATTAGTGTCGTAGGGGATATATATATGTATAAAAATAATTTAAAGGAGTTTTTCCATAACTGTGTTCTGTTATTCTGCAAAAAAGTCCCAGATTGACTTGAACACAATTCTCGTATTCTGCTGTCCAGATTTTAACGCCAATAAAAGCTGTTAAAAGTTAAAGGATGAGCTTCTCTGCAAAACATTCCTTCCTCCACATCTGTTCTTTTTTTAATCACTACATATTGGAAGAGAATGAAAGCCAGTGCAAAATAGGTTCATTTACATAATCAGCATCACATTTTTCACATTTTAAGATGTTGAATTTTATTTATATAGGAGCATATACATTTATGGAAGTTTATCGAATTTTATAACTGACAAGTATATATTTAAATTCTGATCATTTTTATTTTTATTAGAATTTTTAATCTTGTGTATTTAATTATTTTACATGTTTTATTTTTTCCTTTGTTTTGAATTTGGTGATTTAAGTCTCCCAAGTGGTGCAAGGGACGTGTGTTCACAACTATTATAAAAGGATCGCAAGTTCGATTCCTGGGCTATGCTACAGTACAGCTAGCAATGGCCAGGAGCCTTTGGAGAGAGGGGTGACATACTCGCACTCCCACATCAATCATTGCGACACTAACCAATCATTGGCATCTTTCAGCTCATGCAGGCGGAAGGGGCAGATAACTCTCTCTTCCAAATGTATCACTGCCTAACGATGCATGAGTAGCAGATGGAAAAGATGCGGAAGACAGCTTCACATGTCAAAGGTAGCACATGATAGTCTACGGTCTGTCTGATTGGTAGCTGTTGCTGATGGGAGACTGCTCTAATTGGCATTAGGGGGAAAATAATCTGAACTTTAAATTCAAATCTCTAAAATGCTAATTTTATGTAAGCAATAAATGTGAATAAATCAGACAAAATTTGGGAATAAGAGAAAATTTTCATAATGGTCACATTTTGGTGATAATAGCTTTTTAATAGCCATCATTGTGCTGTTTGTTTTTTTTCTACTAATAAAATGGTTTGTTTTTACAAACCATTTGTTTAATAAAGCTATTGATGTTACGGATGCGTGATATAAATTGTGAGGATTTACAAAGCTATGTTGTAAGGAATGGGACAGATTTTTTTTAACTGGAACTGAGGGTCTGGAAAAATTGTCTGTGTTAAGATGGTGTGTATTTTTGGACCAAAATAGGTTTGAAATTCCCACTTTGGGGACAGATTTTAAACACCCAATGCACCCCTTTTGTGCCACTCCATTTAATTTACCTTGTGCCTGAAAACAATCAACAGTGCACAAATGCATCAACCCTATGAGGTGACATTTTTATACTTGAACACATCTCTGCATTCAAGTAAATTTTCTTACAGGATTTAAACCTAAAAACAAGTAGTATTTTTCAAGTAGGGGAAAAAGTGTCAGATGACCTTACACACATTTCTATAGAAAAAAAGAGCATTCATGACTAATGAATATGATGAGACCTTGACTTGAGATCTGGACCACTGCACATCGCTGGCTTGAGAAGCCAGGTCTGAGCACTTGTCTCGGGTACTGCTGTGCAGTTTTAGCTTCCTCTGCTCTAACACACTTGATTTAACTCAAAAATGGGCTCTTAATTAGAGGGAGGAATTAAATAATTGAATTAGTTAAAAGTTCAAAATTGAATTAAGTATTGCCGAGCGTACAAAGTGCAAAACGTTAAGCATTGAGCTGTGAGTCTGAAGAATTCTCCACGGCCTTCATGGTTAGTTAAGCTAGAGACTGGAATAGAGACTGGGGAGGTGGAGGTCCGAAAAAAACATGATAATAATAATACATTTGAAATTGCTTTACTTTTTTTTTTTTTTACACCACTTCACACAAAGATTGAAAAATCAAACACCACTTCACTAGAAACTATCTGTGACATTCATTTTCTTGCTCGGCACAGAGCTCATGAAGCAGGTCTGTCTGACACATTGGAGCAGGACAGGAAGCGAGGAAGTGAACTTGCCTTCGAGGAAGAGTAGAGAGTAAGGAGTGGAACAGGGTACATGCCGCTCGCAGAGGCAATGTTCAGGATAACTCCTTTGGACCTGAAATGAAACACGGCACACAGCAGAGATTTGTAGTCTGTGCGGTTCGGCTTACATTCATGCATTTTTTATTACCATCAGCACTCGCTGATTTAGCGTGCTTTCTCTTTTTTAAGAGGAGAAATGTGCAGACAGAAAGATCAGGAAACTCCAGGACAGGCACGCTAATATTTTAATAACTGAGCTTTTTTATTGTGTTTTACTATCAGTTCCACTCATTTTATTTACTACTAGGCTTTTAAAACCTTGAAACAGTGTTAGTGTTCCATATACAGTACATAGCTGGGTTTGCTTTTATATAGAGCTCTTCTTAATGGCTTTGTCTATTCACAGCTTATGCACACAGCACCCTCTTGTGGTAACAGTGTGAACAGCAAGCTAAATTTTCTCCAGACAATATTGCATTTTATTTTTGATACAAAATTGTCATGGCAGTCTCTTAAAAGGCAAATTACACATTTATGGCCTAAATGTAGCCAATCGTATGCTTTCTGCACTGATCTTTTTACCTTTTCTGAAACATTACAATATTGTGACAATTTAAAAAAAAGTTTTACATAGTATTATAAAAATCAATAAAAACTTCATGTGAATGAAGTGAAGTCATGTGAAGTCTGGAAGTTGTTTGTTTGTTTGTTTGTTTGTTTGTTTGTTTGTTTGTTTTTTTACATCTTTTATGTTACAAAAAGCGGTTAGGACTAGATGCAAAGAGTAAAATATTGTAATAACTCACTTATCAACCATCTTAGGCAGCACAAGCCGAGTCATCTGCAGTAAACAAAAGGAAGGAGATAAGCAATGCAAGAGAAAAGATGAGTTTGCATTTAATTACGGAAAATAGGCATGTGTTTAAAAGAAGAAAACTTTTAGAGTGACTGCATACAGTACAACAGACTACTCTGTGAACTACGAGCAACCACAGCAAGGCTGGTTAGGCCTGTGTTTTAACAACTCTGGCCCAAAGGTGGCAGCAGAGCCTGAGGGTTACTTTCAATACTACAAATGACTGCAATAAATAATGTTTACCTCGGATACTTAAACTATTTAAAAAAATATACAAATGTTATTAATAAAAAACAGTCCTGGTGACCGTGTGTTGGAGTTTTTTATATTCTCGCAATGTCCATGGAGGTTTCCATCCACGTCCCAAAAACACATCACTAGGTGATGAGCTGCACTAAATTAATCCTCCTAGGTGTGAATGTGTGTGTAAATGCATATGTGCGTATCTCACGCCCAGTGTTCCCAATGTCCCCTAAGGTTGGGCCGTGATGATGTCAAGGCTGACATCGTCACGTTCGAGCAATGTTAAAGACGAAGACTAGTTGAAAAGTCAGTCAAGGTCAAGATCAAGTCCAAATGAAAGTAAGATCAGGACCAACAACTATCAAAAACTTTCTCAAGGCCAAGGCCTTACTTTGATAAGTTGGATTAATTCATACATTTTGTCAATAAATAGAAGGGGAAGTAACAACATTTTTTTTGAATGTGGGATGAAAAAGCAACAAACACTATTTTTTAAAACTCATCACAATCATATCCAGCTTATGAAGACAAAATGTTTGCACCCAGTCTCGAATTATTCAAAAAAAAAGTACAGAAATTACTCTCACCTGACAAACCGAGGTAATGTTGATGTTGATCATGTTGTTTATAAACTGTAATAAAGACACAGTGGTGTTCATTAAAGAACGATTTCAACAGTTGCAGGTCGTCTGCATAGGCAAGTCGAGTTATAACTACTATTCTCTAGTATATTCATTATTATTATCTATACCTATTTTATCTGTTATTCAACAAATGTACATTTTATTTATTCACAACTCTGTATTGTGAATTCCATTTAAATACAAATTACCCATGATTAAACAAATAGTGCTGTTTGACAGATACACTGATCACTCATAACATTTAAACCTTAAAACATTATGTTCACTATTGTGTAGGTTCCCTAGTGCCACCAAAACAGTGCTGACCCCTTGGGTTTTGAATTCAAGACTGGCACCAAATCATGGGTCATTTGTATTTAGACGGAAATTACAGTAGCAGCAGATCCTTTAAGTGCTGTAAGTTGCCAAATGGGGCTAACATGCATCAGACTTGTTTGTCCAGAATGTCCCATGGATGCTTAAACAGACTGAGATCTGGGGAATCTGGATGCCAGAGCAAGAATCTTGAACTTTCTGCCCGCTAAGCAAGCTGTGATGTGTAGGTGTTTTTATACTTTCCATCATAGCCAGCATCGACTTTTTTCAGAAAATTATCTTACGTTGGCTTTTCTGTAGGATCGAACTGTTAATGTCATGGCTGATCTGTCTATTTGGTCACCTTCCTAGATGGTGTACAGCATGTTTAGCCTCCCATTAAAAGACATAATTGCAGCTATGGGTAGTCTATGGCATTATTTAAGCAAAATAGGGTCTCGGGTTAATTGTGGTAAATGCCGTTATTATTAAATGCCATCTTGCCCCAGCACAGGCTATGGTCACGAGCCGCTCCTGCACCATCAACACATCAACTTAATGGCACCCACGAGAAAAAAAAAAAAGAAAAAAAAACACACACACCAAACTGCATTTCCACAATAAAACACCACTACTTACATTATCGAGATTTGGAACGTCGAGAAAAAACTCAGGGTAAGAGTAGGACACGCCGACGTTGTTGACTAAGGAAAAAACAGAGTAAGTTAAAGCATAACCAGACAGACGAGAGCGACTCGCATCCAGTAGGAGGCAGCAAACACTAGCATATGGCCAGTGTTCATTAAAGAAACACTCCTACTGTACTCAAAATATCCACTAGTTTAGAAAAAGAGACACCAGTTACACAGTCCACGCCTAGAACATTTTGTTCCAAAAGCCCAAGCGACACTACAGGAACAAGATAACAACCACTGAAACACGCAAGCTTCCCAGTGATTGGATAGTTGATAAAATGCAATTACACACTCAGACACACACACAACTTACCCAAGATCCCAATTTCAAGACCAGCAAGTCCAGATTCAATCTTGGAATAGATGTCCACCGATCCAAAGTCTGCAGAGATGGTTTTGGTTTCAACATGGTACTTGCTCTCTGAAAAAGAACCAAGACAAGCTGTTAAAACCAAGAATGTGCTTTACAGAAATATGGCAATAAGAAAGACAATGGCGTTGATTTCAGTGATGTCAGAAAAATTATGAGAAGTCAGTTAAGGACGTGCGAGGAGAACGCTGTGGAGTTTATTTACACATGTGTAGTCAATCACAGGAAATCCACTCAATTCAAACGACCATTTAAGATTCAGGAATGTTTACAGACCATAGATTACAATGCCCTAAATCATAGTAATAAAATTCATTAGAGAACATCGAGTGGACATAGGAAGTAGGCTAAGTCATGGCAAAGATGCTTCTCTCCATCAGCCTTTGTCAAAGTCAAGTTGGAAACAAATAAACCAATAAATGAACAAATTGCAAAGTTTGTGCTATTGGCTGCACCTTTCGACTGAAGTTAGAGAGAGGGGAGGAGGTTAGGAACCGAAACATAAAATCAGATACAGGAAAAGTGAGGCCATGGGATGGGGTGATGATAAAGTGACTGAGAGAAACAAAAGATGAAAAGATTTAAAAGAAAAAGACGAAAAAGGAGAATGTAAAATGTAGATGGAGAGAGAAAAGAAAAAACAGTAAAAAAAAAAATTTGAAAGAAAATGCCAGCAGAGAAAAAACATGAAGCGGAAAGAGTGACAAAAGTTGTGTGAAAAAAACATGGCAAGTACTGTATGCAACAGAAAAAAAGCAGAGGCCAGGAGAGGAAAAATGAGCATAAAAACCAAACAGATAAAAAGAAATGATAAAAAGTATTAATTTAAAAAAAAATTGAAAAATGAAGTACAGTGAAACCTTGGATTACGAGCATAATTCGTTCCGGAAGCGGGCTCGTATTTCAAAACACTCATAAACCAAATTTAATTTTCCCATAAGAAATAATTGAAACTCAAATTATTCGTTCCACATCCCCAAAAAATTATTTAACACAAAATATAAGGTAAAAATGAAACAAATTAACCTGCACTTTATCTTTTAAAAAAGGTAAAAATAAATCCCGACAGAGGAGTGTTTCTGTGAGTAGCAAAAACACACATTCTAAACATGCGCACGCGTAATTTGACACTGTGCTGGGGGGGTTTTGCTCCTCACAGAAACACTGCTCTGTCGCGATTCTTTTTAAAGGTAAAGTCCAGGTTTGTTTGTTTTACTTTACAGCAGTTATTCCGTTAGTTTGCGCTCACACGAATGTCATTAGTGATGTTCCTTGCTAGTACAAACAAAAATAATTTGACACGGTGTCAAATTACGCGCACGTGTTTAGAGTGCGTTTTTACTTTACAGCAGTTATTCCGTTAGTTTGCGCACACATAAGCTCACACAGCCTGGAACAGAGAGGCTAAGAAAATGTATTTTTAACCTTTAATGAGATTTTCTTTTGCTTTACACGCGCGCACACACACACACGTGTATTATAAGAAACAGTACATGCGCGCTGTACACATGTGGTCACAGTGTTATAGTAAACAGTACATGCACGAACGCTGATTATACCAGTAAGTGACGGGCACTAAGACCCAGCAGGGGAGACAATTTATCAACAATTTCGCAACGCAAGATTGAGAAAAACTGTTGGCTTAGTTGTGGTCACGTGACGCTCGGCTTCATCAGCGCATGCGTGATACATGATACTTGGTGCTTATAAACCAAGACTTGTTTTTCAAATCAAAATGTATTAAAAATCTTTGCTCGTCTTGCGGAACACTCGCAAACCGAGTTACTCATAGTCCGAAGTTTCACTGTAATTGGAAGAAAATGGGGAGCAAAAAAAAATGAGAGGGTGGTAGGTGGAGAAGGAGGAAACTGGGGAAAATGAACGAAAGTAGAATTAAAAAGGGACTATAAACAAGAGAGAGAGATCCAGTGAAAAATAATGGCATGCATAAAAACAAACATGAAACAAATTAAGTAATTGGAAAAAAGGAGAAAAAAAAGCAAGAGAAATAATCGCCTTGAGGTTGGGAGAGAAAGAGAGAAGACTTTTACACTTTTAGAAATTTACACTTTTCTTTAGATGTTTAAGTGAGAGACAGGTTGAAAGAATGATGAGAGCCTATATGGGAGAGCGAGAGAAGAAACGAGCCTCCATTCACTCTTTTTGTCTCTGCTTGCACTCGCAGCCGCTTCCCTGAAGACGCTGTCCTGCTTCATTGAGAAAGATGTGCAGGAGCATGTGAACTGGAGCAACACAGGCAATTAAAACACGGTGGCGAAAACACACAAACATGACGCGCACAACGTTTGAAATCTGCACCTTTTTTGGTGTCGGGTGGGAGCATGGTTTTCATCCCATGTGCTTGCAGGCGCCTGAGCACGACTCGTCACCTTAGCCTGTTCTCCTTTTCTGTATTACATCATACAAAACAAGACTCCTACATGCTACAAAACTGCACCCTTGCTCATGTCTGAATGTACAAAATGTACAGAACTCATGTCGCCTATATGACGTATCCCAGGATGCACCTCCATCTGCGATCGTCCCTCAGCGGTGCAGCAGCCAGGCCACTCGGCTGGCACGGAGCCTGTCTTTCAGTGCGACACTAAAAATAGCCCGGTTCATTAACATCGAAACTCATTCAGCAGAGGGAGACACTCGCTGCCTCGCACGCAGGAGCAGCACTTTCCCTTCATCACAATTCACTCTCTTTCTGTCTCCCCCTCTCACACACACACTGTATATATGTGTGTGTGAGAGGGGGAGACAGAAATATATACATACTGTATATATATATACACACTATATTCTCATACAGGTTTACACTTCTTACTTATGCACACAAGCTACAGCATGGGAAGAGGAGACGACTGGAACCCAGCCAGCGCTGCTCAGGATCTTGAGCCATAGCTGAACCCACGTTCCACTCGGCAAGCATTTTACTATTTACGCCGAGATGCTGTTGTTGCCGTTTTTCTCCTCAGATACACTTGCGGCTGTAGGTGTGCGCACTCCTAAGGGACCAGATCCGTTCTGGCATTTTACTTTATGTTTGAATAATTTTTATTGTCACTTTTTTCAGAAAGATAACAAACGATATCTTAGCAAGTGAAAATATCTTGAATATAGTTTTATTTACTTTCTTAAAATAAGTGAACAACCCAGATTTTTTTTGTTGTCTTTTAGCCTTTTGCATCGAGGGGTCGCCACAAGCAGAGCATCCGATCCGCACAACAACTTGGCACAGGTTTTACCCTCCCTGATGCAACCCTCCCAATTTATCCGGACGTGGAAATGGCACTGCACTGGGGTTTGGACACTGGATGGGAAACGGACCCGGGCCAAGAAATTTGTGCTTGCAATTTAAGCAACATTTGCCACACATCAGGAGACTTTGACTTTGGTATGGTTGTTGGTGTCAGACAAGCACGTTTGAGAATTGCAGAAATTGTTGATCTCCTGAGATTCTCAAGCAAGATAGTCTCTAGGTTTTACAACCTGATAGTGAAAACAACAACAACAACAAATAGTGAGCAGTAGGTCTTAACAAGCCATGTGGGATACAGCAGAATATATTGGTTTGAAGTCCTGTCAGCCAAAAACAGGAATCTGAGGATAAAATTGGCACAAGCTCACCAGAACTGGCCTGTTAAATATTTATGATGTGATGATGTTTCGAAAATCTGTCCAGTTTCAGTAAACCTCTGTCCTCTGTACAGCACCATGGTCAGAGTCACCCTCTCACTGAGTCACTGAGAACAGACTTTCTCCAGTCTGATGTTTCATAAGATTACTGTATCTGTATGATTTTGTGCTTTGCACTGCGGCCACATGACTGTCTACCTGTCCTAATAAATTTCCTAATCAATGTACTGGTTAATGTCATTTTATTTTAAATAAAAAACATGTAGTGAAGATAGATTTAGAAAACCAAAGTGAACATACCGATGGCTTTAGACACCTCATCCAGCTTTTCCTGAGTACGGCTGATGAGGACGATGGCAAAGCCACGCCGTGCAAGCTGAAACGATAAGGAAACACAGCCAACCAGGCATTATGGCACATTATAGGGTGTATTTATAGTACAAATGACAAATCTCCAACGGATGTTCAAGTCAATCCAGTACTTCTGATTGTACAGAACACAGTTATAAAAGTAAAAAAAAAACTCCCTTTAATTCTCAATATAACCCCCTGCTACACTAATGCACATATTCCAGCATTTACTAGTGCTTGGATACCATCTAGGTAGAAAGTTCTCTCAGTACACCAAATCCATGATCAGACTGACTGCTTCGTGTCTGAAACGCTGGCCTCCCATGAACTCTTTTAATGATCGAAATCAGGATCATATGGGGGATGTGAGAAAAAACTTCCAGCTAAGTTCCTGTAATGAGCAAGTGGTGTTCGTGAACGCTTGTGTATACAGTTCCAATGGACAGATGCTTCTGTTTGAAAGAAAACATTTTTCAGTCTTTTCAGTAAAGACAAAGAATACAAAAACATCAATCAGTGACTACAGAATAAATTATTAAATAAAGAGACATTGAAGTAAGCAGTGATATAGCACTTAATCTGTAGTCGGCGTTGAAGTTGGTCAAATCGGGAAGCAAGATCTATAAATGAGCAGTGACGTTGCAAGCGTGTCTGCTATAAGTGATATGTGTTTTTTAGAGCGGAGTCCTCCGCTGATCTCTAACTAAGACCTCTCCACTGATGACTCATTGTGATTTCTGTAAAGGGAGATGGGGAAAAAAAAACAGTGGAGTCTTACCTCCTCCGCGTAGGCTTTTCCGATTCCATCGGTGGCCCCGGTTACAACTAGGAGTTGAAAAATGGAGGAAAAGGTTAGCTAGAGAAATAATGCATTATTTAAATCATGAGATACAACCAGCATGGAAAACCCACTAGATGCATGGTTTCCTTTCATAATGTTATTGTAAATTACTTTAGGTGTGATGTAGGAGGCCATATTACCTCCATAGACATAATATATTACAGCACACACCCACACATGTACATGCAACCCTGATGACACCAGGAAGTGTCATGTTCATTAGGTAAATTCTCCTGAAATTAAGATCTGAAAATGGATTTGAACTTGGATTGGGAGGAATACATGCTAACATCAGGACATTGAGCGTGTTCCTCGACCGTTCTTGCTCAGTCGTCCTTGCTTTACCAAGACAACAGTGGCTATTTTAAGCCATTTGCTCCATCACCCCCTCTCACAGCTCACCTCTTTGTAAAAATAGCTAGAAGCAAGGCATGTAAGGAGACAAGCTGAGGATGTGATGCATATATATAGAAAAAGTAAAAAAAAAAAAAATAAAAAAAAACTCAGATTCACGACCGGCTTCGGCACCAGGAGCACGGCCATCACGTCACCCTCCTTGACCTTGGCATGGCTCGTGTCAAGAGGCAGATTTCTGATTAAAGATTCACGTGAGCACTCTGCTTCCACTGGAGTAGCAGAGAAAGAGAGCGTGGTGGAAAAGGAGGGAGGGAATGAGGGATGACGAACAACAAAACAGCACAAGGGTGGGGTGAGTGAGGACTGATGCTGAGGGCAGCTAAAAATAGAAAGAAAGAGTGAAAAGCAAGCAGCAAGTGGAGAGTACAGTCGAGAAGGGTGGTGACACACAGCTAGAGGCGAGGGAAAATTTGTGTGTGCTTTGAGTTATTTTTTAGTACAAAAAAAAATCTCTTCTGATGAGGTCAGGATCAAGACGAAATTAGGAAATTGGTCAAATGGTTTCTGTTGTAGCTTAACACCATAAAAGCGTGATGAATATTCATGCCAATGTGTGGCATTGTGTTCACCTGTTCATTGACAAAATGCTGTCATAACCCATTACTCTGATTGAGGTTTATTTTAGTTCTAGCAGCCAAGACACGGGCCTGCTGCTCTTCCATAAAGCGTATCCACACATTCACATCAGTGCAGAGGAGTCGAAAGGAAAGTAACAAACAAATAATAACAAAAGCGGATCTGACTCTAACCAATTTTCCAGACAGAACTGAGTTTACATATTTTATATAAGAGACATTGATATACCAGTTTTTATTTATTTTTTGCCCATACTAGATATGAGATAACAAAAGAGCAAGTTATTTATTGCGATTCTTTTGTATGGCAATTCACCTATCGCCACACTGACTAAATTTGTATAAATGTTTATGGTTGCAACTAAGGTGGGGAAAATGTTGCAATCCCTCTATAATCCTACAGGTGGCGCACTCTAATCTATTCACACACTGAAAGGCAGCACAGTATTCTATGTGGTGGAAGCAAATCATTTGCCAAGATTGTAACAAAATTGACAAATTATTTAAAAAATAATAAATAAATAAATGAATAATTGGAATATTTATAAAATTGAGATACTAACAGAATTAAAAGACAAACAGAATCGGCACCTCCTGTAGGTATCGCGATGATGTCTCAGCTGATCCCTCGTGATTTTCAGCACTAACCCATATTAATTTGTGTTTTGTTTTTTTTAAGTTTTAAGTCTTTAAGTTTGACATGCTAATTCTGTCCTAAAGTCTTAGTCTTGAAGTTTGCGAATTTCTTATATATAAACAATTTTGTAACTTTTCGTCAATAGAAAATTCAACCATTATTGATAGTTAATTGCCCCGTCAATTTTCTATAAAGAAAACTTTTTTTGTCCCCCCCGAATTGGCCAAACCGCAGCATTAGAGTTAACACGTTTTCTTTAAAGCTAAACACTGGTAAAGGACTTTCTCCCACTGCTCAGTGATTACTCAGTACACATGAATTCCAAATAAGAATGAGACAGCTACAAACTAGGGAGGGCGAAAGCTATCATGTGCTTCCTTCAAGACACTCCAACACACTGCTGCTCATACACACTTAGGGGTTTGGGAGGGAATGCTATTGATGTGTGTTGGCAGACGCCCATGATTGACTAGTGTCGCTATGATTGAAGTGAGAATGCAAGTTTGCCATCCCTCAAACTGATACCGCGGCTAGTCTGCTCCTTAGAATCCCAAGGAATTTAAACTCGTGACCTTGCGATTTAAAAATAAACAGGTCACTGAATTAACAGTGCCAGAAGAAAATAGTGCAATTATATCTAAATCATGTCTATAAGCCATATTCAATTGGCTGTTTCAACCCTTAATTTCATTTATCATCAATTGATTTGAATTTTTTCCACAGGAATTTACCCATCTTCTTAACATTAATAGGAAGGCTATTGTAAAGTTTAGAAGTCATATAGACTACTTATTACTGTCATAAGAAAGAACATACAGTACATCTCTTGGGGACCAAAGAGGGCAGTAAGAATAATATAAGATACTAAGAAGTACTTGAGTACTGGAGAGCCAGTGCATGTTGAACTTTGTGTACTAGAAGTAAACTTTATCTCAAAAACAAAACAAGTAACCAATATACACAAGAAAGGTTTTTTGTAGTTCTTGTTACGGTTCTGGTGGTAATGTGGACTCATTGGTTCATCGTCAGGTGGTGGATATGGTGTGGCTAGAATGGGATTACTGTGAGCTAGTCGAGAGGTGTAGGTTTTTTAATATTAATTAGAGGTGTCTTTTAATATTCTCTATGGAATAATTTAAATGAAAATTAAAGAATGACATAACAGGGGCCTCCAAGTGACGCAGTGGTAAAGTGCTCGCCCTATCATCCGGAGATCGCTGGTTCGTACCCCGGGTGATGCTGTTTCGCTCTCACAGCCGGAGGTCTAGAGAGAGCTGATTGGCCGAGCTCTCTCAGGGGGGAGGGATGGGAGGTACTCGTGTCCCATATTAATTACGGCTCTACAACCAATCAGGGGCGTCTGTGAGCTCGCGCACACGGAAGGAGTGGCTAGCGCTTTCCTCCTAGTGTGTTACTTCGCCCCTAATGGTGCGTGAGCAAGCAGGTCAAAAAGATGGTCGGCTGATGTCAAGCGGTTCGGAGGAAACAAGTGATAGTCTTCGGCCCTCCCGGCTGAGTGGTAGTAGTAGTAGCCTTAATGTGGGAGCCCCCTAGTGAGGGGGAGGAATTGGCTATGACTAAATTAGGGGAGAAAATTGGAAAAATTCTAAAAAAAAAAAAAAGAATGACATAACAGTAAATCCTCAGATTGTTTAATGGCTTCAAACTGAAAAGCAAACAGACTGTGAACTGCGACCAATGCAAGGAAAAAAAAAAAACCTACGACAGCTCCAGGCATTGAAATCAGAAAAATATTGGCTGAAACAAATCAATATCAGGTGAGTGAAATAATTTATCTGCCACCAAGTACAAAAAAAAAAAAAAAAAAGGCAAAAAATTGGAGCAATCTAGTCAACTCCAGCATGATATCTGAAGAGTGAGGACGCCCCCTCTCAGCGCGCATCGCTGCTGCTGCCGCAAAATAGTCTGAGGGCTAAAAAAAGAACAGGAGATTAAAAATACCAGGCAGGCACTGCAGCCTCGTCTGGAACGGCTGCAGCGCTTGAATACCAACAAGGCTCGATCACACGCTGCACATCTTCCCTCTTCGCTTGTGCACAGGTTGCACATCCTGGGTATCGCCCCCAGCATCAGCTGCAAACGGGTATCCCGCTGCATCGGAGCAGGCTATACCACCACTGCAGTAACACATGCTGTGCATACTGACTGACAGGGACCGTTAAGACGAATGATGCTGTGCCAGGCGAGGCAACAGTGCTGTCTATTCATTGCCCAGACAATACCATTCACCAAGAAATGCAACAGTGAATGAATAATTTTTTTGCAGCCAGTGCCCTCACTGTCCACTGATGCATGAATGATTTTAGCTCATTCCACAAAGGATAGTGCTGTGACAAATATAGCCTCACCGCCAGGGTAAAAAACAAAAATGTTACGTGTGACATCCACGTGGTTTCATTTTTTCCACCGAAGCAACCTTTTCCTCTCAAACTCTTCACATAAACTTCTGGAGGGGAGAGGTGTGCGGTGCCATCCTTCGTTGTCCCTGTATGTATGTTGTGTTATGTAACGGAGGGAGTGCTTCATTGGATGTTGCGGCCGAGGCTTCAAAGGGTCCCCTGGGCCATGGCGTACACCAACATTCTGCTTTAAATAGCATGGGATGCCACGTGCCTCTCTCGATGGCTTTATTCGCTTCACATCAGCGGTGATCTTCAAAAGCAGAGGTTCAAAATTGTCTCTCTAAAAATAGCTAGAGATGCAGTCGTGTTTTCCCTGAGGTGAGGTATTTTCAGGGGGGGACAGAACCGTGTGAATGTCTCTTGAGTGCAAACATGCAGAAGTGTAATGCTGTATCGGTTCCTAAACATCTATTAATGAAGCATTCATAAGCTCTTGCAAAGGAACTTTATAATGAAAAAAAATGAATGCATTCTCTTAATACATTTTTTATAACAATCTGTGAATGGAAAAATGGATGGAGGACTTCAATGAAAAATGCACTTGCATCTATAAAAATTCACTTTGTTTAAATCTACAAGTAAACTATGGTGTACAACAAGGATCTGTTTCAGGTCTCTTTTCATTTTCCTTTCCATACTGTAAATATATATAGACTGGTAAATGTTTCCAGAGAAACAGGATGTTTTATTAATCAAGTGGTTGAATGTGCAAGCAAAGTGACCTTCTGAGTTTTATGTTCTCTGGAAATGATATCATGCAAAGTTAGTTATCACATTGGGGATACTCACTTTACTTATTTATTTATTTATTTACTTCTTTATAATCATATAGCAAACTCCATAGAGAATATTAAAAGACACCTCTAATTAATCCAAAAAAACCTACACCTCTCGACTAGCTCACAGTAATCCCATTTTAGCCACACCATATCCACCACCTGACGATGAACCAATGAGTCCACATTACCACCAGAACCGTAACAAGAACTACAAATAACCTTTCTTGTGTATATTGGTTACTTGTTTTGTTTTTGAGATAAAGTTTACTTCTAGTACACAAAGTTCAACATGCACTGGCTCTCCAGTACTCAAGTACATCTTAGTATCTTATATTATTCTTACTGCCCTCTTTGGTCCCCAAGAGATGTACTGTATGTTCTTTCTTATGACAGTAATAAGTAGTCTATATGACTTCTAAACTTTACAATAGCCTTCCTATTAATGTTAAGAAGATGGGTAAATTCTTGTGAGAAAAATTCAAATCAATTCAAAAAAACTTTATTTATTCTCACGGGGCAATGTAAGCCATGCAGAGTAGTTTAAAAATTAAAAAAAAGCCACCAGTAAAAGTATCAAATAAAATAAATAAAACATAACTGTTGAAATGATGATAAATGAAATTAAGGGTTGAAACAGTGGACCAAGGAGATACAGAAATTTTATAAATTGAGATGTTCTCCAAGGTTCTGCATCAGTTTCCACCACTTGCTTTGGTTTCCTCCCTCTGGGAGCCAAATCAGTTGTGTGTACTGTACATGGTGCACTGACTTCCCTTCCTACGGAAATTTCCACACAGTGCTCCCAGTATAAACTCCAGATTCACCACCACCTAAACAAAAGTCATTATTCGAGATAAATTCGTAAATAAAAGATAGTGGCGAGGTCTCCAAGGGTACACACCAGAGTTTCTTAACAATAAAAGAGACAGTTGGTCTTGGGACACTTTAATAACTAATAAAGGACAGCCACAATAAAGAAATGTTTAACTCCCACTAACCTTTTACTCCAACATTCGAGACCTATGGGTTTAGTGTTAAGTTTGTGCAATTTGTGTCTATAAATAAGGCTTCTAATGACATTACTGAGAGAACAGAGAAGCACACAAGACAGAGAGCAGGGAGTGAGTGTGTGCTCTATCTATGCAGGGACAGCGGGGGAGAAGCACACATTGTTTTATGACTGGGAGGAGAGATGGAGAATAAAGCAGCTCCGCTGAATGAGGATGATATGTAAGAATGGGGAGCTGGGGCACGTGGCAACAAGGGTGCACATCACAATAGATATACACACAAACACACACACACACATACAAGGATCCACGGGGCCAATCATATCACTGCTCTGAACCAACCAATTATAGCCTGCAATTTCAGATGCTTTCATTCACAAAAGTGGAAACATGAACAGAAAATAGAATTCACACCCGAGTGAATCTGTCAGGAAATGGCTAAAAATAGCTCTCTTTGTTTATTAGAGTATTAGTTTTTTGTTTTTTGGAGTTTTTTTTGTCCAAATGTGTGAACCCTTTGCTTGTTTAATGACCTACAGGAATAAGTCTTTATGTACAGGTCATGTGTTAATACAGTTAGACCGTGAAGCATGCACAGGTCAGCAGGACGAACAGCCTAAAAATCGCAGGAACTTGTCTCATTTAACTGAAATACATTATCATATAACATTTTAATATTCTTTCAGACTGTAGAGGATTGTTTTGCATATTTTCCAAACAACCACTGACAGTGCCGTGTCCTTTATGTAAAATCCAGCAGTTCCACATAACTGATGATAGTTTTTTACTTCTCAACCACTTGGCACTTCCTCTGTATCATCAGCTACGTTTCCAAAGAAAACAAGAAAGAAATCTAAGCTAAGAAACATGGAGTTATTATGAATTATGGAGTTGTTTCATTTGTCTGTCACCCAGAACACGAGCTGGACTAGAGAATAAAGTTTAACAAGTAGGAGTTCCACGTCTAAACGTTTTTAGTGCAACTGACAAAAAGGTGATCATCATCAATGCACTTTCAATTTCTGGACAAATTAGAGACATTGTAATAGTTTATTCACTTATTCAATACAAGTTATCCTGTGTAGGGTACCATGCATTAGGCCTATCCCAGGGAGCTCAGGGCATGAGACACAAGGCACCCTAGATTGGGTGCCACACAAACACAGGGCAATTTGAAAATGACAATTAGCCTACAATGCAGGTCTTTGGACTGTGGGCGGATGACCTAAAGAAAAAGTGCGATGCAACAGGGCTAAGCCATGCTCCCGGTTTCAATTGTTCACAAACAAAAAATTCTATCACGCAGTTCGTCTGTCACATTTCATCAAAATGTTAGAATAGGAGATGTTTTTTATTTAGAGTACATTTAAATGAGCAGTGTATCTCACAAACACTTGATATTATTATAGGTATTCATGCATCCCCCATACAGTATATATAGTATTTAAGCACACCTAAACAACCTCAAGTGTGATATTGCTTTTATACAACATTTCCAACAAACACCATTTTAAAAATAGATTATGATTTTGTTTCTTTACTTAATCCTATATTTTTCTCCGCCAACACATACCCTCCTGGGACTAACGTGACTGGCGGAAATGGCGACTCTGACAGTTGGTTTAATTAACAGGGGTGAAAGCAGTTGTAAATTCTTTCCAGTGCTGTGTAGCCCAATCGTGTGGAGAATAAACCATAAAAGTGGGCAGTCCTGCAAATCTTGTACATTTCTCTTTATTCTTCTGCTTTAGAATATCAGGTCTGTTAACTTCCAGGTTCCAGAATTATATCTCAAATAGTGTTAAATGAAAAGCTAGCACACTAGGATGTACAATTCCTAGTAGAGCCCTTGATTAGTGGTTGGGGAGCGATTTGGGAAACCAATCAGTTGCTTGCTCTGAACTGTTGTATATTTTAATAAATCTTTTACCAAATTACCAAAATGAACCCATGGAAGGATTTAAAAAATATAATTTAAACTTTCACTATTAAAGTGATACGTGCATTGCTTTAGTCCTGTGCTTTTTTGATCCATCTCAGTGAGTTGGTGAACCCCCAAGGGTCTGTGAAGCACCGCCAAAAGTCCACACTTTTTCACATTTTATTGCAGTGATGGAAATCACAACTCATTAATGTGTTTAAAAACAAACCACTGTGGTTCGAATAACTACCCATTACGCTACATGTTTAAATGATGTGCCCAGAGTATTAGTTTACTTATGTCTGATAAAATATTTGAACTTAGAAGGCCTTCGTAGTGTAACATGCCAATGTTATCATACTTGCAATAACTGTGATAATAAGTGTTATCACATCATAATATTTATTCATTCTTTTATTTTCAGTAACAGCTTTGTCTTTGTCAAGGTTGTGGTGGATTTAAATTTGCCCAGAGTATAAGACGGGAATATACCCTAAATGGGACAACACCAAAGGGCTGTTTAGATTTGCCACTAACCTACTGGCATGGAGACATGGAAAAACACTCCACAAAGGTATCACAATAAAAACAAAATTCACATTTGTTACTGATTATTAGAGGTTCAGTGATGTACTGTAATTCTTTTGTGGGGCAGTTTATGCATCAGTAAACAATCAATTGTTTTAAAAATTCATTTTTAATTAATATGTTTATGAATTACAATCTACTTAAAGCATAAAATATGCTGTGAAATGCTGGTATTGGTGTTGTTGATAGTTTAAATGTCCTGTTTCGTACAAAGCAGTAATATTTTCCTTCTGCAATTTTCTGCTCCACACTCCAGTTCAGTAGGTGGTGGTATTGCACTAATCACACAAAACCTCTAAAGAAGAAGAAATGACAATCTTGCAAAACCACAGCATTTCGCAAGTGGATTGTTTTTATACCAAAAAGCTGTTGTTTAACTTTTGTAAGTGTACCTAAATCATTTTAAAACTGTGAAAATTTCAGAATTTGGAGTTTTGGAGCAATTTGTTCTCACTCTTTAAGGGCATTTTCACATTAGGCACAACTGATTCAAACCGTGCTCAGGAACAACTGCTTCCCACTACCCACTACCCAGCGTTCACATTATTTTTAGATTACTTCACTCGGGTACATGTGCATATTTACTTTACTAAACAGCAAAAAAGCTTGGTTTATAAGCTGATATTAAACCATAATATTTCACACAAGAGAAGAAGAGAAAGAAATAATGTTAACTTTCACGCTACACCTAATATTAGGGCTGCAACTAACGATTATTTTAATAATCGATTAGTTGGGCGATTATGTTTTCGATTAATCGATAAATCGGATAAAGCCTAAACGCTTCTTTAATTTTATATTTTGCTTATAACGTTTTTTACAAAACAGAAATCAGGGTATTATTTATGTATAAAAATAAACTTTTAAAAATGCAAAAGCCACATAAAGAGTTTGATAATCTTTAATTTTGACATTTTAAACCTTAAATGAAATGTAGTATATAATGTATACAGTATATATATATATATATATATATATATATATATATATATATATAAATACACTGATATATTCAGTTAATAAGATATAAACAGCTAAAATAATGTAATTTTGTATAATAAAATTATGTATGCATAAGTAAAAACCACAGTAAATTACAAGTTAACTTTGTAGTGGACTATAAGTTAGCAAACAGTTTAAACAAGAGCACTTAAACTATACAACTTTTACACGATGAAGAGATACAGTTTTTACTGACCCTGCTGACGTTTCGCCATTCGTAACACCAACATGTTTTCTTTTTAAGTGCATGACATGCCATGAAAGCTCGGTCTTGCATAGCGTGCAGGTTACCGTCTTCTTAGAGGCATTTTACATTAAAGGCTCGAGGCGCGCGCTTTTTCCTGCAGACGCTTCCGTAACCTCCATTGCGCGAGCGGGTGTGTATCTGTGCATCTTGTGGTCGCGCTCCTCAGTGGCGTGAGCAGCCCAACTAATCGAAAACGGCATTCGTTGACAACGAATTTCATTATCGATAATTATCGATTTTATCGATTAGTTGTTGCAGCCCTACCTAATATTATTAATATTTCAGGAAAAACTGTCTAAAGTTGAAATGATTGGGATGAGCATAACAGAGGGCACTGATGACTGCGTCAAAACAGCATTTTACTTCTGTGCTCAGGGATGACTGGCTTTCATATTTGATTCAATCCATGCCGAGTACGCTCTACTGTCCCCGAGACCACCTGAAATGATTGTGTTCTCACTAATAAAAATGAACCAGACTTTGGGGTCAAGTGTTCTCAGAAATGATCCCAGAGCACTAGTGGAAAACACCCTGCAAATTCCTGCAAATGATTCAAATGGCAATTATCATCATCATTATATCAGTCACTAAAAACGTTTTAAACATCTGATGCATTTTAGATTTAATAGTCTATTCGGAGGAAGCACAAAAATACACAAAGTTAAAACACACCCACAGTTTTATGATAAAATAAATGCACCACTATTAGTTTCCTTCTTTTCAGATCAAAACACCCCAATTTTAAGTCATGGCAAGAAGCGTAAATTTAAAAGAAATCACTGATCTTTAAAGATGCTGGATTGTTAGTCAGTCTCTGTCTCACAAAAAAACAAAGAGCTAGAAATCTTGGCATAATGTTTTCTGTTGTTAACAGAATTATAGCTCGATTGGGTTTGGAGGGTAAAACAATCTCATGATGATGATGATGATGACCATGATCCAAGTCATGATCTGGTTTAATAATCTATTGATAGCTAAACCATAGGTGGCTGAAAATTGAACCCATTTAGGTGGATTCATTTTATTTTATAATAAAAAACGGTTGTCTACTTAGTTCTTACCTGTTTGCAGACAAGGATGTGAATAAAAATCAGGGTGTGTGGAGAGATGATTTGACAAACTTTAGGGGGAAAAAAATCTTGCGCAAGAAGGATTTATGAGTATTACTCAACGAGTTGTGTTTCAGATCATGAAGCTGACTTTTGAACTTCCACATAAGTCACTTTTGTGTGCTGGCGGAAGGAAATAATGGGGGAATCCTGCTGAATACCTGCCTCGTGGAATTAAAACAATAAGCCAGTTTTCATAAGTATGTGTAAAAACAGAGCTGGTGAAAAAAAAAAAACAATGATAAATACTTTTATTTGATTTCTAGCAGTTGCAGTAAAACACCAGATTTTGTGAGGATAACAGAAAAGACCTTTTCAGTTTATACCAACCTTAATGCAGAACACATTGGGATAAACCAAAGGAATTAATAAATAATAGTATTATTTGTAGAATCTTTTATGCTTTTTTTTTTTTATAAGACAGAACTACTTACTTAATGGCACTCATAAGCAGCAGAATATGGCAGTTAAGTAGTAATTAAACTGCACTTTCTGTGCTGAATGTACAGTAGTGTGATCAGTACACCTGTTTACTTACCGGCCCATTTCCCCAGTTTGGAGGCTTTTATTAGGTTCCCGTTGCCCAGGACCCACACCCGGAGGCCGTTCAGGAGTCGGTACAGAGTGCACACAGACACCCAGGCCACTGTCACAGCTCCAACCCAAAACAAAGGCAATTTAATCTGCTTTAAAATATCTGCCGCCTCCATAATTACAGCCTGTAAGTATGTGTGTTTTTACTAAACTCCAGCTTCAAAATAATCTCCGTTCGACACGCATTCAAACTACCAAGCGTACGGCTTAACTACGAGGCGAACTCCCAAATATTTCACCACTCCCTATATATGTACACTATATAGTCTACGACTGTTCTGTCTGTCGTTCCCTACGTAGTGCACCATATGACTAATAGGCGTTTGTTTGTGATTCAGCCAACAGACTTCACACAACCGACTTCCGCGTCAGCCCCCGGTTTCTGTATGGCGTGGTGCTCATCTCGGCTTCTGATTGGGTCGTGCATGTGGCAATCAAAATTGAGGTTTCAGAGGCGGGTCTGGCCTGCAAGCTGTATCTTGAAAATTAAATGTACAGACCCACGTTCAAGAAGAAAATCAGTTTTTATAAAAAATAAATAAATAAATAAATAACAAGAAGAAGGCGAAGAACAAGAACAACAACAAAATACTGATTAAAACAGTCATTTTATTCAGATTAGTCTACATAACAGCTTTCTTTTGGTTTTATATTTTATATATTATTAAACATGTTAGATCATGGCCTGTAACACTGAAAGAGTGACTAATCTACAGACTGTATAAAGTGAATAATATATGCATACAGCTTGGCATACAGGCTAATTACCCTGCTGTTGATTGCAGATTTTGATTTGTCATAAAAGCCAAGCGATCATTTATTTTACGCATATTTAAAGCAAACCGATCACATATGATAACGACAGGGAACAAAACACAAACTGAAAGCATGGTGTGTTTCAATATCTGCTTAAAACTGCCTATATAAAATGTAGAATTTACATCTAGTCTACGTATATGCACATGTGTTGATGTAAAGACTTCGGCTGCTCTGAGAAAATCTCTAAAGCAAACTTTAACCCTAACCACTAGGAATCTTTAATGGTTGTGGTTTGTAGAATAAATGCCATAGAATTACAGGAGAAAGCCCAGCAATGTGGATATAAGAACTTTGTTTTATTTCATATGTGTCGATATGTTGTTGTTGTTGTTGTTGTTGTTGTTGTTAGTATTTTGGCTGCTTCCATGGAGGACCATCCGATCCGCATGCAACTTGGCACAGGTTTGATGCCTTTCTGACGCAACCCTCCCATTTATTCCGGGCTTGGGACCGGAACTGCATCCACTAGATGGGGTTGGGCACTGGGTGGGAGCCCGAATCCAAGCCTTGTGCACAGCAAACCTACCACTGAGCCAACAATGCCCTCCCATACAGTATGTGTCATCATGGATATAGAAAAAAAGATTGTAAACATGCATAATACACAACTTGTTTTCATGGTGAACAGTTTAAGCTTTGTCAACGCTTAAAGGCATTTTTCTCATTCTAGAAATATGGTGTCAGAGCTTATGTCACCCGCTTATCAACCACAGTATCAACTCCAAATATGCATCACCTCATCCATATAAAAGTGCAATATATATATATATTGCACTTTTATATGTGCAATATATATAAAAACACACACAAATATACTGTATATATATATATATATATATATATATATATATATAGTATATTTGTGTGTGTACATATATATATATATATATATATATATATATGTGTGTGTGTGTGTGTGTGTGTGTGTATTTTGTTTTGTTATGTTTATTTGTTTTGTTTTGTTTTTACTTACTTACAAATAATCTGTAGGATATTTAAGACATGATTAAGTAACTATCTTGGTACACATCAGTACAAGCCATGACCACAGCCCAAGCAAATGAGAAAGCCTGACTTACAGTCCAAAATGCATATTAGTGTTTGGATGGGCCTCCTGTAAATCGTTTTATACACACTCTATGGTCCACTGTAGTTCATGGGGCAGGGATTCGTGAACATGGGTGGGAATGTGGGGAAAGGCTAAAAAAAGTCAAAGGAATAATGATAAGATTAACTCTAACATCAAACCAACCTACATACCGTAAATGTATTTTTATCACAAATCTCACCTAGTGCACCTTTTACTGTGTATGTTGGATCATTGAATTAAATTAAATGCAAAGAATTTTCTGTTAGTTTCTCTGTAGTTTACCACCAATAAAATGTGTAACTTCAGACACCTTTGCATCTAATCATTTTTGCACACCTTCAGCATTTTCATCCACAACACAAATGTCTTTCCTGTGATCTCAAATTGGACTCTAAGCACACTGAACCCTTGTTTACTTACAGTATGTCATTCACTAAAAGCAATCCATAGTATATCCAAGTTACAGCAGATACACAAATCTATTAAAAGTTTCGATACTGTAATATGATACTGTAATTAGATGAAAACGACCATGGTGACAATAAAGAAGGTCTAATACAAATTTCAAAACCGAATCACCTAAATTAAGCCTATTTATACAGTGGGTATGAAAAGACAGTTGTTTTATCACATTTCCACAATGTTCAGAGTTCCACAATAGCAAATTATTAAAATAGTGGTCAAATGAATGTAGCCAGCCTCCCCACCTCTTAAATATTAATATAACCCTTAAATGAGACACATAACTGACATATCCATTCTGTTATGTCTGATTAAAGAGAATAAAGATTTAAAAAAAAAAAAAGAAGAAGAAGTAGAAGAAGAAGAAGAAATTGTTTCTACACCTTCCTAAGTTTGGTACAATTTAATTACCATTAGTGCTACAAATAAGGAGATTATAAATATTTATATACTGAAGTACGTTTACCTGTAAACTTTAATATTCTTATATTTTTATGTATATTTATGCTTATAGTCTAAAAAAAATTATAGGGCAGAGCTACTGCAATAAGTTAAAGAAAATAAATACAAATACATCTGGATTCCGGTCTTTCCTATTAAATATTACGGCTCCAACATTTCTTGCTTTTTCTTCTTCTTCATGCCTATTTCTTTCTTTTTTTTTTTTTTTTCCTTTTTTTATCAGCCTGTTCTTTGTTCAGGAAAAACAGTACTAATACACCGTGCAAAATAAAGTGTTAATCCAGTTCTTTCTAATTTTTTTTTGTTTTTTTCCCCTGTATGTCAGACATAAACTACCCCTCTCATCCCATCAAACTGCTTTGCTATGACAAATCACCTAAATGCCAGCTAAAGATGTTGCAAGGATCAGAATGTCCCAACTTACACACCCTGAATAGGGTTCATTTAATCAGATGATCAGACTCACTCACACACAGAACATGCTGCACCTCTAAACAAGCTCTAAGCTATCAAAGGATAAAGCTTCCTAAGTTTGGTCAGATTTATACATCCCTATTGGTTTTGACTTTAGAAATTAAATTTGGTGCTTTCAAAACATGCTAGGCATATGCATATTATGTAAAAGCATTAATATTATGTAAGCCATTAGTATATTATTTATAAACATGGCAAACAATACAAAATATATAATGCACACTGGTCTCTGACTGAGATATGCATAGACAATTAACTGTTAACATT
This sequence comes from Clarias gariepinus, assembly GCF_024256425.1. Lineage (NCBI taxonomy): Eukaryota > Metazoa > Chordata > Actinopteri > Siluriformes > Clariidae > Clarias > Clarias gariepinus. Next base: position 11,609,018 of record NC_071102.1, read on the forward strand.
TTTTTCTAGTTGCAAATGCATTTTGCATTTATTTCACTTTAGAGCATTTACTTAATACAGTTCTATTGTATTTCACCATTGAAAGTGTCCTGTCCAATTAGGGTTTTTTTTTCCTTTTTTAGTTTAATGCTTCTTTATACATACATATTTTACTTTGTGGTATACAAAATGGCTATATAAATAAATAAAATTCATTAAACACAAATTATTTCATTTAAAATTATGACTGTTTCTATGTGTCAAAAAATCAGACATTGCTTTATTTATATTATATACACTCTATTCGATCAAACAATAATTCCTCACATGCTATTAAACTAGTATATTTATATTTTACTGTATATTTGTAATTAAACAGTTAATCAACCTCCAAACACTGTAAAATTCACACAGATGATCTTATAGCTATAAATATTGTTGATTTGGCATATTTTTTTTCCTAGTGTACCATTACTGTCTTTTATGAATGCGTGCATACCATGTATATTTATTACATTTATTTCTTAATTGGTATTTGCTGTATATTGACTATATAGAAAGTTACCATATATTTTTTTAACCCCTAAAGCATTGGTTTCTACAGAATAACTCTAGATTTTCATTAGAAGGGGTGCTTTAGAATATAAAAAAATTACTGAGACTTTAAATTTTTATTTAACTATGAATATTTGAACTTAAATTATACTATAAAGTACAATAATTATATTATTTTGTAACATGCTTATATTGCTTACAGTATAATCCCTATGTAATAAATTTATAATTATTAATACATAGTTTGTTTTGTCATCTTTTTCTTAAATTTACATAATACTTTTAGTGATGTAATTTATTTACCATTACTTTTACTTTAAGCATCTAAACATATATATGAATATTTAAAATATATTTAAAATATGTAGTTAATCTTAGCTTACCCAAAATCTATAGATAAAATTGGATCTTCCTTTTAATTTTCTGCTTCCTGCAGCCCAGCAGACTACTTTCACACAACTCTAACACTCAATAATGAAAAGATTAATGAATTAACACTTAGAAACGAGACAAAATCAGTCTGGAACACAAAAGCAGCACAAAGTAAATGTTCAGATGAGGACTTTTTTGCCATTGTGAGCATACAGCTCTGAGTTCATAATTAACAAGGCCAAACTGTTGTTTAGTGAAAGCAGCAGTCTGAGATTGAGACTGTGACCAGACCTGTTTACCACACTGGCATGAACCAGACAAAGACAAATCACTCAGGTAAAGCCAAACCGAGTCCATTAAAATGTTTACAGACACCATTTAAAATAAGAGACAAAGCTGGACTTAATAACAGGCCTAATACAGTCAAGACAAAGGGCAATGCTGGTAAAGTAGCAGATTTCTTTTTTTTTTTTTTTTTTTTAAGCAACGAGAGCAAATGCGTTTTTCAGTATGATATTTTTAATATCTGGCTCAAGATTTTGATAACAATTTAGAAGTAACCATCAGTGGATTACTTATTTTTGTCATGCTGCCAATTCTGTTTTTATATACAGCAAATTAATGGCACATATAATAAACAGAACAGAACTCAATACAGAGGAACAACTGAGAGAAATATGCATGGATTCAATTATTTTCTCTTTAGATATAAAAGCTTTTTCATTCATTTACTTTACTATCAAACATTTGTACAAGCTTTGCATCTTTTGTGGCTCATTGGTAAATGTTTTCCCATTTAAATATGTCTGGCTTGCTAATTTAATGTCATTTTTGACACGCTTCACAAACATCTGATCTCATTCTTTGTCCATATTCCAGCTGTGTTTATGTCATGAATTAATGCGCAGGAAGACATCCTTGTCACATGTATCCGATTCTTAGATAATACTCTTGAATATCTGTAGATTATCTATATCATTGACATGAGTAGAGGAGAGTTCATTTATTTAATTTATTCATTCATTCATGCATTCATTCATTCATTCTTTCTCTCTTTCGCTCTCTTATTTAAATTTTTCCTTATTAGTTTTATATCCCATCACTTAATTGCCATTATTTTATTATTGTGTACAGTAATTAACCATGGTTTAATTAGTTCAGATTTTTTTTAAGGAAGCATTTATGATTCTGCCTAATATTAGCATATTTTCTCTCTCACAACTCCAGTTAAAACAAAGTTAACTAAAAGTAATACACTATTGTATTTTTTTAGCAGATGAATTAAATTGTCATCTCTATAATTCTGCAAAATAATGAGTTTGCTTCCTTTTTTTTCATGGAAATTTGTGTGACAATTGATGAGAGAAACACATGACTATTAAATGTTCCATTAACAAAAACCTTTTATTATCCCTCAGGGTAATTGAGCTAATACCATGTAATTAAAGACTAACACGTCATTTCCAGCTTTCATAAGATGAAAATAAGTCTAAAGAATCTATTCTGAAACCCCTTGCTTTTTTTTTTTTTTTTTTGCATTTCATGTGACCTCTGAAACCTGTATGTTACAATGTTCATGTCCTACTGTGCATTGTACAGTGCTATTAATAAGAAACATTCTATAAATTATTTACTAACACATTCAGAATCATCAGGATCATATTCAGTCTTATGCAGCATTATGTTATTGATTATTGCAAGATAATACGTGAAATAGATTATTTAAAATAAAGAATATAATTCATCAATCATAGACATATATTTATATACAGTATAAGTGAGAGAAAAAAACATACAGATAAACTCATATAGTTAACACAAACTAGAGGAAGGTTGAATCTTGTCAATAGTCTATGTAGCCAGTAGACCACAATGAATAACCAAGCACTCTCAATCATTAAAATAATAATAAAAAGAAAAAAAATAGGTTAAATGACAGAACATCCTGCGGTATTAACAAAATAAAAAAGTAATTCATGCTACAGTCACCAAAGCATGAGTGTGAATCCTGAAAACACCATACCGTGCATCTGTGAGCTCATGTATGCAGAAGAGGTTAGAACTCTCTGAGAGAGATCGTCTGGTGAGGCTTACATGTTTTAAACCGTTTGTGACAATCAACTAATGGTTAAAATGGGGGAAAAGTGTATTATTAGCAAGTAAAACTCTGTCACCAAAAAGCAAAAAGTGCAGTTCATAAGCTCTAACCAAAAATCCTGAAGCTGAAAGGAAATGGAAAGGCTATTATTTAATCAACTTTTAATTGAATATATAAAGTATAATAATAAAAAATAAATATATATAAAGTAAACTAATAGACAACCCATTTAAATTTAGGATCTCGGTTCAAGCCATCCTGGTTCAACTTTTAAGTGTCTCCAGCCTTTGAGATATGAACACTCCTGAGGTACCTTTTTTATTTATTGATTTTATTTTATTGAAATTATATTGTAGGGTACTAAAAACATGATAGAGATTAATAACAATGTGTAGCTCATGATAGTTTGTAACATGATATGTGTACTTATTATTCTGCCTTGAATGCATTTGAACTTTATCAGTGTTTCATACTTACTTAACATTTAAAAAAAACGTAGAGTGATATAGCCCTTGAGGAAACATGCATTTGGAAATTGTCTTAATAATATTTATCGTAAATATTTTACATTTAGGTTTTTATTTTAGAAAATGAAATTTACTGTATGCAAAACTTTTTAAGGTAATGCATTTAAGTTTTTTTTTTTCTCTTTTGAATAGGTTGTAGGAGTCACCCAGACATTGAGTAAATAAAACAGAATAAACTGGAATATTCTGTTCAATACAATGATACCTTTTGTTTTACCTTCATTCACTTAATATGCACTGATAAACAGTAATGTAAGAAAAAACATCATGAACTGAAAAGAAAGGTGTAATAGAAATCACCTAGAGGCTGGATCTCTGAGGGGTGATGTAGCAAACGAGAGGAAAAGAAGAAGATTTAAGTTGGGTGTAGCATTTAAAAGTCATTGATGCCGGTGGTCCTGCAGACGCATGCTGGCTTTCTAGCACTTCTGACTCACTGTGAAACGCAAGCACCGTTCTCTGAACAATTGCATTAAGTGCGCTGCAAGCTCTCCAGTTAAACACGTAACTTAAAATAGCATGTTACGAATATCCATCAGTGGAAACAAGCACTAGTTTGTAGGGATGACCAATAAGAACAATACATTATATACAGAGGGGAGCTTGCGTGCCTTTCAAGTGCAATAATAAGTAATGCACATGTTACTTAAATATGGCAAATAAAATAATCATATATTTATAGACAGTATATAATCTAATATAAGTTATAATAATACAGAATTATGTTTTTAAAAAACAAATTATGATATTTTAGCAGACATTAAATTAATGTGTTTAATACCTTTCATACTTTTTTCATTTATTTATTTACATATTTATGTATTTAATTTACAGCAAGTATTGTGTAATCTGTTAACAGATACTTAAAGTTTATTGGTGCATTGTTACACAGCCAGCACTTTATATATTAAATGTGATTTTAATGTGAATGCATGTAAATATTAGTAAGAATTTGTAAATATATAATATTTATTATGTACTGTATATAATAGGTGCATCAGTATAAAAAAACTGAAATTCTGTTTTTGTGTAATCAAACTTAGCTGTAAAGAACGTGTGAACTTATTTCATTATATTAAAGTGTACCCATGATCTCCAAGGTGATTACAGTATCACCTGTGATATCACTTATATCCTTTTTATGTAGAGGAAATCAAAGAAAACATTAAAAAGGAAACACTCAAATTCTGATGAAGCTCATTTGTTCTGCATTTAATAATGACTTTTGTATATTCTCATTCATGTCCAGACACCTTATTAAACCTGCAAATTGAAAAAAGGTTAAAGATAAAATAAAGTGCATTGTTATATATATATATATATATATATATATATATATATAGTATATGTATAGTAGGTATAGATGGACTGTCCACTTTATTAGGAACACCTGTACACTTTATTAGTGGCACCAGTGCAAGCGCTCAATCACAATGAATAAAATCATGTAGATAGCCATCGAAAGGCTTTACGTGAATCATGAAAAGAGAACGAATGTGATCTTTAAATGTTGGATTGTTTTTAATGCCAGAAAAAGCTGATTAAAATATTTCAGCAGCTTCTCATCTCTTGGGAAAAACAAACTCCAGTGAGCTGAAAGGAATGTTGTGGTAACTCAAATAACCACTCTTTACAAATGTTATGAGCAGAAGAGCATCTCAGAGTGCAGAAAATGTCAAACCTTGAGGCTGATGGAATTTAACAGTAGAAGACCACACTGGGTTCCACTCCTGCCCGCCAAGAACAGGAATCCAAAGCTAGCGCAGGGAAAACTGGATGGTTAAAAATTGGAAAACCCTTACCTACGGTAGTCTTTTTCCAATATGTATATGTATGTTTATATTATATGATAACTTGAGCTTGAACGTGAGACAACTGATGTTGAATGCAAATGTATAAATGTGATAAATGTTCCACTGAGCGAGGTCTGTTTCATGTTAATTCCATGAACAGTGATGATCCTATGTTGACAGTAGAATGCGTGGACGCTGCATTAAGGGTCGGAAACAGTGAGCTGTCTCATGACTCAAACTGACACACGGAATGTTTTTCAAAACTTGCCATGAATCAGTTTCTCTGTAGGAGCATTTTCATTTATTCCACGTCACAAATTTGATGAGAATGAGAATATAATTGCATTTATAAGCCTTTATTTTTCTTACCCAGGGGGCATTGACACAATACAGTGATTCAATCTTACTGCACTCCCTAAGATTGGTAATATGAGGAATACACACGCTTAGAGCATCTAATCAAAGCAAAATTTAAAAGTGTTCCGTATTTAAATAATGCTACAGTACAGAGGAATGTATGAACTGATCTTCAATGAAAATTAAGTACATTTGTTTCAGTCAGTTTCTTTAATGTCTGTATGAAAGTAAAAGCAATTATTACACATTCTCACATCTTCTTTTATGCATGCATTTTCACATGTATGTTTATATATACTGTATATATGTATGTGTAAATACATTAGATAAGATGATGAAAGAATCTGCTATTAATACTATACACATTTACTCATATGTAGATCTCATACATAATTGATGTAAATTTAAAATCATATCAGCATACTAGTCTGTGAAATGTATGTACGGCTCATAGAATGAGAAATGTTGTTCAATGCAAAGGTTTGTCATAGAGTTTTATGACAAACCTTTAGAACAGATGGTTTCTTTAGCATTACGCTCGACCAGGTGAGACGTTCAAGAGCTCGGCCTTACAGACACAACTCACACTCTGAGTTACCTCGAAAAAGAAAATCCAATGTGTAATGATTGTTATTGTAATTCGTATAAGGAGCACTGACGAAAGAAAAACCATGCTGCTTTATCGTGCTTCAGAAGCTTGCCTACTGTAAATTTAAAATTAATATTCCTGGATGTTTAAAAGGAAGAGAAAATTATTTTGCCGTTTCCCCACGTCGTCATGATAGTCATGTGAAGTGAACTGAATTAAAAAAAAAAAAAAGTGCAGTGAATTTGAACATTTCATGTTCATGCACAAATAATGTTTTTAATATAACTTATGCAATTAAATGAAATACAGGTAGAAATGCAACATTTTAACACATAAAAAGCAGGACATGTTCAAGGTTTGAGTGTATCGTCGTTCAGTGTTGCAGCCATGCATGCACGAGAGACGTACTTCCTCAGAGCTCACTGATTAATCTCCCATCATTCCTTGTGTCATAAAAAAAGTACACCCATGCAAGAACATAGCTCTAATAAATAACAAAAATTTAGCATGTATATGTATCCATAATGAGTTATGAGAAAAATAAAAGAAGAATTAACCACTTCTATATAAACTAACTAAGAATAATTCTATACAATGACGTAAAGGGTATTTATAGCGTATATGAGATATGATTTATGATATGAATGAAACAAAAAAAACATCATAAACAGATATACTCAGCAATAATGTTAATATTCGTGGTATAAAAGAGAGAACTCCTGTCGTCTGTCGGCTCAGGTTCCCCTCCCTCTCTCTCTCTCTCTCTCTATCTCTCCAAGCTCTCTCTCTCCCTCATCACGGTCACTAGTTCAGACAACAGGGCTGGAATAACCTGCACACAGAGCAAGATTTAAAGTTACCACTTTTTCTTTTTTCTTCTGTTGATACACTTAGAAGAGGTAAATCTGTTTTGTCTCAATGCAATATTTCCACCTGGTTAGAGGAGGGGACACTTTAGCCAAAGCTAAAATGTTCAAATGGGTCAAGGCCCTATTGTTCCAGAGCCTTATCAGTGGTTTGGGTGGAAAAAAGAACCATTTAGTTAGGAGATGATCCTTTGTCCCTAATGAGCCTAAGTGAAATTTGAGACATGAGCGCAGACGTAAACAGACATGCATGCACGCACACACGCACACATGCAAACTCACGACTCACAAATTGAGCCAAATGATATTGCATTTTTTTCTGGTTTCTTATAAAAAGTAATGCATGGAGTCTACGGAATCTATATTACATATGTCTTAATACATATTACATATGTTCTTTTAGGTGCATGACCTAACCTCTGTATCATTCAGTTATCTACCAGGCCTGTGAGAATGGGTAGATTCTTGAATGGGTTTGATTAAAGGAAATATATGAATAAAATCTACTTAAGTGTTTCCTTAAAGGGGCGCACATATAGTGGAGGTAGAAGTCTGTAAAGAGCACACAGGTGCAGAGAACTGAAAGGTAACCATTTCACTATGTTAAAGTGCTAAAATGTCAAACTATTTGTATTGCAAAAAAAAAGCAACTATGTGGAACTATGTTATTACATTATACTAATGAATATATCAGTTTAGAATTGTGTATGCTCTGTTATAAATGGTGTCCAAATGCTAACCGAAATTTTAGTGCGACTTAAAAGAGGAAAAGGAGAAACCTCCTAAAAGTTGTGTAAAAGTGCACCTGTTAGTGCAGTAAAGTTACATAATAAGAGGAGAATTTATGAAAAACGCATACATCTGCATACATCAGAACTGGTTTATTTGCTAAATGAAAATATTACAGAGTGTACAATGATTTGACTTTGCAAAACCAAGCGCAAGAACATGTATAGGGAACGTACAAGCTACAATAACACACAAAAGCAAAGCCATACACACTTCTCGACAATGCATTGAGTTATGAATTATTATTGTTAGTTACTTGATTGGTGTGCTTGATTATCAGGTCAATGTATACGCATGCACACATTAAACGTATGGGGTAAAAGTTCGAATGTGTAAAAATATTGACGTACTAAGTTGGTAGAATGTTCAGTAAACATGTGACTAGTAAACTGGCAAAACGATACATAATAATAATAATAATAATAATAATACATGTGGTTCAACAGATCCTAAAGAAAAATAGGAAATAAGATCTTAATATATCATAATTTACATCTTCCAAATGAGTAACAAAGAGTTAAAGTAAATCACATTAAAATTAATTAAATTAGATTAAATTAAAGCAATAACATGGTACAGCCAGTGTTTCCCAGTGCCAGTCCTCCACTATACATGTTAGTGTGACACACCTGAATCAACATGAATCACTTCATTAAGTCTTTTGTGATGATCAAATGTGTGTGTGTTAGAGAGAGAGAGAGAGAGAGAGAGAGAGAGAGAGACAGCTGTGTAGTTATAGGAAAGCACTAGTAAAAGCACTAAGTGTTAACTCAGTGTCGAGCTGTATAGAGATAAATGCAGAGATCAGAAGGAAACAGAAGCTTGTACGAGTCTAGGTGAGCAGTGTGCAACAGCACCTGTGCAAAAAAAAAAAAAGAAGGAAAAAAAAAAAAGAAAACTCCAGGTGTCACGATCAGGCTGCGGTTTATTTAATTTTTTTAGGGTTTTTTTTTTTTTTTTTTTTGCACTGCGTTTGTCCTTTTGTGCATGTGTGTATTCTCTTATATCGCGATGCCACGTGTAGCACAGAAATGATACAATGTAATGAACAAAGAGCCGCGCGCTTCTGACATTTTTTTTTTTTTTTTTTTTTTCAATTAGATTTCACGTGCGACATCATTCAAAGGCGGGGTTGGACACACCGAACACACACCGCCGTGAAGGGTGAGAGGGAAGGATGTTTCAGGTTTGCATCAGGATGCAAGAATCAACCGTAGTGCAAGAAGAGAAGTGCGAATGAGACACAGCCTCCACGTCGCTCGTGCCCTCCGCAAATGCTTTTTGGGGTAAGGGCTTCCCAGGAATAGTCATGAACAGCAAGCCCAGACCGCAAAAAGATTCGTGAAGGACTGATGATCGCGTAGTCCATGTCCAGTGTGTGTGTGTGTGTGTGTGTGTGTGCAAAAAAAGAAGAAGAAGAAGAAACCATGAAGGTTTGCAGCTCTTGGTCCTAATTGTGAGTGACAATCCGTGCTGAGCGCGAGCTCGCCTTGTGCATCAGACTCCCCAAGTCCAAGTCTGCACAATTGCAATTGCAGGAAGAGAAAGCAGAGCGTCCCTATAAAACATCCCAAACGCGTGACCGTGTCCAGCATCGTTCTTCATTCATCCTACTGTACGCGAAGAACAGAAAAGCTGATGCGCTCCTGTCACTCGCTGGATGGATGGCTGTGTCCAAGGAGGGGACTTCACAGTAAATAAGAGAGCAGTGCAGGATCTGATTGGTGCAAAACCGGGGGGAGAAAAAAATACCGTCATCGACCAATCGGTGTCCTTAGCACACAGGAACCCCCCTTTTTGAAAAAAAAGAAAAAAGAAAAAAAAAACACACACACAACAACAAAAAAAGACAAAATACTTACATAGCCTAATGTATAGCCCCAGAAGTGCACTAGATCATCCTTGATCTTACTAATCACGTGTCCGTCAGGTGTCTAACAACAAAGACGTATATAGACTGAGACGCTTTTGCACTTAGTTATTAATAAGATGGAGTAACCCTAAGCGTGCACACTAGTAGGATAATGCAAAAGCTGTAACACTGTAATACAGCTCCAAACATCATGCAACAAAATGATCCAAAATACACACTTACCAAAATCACAGCAGCTCCTCGAATCATTATAATATATATATTTTTAAAAACAATAATAAAAATAATAATAATAATAATAATAAATGCATGTCCAGGTCTGATGAACCATAAACATGGGCTATATTTGGACAACCCCACCTCCATCTAAACACACAACAGCATATAAATATATATATATATATATATATATATATAAAAATATGTCTATCTATATATATAGAGCACGAGCAAGCCCTGCCCTCCATGCACACAGACGCGCGCGCACATGGATACACACGAAAGACACACAACAAACTCTCCCTGTCTCTCTCTCTCTCTCTCTCTCTCTTTCTATATCTGTCTGTCTCTCAGCCCATAAGAATATTCCAGTTTTCCAGTTCTTTTTCTTTCCCTCTCCTTCCTTATCCAAGGATTCCAAGGTCAGGCGCGAGATGCGTGCAGAAAAAGAAAGAAAGAAAAGAAAAAAACAGGAGAAAATCTCCTAATCTCCACAGGTTATGCAGAAAGCGCTCGCGCTGTGCGTTTCGTCTTTTTTTTTTAGTGAAAGTCAGTCAGTCACGATCTCCCTCCATCTGTCTCCGGCGCCCCTCCTCACGCGCGCTCCATTACTCACTTTCGCAGTCACGACTCGCCAAGCCGCGTCGCTTCCGACCAAACAACACGCCAAAAACGAATTGCACGGCACCAGCATGACCATATCCACTCGAAAAATATGGAAATGTGCTCTTTTACGCGTTAAACACGGAGCTTTCTGTATGTGTCTCAGACCAAACGCATGGCTGATCTACCCACGGCGAGCCCTAGCGCTTTCCACAGAAACCCAGATGCAATACTGCATGATATCACATTCCAGACCAAAGAAACATGCATATACATCCATACTTCCTCATATACTTGTAGATTACTACATGCATTTCATTTGAAGTTGCATTTGCCTTTTTTCTTTTCCTCACAAGCTCTTGTGTATCTTGTGTATTACTGTAAAATGTCATTTAGACTACATGTTGTCAGTGTTCAGTGTTCAGATGCACACAGATGTGGTACTTGGTTTACTGCAGGTGGATGCTGTCAGTAATGTTCATAAAACACACTCCCCATTTTCAACACAAAGAGAACATTGATCTCAGTGATCAAGTTCAAATCAACAGCCCTGCATCATCATCATCATCATCATCATCACAATCCCCCCCACCATCCACTAAACAAAAGGTCAGATCAAATGTACAGTGACTAAGGTGTGGTTAGGAAACACCTTGATGATCACCTTAAAAATCACGCTGCATCTGAATACGCATGCTTTCACAGTAATCGGTTTTCTGAAATCAGACGTAAAAAAAATGGAAAAGCAAGAAAGTTGTCCAGGTGTGTACCCAAGTTTTTTGCGCAGATGTGGGCCCAGTGGTTGCAATGACAAGTGGAACAACCACTGGTTTAAAAACCATATGTTTGTTTTTTTAATGTGTTATATCTCACGGCACTGGTCAAGATTGTTACACAACGCCACTATTCAGCAGAGAGTGGATTAAAAGTGGTTAAAATGTAAAGCATATCTTATTCATGCCAATAATTACAAAGCTTTAGAAGGTGTTGGTCACCTTTAAAATAATGGGTTAGTCAAAATGTATAAATCAAAAGAATATTTCTGTTCTCGTATGATCTGATGGTCAGCGGTTGCATATGGAAGACTTCTTTGGTTTCAGTCTAAAACTCACTCAAATGCCATATTACAAATTCCAGGTAATGTTCTGTTAAAAAATGATTTTGAAAATCATTTGTAGTTGCACTTATAACTTATAATGACTCGTATTGGTAAAGTCAAGACAAATAAAGCCAATACTGGACACCTAATGCCGTTATAAAGGTCATATTCCTGAGAATTTTTGGATGAGGAACAGAAAACAGAGGTGCTTGAAATCTCTAGAGAAAAAGCTACTCAGCCCACCCATCTTAGACATCTTTTATTTCTAGGACTCCTCCATTTCCAAGTCCCATGAATCATCAGGGTTTCCCCCATTGTGGCACCCTTACACTGAATTCTTAGGTTGTTACCAAAATGCCTTGTATTTATTGTCATGTCTGGTGTACCTATTGCTATCTCTTTGCAGTGATCGGGGAAAAGCATCTGAATCTAAGGATTACCTAATGTGCAACTCTTGGACCATTGAGGCCAGCCCCTTAGCTGGATCGTATTCTGTCTAATGCTTCTCTGAATAAAAATATATGTTAAATGAAAAAAGTAAGATGCACAATATAGAACAAACTTTACCTAAATGGGCTACATTGAAATAACAAAGCACAACATTGATAGATCTAGTGTACAGAAAAAAATCTAAATGATGAATGGACACCCAGAGAGTTAAATTAATCTACAAAGTCAAAAAAATGATCTAAATGGTGCACCGCAAATATACCCTAAAATGTACAACAGTGTTTTTAAAGTCTAATTATGATTTTTATAAGTAATAGTATTAGTAAGTGTAAACTAACTAAAATTGCTTCTTTTCAGCTTATTTAGTCTCCCTGTGCTTCCTTGAAGAACTGTATGGAAAACTGCATCTACTTTCCAGAGGTCTGGTTTATTGTTGATCCATAGATTACCCCAAAAGGCACATCCAGATGATGGGATGTAAGTTCATTGCAGCATTTTTAAGAATTTATTTTACTGAGCATGTATCCATAATCAAAAATCTCTGCATTCAAAATGATACCCTATAAAAGTGCATTATGTGGTTAACTTATTTTACCAAAAATATTCTGTCTAGCACTCAAAAAGATTAGTTAAGACTCCTATAAAGGGTTTCCCTCTCTGAACAAGTTCCATATAGGACCCTTCTACTGTATAAACCTATACTGTTGCATGATTTCAGGTACATAGAATGCTTCATATATGTATACAAAGTGACAAAAGTCCCAAATTAGTGCATGATGTAACATCATCGGGTGTGGTTTTGCTATTCCTGGTGCCTAGTATATTATTAAAGCAGCAAATTCAACGAAAGGGGCTCAGCTCTGCAGTTTTGCCTCTGAAGCTTCTTGAGCACAAATACAGGTATATATCTTAAGGACATAAAGAGAACCAAGATGAGAATGGAAACAACATATGGGGTTTAATAGTGTTACTGAGTACTTACATCCAGTTCGGATAAGCGCACACTGGTCACGATACCCACAGAATGGATACCAATGTTGTCTTTTTGACATTGTATTTAGTGCAACAGTATTAGGTTTGAAACATTTCCAATTTAATTATTATAAAGACTTATGAACCAGTTTAAAAAGCATTGTTAAACAGGAGAAATACATGTCAGGTGTTTTATTCATATTTTATTGTTTTTCGATTTAAAGGTGATATCCGTGTCTATTTTTAGATCACTTTCAATCTCTGTTACAGTTTTAGAGCCCACTAGGAGAAGACGACAAAGCAAAAGGCTCCCCCACAAGCTGTGTGCATTAAATATTCGTGATGTTCAGCTATGTGAACACAGGACTGGGTTTAGAATTCAAAGACCATATGCTGAGTAAATAATTTTTTACCCCACATTGGTCATCTGGAATCATATATAATTTAATATCATTGTGGCTTTGTTTCTGCTTCTATGCCATCACATAATATTTTAGGGTTTATTCAACCACCACACCCTAATCACACATGTTTAGTCTATCCATCCATCTATCCATTAAATCTAAATAGATAACAGTTTTGTTTTGTTTTCTTAAAAAAACAAAAGTAATAATTTTCTCTCCATTTTTTCTTCTTTTTGTACAGGGGTGCGTCATTACCAGGCATTGACGTCACGTTCAGATGAGATCCCCCCCTTCCTCCCTTGCCCTGATTTAAAGACTCTTCATTGCTTTCGGTGGCCATTGTAGTGCTAATGCTATGATCAACTGTTTGGTGGCAACAAGATGATGCATTCGTGATAAATTAAAAACAACAAGGGGGGTTTACCATGTGCGCTAAATTTACATTACATCATTTTCAGCTCCATGTTCTCTTCCCTTTATCAGTATTGTCCTCCCTCTATTTGTCCTTTCTTCCCTTACATATTGTACCTGGCTGTTTGTCTTAAAGGTCCTGCAACATTTTGCCTACATACAGCCCATTTATAGTCCAAAACCAATACAACTAAGATTCTAAAAAAAATTATAACCTTTTTCAAAAATCCTAATAGTGACGTCATTATTCTACTTTGATAACTGACCAATAGCACATCTAAACGAAGCTCAGGGAATGTATTGATCTAATTCTGTTTATACAAATCACACATGAATCATACTTTGTGTAAAACAGAAAAATTCTAAACATTCAATAAAATGTAATAAAACATTACATTCCATTTGATATCTCTCTGTTATAGAGATCTGGCAAGAAAGCAAGCCACAAAATCCTATCATTTTGGGTCTTACCATTCACCCCAGACGAAAAACCAACTGACAATTTGAGAAGACTTCAAGCACAGAAAAAAAATTTAAATGTCGCAAACATTTAAATGGTGACCATAAGTCTGTGAGCAACGATCACGGCTGAGGTGCGTAGTGAGAGCCCACTACACCTGCTCCCGTGAACATTCAGTGAGTGGAATCAATGGATAAGAGGAATAGATGTATTTGTCTGTGGGAACTGTTAGTTACGTTAGGTTAGTTAAGCCTTTATTTGTCACATATAAATTACAGCACTGTGAAAAATACTGCATATTCCAACTTATAAGAATGTTAGGTTCAAAGCACAGAGTCAGTCATGATACGGTGACCAAGGAGCAAACAGGGTTAAGGGCCTTGTTTGATCAGAAACTTGGTGGAGCTGGGGCTTGAACCACCCAATCCATTTCAACTACCACTTGCACATTACAGAAATTCATTGCCACATCCCTCATACAGTCCTGACCTCCATGCAATTTCTGAAGCCATGAAACCATACAGGTAGCCTGATCATGGCTCTCGTATATATAGAGAAAACTTTCTGCCTTGATGGTATCCAAGCACTACTGAATCACTGGCATAAGTGCACTAATGTAGCAGAGGATTTTATAGAGAAATAAAGGGAGTTTTTACTCTCATGTCTGTTTTCAGTTATTCTGTGCAATCAAAAGTCCTGGTTTGATTTGAACACCCCTCATATACATGTCTTTGTTATTTTTGTAATTGCATGGGCACTAGGTCTTGGGGAAACACTCCTGTCAGCATGTACAACATACATGAAGGATATGAAGGATAAAAGGGGGGAAAAAGCTGCTTGGTTTTTTGGTTTACAGTATACCAGTAGGACTAGTTGGCGCGTGGACCAGAAACACACCATTTGTGGCATTTGTGACTCCTTCACGAATCAAAATGGCATCTTAGTCATAATTTAGTCATTTATAAACCCTGTAACAACAGATTTGTAGCTTGCATGTTGTTGGTCTGCTGGACAGGGCGTTTGTTTGACACTCAGGAGCTGTCCAGGGTACTGAAACCCAAATCAGTTCTTCGTGACACGTTATGCAGGTTGGCTGATGTTTTATCACTGTTACTGTAAAATGCTTCAATACTGTAACTGAATTTACTCCATAATGTTCACTGTTTATGGTTATGAAACATCCACCTTTAGAGAAAAAAATGCATCTTTAATTTTCATTAGCATGAAGCGGACCTCTTCTATAGTCAGCCTTTAGTCTTTTACACTAGTTAACCTTTAAGGTTCTATTTATTCTTAAAATTCCAGGTTCAAGACAGGTTCTCATTGAATTGAGTTGAAATACATTTAAACTCGATCCTCGGTCACGTCATCATGTACTTAAAGCTACAAAGAAGTCCTCTTATGGCAATACTTTAGAACTTTCTGGCTTTTGGGGAACACCTCGCTGTTGGGTTCTTTAAGGCGTTCACAAATGTGAGCACAAATAAAAATGACGCAATGTTCAATGTTTCCTTCTTTTTATCTACTTAGAGTGGAATGGTAACGCTGATTCTAGTGTGTGTGTGTGTGCGTGTGTGCGCGCGCGCGCTTGTGCATGGTGCCCTATGATGGAGCTATACTTGAAGTTCTACCCAGGGTGAATTTCTCCGCCTCACACCCAGTTGTTCTCTGGATCCACCTTAAATCTTACTGATGATGAACGAATGTTGAAACAAGCAACACTTGCTGTTGATATTTATTTTTCCCCCTGCCTAAAACGTGATGTGAAGTGAAGTTTCCCATTAAACCCAGAAACCTCCTCGAGCCGCCCGAGTCGTGACTACAGCAAGTACTCTGGACTGGAACTGCGTGTTCTCCAGACTGACGCGCTTCCACTGCGTGCAAAAGTAAAAAAAAAAAAAACAGACTGTCCATTAAAACGCCGCAGGTTTTACTCGTGCTGACACAAAGGTCTTCTGCAAAAAAAAAAAAAAAAAGTCTGTAATAAAAATGTGCGCATCCGACATTCATCACGCAAATCTTAGGCGAAACCAGTTTAAACTTTGTTGTCTCTGTTATGCGTCCTGCAGCTCTCAAGTTCAGTTAAGACAAAATAATAACAAAATAAAAAAGACTGATTTTGTTCCCCTTGGCACATTTGCCCCTTGCTGGTGTGACACCACTTGGGTTCCCGCGGTGAAGTTGCTTTGAAGTTGGACGTTCGATATTCGAGCTCTGGCTTCCAGATTTTGACAATAAAATCTTAAAATTCTCTCTTAAAAATGTTAATAAATATGCAAAATGATGATATGTAAAGTCATTATACACCACTGTGCATCACATTGACACAAAAATAACAACATTCATTTATTTCAAATATGAATGTTTATGACATTAATATTATCTGTATTTCAGTCGGACAGTAATTTGCAGACGGTCCCTAACTCGCGCGGGAGGCGAGGTGCTTTCACCGGCGAATCTCCGCTACAAATCTCTATCTGGAAGCCGGAGCTCGAATATCCAACGTCCAACTTCAAAGCAACTTCACCGCGGTCTGGGGTTAAAGATGCACAGAGAATAAGGCACCATTAAAGATGCACCCTGAAAACTAATAACTACATGGGATCATTTTTTTTCAATGTGCACTCTAATCACATTTCTATACAGATATTACATTTGACATGTATCACTCCAAAACACTGATTAGTATCGCGTGTGTGTATGTGTGTGCGAGAGAAGTTGCAGTGTGGTTTAAGAGTTTAAGTCAAAGGAAATCCTTATCACTCACCTTTCTCGGGGTTACAGATGTCTGGACTGAAGTTGAGCCAATGTGGAGCTTTACTGCGTGAATGAGCTCTGAGCTCTGCTCGCTTTTCTCAATGAGGCAAACAGACTTTGAACGGGAAGCCCGACATCCCCAGTGTGTGTGTGTGTGTGTGTGTGTTTTAGGAAACCAGAGAGAGAGAGAGAGAGAGAGAGAGAGAGAGATGAAGGAGGGGTGCCACTCTACAAACCTAATTTCTGAACGTCAGGAAAAACTCGGATCAGCTGATGCCACACACACACACACACAGTATTTCTAATTATAGAAGGACATCATAGAGTATTATAGGGCTTTCCAGGTGTAATTGGTCTTATTTCATGCATGCGATGCTTTGTTTGAGTGACCTGTGTGTGCTACCTTAAAATAAAGGCGTTATTTTTGTCCGGATCGATCAGTCCACTATTATTAGTAACAGTATTTTTGTGTTTATACTCGATTCAGCAGCTATCGAACCGTCTTAAGCCTCAGTGGCGGTGTTGCCTTCCCCTGTAGTTTTAAGCCCCGCCCCGTTCGGAAACATCAGCCAATGGGCGACCGGCTGGGCTGCATTGACGTCACTGCGTCATTAGGTATCCCTTAGAAACACAGACGTTCAAAAATAGCATCAAATTAATTCAGCTTGGGGTGGAAGAGGGGGTGGGGGGGAGTAAGGCGGGGGGGGGGGGGGGGTACAGGGGGGCTATGGGAAAAAAAAGGTGAAGGAGTGCATTTGCAGTGGGGTAGGAGAGAAACTGAGAAAAACGATCGCATGCATGTGAAATAGGAAGAAATCCCCATATATATATATATATATATATATATATATATGGTATATATTATATATAGTAACCTACACAATGCACACAAAGCTGCAGAGCATTCAGCTTAATAAGCCTTTAAATGTCCGAAGCACTGTGCAAACTTTGCCAGGGATTATTTCCCACACACATCCCTACTATTTATTTTATTCCCATCAGCAGATTGTAAACAGCTCCTAGGATGCAATCTGCATAACAGCACTGGTCCTTTCTGTACACACAGTCCTTGCAGAGCTTGGTGCACGACTGCACAAGGATGTCAGAGACGGAGAGCATTGTGGAATCAGTCCAGATTTCAACAAAATACATGACTATATAATTAAAAAAGAAATTGCATATTTCAAGCAGTCTTTGATGGTTAAGCACTGAAGTGAAGTGAGGGACTCCATGTTACCTTGTATCAACCTGTCTCTCTGTAGCTTGTACCTCTGTGTGTGTGTGTGTGTGTATTTCCATGGATGGCTGGTTTGGGAAAACACCTAGTCAGAGTCTGGCTCAGTTAAGCACATAGCCCTCTAGTGGCGAATAATAGTACTTCATTCATATTGCATGAATATATGTTAGTTTGTAATATTTATATTGTACACACATATATACTGTACTGTTCAGCTTTCTAAAAACAATTCTTATTAAGCCAAGATGACTTCAGGAATTATTGCTATAATAAGTAGGAAACATTAAAACAATTAATAAAAAAGCTGTCAAAACATAATTTGTCCATTTGTCTAAACATAAAGTGTATAAATTCACGCCACTGCCATGAAGGTCTATACGGAGAAATTGTCTGGCACAGAGTTCCAGGCTTTTACGCATTTTAATTTATTACACTATTATCCAACATGGTAAAGTTACAGTATAAATATTATGCTAATGACATGACCAAAAAGTAGGACCAAAAAAAGGACACCTGACTTTCAAACCTATATATATTTGATGAAAATCCCAGTTGGCGTTCCAGTTCATCCTGAATGTGTTCAGTCGGGTTGAAGTTAGGGCTCTGTGCAGGACACTAGTGTTCTTTTACACAAACCTTGGGAAGCCAGGTTTTTGTTGGCCTCATTTCGTGCACAACGGCATCATCAGGGCACCTGGAACAGGTTTGGGCTTGACCCAACAGTTCAAGGGAAGAGAAATTATTATTAAGATTAAACTATTTGTCACATGCACCTTAAAGCACAGTGGAATTATTTCTCTGTATATCCCAGTTAGGAAGCTGATCTTTTGGCATGCATGGGCAAAAGTAATATTCCACTTAACCAACATAGAAACCAAATCAAACCAGCTTGTGTAAACAAACACAGAAAACGGTACGCCAGGCTAGTGGTTCTTGTGTTAATGTTCAAAATGCAGATGCAGTGCGATTTTAAAAAGAATTTACTATAATTCCACATAGAGCTTCTCAATGTAAATTAAAAAAAAACTAATTCAAACTTGTCCTTAAAAGTATTTTATTTCCTTATTTTTAAAGTTTCCCATCCCAAAGAGGATGCTCTTAAATCTTCTATCACAGGATTCAGTTAAAAAAAAAAAATCCATCTGTCTTTCAGAATTATCAACAACCCTGTATAGAGTTCACCTAAACCCCTTGTGATAGACAATATTATTTTTATTATTTTCATCATCATAGTTATTATCAACAACAATGTGTTTATTCATTAATTAAGACCAGTAACATTATTTAATGAAACGAGAGAAGTCATGGAAGGCTGTATTACATTTTACAAAACACAAATGTATGTGTGTGTGTGTGTGTGTGTGTGTGTGTGTGTCTGAGTAGGGCTAGAGCAAGTGAATTTCAAGAACCGTTTTTGAGAGGGGGGGGGGGACACAAACAAACAGAACAGTTATAAACTCATCAATGTAATAAAACCGTAACACACTGAGATGACGGTGTATGAAAATATTGCTGTGCACTTAAAATTAAAAACTTTTTTTTTTTTTTTTTAAATACCGGCTTTTTAAGTTTTAAATTTATTATGGATTACTGATATGTATTTTAAAATCTTCCTTAAATTTGTTGATTTAAAAATAAAATGGTAGTGTATAGTAGTGTACCTAGACACACTGAAATGAAAATCGTCTGAAAATACACCCATAGAGAATGTTTTCTTAGCGAGCTAAATCATTAAAACACTTAAAATGATCTTGTTTAAAAGCACGTCGATCTGCCGTTACCAGGGTGGTGAGCGCATCTGTTATTGTTCAATTCGGTAAAGTAATGAAAAAAACTAAACATGTCTGTTTCATAGTTGATTCGTCTACAATACACTATGACGTGTGATGAATGTGTAAACTGTCTGGTTTTACATTCCTTGTACCCTTATGATCTAACACTAAACATAAAAAAAAAAAAAAAACTTGACCAATTACATTCATTATATTTAATGAATCAAAAGGTGCCCAATTAATTGCAGGGACTTGAATATTATTCGGTTTGCACAACATGCTGCAGTAATCTTCCATTTAGTCCTGGGCGTTAAGAAACTTTGCTCCGTCACCGTGTGAGAACATTTCAGAACCGCTTGTGAATCACAAAACTCTTCCTGCTGATGTTTATGCATCGAATGTCGTTCCTCCACGCTAAACGATTCTAATTATCTCTGACTCGAAATGTCATGGTGTAGGAATCATTATTCGACGTTCAGAAGTAGACTTGTGTCTAACAAACATGTGGATCACTTTCAAATTTTGTCAGTTTTTGTTAAAAAAAAAAAACAATACTGTGGAAACAACTTTACATAAACCCTGACACCATAAAATAAATATATTCCTTTTAAAAAAGGGATCTGTTGATTACAAGAACCCTTTCTTTAACATTGGAAAACAAGATTTTGATCAGATACTGCACTGTATAACTGAAGCCCTGGAAAATATTAGTTTGAAAAATAAACC
The DNA here is from genome assembly GCF_024256425.1 of Clarias gariepinus. Taxonomy (NCBI): domain Eukaryota; kingdom Metazoa; phylum Chordata; class Actinopteri; order Siluriformes; family Clariidae; genus Clarias; species Clarias gariepinus. Next base: position 11,629,926 of record NC_071102.1, read on the forward strand.
CAGACAGTAAAGGACTGTCTATAGCTTCATGTATGTAAATGCATGTGTATGTATGTATTTGCCTTTGCCTGTGCATGTGCATATTTGTTTGTGTTTGTGCATGTCTTTCTATGGAGCTCGCCTGTCCCTCTTAGTCAGAAGGTAGCACTGGATGGTATGAAGACGGTCTTTGGCAGGTCCGAACTCTGGCTGGAGCTTTAAAGTGGATTCATACCAGTGCATGGCTTTCTCAAACTCCTCCTGTAAAAGCAGGAAAGAAAGCAGTACATTTGTGAGGAAGGTAAGAAACTTATTCTATCCATAGCTACACTGAAATCGTTTAATATACTGTAACTTTCTTATGATCACAAAATGGTTCTGCCCAGGGTGAAGTGTTTAATCTGTCAGAAACATAAGAGAAGACATATTTTTCTCCATCTCTGAGGTAAGGTTAGGCTTCCTGTCTTTTTTGATCTTCTTCATCTTCATTAAGATTGGTCACAAGAATTCAGTCTGATCTGTGATTGGTTAAATGTTTTACTAGTGAAATTCAAGAACATCAGTGCCTCTTCCTCAGTCAAAGCCCCAGGGAACTAAAGTCCAAAGTGCTAGTGGGAGAGAGTTCCTCCTGCAAAAGGTTACCGGTCAGAAATAGAAGCAAAAGTTCCCTTCCTCAACCTTGAAACATCACCCAATGTGGAGCAAACATCCTCAAAATGAATTTAATAGAATAAAGCTCTTGCAGACCTGATGGGAAAACCCAAAAAATTTGCCATTTCGTCAGAATGTCAGGGAGTTATTCTGTATAAGAATGCCACAACGTTTTGTCAGTTTCCCATTGACAAAAAGAAAAGAGATTTGTTATTATCAGCCTTCCAGCCGTGAGACGAGACTGATCCTGGTTAACGATGAGCCACTGTTTGTGTAGTGACCACTGCATTTCAGGAAGCATAATAATGAAATAAATGTTCAGTAGGTTTAACACAGTAAATGGTCAAAATACAGTATGTGATGTGTTACGTTTGATAATTTAGAGTAGATGCAGAAGGTTATTGAGCCTGGGGTGTCGTTATATATGTTTCTATTAGAGATGTTATGCTTTCCATGGTATACAGTTGTTCTCTGTGACCTCAGTCACTCATCAGACAGCACAGATAATCAGGTGAATAGAAAGACAGAATCTGACACATTTAATAACAAAATGTAAATGACGCTAATATCCTGCTAAAGCAATGTTTCCGTTTTTAACTAAAATGATAGTTCAACGTTAAATCTTACCTGATGAGAAAGATGTAAATATTACCAAATCATACATTTAGTAAAGAACCTCTTGAGCTTGATAAAAATCAGTAATGCCCACTGACTGAAGTTCCTTAACATACTGTACACTGTTATCTAGTCCCTCATCATGTGTTCAGAAAAATTTGTGAAAGTAAATTAAGCCAGGGGTTCATCATTATTTGCCCTGGCAGTTTTATCTGTGTTGGGCATGAGTGCCTGGCAAAAGGGTGCATGTTTTGACAGTGGATCACATGACCGGATCAAGTGTTTACATGGCTAATATTTACCTGTTGAATGGATTATCAGAAGGTTTGCACCACCCTTCTTATCCTGATTGAAAATTAATTCAGATAAGGTCAGACTGTTCTGGCTTAAGTGTTTGGGTGATGCATTTTAATTCTGATTGGGCTGGTATTTAGATTATTACTGAAATGTTAGTGTCCATGACAGTCAAGCACAAAACTCACCATTGCTATGTAGACGTTTGCAAGTGTAAAATGGTTCACGACGAAATGTGGAGCGATCTCTACGGCCATGCGGGCCACAGTAAGTGCGTCCTCCCACAGACGGGCGTTCTGGAAGATGTTAGCCAGACTGATCAGGGGAACGTCCTGCAGAACAAAAGACATCATCAGGTGATAATTAAAATGCATATCTGGACAGTGAAAGACGCATCAGTCAGGTGTAATTTCTTGGGCGACTTTTTAGACAAACAATTCAACAATCTAGATTTTAATACTTCCAAGATGTTCTATATAAAATATAGCTGTTGCATATTGCTCATGGTCAAGTACACCACTTAATTTGGGGAAAAACAAAACAAAACAAAAAAACACTGATCTATCTGTAGCGTAATGTGTAAAATTGTTAATTACACTAACTGCATGTGAAAGTAGGTCGATCCCCCATACCAAGGAGAGAGCAACTATTACCAAAAACTATTCATTCAAAAGCAGTTCCTAACAAGGCTGAATCCCAAATCCCTCTGTGACACCTAATTAAGATCACTACTTGGTGTGTGTGAACAAGTGATTGTTCACCCTACATTGTGCACTAGCTTTCCATTTAATGCTATTTGTGATTTAAAAAAATGAAATCCAGAAGTTAACGTAGCCAATATTCTAAATCGAAATAAGTAGAAATAAGGATTGGTTTTATAATTTAGAAATATCAGATCCAGCACAAAGACACTCATTCTAGTGTGATATTGTTTAATTATAAAACCATAGGCTTGATAAAAAAATATGATTGGCTGAGCCACATTTTAAGGAATCATAGAATCCTCCATACACAACCGGCTAAACTGAACACCCAGATTTTAAACCAATTACACTTAGAACTCACCTAAACCTTTTTCATTAAGAATATTAGTAAAAAAATCAACTATTTACTGAACCATGGATATTATTACATTGCTTTTATCACATTATAAAAGCAATAAAAGCTTATTACTTAATTTTGCACACAAACTGCAATTTTTACATCCATTACCCAAAAACACACATACAGAGATATAATCTGTACCCTAGGTGAGTTTGTGCATCTAAAAACAAATGCTGTAATAATGATTTTTAAAAAGTACAGATTGATAATATTTTGAACACGTTATAGGTTTTACAGGTCTATTGGTTGTAACAGGTGTTTTTTTTATTATTTTGCCACTAGGTGGCGTAGATGTTTTTTTTTAAGGCTGTCAGTGCATCCATCCCAGATTCCTGTACATGGTCAAGATAATATTTTAAACGGTTACTTGTGGGATACAAAATAGTGACGGGTATGGCCGGACTAGGCAGTGAAGACGTCTAGACACATGTAAACACTACACTTTTAAGATATTGTACTGTAACAGCCCTAATGCAAACTTACGCTTACACAGTGATTTATATGAAGAGTCCTGCCTAACTACAAGTGTCTGCCAAAGTTTTCATCAAATCGTATTGGTGACAAAACGTCACAACTGCCTCATTCATCAAGCTGGACTTTAATGAATGTGTGCATAAATAATTAGTACGATCATCCGCACGGGAACTTTAATATTCATGAAAATCCCAAAAATTTAGAAAGAAGTTAAGTCATTACACCTACGCAAATGTATATATGAGAACAGGAACTAATGTAAACCTTGTCGTGATTGATGGATTACTGCACTTTTATAGATGGAAAAAAATGGCAATTTTAAATTGCTGTTTTTAGCAGACACTCTTATCCAGAGAGACAGACAGACATGCTTTAGAGTCTCTATCTAAACTCCACCCTCACACTAGGTCAGGGACTAGGATTGCCATAAAGAACATTATTTAGGTTTTTTTTCCTTTCCATTTTATATTATTGCCATTCATAAAAAAAATAAAGAAAGAATAAGAAAACAAATCCAAAAAATTAGATGAAATGTATGAATAAAAACTTAATCATACATTCAATTATGATAAAAGAAAAAGTGCAACAGAATTGGAGGACAGACTTTAAAACTGAAAAAAGTTACTGATCACTTTTATGTATTTTTAATGTATTCTTTACTGGCTTAGGTAATCTTTATATTTTAAGTTTTATGGCGTTTATCATTAACATACACACAGATGCAAAGATAATCAGCTTGTCTTCTGTTACATATGATTTACACAAACATTTACACATGACTTTATTAAAAGATTAATAAATAAGGCCCACTGTTTATATGCCACTGATATCTAGAAAAATTGTCTTAGTAATGCATGTTTTAGACATTCTTTTGCGGAGCAGTACATGTATAGCAACGCTGACTACAAAAAACGATATATACGTTTGCATTTGACAAAGATTAAGAATTATAATAGATTATTGATAAGAACCACAATACACATTAAATAGACACCCAGGTATCATAATATCTTATGGGTTGGTCCTTGGTGATTACCTTCCCTACTAATATCCATCCATATATTATAAAAAAGAGAACACCTCGGACCGTAAAGAGCTTCTAGCCATTATCCAGCTCATCAGCTCTTAAGCCATAACTGTAATAAGAAGAGTGTCCTGCTGACACAAAAAAAAAACCAAAAAAAAAAACCCTGTTAACTAGTTTGTTTGTCAGTAATTAGATCACAGGTACCTTCATGTGGTGAGGAGCGGAGTTTAGAGCCTGACGCAGGCAGTCTATGGCCTTCTTCCCCTGACCCTTTACTCTCCAGTACAGTGCTGCCATGCTGGACAGAACCCATGACGTCTGGTTCTATAATGAATAACGTCAAAGCCGACATAAAAAATAAACACCCATTAGTAAAGTCCATCAAAGATAAAGCCGTAGACAAGATGAGAATTTATAATAGATAGATTTTGTGTACTTTAGCAAAAATATATTAAAATAAAATATAAACGTTCAGAATTGAGAGAATACAAATCAGTAGCCGGAAGGCCTCAGACAACCAGATCACATGTCTGAACCAAAAGTGTTTTAGCTTTTGTGGACCAGCAGGTTAAGTTGCTGCTCATATAGCAGTCATCATTATTATACTGTATATTCTGTCCAACAATAAAAATGAGAAATCTAAACTACGATCACAAATTATGATGCTATTTAAACACAATTAATATTTTTATACGAAATATATATTTTTCAGAAGTAGGTAAGAACTATACCTACACTGTTATGCATTCTTCCTGGGCTTTTTAATTAGCCATACAGTATTATATTACATTACCCACCAATTTTACCCTCATTAATCAAATATCTGAACAATTAACACATACAGATAAGCAGTGCACTGATGTTTCCTCTTGCCTTGTGGGCAATGTTTCACATTAATGATTATGTAATCCAAAACAAACACATGGTTCAGTTTATATTCTGAGAAAGGTCAATTCTGACACCGTCCCCAGCCCAGTCGTACCTTTTCCAAGACTTTGGCCAAACGGGTTCCCACTTGCTCGAAGGACTGCGGCAAAAACTTATCCTTTCCCAAATTCTGCAGCACCTGAGACAAAATACACAGTGATGTCAGTGAGATAGACTGCTAGTAACAGACCACGTGCATTAGCCTAAATGTCAAACACAAACACACCTCTTTAAGCTGACTCTCCCCAGTATAGTGGATGCTGCCACGGTTGGCCACTCCCCCCAGATGGTCTAGTGTGTGCATGCTGGCAGGCAGATTAGCATTGCACACCGGTTCTGCAGCGGGCTCCTGCAGTGGAGTGGCAAAGTCTATATGCTCTGTGATGCTGCACAGGGAACACAGAGCAAATGAAAAAAGAGAGATAATAAGCAAAAAGCATATGCACAACATATGACAAAAAAAAAAAAAAAAAAAAAACACACATGCCCTTACACACCTTATGAGCCGGTTTACCTGACAGCATGGAGGCAATCGTACACTACAGTGTTCTGACCAACTGGGAGGGTGTTACTTACACACAATCTGTTAACTCTTGGGTTTGCCCCAAACTGCATGCTATCCTAGTAAGCAAGCAATGGTGTATAACTAACATTTATAAAATTGTTTGGCATGGGAGGTACAACGCATGGAGCAGAGGTGGGGTCTCGTGGCTACTGGTTTTAGCTGTCACATAACAGACTCATCTAACTGAAACAAAACACTAAAAGGTGCCTTGAACTAAGACTAAAGTGCTCCTTTGAAAACATCCTAAAAGATATAAATGTGTGCACTAAATTCAATAAATAAGCATACTCGATATTTTTGGCAGACACGGCCAGCCAGGTGCTCGCCACAGTAGTGAGGTCTACCCGCCGTGTGCGCTGACACTCCTCTGGTCCTGGCCAGCCCAGATTGCTGTAGTCCTTCCACCTTCCTGCAAAACACACACACCTGTCCCGAAACTGTGTATACACTGCAACACCGCACATGGAAGAAAGCAGTCGATTCATATGGCACTTACCTGAAGGTCCAGGTGAAGGGAGGGTGGGGCCGCTGATCTCCAGGATGGACTGTGGCACTGACGAGTCACTCTGAGAGGAATCCTCCTCACCTGCCCAGCTCTCAGAAACCTCTGCCTTGGGCTTTCGCATGCGCTTCACCTGAAATGTGATCTGCAAACCCCAAACAAGGAACATAAAAAAATTGCTCTAAATGAACAATCTGTGTTTATTATAGCTGTTTATATCAACCACCAGGAACATGTCCACAGGAAGGAGTTTTTTACTTTATATATATATATATATATATATATATATATATATATATATATATACACACACATACATACATACATACACTACCGTTCTTTGCTTTTGTTTAGTTATTTATTTTCTACATTCTACAACAATACTGGGGATTTCAAAACATATGGAATTAGTTAATTACGCAACAACAACAAAAACAAGTTAGTTATTTTAAGACACAGAGGTCAGCCTTTCTGTAATAGTTCTTGCAAGAACAGTATTGTCAAGTGCATTTGCAAAATCCGACAAGCACCATAATGAAACTGGCTCTCATGAAGGCCATCCCAGGAGGGCGAGACCAAAACCTACCTCTGCTGCAGACGAGAAGTTCATTTAGAGTTATCAGCCTGAAAAATGACTAATTAACAGCACCTTAGATTAGAGGCGTTATGAAGTCATTAGAGCATAAGTAGCAGATACATCTCACCATTAACTGTTCAAAGGAGATTAATGCATTTTTTGGATGCTTTCAGCATTCCTTTACAGTGTAGAAATTAATAAAAATCAGAAACGATCATGGAGTTAGAAAGTGACCCAAACTTTTGAACGGTAGCGTGTATATATATATATATTAAAAAAATTCTGTCCACACGATCTACGTGATACCGACATCTTTGTCCACATGAAACCGCAAAACCTCCTGTTCAGTGCTGTCAGGAGCGTGCCTAATCAACAGGTGGCCAATCAGAAGCCTAGACTTACTTCATTACCGGTTCCGCCATGCAGAAGTCCGACCAGGTCTTGTCTTAAACCGCAGTCGCTTTCTGCGGGGTCTGTGTTTTCGGAGTTTAGTATGTAGCCGCGGTAAGCTTCGTAGTACATTTAGGCACCTATGTTCATTAACGTAATATGCAAGTATCTGCACGTGTATGTGCACGCATGTAAAACGTCTAGTAACCAGCGTTAACGGTCAGTCAATTTCGCTTCCCCTGTCCAGACAACACTTCGGAAGAAGCATTTCAAAAGCTTGATTCTTAACAATGTGGATAAAAGACAAAAAGGCAGAGAAAAATACCCAGCTAGGTGTGGGTATTTAAAAAAAAAAATTGACAATCATATGTTTACCCATTCTGCTCCATCATCATCCTCGCAGTTCCCGAAACAGGCTCCATCACTGCTGGCCCCCATCACCCTGTCGTTTTTCAGGACACGGATCCCTCGTAGGTCTCCACGCTTCCCGCTTACATCCAACGCTCCCATCAGCTCCTCATGCAACTGCCACTGCTCTTCTCCTTCCAGCCCTCCTTTCTTATCTTCACCTCGCTCCTGCTGGCCCACCTCTCCTGAGCCATTACTGTCCACTACTACTTCTACAGAAGCCAGAGGGGAGCAAAAGACACAAATTTGAGTCAGATAGAAAGAGAATGATATTGTTATGCACAACAACAGCTCCAAACAAGTTCTTACTCTCAAACATGATCGAGTCCTTTAAAGCAGGTTCAGGCATGGCGTCTGGGTTTCCTGTTTCTTGCCTTTCCTCAGACTCCCAGTCCTCCACTTCAATGTCATCTACTCTCTCGCAACCTGAACCATCTGTACACCAAACACACAGCACACTCGGTCACCAACTTCCTTACTGTAGTTTCCCTGATTTTATATTCAGGGAAGTAGTAATATTTATTAATTGAAATGTCTGGTACAATATACAGTATAAGGAAAAGGATATGAAATTTGATTTCAAAACTATGATTTTGGAAATCAGTTGTTGGATATTATCTTACACCAGGAAATGAGAAGAGTTTAGTAACTTCTTAAAAGTCAGTGATTAGTACCTCGATGTTCAGATTTGTGAAAACAGCTGTAGGATTGACAATAAACATTTCTCACCTGTTATGGTCAGTTTGTCTTTAGTAAACAAACGAATGTAATTATTTGAAGGAATGAAACAACTCTTGAAACTCTTTCACATGCCATTAAAGTGAGCTTTGAGTTTACTACACCGTTGTGTCTAATTTCACTTTGGCTGCACTTGGTTGGACTACAAGCTAATCAAACCAAAGCATGCAAATGATTTTCTAAATGTATCTAAATTAATGTTAAAATCATCCTCTTAGTGCTGTTGACAAGGGAGTGTTGAAAATGCAAATGCACTCAGGTCCACAGCCGTATATTAATACCTGAACCAATATCACTGCATGTGTCTCCCCAATTTTAAGTGGAACATACATACATATACATATATATATATATACAGTGGTGTGAAAAACTATTTGCCCCCTTCCTGATTTCTTATTCTTTTGCATGTTTGTCACACTTAAATGTTTCTGATCATCAAACACATTTAACTATTAGTCAAAGATAACACAAGTAAACACAAAATGCAGTTTTTAAATGATGGTTTTTATTATTTAGGGAGAAAAAAAATCCAAACTTACATGGCCCTGTGTGAAAAAGTAATTGCCCCCTGAACCTAATAACTGTTTGTGCCACCCTTAGCAGCAATAACTGCAATCAAGTGTTTGCGATAACTTGCAACGAGTCTTTTACAGAGCTCTGGAGGAATTTTGGCCCACTTATCTTTGCAGAATTGTTGTAATTCAGCTTTATTTGAGAGTTTTCTAGCATGAACCGCCTTTTTAAGGTCATGCCACAACATCTCAATAGGATTCAGGTCAGGACTTTGACTAGGCCACTCCAAAGTCTTCATTTTGTTTTTCTTCAGCCATTCAGAGGTGGATTTGCTGGTGTGTTTTGGGTCATTGTCCTGCTGCAGCACCCAAGATCGCTTCAACTTGAGTTGACGAACAGATGGCCGGACATTCTCCTTCAGGATTTTTTGGTAGACAGTAGAATTCATGGTTCCATCTATCACAGCAAGCCTTCCAGGTCCTGAAGCAGCAAAACAACCCCAGACCATCACACTACCACCCCCATATTTTACTGTTGGTATGGTGTTCTTTTTCTGAAATGCTGTGTTACTTTTACGCCAGATGTAACGGGACACGCACCTTCCAAAAAATTAAACTTTTGTCTCGTCGGTCCACAAGGTATTTTCCCAAAAGTCTTGGCAATCATTGAGATGTTTTTTAGCAAAATTGAGACGAGCCTTAATGTTCTTTTTGCTTAAGTGGTTTGCGCCTTGGAAATCTGCCATGCAGGCCGTTTTTGCCCAGTCTCTTTCTTTTGGTGGAGTCGTGAACACTGACCTTAATTGAGGCAAGTGAGGCCTGCAGTTCTTTAGTTGTTGTCCTGGGGTCTTTTGTGGCCTCTCGGATGAGTTGTCTCTGCGCTCTTGGGGTAATTTTGGTCGGCTGGCCACTCCTGGGAAGGTTCACCACTGTTCCATGTTTTTGCCATTTTTGGATGATGGCTCTCACTGTGGTTCGCTGGAGTCCCAAGGCTTTGGAAATGGCTTTATAACCTTTACCAGCCTGATAGATCTCAATTACTTTTGTTCTCATTTTTTTCTGAATTTCTTTGGATCTTGGCATAATGTCTAGCTTTTGAGGTGCTTTTGGTCTACTTCTCTGTGTCAGGTAGCTCCTATTTAAGTGATTTTTTGATTGAAACAGGTGTGGCAGTAATCAGGCCTGGGGGTGACTACAGAAATTGAACTTTTAACTGTGATAAACCACAGTTAAGTTATTTTTTAACAAGGGGGGGCAATTACTTTTTCACACAGGGCCATGTAGATTTGGAGTTTTTTTTCTCCCTTAATAACATAATCTTCATTTAAAAACTGCATTTTGTGTTCAATTATGTTATCTTTGACTAATAGTTAACGGTTTTTGATGAGCAGAAACATTTAAGTGTGACAAACATGCAAAAGAATAAGAAATCAGGAAGGGGGCAAATAGTTTTTCACACCACTGTATATATATATATATATATATATATATATATATATATATATATAATTTTTTTTGCAGAGTCTCTAAACAAAGTATGACTTATTTTCAGCCTGTTGAATTATTGAGTGCAAGATCTCTAGTCTTCAAAGCCCTTCGGCTTGATGGGAAACTGTGTCAGGGGGGGAAGAGTGCTGAACTACAGGGGAAGCAGAGAGGAAAGAAAAAAAAAAAGAAAAAGAAGGAGTGGGAGGTGGAAGAGAAGGCAAACCCAGAATAGAAAATGCAGTGGAGAGAGAGAACTAAAAACAGATGAGAGATTACAGTGACTGAGCTATTAAAAGATCTCGACCCACAACACAACTAAGGGTGAAACTCAAGGGATTGGAGCAAAGAGCCTGCAAGACAGGGAAAGGAGGCTGGTGCAATATGGTAGAAGTCTGGGGTAAACTTAAAAGGTTAATATAAACTTCACCTTATCATGGTAAAAAAATGTGTAAAACCTAAACACTATTTTAATAAGTTTATTAACAATACTGCAAATTTAATGATAGATGTTTCATTATCACAGATGTTTCTACTGACTAAATAATCAAATTACCCCTATTTTTGAACAATTCCTTCAGACAATTGGAACGACTGCTCATGGCACAACTCACGTGGACAGGGATGGTGCTGGAGCTTGTAAAGGAAAGGGTAGAACTGCAGGCAGCGCAGCAGAGGCAAGCTGGCACGGCACTGGACGCAGCTGCCACTCAGGGACAGGGCATGCCGGAACTGGGTCAATGCACCAGTCAGGTTCCCCCGAGAGAGCTGTACGCTCACCATGCTCAGCAGCGTGTGAGGCTTAATGAGATGAGTGAACAGGAAAGGCATTTAAAAAAAAAAAAAAAAAAGCAGTAAACTATCTTTACCAAACAGTAATAAAAGTTATAGAATAACAATGGTGTTAAAAAATAAATAAATAAAAATTTATGTGCATGCAACTGACAGTTTGTAAAAACCCTTCAGACATCACTGTGAGATGATTATTTTGTTTCTCTGCTAAAAATATACATTGACTGTAAGAACAAAATGAGGCAGGTGCATAAATTTGGGCACCACAAACAAAGAAATGAACTCAATATTTAGTAGATCCTCCTTTTGCAGGAATAACAGCCTTTAAACGCTTCCTATAGCTTCCAGTAAGCGTTTGAATTATGGTTGAAGGTATTTTGGACCATTCCTCTTTACAAAACATCTCTAGTTCATTCAGGTTTGATGGCTTCTGAGCATGGACAGCTCTCTTTAACTCACACCACAGATTTTCAATTATATTCAGGTCCGGGAACTGAAATGGCCAGAACATTGTACTTGTTCCTCTGCATGGATGTCTCATTAGATTTTGAGCAGTGTATAGGGTCGTTGTCTTGTTAAAAGGTCCAGCCCCGGCACAGCTTCAGCTTTGTCACTGATCCCTGGACATTGGTCTCCAGAATCTGCTGATATTGAGTGGAATCCATGCGTACCTCAAAGTCCTTGAACTGGCCACACAGCCCCACAGTAGATGGAACCACCACCATATTTTACTGTAGGTAGCAGGTGTTTTTCTTGGAATGTTGTCTTCTTTTTCCTCAATGCATAACGCACCTTGTTATGCCCAAATAACTCAATTTTAGTTTCATCAGTCCACAGCACCTTATTCCAAAATGAAGCTGGCTTGTCCAAATGTGCTTGAGTATACCTCAAGCAGCTCTGTTTGTGCTGTGGGCGGAGAAAAGGCTTCCTCTGCATCACTCTCGCATACAGCATCTCCTTGTGTAAAGTGCGCCGAATAGTTGAACGATGCAGAATGACTCCGTTTGCAGCAAGATGATGTTGTAGGTTTGGTGCGTCACTTCTGTTTATCCAAGATTTTTCTTGGTCTGCCACTTCGAGCATTAACTTGAAATGTGCCTGTGGTCTTCCATCCCCTTCTTATGTCCCTAACTGTGGAAACAGACAGCTAAAATCCCTGAGACAGCTTTCGGTATCCTTCCCCTAAACCTTGATGGTGAACAATCTTTGTTTTCAGGTCATTTGAGAGTTGTTTTGAGACCACCCATGTTGCTACTTTTCAGAGAATATTTAAAGAGGTGGGAATCTTACAATTGCTCCCCTTAAAAACTCTCTCATAATTGGATTCACCTGTGTATGGAGGTCTGGGGTCACTGAGCATACCAAGCAATTTGAGTTCCAATAATTAGTTCTAAAGGTTTTGGAATTAATAAAATGACAACAGTGCCCAAATGTATGCACCTGCCTAATTTTGTTTAAACAATTTTCGCACACTTTCTGTAAATCCTATAAACTTTATTTCACTTCTCAAATATCACTGTGTGTATCCCCTATAAGATATATTTAACTGATTTTTTTTATCGCAACAAACAAAGATTTATACAGGAAAATCATGAAGATTAACAAGGCTGCCCAAACTTATGCATCCCACTGTAGATATTTGTTTTATGTACAGGTATTTACCGACTTACAAATGAGTTCTGTTCATAAGTCTGATTTGTTCTTAAGTCTGACAAAGTGAGTCTTATACACCTTTGGCACGAATATACAAAGTAAATCATACCAATCCGCTTGACTAAGTCTGTGCCTTTTACCCACACTGCCATCATATGGCCAAAAACCATAAGCTCACCTAAGGAAATGAATCTCAGACAACAGACTGGACATTACCCTTTTTATACTTTCAATTACACACTAAAAACATTGTACCTGTATATAATTGTAAATATTGGTATTTGGTGCACTGCAGTGTCTATTCGTTTTTGTACAAGACATGCAACTACTTCCATGATTGAACCAAAAGTAGAAAAAATGATCTGTTTGTGTCAGCAGAAGTTTCGTAACTCGAAACATTGTAACTCGGGCACTACTTGTATAGATAGATATTTGATAATCTTTTTCACTAAGCATGAATAAACATATTTTTTATGTGTAAAGAGCCATATACTAAGCAGAAATGCTGTGATTGATGGTCATGAATGTTGGTTAGATCCTAAGGGAAGTGATATGTCTGGTGTACCTCTGAGTTATTGATCTCCATGGCCTGCTGCAGGAGCTCCTGGGCTTCGTGGTGCAGGCCATAGTGGAGTAGAAGGTTGGCCGTGTTAACTAGTGGCACGTTTTTGTGCTGAGGTGGAGCTGAGTGCAGGGCCTGGCGCAGACACTGCAGAGCTCGGGTCCCGTTTCCCTGAGCTCTCCAAAAGAGCCCAGCCTCGTTCTGAACCAGCCACCGAGGTACATTCATCTACACGCGCGCGCGCACACACGCACACACGCACACACACACACACACACACACACACACACACACACACACACAGAGAGGAGGAAACAAGCTTCAAACCCGACTCAAACTATTGGACAAAGTCTTGCATTCATCCTGATTCAGCTGATCTTTAAATAGTTTGCCTGTATTTATTTTTTGAAGCGTTTCTTTTCTAGAGCAGAAATTTGCTGTCCAGTCAGTATTTTTCCTAACACCTGCTAATGTGGAACAAAAATGAGGTCATGACAGCACATTTTATCATCATTACAAGCAGTTGTTCATTCTTACCTTTTCCAAAGTACTTGCTATCATTGCACCCGTTTGTTCCATAGTCCAACCGTCACTACGCTTCAGCAGTTCCTACAAATCAACAAGCACACGCAAACAAACAAAAACACTTGTATTAATTTAATGTTGATTTAATCGCATGTGAAACCTCACTCGTAAAGCACATATCTGTGCTGCGGTGTATGTAAATATAACAGCATGGCTGAGGATATATAATTATTCCACAGAAAAGATTAAATGCATATAGTTATCCTAAAAAAAAATTATCTTACATAAAATTTGCATCTACAGTATGTGCATACTTTTATGCAGCGCTTTGCAACACTAAACAGGATTCGTGGTATTTAATTTATTTATGTACCTTATTAAAACATAAATGAAAATCAGAAGGAACTCCTTCTTTAGACAGAATTTATTTTACACCTGGAGCTGGCATAACTCCATGGGTGTTTTTTTTTTTTTCAGGTGATAATCTGTTCTGAACAATTCTTCCCACCATGCTTCAGTTGTTTATAAAATTTAACCCTGCCTTAAAAGTATCTTGTGCAAAGGAAAAAGCTTAATTCTCAGTGCATACAGTATCTCTGTACAGAGTTTTTCTACATTAATTAAATCTGAAAAGATAAAAACAACAAATACGATAACTGGCTTTGAATAATTCTTCTGCAAATGGGTTACTCTTGTCCTCTGCTCCTAATTGACCTATTTTTGACATTTTTTTGACCCGGTTTTGATGTACGATTTCAGCCTCCACTTTCTTAAATTGATTGAGATGTTTTATACCTAAAACAGTAGTTTTTCATCAGATAAGTTTTAGGCATGTGAGTAAATAAAGAAGAAAGACCAAACAAACCTGAGTAGCATACAGGTCAGGCCGTTGTTTCCCCAGCAAGGCCCAGGCTACAGAGGTCAGAGGGTCACCAGGTAAGGGTTGAGCTTTTAAACTGCAGTCAGGGGTCTCGACAGAGACTGGAGGACTTCTGTTCATATACAGGCTACTTTTTCCCCTGAACAGAGCAGTTGCAGAAAGCATGAGAATGAGCTTCTTGGGTCATGTTTCAAAATGCAAAATTCTCAATATTAAAACTAGAAAAGCGAACATGCAGTTCATGATTTAGGATTACAGAATAAAAGTGATATAGTTTTTATTTTTCTCGCAACAGAACTGGTTATACAGTACACCATCAGACTATGTTTTGTGCATTTTGCTTTGCAACTTATATCAAGACTACTAGTCAAAAACCTGGACACACCTTCTAATGCAATTTTTTGTTGTTGTTGTTTAGTGATTGTTTTTTTACATTCTAAAACAATACAGGAGATTTCCAAACTATAAAATAACATGGAATTATGCAATTATGCAACAACAACGAGTTTTTATTTTAAGACAGGAAGGTCAGACTTTCTGGATTAGTTATTACAAGTACATTTTCAAAACCCATCAAGCACCATGATGAAACTGGCTCTCATGGAAAGCATCCCAGGAAACCAAGACCAAAACTTACTGTACATGCTGCAGAGGAGAAGTTCATTTAGCGTTACCAGCTCCAAAAATCACAAATTAACAAACAACACCTCAGATTAGAGCCGTTATGAAGGCTTTACAGAGCAGAAGAATGCGGTGATATCTTAATATCAATTGTTCGAAGGAGATTATTGCAGATGTTGGACGCCTTCGCCATTGTTTAAATAAAAAATAAAAAAATCACGCAAGACAATGTTATTAGAAGGTGTGTTTAAACTTTTAACTGGTAGTGTGGGTGTGTGTTACAATTGGTCACTTATTCCAGGTTAAGTGTGGGCAGTAATACTGGTCTGCTGAACCACGAGTGCGAGTGCATTTGTCAGTCTCACCTGAGGCCGTGGCTCTCTGGGGGAAGAAAGAAGGTGGGCAGCAGGTCAGCAGAGGGAACGGAGGGAAACCGCTGAGCACACTCTGAACTTCTTGGCCACAGCATACTATGGGTTTCCTATTTAAGATTAAAGAAAAAACTTTAGCTAAAACCTACATTAACAATACTAATAAAAGAAACTTCACCCACACATGTTCAGACTCGACTCAACAGTATAACACAGAACAGTAAGACAGAACAAGATGTAAAGCAAAAGACAAAAACCTTACAGCATTAGAGGACTCCTTGAACCAGTGTGCTGCTAGGACGTCTCCTCCAGACACAGTGAAGTATGGCTGTGGGCTTCGGCTCTCGTTCGTGCTCGGCTCGGACACCAATGCCACGCTGCTGGCTACGGACACCTCCTCACCAAACTGCAAGAATACACAAAATAAACACATGATTATTCAACCATCCAACATGTTTGAAATGTTTTAAACAGTTAATCTGACAGGATTTGTTCCCGTTATATACAACTAGCGGAGGAACCCTTTGTTGACGGGAAAAGTGTGTATAGAAATAGTTCAAAGGTTAAAGCTAAAAAAAGGCTGATCAGTTTTAATGTATTAGTTATATTATTATTTCAGGTTGAAGCCCACAAACAAACTGCTTGTTTGTTTGGACAGCAGAACTCTCTGCCTAACTTATTAATACAAAGACATAAAAGTTTGTAGGGCGGAGTATCTTATGCCTTGTTTACACAAAGTTGTTCTTCTTTCGTCGTCAGCCAAATACACTTCCTGTTTAGTAATCGGAGACTGAATCACAGAGGGAAATGAGAAATTGAAAAAAGTAGATCGGACAAAGATTAAGCTTTGTCTTAAAAATACGAAATTTACGCGGTGAAAATATTAAATATTAAATAATCCCAGTGAAAATATTCAGTTTAGCTATCTGGATTAACATCTATTGGTGCAGGTTTTTGTTTTCATTGAGCAACTATCTTATTAGTAGCATTAGTAGCACTGTTCATAACAGTTACACAGACACAAAGACACATCGGCAAGATTTTCTGAGACCGGTTTTGGGTCTTCAATACTAATACAGACAGTGAAGGCTAACTTCAGCTAAGAATCAGTGTCTATTCAAAGAATGCTGTTAGACTTGGCAACCACCTGGTATTAAATAAACGGTGGAATTTAAACTATGGAAAATCAGTTAGACACTATAACCATGCCAGGGTCAAAGTCACTGAGATCACACAGCCCTTCTGATGTTTTCTATAAACACCACCTATAGCTTGACATCAGCGTCTGCATAATTTTGTGTGCTGCTGCCACATGATTGGTGCACTGGACAAATCTGCAATGTGTATTCAGTACTGCACAATAGTCCTAGGCTTATGCAAATAACTGCGGTACAGCTAGGATGTCTTCCCCGCCAAAAAAATTCATATTATATATATATATATATATATATATATATATATATATATATTGTCAAAATGATGCTATAAAAAGCATTAAACAATCAGATTTTTTTCTGTACTGACTTAACAATGAGGTCATAAAATAAAGATGTATAACAAAAAAATTTTATGATTTTTGCACAGTATTGTAAATACAGCTTTGGACTGCTTCTTTTTAATGTATAAAAAACATTCATTCAATTATTCATTCATGTGTGCAGCAACGTTGTTTTTTTTTTGTTTGTTTGTTTTAACCCTAAATTTGCCTACCTGTAACACAAGCTAATTTTTTTTGTTCACATTAATCTGCATAGATTTTTGCACATCATTATACCTTAGGGTTAATCCGTTATTGTTTTATTTAAACTCCAAACACTTGATGAGCCAGGAATAAAAACATAAAAACACCACACGGAACAATGAACAAATCTCAATAGAGGTATGCTGCACATATTTGAGTACTGCTGTGCAAAATTAGCCAAAAATAGGTTTACTCAGTCCAACCTGAATGTAGTGGACATTCTCAAACAAATCCCCCCGATGATAGCGGACGGGTAAATCAAACGGACAGGACAGGCTGTACTGCTGCTGCCCCAGGTGACACATCTGGTGGTTACCTGATTAAAAATACGGAAACATAATCATCATTAGGTTGTCTGTCAAATAAGAGCACGGACACAAACAGATAACACCTGACACTCCTATGTAATCAAGCTCCTTACTGTTTACTAACGTGTAATATTGCTGATTGAAAACATTCATGTGGGTACATATATACATATCTGGACTCTGCCAATGGCAGTCTGTCTCACCAAGCTGTGCCTCTTTGGCCATCTGTGTCTCATGGATGATGTTGCGTAGAATCTGTTCTTCCTGGATCAGCTTGTGTTTGTCCAGCATGCTCTGCTGCCGCAGGTAATGATCGTGCTGCTTCTGGTACTCCTTTAACTCGTTCAGAGTGCGCTGAAGAGACCTGCAGAATGAAACGGACCACTTACACCAACTCCAGTACACGGGACAACGGAGTCTGCTTCTAATTTCCTCTTGGAAGTAGGAAAGTGTTCTCTGTTGACTGACCCAGCAATCCACTCAGATTTTTCCAGCAGTTTGAGGGAAACTTTGAAAATCTGGTCATTACTTCCAACAGTTGAATAACCTAACAGTTATACGAGTTAAACAGATACTTACAACACATATGAGTTAAAGGACATTAAAATTACATGAAGTAAAAAATATATTGTGAACAATAACAATTTTAACAATCTTTAAACCATCATTTCATTATCCACAATTTTTATATTATTTTACTGGTGCTCTTGTAAATAATTGAATTTACTTGAATGGTTGCCATGGTGACAAAATAATGGCATAACTAAATCCTAAATCATGCAAGACTAGCTCATAGTTGCAGAACAGCAATAATTTTGGTCTTGAAATACCAACATTTTGTTGTGCTGGCAAGTATCTTGTTATTCTGCCTTGGAAACATACACAGCTCATACGGATTAGGCCATAAGTTCCAAACACTGAACAATTACCTTGTGAGCCAAAAGTAAGAAAGTGCTTACTAGTACATTATGACAATAAAACAATCTTTTCTTGTACTGCTCATGTTGATTATTGTCGCATTTTCGTTAAAGTGAGAAGCTAAAAGTCACAGAGAATTAAACATTAGAGAATTAAACAAAGTATTATAATTAAATAAAGTATTATTTCTAAACAAACTTAGCAAGTAATTCACTCCTACCACATACTGTAGGATACCAAATTAAAATATAGATATATATATTTTTTCATTAATACATTCCTCCCTCTGTCTCACCGGTGCTGAGCCTCAAGCCGCTGCTCGAGCTTCTGCTGACACAGGACGGCGTGCTTCCTCCTCAGAGCTTGCTCGAAGCCTGGCTGCGCCTGTAGGGCCTGCTCGTAGCAGAGCACTGAGTGATTGTACTCCCCCAACATCTAATAAAGCCAAGGAGAGAATGAGAAAATATGTTCATAAACCGGCAATTCGAAGTGTTTACACGTGACCACCATAAAAGAGTTACTCGCATTTGGCACTTACGGCATAGATGTTGCCAAGTGTGTAGTGGCTAGTAAACAGATCAGTAGTCTGGTCCAGGGCTGCGTGAGCCAAGATGGCTGCATCTGCTGAGAAGTGAGCTCGGTGGAGGATATTCGCCAAGTTGACAAGGGCTACATCCTTGTGCTGCCTGAAAAAAAAAATTAATAAAAAAAAAAAATGTACATGATGCAAAGACATGCAAATTTAAGTCAAATGTTTAGCCGGTGTGTCACGGAAGGGCAAAAACAATCTGGTGTCTAGAGCCTGGTTTAACCTCACAACAGTTTAGGCTTGATTTTGCTGCTGCAGACAAAACCACGTATTGTATAAACAAACCTTGCAGAGTAGCAGCAACGACAGAATTTAAACTAAATGTGGGATTTAAAAGTAAGGCAGAGTGTTGACTTGTGGCGGCAGAGAGACGGTCTTATTAAAAGTTCTATAATGACGGGGCAAAGAGAGACATGGCAAAGAGAGAAATAGCTGATGAATTGCAGCTTCCTGTATTCTTATTACATAATACACACTTTGAAGAATTGGCATTCACTCCCTTTCCTCAGCCAGGAACAGCTCCAAACTCCTCTTCATCGCCTTATAAAGTGTCATTTCTGTTGCTGCTATTTATCTGAGAGTCTACGTACGTGAGCTCATTTCCTACACAAGCCCTGATCGTGATGATTTATGACATACAGGTCTATTGTTAGAGCAGCAGCATCATCATGATGACCCAGTACAGTGTATCAAGTGATAATATGTTGAATCATCCACTAAAACTGACCCGAGGTTTATGATTATTCGTGCTGTACATAATCCCAACAGTGGGATTCGTCTTGTACCTGGGAGAGTAATGCAGCGCGCGGATGACACAGTCCACGGCTTTCCTTGGCTCATTCTTCATACGCCAGTAGAAGGAGGCCAGATTGTAAAGCACCCAGGAGGAGGAATTCTGAGCATAAAAGAAACCAAAAATACGTATAGGCGAAAAAGAAAAAAATATATACAAAAATTGCTGCTTTATTTGTATTGTCTCATCCTCACCCTCAGGAGACCCTGGTGTATTCTGTGGCCAATCTCATCCATGCGATGACCCAGTTTATGAATTAAAGAATCGAAGATGGGATCATCCTTTGACAGCAAAGGTGACGTAAGGTTTATTTTCTCCTGCACACCCTGAAAGATAAACCGAAATGAGCAAATCAATAAAGGGCATGTATAGGGATTGTTAAAGGGAACACCCAGGACAGCGTGCATATTATTATTATTTTTTATTTCAATGTCATTACAAATGTATTATTAATGAATATCTGTACGCATCAACATTTTGCTCTACTCTCGGTTTGGTAAGTGGTTTCATATCACAATAACAACTGACTATGTTCTGAAAGGAAAGCAGTTGGAAATTAACTCTTTTTATCTTTACGTAAAAAAACTGGTGTAGCAGAGCTTCAATCTGCCTGACATTACACAGGCACTAACATTTCACAGAAACAATGAAAATATAGTGAGCACTGAAACAATCACTAAAAAACATGTTTTATTAAAGTAATGCTTAATTTATTTTTTTTATTACCCTTAAATGCTGGTATGCATGAATGCTGTAGGGGAGTTCTAGAACCTCTGCACAATCAGGCTTTTCCAGGTCTGAAGGTAAAGGTGACACGTAATCCACATAATCTTCAGGACTGCGGAGCAAAAGTGCGTGAAGCGAAATAAATGCATATTATATCACAGTGTCACAAACAAACCGCCAGACAGCATGAATTACACCTCAAAACTGCTTTACTTTATGCCTTTGCTCTCCAGGGATATAAACGTGCCATCGTAGAGGTCCAGATCCCCGAGAGGAACTTTAGCCGTGATGCAGTCTGCATCTTCTTTATAGTGACGTTGTTCTAATCCGGTGTCACGGTCTTCGTTCTCTTCTATGTGAATTTTTTGAGCAACTAGCTGTTTCTGTTAAAAGACACAAAACAATGTGTGAGAGTGTATTTTTAATCAACATGAAATGACTTGCAGTGACCTCAGAGTTAGAAGGTTCAACAGTGCATTTAGGTCCAAATAAGTCAACCATCTCAGATCATCCCTCAGCCAGAGAAAGTGTTATTCTCTACTTGTAGTTGTAGATATTCTACACATGCACCTTAAACATACAAGTGGCATTCGCATCAAAATGGGCCTTGTCAATTACATTTACAGAAAATACATTTACACCACAGTACAGTGATGAGACGCTTATCCGCAGTAAAGCATCAGAATGCTGCAAACATTTTAAAGAAGGCCGTACCTTGATGGGATTCAGACACTAGTGAAAAGCTGGGATAAGTGCATTAGTGTAGCAGAGGATTATATAGCAATTAAATAAAGATAGCTTTTACTCTCATAATTGTGATCTGTTATTTTGCACAGTCCTGGCTTGACATCCTCATAAAAATTAAATGCACAAAACAGTACAGGTCAGCTGTACTCACTGGTCTTACAATATAGAAACATTTTGTGGGATTTCCAGAACAGTCACAAAACACTATAATCAAGTATTTAATCTTACATCTCAAACAGTATTTAATCTTACATCTTGATCTAGGGGGTCTGTCCCTGAGTCTCCGTCCACTAGGACATGCCTGATCCAAGCCCCTGAGCTGACTCCTCACAGAAGCAGCAGTTTTACTCCTAATCTGGAATACTAAGTACCTACACTAAAAGCTCATATGTTTGTGCGATATGTTCCTATGTGATCTTAAACTGTAAGAACTTCCAGTGACGTTTATACAGAGTAAACTATATTACCAAATGTACCATCTCATATTGCACAATAATTCTGCATTTCAACATGACGGTATGCTAGGATGACCTAACGCTGAAGCGTGCACCAAAAGAGCAGTCTTCTTTTTTTTTACCTCAGTGAAGTCGTCATGAAGGACGTCTTAGAATTTTGCTGAGATAAATTTGAAGAGACTGCAGTCGTTCATGTGAACATTCAAAGAGAAGAACGTCTAATCTGAGAAAATGTTCTACCTTAATGGTATCCAAGCATGAATGAAACAGTGGGCTAAATGCATTAGTGTGGCACGAGATTATAGAGACCAGGCATTACTAAATGGTCTGGACCCTGATGCCTTTCTGATAAATAAGAATAATCAATATACCAATCATTTTGCGCTTTTCCCCTCGAGGTGGGTGTGGCTATATGCATCACTCAACAGAGCAAATCAACGCAATAGTTTATCGTGTAGACAGTTTAAAAACCGTGTTGGTTACGGCAAATGTTCCAAAACTGTGGCATAAAAAATAAATAAATAAACAAAACAGTAATGTAAAGCGCCACTATGAAATAAAACATGAGTGAGGACGAGTAAAATACTTAAACTGAGAGTGCAGTATGACAGAGCAACCAAAGTCACTTCACATTTACAGCCCAGCAGCGTGCAAATAAAGATTCACGAAAGACTGAATAAAGATTGTTTGCTTGTATTATATCCCATACAAATACAAGGAAATATACAAGGCCATCAAAGTTGAAATTGCCCATATGTTTAACATAGTTACTGAAAATGTACAATCATTAATAAAATGCTGTGGAAATTTTCAATTGGTGTACAGACAATGACTGCATATACATACATATAAATCTGAAACCTGAAACAACCACGAAATTTGGACTTTGGCAAAGAAAAGAAAGTGTTATTGACTGGACCTTCCTAAATTTTAATTCAGTACCCCTAATTAAGAGAATAAAAGTAGTTTTTACTCTCATAACTGTGTTCTGTTATTTTGTGGCTCAGGGGTAGGTTTCTCGCCTGCCATGCGGAAGGCCCGGGTTAAATTTCCCCCGAATGCTTAAACCAGTACCGGACCCAATCCCCAAATTAAAACAAAAATGGGACAGTTGCATCAAAAAGGGTAAAAGCTGTGCCAAGTTGTGTGTGGATCGGATGATCAATTGTGGAGACCCTTTAACAGGTTCAGCTGAAAGACTAATAACAATGGTGTTCTGTTATTCCACACAATCAGACGTCCCGGTTTGACTAGTAAGAATTAAACATGCAAAATATTACAACGTTACACCTTTAACATTAAGCCATGTCGAGTTTTGGATCACAGGAGGGTGGAACCTTACAGCGCAACGGTCGGATATTTTGTGTCTGAACATCACCTCTAATTTCTTGAGGTAGTTGACGCGAGTCTCCTGCTGCATGAAAAGGACTAGATGATGTGGGTGTTTCAGGTTAAGCGGCGAATCCACCTGCAAGCAAATGAGCAAATGAGTCACGGCCAGAAAGGAGGAAGGGCGCAGTTACTTTACATACGAAGTCATTTTTAAAAAGCTGAAATCACTATCACAATGCAATCAGGTTTTAACTCAGGATTGAAGGTATCTAGTAAGCATGGTGAGGGGTCAGTGATGGCTCAAGTGATCAGATATGAGGATTACACCATGACCCAGCTAAACATCAGACATCTGATCAGCTAAAGGCTTGTGTAAACACTTTTCTAAGCTGTGAAAATACCTTACATTACTTGACCTCTGGGAAACCAAGAAGCATTTCTCAGTGCAGTGCAGCTGTCATCCAAAAGCTAACAGCTGCTTTAACATTACAACACAATTCACACACCCTCACGCTGTTTATAATAATAATAATAATAATAATAATAGCCTTCTTTAGGATTTATTAAACCTAACCTCGATACCAGCTATCTAACTCGCCACCTCATCCAAGTTAGATAAGGAACATGAAGCTAACGTTAGCTAAAAAACCAAACACAAACACTCCGGACCTGTTGTTGAATTTTCCCGTCCTCTGTAACGACCCAGTGAGTCGTAGCTCGTCCAGGCTCGACTAAAAGCATACAAATAAACACAAACATCCTGACTCGGACAGGCGATTTCCATAATACACGGGGACAGAGAGCGTTTCTGCCGAGGCTCTGTCGCTGGACTTCCGCCATTTTTCTTACTCGCTACCCGTTCCATTCCTTTCGGCGTCATTTCCCCCACCAGTATTCTGACAAACCCCGCCCCTTAATTCAACCGGTCCCTAAGCTTGCAACCTGACGAAATACGGGTGGGAAGAAAAAAAACTAAGAAAAAGCTTCCTAACAATATTAACTTCCGCAAATTCGTCTTTTTTGTCAAATTAAAAGTCCATAAAAATGTATTCTTTTAAATATAGAATATAAAAAAGGTGAACAGAAAATACAAGCATAAGTTAAAAATATATGAAATCTTTTCTATTTACATGGAATTAGACAGGCACAATGTGTGTATACATTCCAAAAATATATATTTACTTTTCCACATTTTGTTTCGGTACAACCACAAAGATAAACTTATTTTATTAGGATGTGATAAACCAACACAAAGTAGGCATCAAGGTGGCGTAGTGGTTAGCACTGTCAACTCTGGGTTTGATTCCTGCCTCTGTGTGCATGGAGTTTGTATGTAGGCCCAGTGAAGGGTAGCTTTCCTCTGGGTACTCTGGTGTTCTCCAACAGTCCAAAGACCTGTACTCACTCACTCACTCACTCACTCATCTTCTATACCGCTTTATCCTGTATTCAGGGTCACAGGCACCTGGAGCCTATCCCAGGAGGCTTAGGGCACTAGGCAGGGTACACCCTGGACAGGGTGCCAATCCATCGCAGGACACACACACATACACTCATTCACACACTCATTCACACACTATGGGCAATTTATCAACGCCAATTAGCCTACTCTGCATGTCTTTGGACTGTTGGAGGAAACCGGAGTACCCAGAGGATATCCACCAAGCACGGGGAGAACATGCAAACTCCATACACACAGAGATGGGAATCAAGCCTGGCTGGGAATCCAACCTGGACCCTGTAGATTCAAGGCGACAGTGCTAACCACTATACTACCGTGCCGCCTAAAGACATGCAGATTAGGCTAATTGCCGTTTCTAAATTGGCTGTATAGTGTGTGTGTGTGTGTGTGTGTGTGTGTGTGTGTGTGTGTGTAAACGTTGCCTGGAGGGTTTAACCACGGTCACAAAAATTTAAATAACTACAATGGTTACCATCATTGGTCTCCATGGTCCCTAGTTGGACTACATAGGTTCCTAGATAAATGGATGAAAACACACATACAGTGCATTGCTAAAATATTCATACCCCTTGAACTTTACCACATTTTCCCCCATTGACCCCCATTTCACATTACAGTCACAAAGTAAATGTATTTTATTGGGATTTTATGTGATAGACCAACACAAAGTGAAAATGAAAATGATATCTAAATTGTTATATCCGAGTTACTGTAACATTCCAGTCATCAAAAATGATTGGACAACCAAACCAAAAAATCTATAATTTTATTTAAAAGGTTCTTCCCGTGCTTGGTGGGTTTCCTCCGGGTACACCGGTTTACTCCGACAGTCCAAAGATATGCATGTTAGGCTAATTGGTGTTTCCAAATTGCCCATAGTGTGCGAATGTGTGTATGTGTATGTGTGTGCCCTGCGATGAATTGGCACCCTGTCCAGGGTGTACCCCACCTTGTGACCTAAGCCTCCTGGGATAGGCTCCAGGTCCCCATGACCCTGAATACAGGGTTAAGTGGTATAGAAGATGAGTGAGTTAGAGTAAATTTAAAAGGGAAAAAAAGAGAATTTATTTTTTTAGTCACTGGTGGCATTTACAGTATGTTGGCACCCACATGCAGTATGTATAATCAGTGTGGCTAAGAAAACTAAAAACTGCCCAGTATTTTAAAGTATATCAATCAAACACAAACATGCATACACAATATAAATTGCTGTCTCCCTGGAAGGCAAACAGAACCTAGAATGTATATAATATCAAATATATTTAATTAGCGTGGCTGGAAAACTTTGAATCATTTAAATAATACATCAAGCATGCTTAAATACAGATATAAAATGGGGATGTCTCAGTCTAATTTAATTTTATGAAAAAAAAATTTTAAATGAAAAGTTAATATTAAACATTTTTTCCCAAGTTAATATATAACAATTCTTATGTTAAGTAAAATGTTGCAGTTACACTATAATCTTATATGTGGTGGACCTTAACATATTCACATCTTCGCGGCCAGTACAGTGTCCTGTGTGGTAAAAGAAAATTGAAGTTTGCTTAGAATCACAGTAAATCTAAAAATTTTAAGATCGAACTGAGATTTTTATGTAACCATGATACTAACAATTGCAATACAAATCAAATACTTGAGCTTGTTTAAACAACAGGGCACATCTGGGCAACAAGAACACAGGTTAGTCATGTGTTCCAGTACTATTGATCACTTGAAAAATGGATGAGTTCAAATAAAAGCTGGCTTAGGACTTTCTAAGCTGATTAAAATAAATTACATATGA
This sequence comes from Clarias gariepinus, assembly GCF_024256425.1. NCBI lineage: Eukaryota > Metazoa > Chordata > Actinopteri > Siluriformes > Clariidae > Clarias > Clarias gariepinus. Next base: position 11,656,435 of record NC_071102.1, read on the forward strand.
AAAAATAAAAGCTGAAATTCTGACCTATTATCCCTTATTTAAGTTTTAGCTGCTTTAGAAGAATTGCAATTCCTGTTCCAATCATTTTCCATTTGGGATTACATACACCTTTATTTATTTTTTCAATTTCCTGTACCTTTACTAATGGATTGACTGTACTATTGATTAATCATTAGTCCATCTCTCAAGTGTGCAAAATGTTTTCACTCAACTGTTAATTAAGCTACATTCTGACCTCATTAGATTTTAAATCAGCTCCAGATTAACCAGATTGTTGACATACAAAGTAGAGCAGAATTTTCTTGTTCCCAGAAGAGAACAGGCAGGAAAGTTTGCAGCGTGGTTAGTGTCACTGCCTCACACCTCCAGTGTCTCCAGGTCAGTCCGGAGCTTGGGTTATTGTTTCTGGAGAGTCTAGCATGTTCTCCCTGGGGGTTTTCTCTGGTTTCCTCCCACCCTCTAAAATATGCTTGACTCTAAAATACTCCTAGTTGAGTCAGACAGTGCTCCTGTGGTAGACTCAGGAGGTCACGGCCTAATTAATGATGTAAAAAAAATTAATTACCTTTTTCTTTTTGTCCAATATCTTTCTACGTATTTGCTAAACAATTAAACGATTAATTTAAACATAATGTCAATGTTATTTTTTTTATTAAAAGACAATATATTTGGTGCAGCTTATTTGTTTATTGTGTGTATTGTTGAATAGTGACTTATACATTCAAAAACATATTTATGTAGTGAACAATAGAATAAAAGTATAAAGGGAGGGGGAAAAACAACTTGTAACAATAAATTGTGCAAGACATTCATGATAGGTGTAGACTATGGTAAATTTGCTAATACTGCTGGTAACAGCCTAAACTAAATCATACACCCAATCACCAATACATTTACATTTAAACATGTTACAAGATGAGGAGATTTTGTGCAACATTAATACATTATGACTTTTTTTTCATTAAAACTAGTATTAATCATATTAACAGTAAACATACAGATTTTAGGATACTTTAGGAAATTTTAAATATACATTACCCTCATTTACATATAAAAAGAAATACAGACGACGAAACGGTGAACATTAAAGCTTTAGCATAGTGATCAGCAGTGTTTCCCTCTCCAATTTTGAAAGTATTTCGTTTCCTTTAGAGTGTACAGTATGTGTGAGTGATCATAGGTGTGTGATGGTTGAGTTCAAGACTTCTGGTGTGTACTTTAACTTTGATGCTTTGGAGAGGTCTCTCTGTGGGGGAAAAAAAAGGGATCAACAGATCTGCCAACTCTAATCTTACTACTACTGCCACAGCAGTACATATGTAATACTATATACAGTATATTATAGCATATATAAATAGTAAACTACACTTTGATAAACCTAATTTGCTGTATGTAATGGGCTTTAGATCTAACATGTTACAGAGACTATTTAATGGTGACAAAAAAAAACAGACAGCAGTTAATGCCAGATAAAAAGAAATGTTCAAGATATACACAGGTCAAAAATAGGTTAGAGGTTACACTCGGTAAGAGAGTGTGTATGTGCACACAACAGCTCAGCTTTATGAGGAGAATAGGGTTCAAAAAGTACGATAAGCTGACAAATGTCAATGATAAAATTATATGCTCCAGATTCACCACTAAATCATGTTAAACTGCATTCTTTCATTAGTAAACCTCCCGAAATAAAAGAACAGCATATTTAATTTTAGCACTGATTTTCTCCATCATTTATTCAACAATGTCATAAAACCTCCTAAAAAATTCAAAATTCGAGTAAGGTTCACATGAGAATAAAATCACAGAGCTTAAGCAGGTGTGTTAAAGTACTCATGCAGTTAAAATAAATGCTCATTTTTAAACAAACCTGGCTTGAATGTGTTCAATGTTGACCATTTCCTTTAAAACAAATTTCAGAATTAACCGGGCATGAAGGAAAAAAAAAGGAAAAAAATAAATATATATATATATGGCAAATATGCGTATAGAATTGATCTTGACCTGATTCATATTGATGGCATTTTTTTTTCATTCTTGTCAAATCCTCTAAGTGACGATAGAATTTTTTTCACTGTGAACCGTTTAGAGCTGAACCTTACCGTATGCACTTTTAATGTAATAAAAAGGACAAAATTATTTACGCTAGTATTTTAATCAAAATCAAAGTCAACTTTATTGTCAATTCTGCTGCATGTACTGTGACTTAAACAGATAGTTTTTTCTTCCTTGCTGTAACCTGACCATTTGTTTTATAGCACGAGTGCTCCTCTGGCAGTGTTAACCTTGCATCACTACCTCAGTAGTTTTACTTTTTACCCACTACCTTTTTTTTTTTTTGGTGCAAGATTTAGTAAAGACATAGCACTATAAGTCCCAAGAATGTTAGCAGTGGCAAGAATAAAATAAAGCCACTTTTAGGTTAGCTTTTAAAGCAGCCGGTACAAAAGGAGTCATAAATTAAGGTTAAGTGAGGTTTAATGTCTTTTTATTTCAGATTGTTTTTATATGCATAGTGTTGGGAATTGGTAATATTGGCAATATTTTTAGGTGGCTTTAACGGATTATCTGCATTTACATTATTTCCCATGTGAAAATGTATTTCACAATACAAATTTTTCGCCCTAAAAACTCGCCTCCAGAAAGGATTAAATTTGTATGCTGAGGTACCAATTTAAAATGGTACTGAGCGTTTGATTCAGAGACAAATCAAAATGCTTATAACATACAATCCTGCAACATTAACCCAAGATAGTTAGATAGATAGAAGATGCCATACCTTCTCTCTCCAGGCGCTCAGATTGCCATGACCCATTTGTTGACTCTGTAAGCTCATGTGTGTTCTGTAATGTTCAATAAGGACCCTTTCTGTGCAGATGTAATACTGAAGTGTTTCAGACTTTGCTTTTGTTTTGTTTTTTCATTATTAATGTTGTGGTTGTGAATAGACTTCCACTATGTAAAAGTGACATACACTGATCAGCTATAATGTTAAAACCTTAAAACATTATGTGAAATATTAAGTAGGTTTTATCACTTCCCTTTTTACTACGAATACTCTGACCCCTTAAGGCACGACTACACAAGACCTTTGAAGGTGTGCTAAATTTTTTACAACTGAACTTTTTCTATTTTATATATATATATATACACACACAAACCGGATTCCAAAAAAGTTGGGACACTATACAAATCGTGAATAAAAACTGAATGCAATGATGTTTAGGTGCCAACTTCTAATATTTTATTCAGAATAAAACATAAATCACGGAACAAAAGTTTAAACTGAGAAAACGTATTATTTTAAGGGAAAAATATGTTGATTTAAAATTTCATTGTCAACAAATCCCAAAAAAGTTGGGACAAGTAGCAATAAGAGGCTGGAAAAAGTAAATTTGAGCATAACGAGGAGCTGGAAGACCAATTAACACTAATTAGGTCAATTGGCAACATGATTGGGTATAAAAAGAGCTTGTCAGAGTGGCAGTGTCTCTCAGAAGCCAAGATGGGTAGAGAATCACCAATTCCCACAATGTTGTGCAGAAAGATAGTGGAGCAATATCAGAAAGGTGTTACTCAGCGAAAAATTGCAAAGACTTTGCAGTTATCATCATCAACTGTGCATAACATCACTTGAAGATTCAGAGAATCTGGAACAATTTCTGTGCGTAAGGGTCAAGGGCGTAAAACCATACTAGATGCCAGTGATCTTTAACGACACTGCACCATAAACAGGAATGCTACAGTAAAGGAAATCACAGAATTGTCAGTGAACACAATCCACCGTGCCATCCGCCGTTGCCAGCTGAAACTCTACAGTGCAAAGAAGAAGCCATTTCTAAGCAAGATCCACAAGCTTAGGCATTTTCACTGGGCCAGGGATCATTTAAAATGGAGTGTGGCAAAATGGAAGACTGTTCTGTGGTCAGATGAGTCACGATTCGAAGTTCTTTTTGGAAATCTGGGACGCCATGTCATCCGGACCAAAGAGGACAAGGACAACCCAAGTTGTTATCAACGCTCAGTTCAGAAGCCTGCATCTCTGAGTGTATGGGGTTGCATGAGTGCGTGTGGCATGGGCAGCTTGCATGTCTGGAAAAGCACCATCAACGTAGAAAAATATATTCAGGTTCTAGAACAACATATGCTCCCATCCAGATGTCATCTCTTTCAGGGAAGACCCTGCATTTTTCAACAAGATAATGCCAGACCACATTCTGCATCAATCACAACATCATGGCTGCATAGGAGAAGGATCCGGGTACTGAAATGGCCAGTCTGCAGTCCAGATCTTTCACCTATAGAGAACATTTGGCGCATCATAAAGAGGAAGGTGCGACAAAGAAGGCCCAAGACGATTGAACAGTTAAAGGCCTGTATTAGACAAGAATGGGAGAGCATTCATATTTCTAAACTTGAGAAACTGGTCTCCTCGGTCCCCAGACGTCTGTTGAGTGTTGAGAAGAAGGGGAGATGCCACACAGTGGTGAAAATGGCCTTGTCCCAACTTTTTTGGGATTTGTTGACACCATGAAATTTTAAATCAACATATTTTTCCCTTAAAATGATACATTTTCTCAGTTTAAACTTTTGTTCCGTGATTTATGTTCTATTCTGAATAAAATATTAGAAGTTGGCACCTCCACATCATTGCATTCAGTTTTTATTCACGATTTGTATAGTGTCCCAACTTTTTTGGAATCCGGTTTGTATATATATATATATACACAGTGGTGTGAAAAACTATTTGCCCCCTTCCTGATTTCTTATTCTTTTGCATGTTTGTCACACAAAATGTTTCTGATCATCAAACACATTTAACTATTAGTCAAAGATAACACAAGTAAACACAAAATGCAGTTTTTAAATGATGGTTTTTATTATTTAGGGAGAAAAAAAATCCAAACCTACATGGCCCTGTGTGAAAAAGTAATTGCCCCCTGAACTTAATAACTGGTTGGGCCACCCTTTGCAGCAATAACTGCAATCAAGCGTTTGCGATAACTTGCAACGAGTCTTTTACAGCGCTCTGGAGGAATTTTGGCCCACTCATCTTTGCAGAATTGTTGTAATTCAGCTTTATTTGAGCTGAACTGCCTTTTTAAGGTCATGCCACAACATCTCAATAGGATTCAGGTCAGGACTTTGACTAGGCCACTCCAAAGTCTTCATTTTGTTTTTCTTCAGCCATTCAGAGGTGGATCGCTTCAGCTTGAGTTGACGAACAGATGGCCGGATATTCTCCTTCAGGATTTTTTGGTAGACAGTAGAATTCATGGTTCCATCTATCACAGCAAGCCTTCCAGGTCCTGAAGCAGCAAAACAACCCCAGACCATCACACTACCACCACCATATTTTACTGTTGGTATGATGTTCTTTTTCTGAAATGCTGTGTTACTTTTACGCCAGATGTAACGGGATACGCACCTTCCAAAAAGTTCAACTTTTGTCTCGTCGGTCCACAAGGTATTTTCCCAAAAGTCTTGGCAATCATTGAGATGTTTTTTTAGCAAAATTGAAACGAGCCTTAATGTTCTTTTTGCTCAAAAGTGGTTTGCGCCTTGGAAATCTGCCATGCAGGCCATTTTTGCCCAGTCTCTTTCTTATGGTGAAGTCATGAACACTGACCCTAATCGAGGCAAGTAAGGCCTGCAGTTCTTTAGATGTTGTCCTGGGGTCTTTTGTGGCCTCTCGGATGAGTTGTCTCTGCGCTCTCGGGGTAATTTTGGTCGGCCGGCCATTCCTGGGAAGGTTCACCACTGTTCCATGTTTTTGCCATTTAAGGATACTTCTCTGTGTCAGGTAGCTCCTATTTAAGTGATTTCTTGATTGAAACAGGTGTGGCAGTAATCAGGCCTGGGGGTGACTACAGAAATTGAACTCAGGTTTGATAAACCACAGTTAAGTTATTTTTTAACAAGGGGGGCAATTACTTTTTCACACAGGGCCATGTAGGTTTGGATTTTTTTTCTCCCTAAATAATAAAAACCACCATTTAAAAACTGCATTTTTTGTTCAATTATATTATCTTTGACTAATAGTTAAATGTGTTTGATGATCAGAAACATTTTGTGTGACAAACATGCAAAAGAATAAGAAATCAGGAAGGGGGCAAATAGTTTTTCACACCACTGTATATATATATATATAGTTCTTTTATTTTATATTCTTTATTTGAAAACTTTATTTAAAATTTTTAGGTCATTAGCGGTCATACGAGCATTTCACTTCATATCATATTGTGTATGACCGTGTACGTGACAAATAAAATCTGAATTTTAATCCTGTCACTAGTTTACTGATATATACATATATGTAATTGATAATCAATTTTAATGTGATCGATGTATACATTTTATTCCCTCTAAGCAATCAAATAGTAAATATGGGGTAGTTTGCGACATTAACTATTTACGTATTGTCCAGGAATTACAGTAGATTATTAAAAAGGCAACACAAAAAATACATATTCAACAATTATATTTAATGTGAAGGAATCTTCCATTGCTATTTTGAACCCCTTCTGCTCTTTGAGGAGACTGTGTGTGGCTCAAAAGAATAAAAATTACAGAATGGAAATCAAATTACCGCAAACTCTGAATAGGTGCTGGCGACAGAATTAATGCTGAAGTTTCGCTGTGGGCTGGCTGGAGTTTTCAACACACCACTTGAACCGCAGGTAAGATGACCGACATTCTCCTTATTACGTTCTGCCAGTGCTTGATGAGGAGGTTTCCCCCGACCAGGGGTCCTCACGGAATTACCCTGTTTTGGACAGTAAAGATAAAACCATTTGTCATTTTTCTGCATGAAGGACAAGACTTCATTGTTGTAAAAAAAATATATATATATATTTACTTCCTGCATCCCTGCACTAACCTTGCTGGCTGAAATTGGAGGGCGGGAAACGGGTGAGTGGCAAACAGTTCCACAAAATACAGAGCGCATAGTGCTGTTAGAGGTGCCAGTGGAGGTGCTGGAGCTAGCGTTTAGCTGAGGAAAATGCAGGGAGAGTTAGTATAATACATGCGCCTACATGAAAGGAAGTTATCAATTTATGCAGTGATGGAATTAGCTAAAAGCATTAGTTTTCTCAAGTATATGTATATATATGCGCATGATATGGTCAAGTGGAGTTTTTTTTTTAAATAGTTGTACCTTTCGTGTTTTGCAAGGGGTCATACTGCCCAAAAACCTTCGTTTAGTTGGCGATCGTACAACAGTGCCATAGAGCATGTCCTCTTCTGTTTGTTTGTTCTTTTTCAATTGCTAACAAAGAAAGGTGACACCAGCACTTAAACAATGTATAGCAAAATGAGAAAACTAGGGCTGTATTCAGGGCTGGCAAATTATAACAGGAAATAAGATCTGTGCAATTTAACACTGTAAAATGTTTCCTGTGTCCTCGTTTGGTTTCACACGGTTATTTAATCTCTTCGAGTCTATTCAGGTTATTAAAATTATAGGAGTGTATGTCAAACCTCCAAAATGAAAAAATCATTTACATCTAGCTCACTGACTTTAAACACAAACACTAGCCTTTAATCTTAAAAAAATGATAACAGATTAACATCTTGTAACCTGAATGTTTTAATATGAGGAAATAATATTTATGTACTAATATTTAATATTAGTATTGTCTCTCAACCACACTGTCCATATATCCTTGTACAATCCTCAATTAGAACCATTCTTTTGTCAAACTCTTTCCTGTTTAAAAATATTGATTAAGTTCATAGTTATAAGGTGCTAATAAACAAAAATAAATAAATATCATATTTTATGCTATTAGAAAAGCATAAAATATAATATTTCTAAATAGGTTTACATAAATATAAATAATGTCTTTTCACCTTCATTATGCTGTATGTCTGCGGTAAAAATAGCACTTGATCCAGCACATCTATAATTTTTTTGCATTTTAAAATTATACATAACACACTATTTAACTATATCAGTATTCACTCCATACTACATTTGCAATTCTCAACCCTGAATACAGCCCCAAATGATCCACAGTACCATTATACATAGACTTTAGTTACAAGAATGAAATAAAATAGTTAACATTTATTTAGTTACTCAACTTTTCATAATTAACTCTTGACAGTCATAAACAGTAACTAAAGCTAAGCATACCCGTTCTTGCTTTTCCCGCTCCTTCTCCAGACGATGGAGTTCCCACTGCTCGGAAACAAACTGCATAAACTTCTGACCCTGCACCCTAAACTCTCGGCCTTGTTCTTGTTCCCACTGCTCGATCTGGCCTTTGAGCTTCATTTCAAGCTAAATAAATGATAGTGAGTTGCAGGAGTTTTGGCTTTTTAGAGTTCCTGAATTTTTTAATTTTGACCAAAAAAGTGCAAACAAAATATGCTTTCAGAGAAATTACATTAATTACCTTGGGGAGACTTTTGAGCAGGTCTGATCTTTGTTTCTCCTCCTTTAAAAGGTTTCCTCCTCTGTTGGTAAATCTGGTTGGATCTGTGGCATTTTTCTTAAAATGAAATTATTACATGACGTTATAAGTAAGAAGAAATAAATAATTTTTAGCCAAACCTACAGCTACTTACAATACTACTACTACTACTACTACTAATAGTTAGTAGTAGTAATAATAATATAGTAATGATGATAATAAAATAAAATTGATAGTAATAACAATAACAGATAAATAATATTAATGATAATTTTAAGAAATTTGACGCCAAATTACTTCAAGCTCCAAGAAACGCTTCCAACTCTCCTCCCATTTGTGAACACCTTCAAAAAGTCCTTTATGATCTTCATAATGCTGTTTTAAGTGCTGAATCTCAGATTCATGTGAGTTGAAAAGTTCTTCGTTAAAATCATCTGAATAGAAAAAATTATTTGACACTTATTTTAACTTGGCACAAACCAAAATGATTTGCATGCAAACAGTCAATCGATTTTTTGTATACCGTCGTAGTAGGGCAGAAAAGTCCGGCGCTGATCAGTGCTGTAGAAGCATTTATCCCAGAACACCGTAATTTCCTCTCGAATAGCCTTCGTAAGATCCTGAATATTTTGGCGCTTCAGTTCCTCAAGACGTTTGACTTCAGCTTGCAACTGGAAACAAACAGATGTTGAACATCAGTACTAAAGAAATGTCTTGAGTTTGTTGCCCACCTAAAGAAAACTCAATAAAAAAAGTGAGTATGAAGCACAGTTTACAAGCTGTTGTTAGATTCTACATACAGCTTCCATGTTCCTCTTCTTAGACATGATCATGTGTTCGTCAACAGAATCCCGATCCTCCTGTGAGATGTTCAACCTGTCCCATAGCTCCCGGATCTTTTCTCGATATGTCTCACACATCCGCTCGTTCTCAGCTTTCCTGCACTCCAGCTGAAAGGTTTTAATGTTGGAGCTTTTGTACTGTGTAGCATTATTCTGTTAGAGGATCACTTAAGAAGACTATAGCATTTTTACCTGGTGAAGGAGGACCTTAAGGGAGTCAATGTTGTCTTTGGAAAGACAAAAGGCGTCTTCTTCCTCGCAGACTATATCCTTTTCAAAACTGGTCTCAGGCAGTTGATCCAGATCGTCCATACAAAGTATTATCTTTTTCTTTAGCTCAACAAATTTGTTGTGTCTTTGTTCCTGATGGAAAGACAGGTGAAGATATAATAAAAATTATGAACTCTAAAATATTTATATGATTAAGCCCTAGACATATGTAAGAAATCCTCCACCTTTTCTGCTGTCAGTTGTGCAATGTGTTGTCGGAAGCTTTGCAGTTCCTCCAGGGAAGGAACTGCGCTTGCAGAGATAGAGAACGGCTCCAAGCAGAGAATGTCGCAGAGGTCCTGATCTTCCTCTATGAGGGATTTAAGCATCTGCATTCTCTGACCTTTCTCTTTTAGCTTAACCTCAAGACAGGTTCTGATATCCTTCTCCTGTTGGAGCACTGTGTTCCCCCTCTCCTCCTGAAACAGGCAAACTTACAGCTTTAAAATTGGGATTTGAGAAGGAGTGGAGAAATCAGTAGGCCAGCCATCTTGGACAAACACATTTTGTGTACAGTCTACTGGAAAAACTCCTCTTGAAAACCTTCTCTTAGACTCCATCACTCAAAGGAAGATGCTCTTCCTTTCTATTGTAAACTGAGAATTAATTTGCCAGTTCACATACAAATCTAAATTAATATATACACATATACATTATGATACACAGGCAAAATAAACCAGTGCATGTGTATCCTAATATATCCCTGTTTATATCAGGGCTGCATAATTAATCACACAAAAATCTAACCCATGTAGTTAGCACTTCATGTGAAGTTTTCCAATGTATATGTAATGTATAATGTATAAGTATAATGAACAGGACTCCCACTTAAATTATCCTATCAGAAGCCTCATTAATCCCCACATTGTTAGTTTTAAACTAGTGGTGTGTGTATGGTTTTGATAAACAGGAAAATCTAATTTGTTGAATAAGAAAATGGCGAGAAAGTAACAGATGTTGTCCAGGGTTAATTAAGATCATGGTGGTCATGCTTTGAAAGAGGGATTTCAGAAACTTAGAAAGACATGAGATTGAAAATCTAAATTGCATTTACAGTATGCAACTACCAAACTAACGTATTATTGTTTAATAAGTTTGAATACTAAATGGTACATTTAGCAATTAATTATTGTTGTTCTACCGTAACTGCCTTTCTAAATAATCGCAAAATGATTTTTTAAAACAAATTTGCATTTGTTTATATGCATGAAATGGTGGTTTGATTTAGTGTATCCTAAAATATTTCTGTCACAACAAAATCCCAGTCAAGAGTCACTTCCTGATAGCGAGAACTTGCTGAACATCTACCTGACTTAGATGCACACATGCATTAATAAATAGCCACTACTCAACTTCTAGTGTTTCATTCAATTTATTTTCTTTTAATAGCTGACCATGGCTGTTATTCTTCTATTTGACAGAATATCTAAAGAATTACCTCCCTTGTCCAAGTGAATGTACTCCATTGTATTGATTGATGCTTGTTGATCTTATCGGGCAAGTTTAACTGGTTAGAGGCTACAAGGAGCCTTTTCAAATACCTGATATGGAGGAAGCTTCAACTCCATGCACACTTTATCCAGTTCTTTACGACAGGTCTCGATACTGGTCATCAAACGCTTCCTTAGACTCTCCTCTTCTGAGATCATCATGTCCAGGAGACTCTATTAATTACACCTAAATTTAGTCATTTGCCACACACTTTCATTTAAAGCTATTTGAACTCCCAGCCTTCTAGTCAACAGTCCAGACCTGAGACACATTAAGAGTTTTTTTTTTTTTTTTAAAGGCTGTAAAGTTTACAGTATTAATGTGGGTTAAAACTAAAAAACATTAAAAGTAAAGTACATTGATATCTTAATGTTGCATGAAATTACAAATAACCCCACACACGTGGTCATTTGGCTGATGCAGAATGCAGAGACTTACAGTACTGACAAGCGGTTGTGGCCAAAACCACTGATCCACCACGACTACACCCCAACACTAGTAGTTCTTCTACTGTAAAAGGATGCATTAACTCAATGCAAGCTAGGTGAACTAGTTATGGTGGCTCAGAGATTAAAATTTATTCTCACACGTAGCTTACACAAATTATTTCACGTATAACAGACTTGCAAAAATGTAGGAAAGACAAATTGCCTTTGTAAACCTGTGTGTGATACCTCACAAAGAAAGCAGAACCTGGAAAAAAAAGCTGTGTTCAAATTTCACCACCACCAAACTGCCTTGATTGGGTATTTACAGTACACAGTTTAATTTAGTGACCATATCCACTACATACTCACTTTAATGTGAGTTTTGACCACATTCGTCCTCTCTAGTCTCTGTTCCTCAGGGATGCCAATCTCCTCCCAGATGTCCTTCAGGTGACACAGAGCTTTATTCAGGCATGACACTGCCTCGGCAGCGAGCACCTCACTGAAGTCATAAATATAATCATAGTCATAATCATATAACCATAATCATGGACATGTCATGAATGACAGGTACAGAGACCTCAGCAATTCAACACCATAATTATTAATAAACGAGATGTATCTAGAGATAGCCACTAATATGAACACTTAATATGTTGCATATGATCATAACTGAAACCTAAGCTTCATTACACATTACTCTAGTTGATTAGCTCAGATAGTTAGCAAAAGCCAAGTAAACTGTCATAAGCTAACCGTTAGCCACGTATAGTTTACAAACAAAGCTTATTTCTAAATTAAACTCAAATATATAACCATATCTGACCTCTTCCGCATCGTAGGCCGCCAACCTTTCCGGTTTTAATAGTTTGTTTGTTGTTTATTTGTTTGTTTTTTGTTTACTGGACAGAAGACGTGTCTAATCCGGACTCTCCGTGTCTCGCGCAGCCGTTTCTGGTGATTCAAAATACGCAGCAGAATAGCGCTTTAGATTTCATTGGCCAGCGGAGGCGCGAACTGCGCATGCGTCAGGGCGGGTCCCAGTCAGAACTGGACTTCTTTCACCTTTACGTCAGAAACGGTCAGTGGTGGCCGGGCGCGTGCCACGGCGACTCGACTGGGATGGTTGCCGAAAGCGAATTCTCAGTAAAAAAATAGCTGCAAATAAATTATGCAAACTAATTCAAATTATACAGGCTAAAAAGAGCGCCTTCGGATCAAATTTTTTATTGCACTGATATTCGTTTTGTCAATACTTTTAAACCTAAAAAATGAGCTTTAAATTTCGGCCATGCCCTCGAGTTACTGTATAGTGTGCGCATGTTCATTACATGGATTTCCACAAGGGTGTCCTTTCACTGCCCAAATTCATCAAGGTGTTGGTCTCACTCATCTATACCACTTTATTCTCTATGTCGATTCTAGGAGAAATAGGGCACTAGACGGGCCAGGGGTAACTCAGTGGTTAAGGCATTGGACTACGGTTTGGATGATCCCAGGTTCAAACCCCACAACCACCAAGTTGCCACTGTTGTGCCCTTAACCCTCAACTGCTCAGATGTATAATGAGAAAAAAAAAAGGAAATCGCCAAATGCCTAAATGTAGATGGGGCACCAATCCATTACAGGGCACACACACACACTCATTCACACACTATGGGCAATTTGGGAACACGAGATAGCATACTCTGCATGTCTTTGGACTGTGGGAGGAAACTGGAGCACCCACAACCAAGCATAGGGAGAACATGCACACAGACGCTGAGGTGGGAATCAAACCCGGACCCTGGAGATGCAAGGCGACAGTGATGACCACTAAGTCACCATGCTGCCTAAAAGGTCAATCTGCGACACTAAATTCCCCTATGCTTTGAAAAACTGTGTGTGTCTGCACACATGTGCATGTTCTACAGCTAGGTTGTGTTCTCACCTCACACAAAAATATTCCCACAAGCTCCCCAAGATAAATTAATGAATGTAAATTTCAGATGCAAGCACAAATACATATTTAAAAACAAATACATATTTATTGGCTACAGTGGAACTCCTTGGTGTTATTTACACATAACATGACAAACTCCATTCGAATCCCATCATGTTCCTGCTGCTTCACAATCATCTTGCATTACAAAAACAAAACCAGAACACATGTTTGAAATAATGTAGTGGTTTTTTTGACTGATGGCCTTCATGTCCATTTGTAACTGAGGGTAAAATGTCCTCTGGAATGCTCAGCTCAGGCCTGTACACAAACCACAGTAATCTCTGAGGATTCAAGCTGGATATTCAAACAGAGCCTCCAGCAGTCTGGCGCTGTTTGTGATCGCTGTTGTCACCACGATAAACTTATAGCCTATGATAAGGAAGAATTCTTTTAATGTTCATGCATCAAAACTGCACATTCAAAAATTATTTTGTCTAATACTTAATCCTTACCTTTCTCTCTACCTATAAAGCGCAAGGCAGATATTTCAGAGTAGGTACATCCTCCCAGGAACATTACAAGGATAACCCTTTGAGGGTCTGTTTTGATTCGTGCCTCATTCCCATTGGTACCCCCTAGAAATTAAAAAGATATGGCTTAAATAGCTAAAATAAAAGGTATAGCTTAAAATTTTTTTATTCAAAACTATGATATTGATAATGAGTCTCTAGTAGTGGGGTAATTTTGCTATAGATATAAGTCTCTAAAACAGAAAACTACAACAAAAATCTATCCATTTTTATTTTGCGTATATTTATATAAAAAAAACTGAATTGAACTGAATTAAATTATCACACACACACAAAGTCTTGTAAATAAAACACTTATCATCTGTATGTTAATTTGTTAAACCACTAAAGTTCATATAAAATATTAAATATTCTAAACTGCTACATTACTTCTTTTTCTAAAAAAAAAAAAAAAATAAGTCAAGTTTAACATAAAGTCCCATCTACCATAATGACTTGATTAAAGACTGAGCATTTAAAAAACCTGTGACTGCAAACTCGTGTCCATTTAACAGGCGCGTGACTTCCTCAAGCCCCGTCCAGCCATCTCTCTCTAAGACCTGTAACCGCAACAGAAACATATATGTGTAACCAATATATCGAATTGAAACATGTATTCTTTAGAATTTAGACTTGTTTTGGAAACACCAACCTGTTCAATTAGTTTGCAGCTCAAAGGGACGTATGCTCCACTAAAGATGTATGCCATGTCCCGTGGGATGCGGAGGTCGTACTCCTCCCCTGTTTTAGGTATCTGTGTGGACGAGTACAGTTTACAGGTGCTGTGTTTTTACAGTTTCGGCTGATAGACACGATCAGTAAAAATGCATATAGTTACTTACAAGCATCAGTTTTTTACTCAGCGCTCGGAAATTGCTCTTCTTGGCCAGTGAAGAGAATGCATCAGTCAGCTTTCCTATAAAGATGAATGTAGGTAATGCATTTAATTTTAGCTGGTTTGTACAGTGGCTTGCATTAGTATTCACCCCCCTCCATATTTTGTAGCAGAACTAAAATGGGCTTTAATTGCATGAAGACAGGGAAATTGCAGACTTGGATTGCAAGTGGTATATTTTAATGAACGAGTCAAACATCTTACCAGCTGTTTTGTCATTGACCAGTTTGCCCACTTTGCTTTCTACAGCCGTTAGTGCTTCTCCAGGCTGTTGCTCCACCAGCAGTCCTATCTGCCTCAGGTTTGCAAAAGACAGTAGGTGTTCCATGCCGTAACTCTAAAGTACATAACCAAGATGTACCACAGTTGAGGTAACCCTCAAAAATACGTTCGATACCTAAATATTATTTATTGTATGAATTCGAGCACAGATGCAATCTGATCATTTTAATTCATATATATTTTCTCATACATTTCATAGACATTTCCATAATTTTTTTTCGATTCTGTAAAGCTGCTTTGTGACAGTGACCATTGTTAAAATAATACTGAATGTGTGTTCATCTTGCATATAAATTTTCATAGTAGTGACTCACCTGGAGGAACTGAGCTTTTAGAGACCGAAAGTCCTTTGGTAGGAGTCCTGTTTATAGAACGTACAAGGACATATAAGAACAATGAGAAGCCTAATCTGGTTCCTAATATCAGCCAATTAAATTGGTAATAACTGTTATTATTTACTGTTAGTAACAATAAGATTTATTAACAGTTATATGAAGGTTTATGCATACATTTTTAAATCAATAGATCAACGGGACCATTGTTATTTTTGTATCAAGAATGTAATTTCACTCAGAACAGAAATTAATCAGGAAATTGTAAAAAAAATTTTTATAAATCTTAACGAGAAACTAAACAAATAAAAGTGATGTATTAAAATTTTAATTAGTTAACACCGACACTTATGTTATCTAAGCTAAAAGCAAATCCATTTACTGTACAAGTACTTATTAATTATTAAAATCGACATACTGTATAGTACATAGTATCAGTCGAATGTCTGGTCACACCTTTTAATTCCATGGTCTTTCCTCATTTTTATTTTTATCTACATTGTAAAACAATACTAAGGGCCATTATATTCAATAATCTCCTTTGAACAGTTGATATTGGGATATCTCCGCTACTTTTGCTCAGTAAAGCCTTCATAACGGCTCTAATCTGAGGTGCTGGTTGTTAATTAGTGATTCCTGAGGCTGGTAACTATAAATGAACTTCTCCTCTACAGAAGAGTTAAGTTTTGGTCTTGCATTCCTAGGAAGGTCTTCATGAGAGCCAGTATCATCATCATCATTGTGCTTAATGGGTTTTGCAAACGCACTCGGCAATACTGTTCTTGCAAGAATTATTCCTGACATTCAAGTCTTTAAATAACAACTGTATAAACGTATATCCGAGGTCGCCGATCTTCTTTATTATACGAGTATATATTTTAAGTTTAGGTGTAAATAGATGATTTTTCTTGGTTGGAGAAAAAGCTGCAGGCTCCTCATGGTGAAAAAGACAAAATTTTAAATAAACAATACCCTTTAATTTTGTGTTTAAATATCAATCAAAATTGCTCATATACTCTACAAGGTAAAATTCAGAACAACACTGCATCATGAATCATGAGACATACCATTTTCAGTAAGAGACAACAGACAAAGGAGCCTCAGGCTTTCGATCATAGACACCTGAAAAAGAAAAAAAAAGTTTTATAAGTGTTAGTGAAGACTGTACACTGTATAAGCTTTTAGTACTGATATTTGAAACATATGACTGTGCTATAACATGTTTCTATTTTTTTGCTATTGTGTTATACACACCTGTCTGTTAATGTGTTCTTCAATGAAGCCAATACATTCCCGAACCTCAAAATCTTCAAGTAAAGCTAAGAAAAGAAAAATCTTCAATCAGCAAATAATTTTTTTTTAGTTATTTCACATGAGTCAGTGCTTCTTACAATGTTCGGTCTTTAGCAATTCCTGGAAGTCTTGCTTTGTTTTCTTCTTCATTATGCACTCACTCGCACCGATGTCTAAACAGAAAATGTCACTTGTTAGTTCGAAAACGGTACTTAAATTGACTTAATTGACGAAAGTTTGTGTAACTCACGCAGGCTGAGAAGACGGTGCTCCTGTTTCAGACCTTTCAGCTCCTCGGAGACAAAGGTCTTCATCTGCTTAATGTCCATCCCACGGCGTTTCTATAACAAGGACACAATGAAATCGTTCAGACATTGTAGGCTCTGTGCCTTCGGAGTGAAGTGATAGCGAAGTGAAGAGAGCCTCACATCATACGCCGTTTGAAGGGTTCTGGCTTTTTGACTCAAAAAGCTGAACACGTTGGAGAAGTGCTCGTTTCTGATTTCATTGAACACCTGATGAATTAAACAACTGAGTCAATATAGAGAGTATTCAACAAAGAGCGAAGGTGTGCAACGTTCTTTGTGCCGTCTACCTTATCTTGAGAGTTGAGCATCACTTTTACGCTCTTGTCAGACGAGGTGACCTCTGGCCCGAACTCCACACAACCTAAGGAGCAAAGAGTAAATAAATATATGAGGGGAAAATAAATAGATAGAAAAAAAAATTGAAGAAATAAATAAATGTAAAGTGATCTTTGTTGCTGGTATAACAAAACTGTTATACATGCTATTACATGTTATACAAGTTTAAAATTTAAAATTTTGGATTTACAGTATTTTCTATATTCTAGAGAAATGCTGGATGGTTGTCAAAACTTAAAAGGTTCGTCCATATTTTTGACTGGTACTGTATGCGTCTCTGTTCCTTTCTTCCTTTTCTGCGCTGGTCATTCATCACTGAAGAAGGCGTGGCCTCTGTATCCTGTCGCTCCATTGAAGGAGGTGTGGTTTTCCAGGAAAGTCTACCAGACTGTACTGCATCTTAACATCTCTCCATCAGTGATTGACTGCTTTAAAGGTGTCTATCCCACAGTGAATGATTCTCACGCACAAAGCCACAATGCATCATTGCAAATGAGAAACACAAACACATAGAAAAAAGTTCCACTGACCACATTTAATCCTAAAAATGTCATCCACCAGCCCCTCATAGACCACCTGAGAGCACAGCGGTGTTACAAAGTCCACATCTAAGAAAACAGAAACCTATATTAGAAGATCACATTCTGTTTAGCAAACAATAAAATACAATTACACCACTTTTTTTTGCAAGAATCTGGTAATTATCACACCTCTGTCGATGAGGAAAACGTTGCCGATTTCAGGTTGCTGTGCTTTCTGCTCCCCGTCCTCCACCTGCTCCCGCCATGACTCGTACACCATCTATAGCAAGGCAAAAAAATTTTTAAAGGAGATCTATTATGCTAAATTAATTTTTAAGTCATTTTTTGACATTCATAAAAATTAATTTTCTGCTTTTTGTCCTTATTACAATTTGTGTATTGGTTTAAATAAGTCAATTCAATTTATCCCCTGTAACTGTAACCTCATATAAGAAGACACTGCCCTCTTGATTGGTGCTTAGCTCTGCGGGTGTGACATGGCTTAGCTGTAGCTCCTTTATATAAACATTAAATTGGTCCATTTGGAGGATGAGTGAAATAAAGGGAGTTTGTGGTATTTCAGCTGGAGCATGAAATTTTGCAGGAGCTCTGAGACCAAAGTTAACAGAAATATGAGAGGTGATCAGCTCAAACCAGGACCTTTGATTGTGCCAAATAACCGAACGTTATGAGGGTAAAAACTCCCTTTATGTCTATATATAATCCCCTCCTACACTAATGTACTTATTCCAGTGTTTCACTAGTGCTTGGATACCATCAAGGTAGAAAGCTTTCTCCGTACGCCGGAGCCTCCCAAGAACTCCTTTAAGGAATCAAAGATGGCTTGGAGTGAGGTCAGGACTGTATTAGGGATTTGGCAATAACTTCGAGCCAAAGTTCCTGTAATGTGCAAGTGGTGCGGTGGGCGATATATGAGCTTCTCCACTGTCCTGCAAAAACAAAGCACCTTTGGTGATCAAACCAGGCTCTTTTTTCCTGAGAGCGTTTCACTTGATGAATGTTCACAGGAACAACTGCGGTGGGCTCCACCTCGGCCAGGATAGTCATGTATGAATGTTTCTTCAAAACATTTGCACTATTAAAATTGAATCTTATCACTTTAGTGATTAAATGTCAATTGGTTTTATGCCTTCATTCACAAAAAATTAAAGCTTCTTAAGCTTAAGTCCTGGTTTGACTTGAACACCCCTGATAGTAAAAATAAGAGACCTTTAATGTTCAATAATTGGGCTCAAAGAAACGTTATTCATTTTCCATGTGTTTGCCTTTTCAAATCTCACCTTGGCACATCGCCCGATGCCATAGACCTTGGAGAAGGGGCCGTACAGGGAGTGTAACAGATGTAACGTGCTTCCTGCAGTCGTCACCCAGCGCTGATCTCCCTCCTAGCGATTTTATAGCCATGGTGAAGTTAATAAATAAATAAATGAAAACAAATGAATTCAACACAGGTTAATAACACATTAATGTTTATCTCAACTTAAACCTAAAATCAGTAATTATTTACTATACATTCAAAGAATATATATAAAACTTTATATAAACTGAAGGAAATACACTAGTATCTTAGATGTACTCAAGGGATAGAACATCATGTGGTGTGCGGTTATATGAGAATAGTTAATGACAATGTAATACAGCCAAAACACACATTTACATTTACACAGTTTCAGTCTTTTATAGTACTTATTCAACATCTCTTCACACTTCTTGCCTTTTTATTGTAATGCTTAATGTAATGGAAAATGGATCAGTTCCTCATGTTAAAGCAGCAATAAACACTTCCTTACCTTCTCCCGTCATTAAAGACAAATAAACGATATATGTTCAAAATAGCAACAACACTTGCTTTTTTAATTAATTAACAATATGTGCTCAATCCTTTATTTTTATAGATTTGTTACTATAATATGCATCTTGAATAAAAATTTATGATTTGTTTCAGTTCTTTGTGTGTGACACGGTTTTGGAGGAGCAGGTGCATTATTAGATGCTTTATTACATTGAGCATTATAATAAAAAGACAAGAAGTGTGAAGAGATGTTAAATAACAACAATAAAATATGGCATAAGGTTGATGTCATAGCGTGTAAGACCTAATAATAATCATTGGATGAACTAATAATCTTTTCTATTTATTAGAATCTATTTCCCATCAGGTTTGAACAAACTGTTGTTTTTTTTGACACACAGATAACACACCTTGAGCACAGACATAATACATTACCAGAAAATAATCTCGGAAGAATTCAGGCAGTTCCAGACTGATGATGTCATCGTCAAGTGGCAGGAGGTAGAAAGCCCATTCATCAGACGTCACATCTGGGGTAAAAAAAAAAAAAATGTTTTAGAAGGGAGCCTGGAATCACATCATCTCACCAGCTCTGAAGCTGTAGTTTACATGAACATGTGGAGCACCTACCACCGTAGACACCTTGCTCCTCCAAAACCGTGTCGCACACAAAGAACTGAAACAAATGCAAACAAATCATACATTTTTATTCAAGATGCATATTATGGTAGTGCTGCATAAACACTGATATTCTTATAAAATAATTCACTCCATACAGTATGGACAACAAGATACATGAAAAGACGTGTGAGGGCGAATAATAGAAACCGCATACCTTCTGAGGTGTAAAGATAATTTTATATCTTCTGAATCTTCCAGCTGCCTTGTCAGAGTTTACTATATCTGCAAACACAGACAGACGCTCAGTAAGATCACTGATACTGAATCAGCTCAGCTCGCAGATCAAGCACATAGGATTACAGAGCGCTAACCTGCAATCCACTTCACCGTCTGGGTTCGAGGACGTATCAGGAAGCAGAGTCTAAAACAGAGGATGTAAGTTAGAGTCTGCAATGGTTTTAGCTTTTGACTTTTTATTTGGATTGGAACAGGAGCTGGATCACACTTACTGATCTGAAACACTGACGATTGATTTGAGCTCAACTTTATAGAGTTTGTCCACTTCATGTTGCTATAGACAACACAAAAAGGTGACATGGTGACAAGTTCTTTATCACAGAAAGAAAACAGCTGGATATTAAAATGTTTTTAAAATTTCATAATTTCAAGCTGATGTGGAGGAATTTATGTGTTAATATAAGGATCATTTAAGTCAAACCAGGATTTTGTTAAAAGTTTTCTCCTGAACAAAGGCGTAAAACAGATTGATATTTACAGAAGACTTAAAACACAGTACGACAATGAGACTTTCAGCCGGAGTTATACATTTGAATGGTGCAAACATTTTAAAGAAGGCTGTCGGTCTGTAAATAAGGAACTCGGCTGAAGTGGCTTGAAGTTCACTACAGTCATTCCTGTGAATATTTAGTGAGTGGAACGATTGATCCTTGAAAAATCAATGGATCCTTTTTCAGTAACTTGCAGAAGAAACACATCTGTCTGTGATGTACTGTAGTCAGTCCAATCGTGGACCTTTCAACCTTGATGGTATCCAAGCAATAGTGAAACACTGGGATAATTGCATTAGCGTATTCTGTCCTGTTATTCTGCACAGTCAAAAGTCCTGGTTTGACTTAAACGACCCTCATAGTTAGGAGCATTTACATAATAAATGTAGTATATATAAAAACTCAGTTTATATTTGCTCTGGTTTAAGCTCCTGAATTTGAGTACATTTCTATGAAAATTTAAAAGAAATAAGATTAGTAACAGATTGGTAATGAAAATGTCAGAGCTAAGCAATACATTATGTCATGAGGTTCTATTCTGTCCTATTCTATTTTAATTTTGTTTTAATGTCAGCCTTGTAGATTTAAAATTTAGAATTTTGTTCTTTTTTTGTCACTTCTTTTTTCTTTTCTTTTTTTGTCTTATTGCAGAAAACTCTTTATATCCGATATTACCTTTTTAGGTCACAAAAATCCATTTAAGAATTTTGCTGCATATCATACTTTGTATGGTTGTGTACGTGACAAATAAAATTTGAATTTGACCTATTTATATGCTCCCTTTCTCTATACCGCTTATGCTGTACAGCGTGGCGGGAAGCCTCAATTCTATCCCATTCCAGGGGCATTGGGGTACGAGATGGGGTACACCCTGGACGGAGAGCCAGTCCATCACAGGACACACAGGCACATACTAACACACATACACACTATGGGAAATTTGGAAATGGCAATTAGCCTAATCCGCATGTCTATGAACTGCAGGAGGAAACCGGAGCACCTGACAGTTGCAAACCCACCAAGCATGGAGAGAACATGCAAACTCTAATCACACAGCCCTGAGGCGGGATTTGCACCCTCAACCCTGGAGGCCACCATGCCGCCCTGTTTACAAGCTACCGCCGATTATTATAAATAAAAGTGTCTGCCATATGGTTGAATATAAATGAACGCTGGATAACTTATACCTTGAGTGTGGTGACGTTGGCTATTCGGTCAAGTGGGCTCATCAGATCTGCATCAATAAACAAGTCCTTCCTCCCTGGGAGCTGTTGGATTAAAGGACACAATGTTTACACTTTCCACACAGCTGGAGCAACATGAGAGCTGCGCGCAGAATGCACAGAGCCTTGTACCTGTTCCAGGAGGTAGATGAGCTGATCTTTGGCCAGTCTTTTAAGCAAAGCAAAGTCTGGAAGTTCAGGAGCATCTTTCCTGCCAGTGTGAGCCATGTGGGACCCTGCTGTGTGTCGGCTTATCTGATAAACATCACATTATAGAAATGGAGAACAGCAGCAGTTAGATTGTATGTATCCTGTTGTTTATTACATGACAGCACCAAATTGAAAAAGATAATGTCGTTACAACACAAATGATCTAAATGCCATAACGCACGTTATTAAATATTTGTACTAAAACCATCAATCAAACCTGCTCCTACTGTACATACCTCGCTTCCTTGATTGCGGAAGTATTTGGAATAACACGACCTGTTTCTGTACGGACAAAAGACATGGATGCACACAACGGCTTTAGCAATTCCTTACAATATTCCGGGAAAATTCGCAAAAACTATGTGACTTCAAGAAATGATATGTCCGCTAAATAACTATAAAACAAAATAAAAAAAGAAACATTTGTATTTTTGGTAAATGTTTGCACCCATCTACCGTCGCTTGACCACTGACAAATCAGCGCAAGCGTTGCGCATATCAGCCAACCAATCCCAGTGTAGAAGGCGGGACTTGACTTTGAAAAGTGGGCGGGCACAATGAGTTAGTCGATTCTGTCATTGCGCTAATTGAAGCTGTGTCGTTTAACAGCCATAACAAAATTTTAATAACCATAAAACAAATTGCAATAATAATAACACAATTTTAATAACCATAAAAAAGAGGCGGGGCACAAGGACTTGGGTGTTTCTCATATATCATATGAGAAATAAAATTAATCATATATAATGATGTAAAAATTTTATTACAACATAACCCTGTATAATTTACATTTTATTTATACAATATGGTATATAATTTATATCATAGTCTCCTTTAGTCTTATTTAATTTTTTTATTTTGTACATACATACATACAAACGAATTCTTTAGTCTTTTTTATCTGCACAGTCTGGAGTTTGCTGCAAATGCATTTCACTATTGTTGTACTGTACAAACGTATGTGACAAAATTCCTGACTGGTAACCCTGGTAACTAATCATGACCAGAAGGTGGCGGTAATGCAACAAAGTGGATACCAACCGCCGGTAAACCCAAGAAGAAGAAGACTTCAGGGCAGGTTCTTATCTCAGGAATAAGAATTCTACTCATCTCTACTCGGTGTGGTGTTTTAAACAAACAGGTAGGTGATTCCACAGAAGCCCGAGTGACCTTTGCTTGGTGTTAAGGTGTTTATTTTGGGTTGTGTGTGTGTGTGCGTGTGTACAGATATGACCTCTGAGTTGCCTCTCCTGCTCGACACGGTCAACTTCGCTGCAGAAAAACACAGAAATCAGCGCCGTAAAGACCCGGATGCGACCCCGTACATCAACCACCCGATAGGTACTAACTCCTCCCACACTGACCCGGCATTTACACACACACACACACACACACACACACACCTGATACCCTCTGAGACTGTGTGTGTAAAACCCCTGACACAGCTTTCCTTCACAGGAGTGGCGAGGATCCTGAGTCAGGAGGGCGGAGTCACAGACATTGAGGTTTTACAGGTGAGTCCTGAATTACAAAACAATAATTTTGTATATATTACTGCAGGTTTTACACCAGTGGTGAGTTCTTAAACCTGCTTTATTAAAAGGTTTGGATTTATTTCCTTTTACACCAGCTCCAAAGGTTACAAGGCAAATCACAGATTTGTTTTAAAAATGTATTTGGCTTATATTTTACCTCAATCACCAACGTTTTCCAAAGGCGTACTTAGTCACATGACCAATATTAATCTCATTTTCTATACTGCTTTATACTGTACTGGGTCCCAGGATCCATCACTGGACACACGCCCACACTACAGGCAGTTTGGTAATGCCAGTTAGTCCAATCTCAATATCTTTGGACTGTGGCAGGAAACCGGATTACCCACCAAGCACAGGGAGGGAATCAAACCCAGACCCTGAAGGTGCAAGGCGACAGTGCTAACCATTACTGCACCGTGCTAATATTTCAGGAAGAAACATGGCTGACACAGAGCTCAAAAGAAAGAGATCCAGCAAATAACAAATAATTCGTTCATATGTTTTTTTTTGTTTTTTTTTTTGCTTAAAAAAATATTAAAGAACATATTATATACGCATTTGTCACCAGACACTTCTTAATTAAGATAAAGTAACCATCACATGATATTTACACACGTTTCAAAATTCTTTGACTGTACTGTTTTTATTGTTTAGACGGCCAGTCCAAATCAGATTTTTGGCATATGCAGATTGGAATCAATTTAGAATCAGATTGCTTTCATATAATCTGAACTGTAAAAAAATCACAGGATATTTTTTTATTATTATTTATTTTTTGCAAATCCTGTTTGAATGGTGGTTTGAAATCAAATTCGGATTCCTAAAGATGTGTTCAGTCTGAATGCTTCACCTGCTCAAATCAAATTTCAGACTGTTAATTATGTCACTGACATCGCAATGTGGAGGTCCACATGACCACAAGGTGTGGAACATGGATACATGGTGAAATCAAGGTGTAAAACGAGCGCAAAGATAATGGAAGAAATTGAGATTTTTATTTTTTTTTAACTAGTTTTGTAGAAAGTTAAGTTTTTATGCCTTAGGAAGTCGCGGAGGATCTTTTTTTCTGCTTTTGGTGCTATCAAGGAAGACTGGCTGGCTTGTCCACAGTATTAAAGTGGAGAGCAGTAGTCCCTAGAGAGAGGATGAAGTGAAATGTCTAAAAAAAACTTTGGGAGGATGCATCAGTAACTTGTACAGTACAGGTACAATGATGCATAAGGAAATATGCTGCTGTATGTGAGACACTGGCATCGTTTTAATATCAACCAATGCAGATAGGTTGACAATTTGTCAGATTTGGGTCCTGTGTGACTGATGCTCTGCATAAATATAATAAAGTACTGGTATTCTTAGATATAGTGAGACATTCTGTGAGAGGAATTTTATTTACATTATTTACGTATCTTGGTATGATGGAAGAACACAGTTAGAGGTCTGTGTCTTTCTTCCTTGCTTAATGTGTTGCAAATAAATTGTCATTACATTCATGTGTGGTGCATTAAACAAAAATCGTGTTCTTTATTATGAAAGGAGCTTGATATTTTAAACAAAGATGTTTGCGTGTACACATCTTGTTTGTCATGTCTGAGTGATTTTTGGCTATTGATGCAAATGTCTAAGATAAACTCTTTTCTTTTATAAATTAGGCAGCGTTGCTTCATGACACTGTAGAAGACACAGACACTACTTTTGAAGAACTGGAAGCTACATTTGGAAGTAAGGTGGCTAGGATTGTCCAGGAAGTGACTGATGACAAAACACTACCTAAACAGGAAAGAAAACTGCTCCAAGTGGAGCATGCACGGCACTGCAGTCACCAAGCCAAGCTAGTCAAACTGGCTGACAAACTGTACAACCTACGTGATCTCAACCGCTGCACACCTGCAGGTGCGTCATGTTCTCCTGTTTAGAATTTGTGTGAAGAGAGAAAAAAAATGACAAAGCCTAGTTTGGATTTTTATTTCATGCAAACATGTCACCTTGTGTTTCTGCCAGGCTGGACAGCGGAGCGTGTTCAGGAGTACTTTGTTTGGGCGGCTCAGGTAGTGAAAGGGCTTCGTGGCACCAATGATGTACTTGAGGAGAAGCTGCTGCAGCTCTTCAAGGAAAGAAATGTGTACATGTGATAATCAAGGAGGTTTTCACTTGGTGCGGATTTTGTTTTGTTTTCAACACTCAGGAATTAAGTGTCTATTTTTTTTCCCTGCTTCATAATATTTATGGATCAGACAATGCATCCTTATTGATTATATTTTTTTGTTTGTTTTTTTAATACATTCATCAGATAAATATATTGCTGTTATAAAAAAAAAAGAAATCAAATAAATGTCTTTGAGTAGGTCTAGTGAGTTAATAATGCACACTGACTATATCTAAGAGCTTTTGAATGGTGGTTATTTTAGGCACAGTAGAGTTATATATGTTAAATACAGAGTAAAGAATTATTTCTATTACAATTATTCAGTAATTACAGTTTTCCAGGTTTCTTTAGTTTTCTCTCATACTTAACCTTCCTCTTGTGTTAGGGTTAGCATCGACTTGTTTTTACTTTTTAAATGCATAAAACTACTTCCTAATTTTGTTTATTGCATCAGGGCTTTTTGACTTTTTGAATCTGTATTTAATTAAAAAAAAACAAAAAAAACAATTGTACTAAATTATAAAATGCTCTGGTGAAAATTATTACCTTTGTGTTGGTGGAGTCAGTTTTTACCCAGTTATAATTTAAGGTTATAAAACAATAGTTATGGTCTAAACAAAAATCATAAACACACTTTGAGGGGCTTCTCTCATTCCCTGTGTGTCTCCTTACCTAAACACACAAAACAAACAAACAAAGACATGTAAGGCTTGCATAAGACATATCCTTTTGCAGCAGTCAAAAATTAGAAGAAGAAGATTTACAGTAAAATAAGCTCTTCATCATATATTTTCTGAAAATGAGGCACAGGACACAGAACAGCATAGTGAACCAGATCTGACAAGCTTGCTCCCATCAGGGATGTCTGGGAAAGGTGGGTGCAGCTCCTTCCACTGATGTTCAACCCAGGGCCCGAGGTAACAGCAGATGAACGTTTTGTCTCTTTCCATGAAAAATGTCCTTTCCGGCAGTGCATGCCTAGTAAGCCAGGGAAATACGGCATAAACATTTGGGCAACCTGTGATGCAAAAACCAGCTATGCATGGAATCTGCAGATTTACACAGGCAAACATGCAAGTGGCATTTCTGAGAAAAATCAAGGAAAATGTGTTGTCCTCGATATGACTACTGGACTGCGGGGTCACAATATCACATGTGACAATTTCTTTACCATCTATGACCTTGGACAAGAACTTCTCAGGTGGAAACTTGCCATGGTGGGCACAGTAAAAAAACAACTAAGGTGTCACGTAGCACTCCTTCCACACCATCAGCAACACAAAGAGCATCAGTGCCACCATCCTCTTCGGCCAGCACTGCCTCAGCATCAACCTACACAGCCACAACCCCACAAAGGCCACCTGATTCTAACAGAAAGAGGTGTCAGGTCTGCCCTAGCAATAAAGACAACAAATCCACATTTTGAGATATACTTGTTTAGCTTTCAATTTAAATTAAAGTTATTTTTGAAAATACCTTTTTGCCTTTTTCCTTGAAATAAATATATATGGGTCAAATTTGAACCATAACACCATAGATGTTACTATAATAAAATATTATAATAAAAAATATATATAACAAATTTATTTAAGAGATGTGTTCTAATACCCCTCAGTAATAGTCAGGTAACATAAAAACTTTTTATTTATTTAAATAATTCTCCTGAGGTTTATTTAATCATTTTTTAAAATTAAAAACAAGAGGTATGCTGTCAAAGTAAAACCTCATGAGGTCAGCAAAAATATTAAAAACATTCTTTTAATAGACGAAGAAGCGTGACAAAGTAACCAAGAGGTAAGGGGGAAAATGGATGATAAGTAATTGTTTTAAGGGTACTATACTATGGCTGATTAAAAACATGGGTCAAAACCGACCTGTTAACATGAAGGAAACCGGAGTACACAGAGAAAACCCACCAAGCAGGGGGAGAACATGAAAACTCCATGCACATAGAGATGGGAATCGAGCCTGGCCGGGAATCGAACCTTTACCCTGGAGGTGCAAGACAACAGTGCTAACCACTACATCGTGCCACCTAGATTGGATGATATATGGATGCAAAATGCTGTGGCAGCCATGCTGGTTAAGTGTCTCCTCAATTTTGACTAAGTCACCAACAAGGCCAAAAGTCCAGGATGCCACCAATTATTACATTTTAGGAGCAAAAATTATTTTCAACCTTTTCACAGGTTATCTTTATGTAATATTATTATTATTATTATTATTATAATTATATGTATATACCGTATATTTCCATTCAAAAAATAATAGCTGTGTGGGTACTAGAAAAGCCCAGTGTGCTGTTGGTTACGTCATTGCTCACGTCACAAGTGTCGCTTTAATTTGGAACGCTTTCTGCGCAACCGTAGTCTGAGAGCTGCGCAGTCTTACTTGCGGTTTGGATGGTAAACAAGCGGCTAACGAGAAACAAATAACAACACGATCAATTCAGATTAATTTATCATTTTTAAGTGTCCAAAATGTCTGGACAAAGTATCCTAAATGCTAAACAGCCGCCAATTCAGTCCACGGCGGGAGCTGTACCTGTGCGAAATGACAAGGGTGAGTGCTAAGGCTAACAGTTAGCTAACAGTCGCGCTTTGCTTTCGTTTGTTTACCCTGCTAACTTTAAACGTTTATTTCCCGACGGTATAAGTTATATAGTGTTTATATCACATTAAGGACTTGTCACAACTATAACAAAATGTCCATTTTTTCGTGAATTCTATTTCCTTTATCGAGTTGTTTGCATTGGCTAACGTGCTAGCTAATGCTAAGACTGCACGCAGCCTTATGCTAGCTAATGTTGGTGAAACCTCACTGTGGCCAAGGGCTGATGTTTATAACTTTACTCTATTGTAGGGAGACCTGTACCATTCAGGATTGAGTCGTTGAGAGTCTAAAGGAATAAGTCAATATTGTTGTACAAATACTAGCCGTAATAAGCCTCACCATGGTGGTTTATTTAACATCCAGAAATCATGAACAAGTGTGTTCTTGTAATTAATGATGATTTACAGTGTACGTGTTTTTGTAACACTTGTGAAAAAGCATTAAATTATGCATACTAAAAGTTTATTTATTTATTTCAAATGATGCTCGAAGAGCTTGCCCAAGCTGATGTTATAAAGTTGTTGATGTGCCGTTTTTACAGAGATTTTGTGTAACTAACCTTATCTTCCGTACCATTCATAGGTGAGCTTTCTATGGAAAAAGTGAAAGTCAAGCGCTATGTCTCGGGAAAGCGCCCAGATTACGCGCCGATGGAGTCCTCGGACGAAGAGGAGGAAGACTTCCAGTTTGTTAAGAAAGGCAAAGAGGCAGAACCGGAAATGGAACTGGAGGAGGAGGATGTATCGGACCCTCGTCTTCGCCGTCTCATGAACCGAGTGTCAGAAGATGTTGAAGAAAGGTATCTCAAATTCAAATTTTATTTGTCACATACACAGTACGATATGCAGTGAACCGCCATTGACCTTAAAAAAAAAACGTATACGTAAGAAATAAATATGAATAAAAAGAAATATGAAAGAAAAATACTAGTAAAATAAACTGTACAAATAAGGCCATAATAAAAATATTACAAAATATAGAAAATAGAAGAAAAAAAGGTATATATATAAATTTAAAAGTGACAATGGTTGTGCAAATATGCATAAAAAGTGACTTATTAAAGTGTCTTGTGCAATGGTCCAGAAATAAAAAATATAAATATGTAGTGCAAGTGTGTATGAATGTGTCCATAGTGTCCATGATTGTCCAGTCAATCTTGGGAGTTTAAAAAGATGTTATTAGTCCTGTGTGGTGGTGTGGTTGAGAGACCTTATGGCCTGCGGAAAGAAGCTCTGCCTCAGTCTCTCTGTGTTGGCCTTAATAGAGCAAAATCGCTTCCTAAACCGCAACAGAGAGAACAGTCCATTGTTGGGATGGATGAGGTTCTTCACGATCTTCCTGGCCTTGGTCCAGCACTGCTTGTTGTAGGTCGAGTGCAGGTCAGGGAGCTCGGTGCGGGTGATGCGCTCAGCTGATCGCTCCACCCTCTGTAGACCTTGTCTGTCCTGAATGGTGCTGTTTCCAAACCAGGTCATGATTTTTCCCATCAGAATGCTCTTTATGGTACAGGAGTAGAAATTCCTGAGCACCTTAAGCACTCTGAAGTCTCTCAAGTGTCTGAGGTGGTAGAGACGCTGTCGGGCCTTTTTTACCACGGTGTTGATGTGACAGGACCATGACAGGTCCTGCGTGATGTGAACTCTGAGGTATCAGAAGCTGTCCACTCTCTCCACTAGGCTCATGTTGATGACAGGGGTCTGGTAGTTCTTTTCCTGCTTTGTACTAAAGTCCACTATCAGCTCCTTTGTCTTGCTGACATTCAGGAGGAGATTGTTCCTCTGGCACCAGTTCTCCAGATTTCCAATCTTCTTTAGGTAGGCCAACTCATCATTGTCGGTGATCAGGCCCACCACGACAGTGTTGTCAGCAAACTTTATGATGGCGGTGGAGTTGGTAGTGGCCACGCAGTCGGGGGGTATACAAAGAGTACATCAGGGGGCTCAGAACACAACCCTGGGGGGGCTCCACAGCAGAGAGTGAGTGAGTGAGGCTGAGACATGTCCGCCCATCCTTACTGCCTGTGGTCTGCCAGTCAGAAAATTGAAGATCCACTAACACATTGATGAGTTGAGTCCCAGGTGCTCCAGCTTGGTGGTGAGTGTGGAGGGAATTATGGTATTAAATGCAGAGCTGTAGTCGATCTGTAATCTTTGTTAGAGACTGGGGAAAAATTAATTCTTTTGCGATTCTTTTGTGTGATGATTCGGGTATTGCCACACTGACAGTCGATTGGACAACCAACTGGTTGGCAGAGTGCAAAAGCTTACGAGTGGTGCAACAGGAACACATTCTTATGGCATTATGACATTATCAAAATTTGAGTATGTTAAAAGTCACCGATCTGCATTTTTTTTCAAACTCTGACTGAATTAGTTTCAAATCCACTCAGTACACACACTTACACAACTTAAACCCTGTGTGTTAATTATTTGAAAATCATGTACGTTAAAAGCCGCACTTGCCCGCATGTTTGCAGCCTCTTTAAATGATGTGCTTAGCTTTTAAGTAGGAAAATGAATGTTATAAAGAATGGGCTACATTTAAGATTTAAAATTGTAACCAAAGAAATTACAAACAATGTCATATCAGGAGGAGACTGGTGATTCCCATCCCTAAAATTTGTGTGTTTGTATATTTGCATTTGGGTGATTCCATCTCAAATCAACCAGTGGGTTCCACCACATGATCACAGATTTTGCTGATTTTTTCACCAATTGTTGGTATTGGCATGAAAATAAAAACTCCCAATTTTTTTGTCCCAACTCCCGCTCGTTAAAAAATGGCAGCCATCTTGATTTTTGGCCTCGACGTGCTTCGAGACGTGCCACGCCCCTTTTTGAAATCCTCTTTTTCTAGATAACTCACTTGCTGTATGTCATATGGAGATGAAACTGGGTATATTTATGAAATTTTTCATGTAGATTCAGATTCTGCAATCAGTCTATCTCTTGTGGTTATGTAGATATTTCTGAAAAAAACATTTTTTGGGGGTACCCCTTTTCGACCCCCCAGAACCCAAGGTCTGCATGTATATATGTCACTCAAAAAAATAGGGGTTACTTCACATCACCTTATCTTGAAAATAAATAAAAACCAGAGTTGTGTTATGCCTTGTTTTATAGAAATCTTTAAAAATGAATTGTCCAGGTTTTGCAACATTTTATGATTTGACATACAGAAATGTACTGCAATATCTGTAGAATACTTCTCCTTTCAAAGTAAAAGTAACCTTAAATTCTTCTGTAATGCATATCTAGTCAAAGACTGTTTCTCTTGGAGTTCTTTTAAATAAACAGCTTGGGCCTTGGCTGTATAGTGATGAGCTGTGCAGGAGTCACATTTTTCACAAAGTCTCATAATAAAATCAGACACAAAGACATGTCAGAAATTTTGCCATGGCTTTCATGATTCCACTGCTTGAACTGAACAGTGTCATCTGGGTCCAAATCAGCATTTTCAAATATACCATCAAGATTAGGGCTGGGCCATATTATACCTTTCGCGGTAATACCAGTACAATGTTAGGCAATAATAAGAAAATGAAATATCGCGATTGAATAGGGGTAAAACGCGCATGCGCAGTGCCTTTGTTTTCATACATTTTTATGGGGGGAAAAAGCATGGCGGCGGCGGAGAATGAGAAGGGCGAAAGCGGATCGTTGATGAATCAGAATTGGTTTGTAAAAATGGTGCAACTTCAGTAGTGTGGAACTAGTTTGGTTTTCGCCCGTCAGATACCCAACAAAGCACAATTTTTTGTAGAACATAAGCAAGCGGGTCGTCGTGGCATTTACAGAATGTCTGGGTTGAAAAAGAGGGATCTCATTAATTTCAACGCATCTGTAGCTTGAAGAAACAGCGTTTATTTATTTATTTTTTTTATAAAAAATTAAATTAAATAATTGAGGACATTTCTGTACCTAATTGAGGTGTACCTTTTGGGGGTCTCAGATCTGATTATTTTGGTACCAGTTTGGGGTCACCAGGTCATATAACCTAGAAGCTATTGAAGAAAGGGCTTTTTTTTAAATAGAAAATAAAATAAAAATGAATGAAGACACCTGATAAAATCAGGTGTACCTTGTGTGGGGCTCTAATGAGATTATATTGGTACTAGTTTGGGGTCACCAGGTGGCATGACCAAAAAGCTATTGAAGAAATAGTGATTTATTTAATAAAAATATATAATATTTGCAAATTAATTTTCAATACTCAATTAATATTATATATTAACCAGATGAACCAGAATTGGTTTGTAAAAATGGTGCAACTTCAGTAGTGTGGAACTGGTTTGGTTTTCGCCCGTCAGATACCCAACAAAGCACAATTTTTTTTAGAACATAACATGCAAGCGGGTCGTCGTGGCGAAGGGAGGAAACACCACAAACCTTTTTTATAATTTAAAGCAGAAGCACTTGTTTGAGTTAAAGTAAAGTAAAAAACTCAAAGCTGTTAAAGGACGTGAAAAACTTCCATAAGCCGTAGCATAATTTATCCATGTTTTTTGTTTGCTTGTTTTGTTTTTACTTAGGAGTTTTGAGTTTTATTATTTGACCTATTTATTTACCACACTGCAGTTTTATGTTGCAAAGCAACTCTTTTTAAGTTTTGTGTATATTATACATGGTTATGCTCAGGATATGTCAGCCCATTTCCACTGGAACTGCCTTTTGGTTAAATTGTCAGCAAGGAATTTGCATTTGCACTGTTAAAATTTTATATAGCTTTAATGCACATAAAAACAGCTGCTAGTTAATAGAAAATAAGTTGATGGGGTTTTTTTTGCACTAATAAAGTTTTGGAATTATAAAGTATTTTGTCTCGTGTCAATCATATCGTCAATTATATCGTTATCGCAAATGTTCAAATATATATCGTGATAAATATTTTTGGCCATATTGCCCTTTCCTAATTTTGATTGGGGGCCACTGCTCACGCCTGTGCAACATATAGTCACGAGAATCCAAAGAACAGACAAGCTTTGCCATCAAGTCTTTGTAATCAGATTGTGATTAAGACAACAAACTACATTGGAAAGATTCAGTAAAAGAATTAACATAAATGAAACACACTCAATTAGTACGAAGAAAAAGATGATGCAATCATCCTCAAGTTCCTTGAGTGCGAGGTCACTCATGGAGTTGGTTGGAGATAATTCAACTTTCTGATCAGTATGAACCTGTATGGTTCAGTTACAGGATACTGTTTGACAGTGATACATGTATCTTACATGTACCACCATAAAATAACACATTTACTGGTAGATAAGGCCTATTGTGTAGATCCATGTACATTCTCTGTATATAAAATGTGTATCAAATCGTAAAACATTTGCAAAACCTGGACAATTCATTTTTGATGATTTCTATAAAACGGGACATGACACACTTCTGGTTTTTATTTATTTTCAAGATAAGGTGATGTGAAGTAACCCCTATTTTTTTGAGTAACATATATACATGCAGACCTTGGGTTCTGGGGGGTCGAAAAGGGGTACCCCCAAAAAATGGTTTTTCAGAAATATCGAAATAGCCAAATTCTGATTACGGAATCTGAATCTACATAAAAAATTACATAAATATACCCAGTTTCATCTCCATATGACATACAGCAAGTGAGTTATCAAGGAAAAGAGGATTTCAAAAAGGGGCGTGGCATGTCTTAAAGCACTTTGAGGCCAAAAATTAAGATGGCTGCCATTGTTTAACGAGTGGGAGTTGGGACAAAAAAATTGGGTTTTTTTATTTTCATGGCAATATCAACAATTGGTGAAAAAATCAGCAAAATCTGAGAGGTGATGGTGGAAAATTTCTCTTCCACTGGTTCATTTGAGATGGAATCACCCATTTGTATATTTTATTTAAGGGTTCTGAATGATTAACTGCAGTTTATTAACGTATGAGATTTGTTTCCCTGTCAGACTTGCACGACACAGACAAATTGCTGAACCAGAGCCGATTATTGAGAGCAGTGAGGATTCAGATGAGGGAACCTGGCACCCTGAGCGAGAGGAGAGCAGTGAAGATGAGGAAGAAGAAGAAGAAGTTGATGATGAGGTGAGCATTATGAAAATAAGCCTGAATGCACACTTGAGGCAGGCAGCATGTCATGTTCTGCCCAGTTTTCAGTCCGATAATCAATACCAATAAGTATGGACCAGCCCATCACTCTTGAACAACACAGAGGCCTGAACTTGATTGCCTTGAATGAATGATTGCCTTAAAAAATTTTCACATGTGAACTGTCGCTATAATTACGTCTTACCATCACCGTAGGAAATCGAGAGGCGGCGAGCAATGATGAGGCAGCGTGCACAGGACAGGAAGAATGAAGAGACCGAGGTCATGGAAGTTGAGGAAGAAGGGAAATCTGTAGAAGACTCAGAGTCCGAGTCAGAGTACGAGGAGTACACAGACAGCGAGGATGAAGCTGAACCACGGTTAAAACCTGTCTTCATTCGCAAGTGAGTAGAGTAACTTTCAGTAAATCTGAACATTGAGCATTTTTCAATGCTGCTGCAATTATATAATATAGTACAGAGTAAAATAATCAGTTTCAGAAACACTTTAAATCTGGTCTCCCCATAAACATACAAACCTGTATCATGCAGCTAGAAATCTGTTGTGTTATAACGGCAAACATAATTGTTAGAGAGGACTAATTCTATGAATTCCATTTGTTCATCAAAATGTAATACTAATCACAGCAGTTTTGGCAGATTAATTTTTTTGTGTATGTATGTAAACTGGTTAGTGATGAGTTAAAGACTGGTTAGTATCTATCTATACCATAAATCGTGTTTTATGAGATAAAAAAGTTGAGACAATTTATGTAACCAGTGAGCCAGACAGCAGTCATTCCGTGTGTGTGTGTTAGAGAAAGTCGTCCTACAAGCCTGCTGTTATACCCCTATCTCATCTATGTGGTTTGACTATGCATGGACCGCTGTGTAGAAAGATGGAAACCTAATCACAGCGTCAAAACTTGCGGTGAATTATGATGAACCGTACTTATGACCATCGCGCAAAACTGTGTAGGTGACATAGGGGTATTAGTTGCTAACAGATTTTGGGCCAAACTTCGCTGACTGATGATGGTAGAATAATTATAAAGGACTTGACTAAATCAACATGCATGAGGAATCACAAAGGAGTTTTTATTTTCTGCAATGTAAAAGTACTTTAACTCGTTACTTTTATCAGAAACGCTGTAATGTAACTGATTACATTTTAAAGACAGTAATTTTGTAATGTAATTACTTACTTTAAAAAAGTAATGTCCCCCAACACTGGCTACCAGTCATATGTTTGGACACACCTTTTTCTTCATTTTTTTATTTTTTATTATTATTTATTTAAAATTGTACATTAATACTGAAGACATCCAGGTTATAAAAGCACACATTGAATTGTGTAGTAAACAAAAAAATGTTAAATAACCCAGAATATGTTTTACATATTAGATTGTCCAAACAAATTGTAGATGTCAGTAAATACTCTTATCAGATTCATGAGGTAGTCACTCGGAATGCTTTTCAAGAGTTAATTTGTGACATTTCTTGCCTTATTAATGTGCTTTAGACCATCTTGTGCAGAGGAAGGGTGGGTAAAGTATTAATAGCCCTTTTAGTGCTACTACAACTACTGCCAAAATCTATATCATGGCATGAAACACTCACTAAAGTAAAGAGAAAAGATCCATCATTAATTAAAGAAATTAAGAAGTTAAGGTCAGTCAATCTAAAACATCTTAAGAACTTTGAATGTATTCCCACAAGCAGTTGCCAAAACCATCAAGCGCTATGATGAAACTGGTTCTCAAGAGGACCATCCCAGGAAGGGAAGACTAAGTTACCTGTACTGCAGAAGATTGTTACTTTTTTATTAGAATGACCAGGTGTTTTACACCAGTGATTTACAGTACCTCAGATTAAAGTACACACACATGATTCTTTGAGTTCTTTGAGTTTGAGTTCATATTTTAGAATCTACTGTTCAGAGGTGACTGAGTCAGGCCTTAATGATCAAATTACAGCTAAGAAACCATTACTTTAATTGAAGAACAAGCAGAGAAGCTGCTTGGGCCAAGAAACACAAGGAATGGACATTGAATCAGTGAAAAACTGTTTTTGTTAGATTGCTGGAAAACCATTCCAGGTGAACAAAAGGTTTGCAAAGCTGTTAAGGCAAAAGGTGGCTACTTTAAAGAATCGCAAATCTAAAACATATTCTAGGTTATTTAATAAATTTTTGCTGTCCACATAATTCTGTATCTCGTCATAATTTCAGTGTATGTCAGTATTAATGTGCATTAGTTTCAATTACTGTAGAGTGTGGAAAAAATATCATTTAGTACGTCAATATTTACACAAAAGAAACAGCACTTAATAATAGAATGGAGCATGTAAATACATGTTTTTGTTTTAAAAATTTAAATTCCCCAGGAGGATGTCTTCTGCTGAAACACAGTTTAACACTTGTGTGTGTCTCTCTCAGGAAGGACAGGGTGACTGTGGCTGAGCGTGAGGCTGAAGAGCAGAGACAGAAGGAGCTGGAAATTGAGACCAAGAAGCAGGCAGAGGAGAGGCGTCGCTATACCCTAAAGATCGTTGAGGAAGAAGCCAAAAAGGAGTTTGAAGAGAACAAACGAAGTCTGGCTGCTCTGGATGCCCTGGACACTGACGGAGAAAATGAGGAAGAGGAGTACGAGGCCTGGAAGGTCAGAGAGTTGAAGCGAATCAAGAGAGATCGAGAGGCTAGAGAACAGTAAGTTTTGTTTTAGTCTAGGGAGAAAATTGTAAAGTGTTTTATTCTGTGGTATCGGTCTCAACATTTGTCTGTCTGTCTAATTTCTAGAATTGAAAAGGAAAAAGCTGAGATCGAGAGATTCCACAATCTCACAGAGGAGGAGCGCAGAGCTGAACTCCGTGTCAACGGCAAAGTCATCACCAACAAAGCCACCAAGGGCAAATACAAGTTCCTGCAGAAGTATTACCACAGAGGAGCCTTCTTCATGGTGAGTGAGCCCCAGGATGAATCAATAAATACGAGAAATTACATACATTCCAACCGTTGATGCTAAACCGTTTCTGTGCTTCTTTGTTAGGATGACGAGCAAGATGTGTTCAAGAGGGACTTCAGTGCACCAACACTTGAGGACCATTTCAACAAAACTATTCTGCCTAAAGTTATGCAGGTTGGTTCAGCTTCGGGTTTTAAACTTTGTTTCTCTGTAATTCGGACGGCGTATGGCCCAGTTATGTTACGATACAAGATGACAGACTTTAAAATATCATTATAGTTTGGGAGTAGATGTTTAGCTAGGCTGAGCATTTGATGAAAGTATGTGACACAAGATTAAAGTTTGTCCAGGTCATGTGATGAGAGGGTCCTGTTACAAATGCTTTCTTCTTTCCCCAATCATAGCTGAATTAATGCTGTCTGATTTATTTGCGATTTGGTTTACACTGTCAAAGTAACCAATTTGTGAAAAAGATATCAAGTGAAATTTACTATTAAATGTGGTACACATCGTTGCAGATCATTAAGGCCATAGAGAGGGTGTCAGAACTGATCCAGCCTCTCCCACCTGGGCAAAGTGAAGACAAAAGTCCAGGGGATGTAAATGAGTTTGTTTCAGGACAATTAAATGGTCACAGCCTTCTGTGTCGCTTAGCATTATGTTGGTTAGTGGTTATTGGATTTAGCTCCAACACTTTAGATGTTCTGCAATTTGCACTCGCACCTTTCAGATATTTTTTGTCTTGTATGTGTGTAGGAACACAGCTATAAACTGTGGAGAACATATTACAGTACTTGTACA
Source organism: Clarias gariepinus (assembly GCF_024256425.1). NCBI lineage: Eukaryota > Metazoa > Chordata > Actinopteri > Siluriformes > Clariidae > Clarias > Clarias gariepinus. The sequence goes on from NC_071102.1 coordinate 11,695,114, forward strand.
CTAGAATGTAGTGGTGATCATGAGTAAGCTAAAAGATGGATTTGTAATAAGGAACTATTTTCTTTCAGGTCAAGAACTTTGGTCGTTCAGGACGCACCAAGTACACACATCTGGTGGATCAGGATACCACCTCCTTCGACTCCGCTTGGGCTCAGGAGAGTGCACAGAACAGCAAGTTCTTCAAACAGAAGGCAGGGGGTGTAAGAGACGTGTTTGACCGGCCAACGGTGCAGAAGAGGAAGACATGAGCTACATTCTGGACATTTATAAGCACAGATGCAGAGACTGTTTTTATGCTTTCCACCCACCCTTTTTTTTTTGTAACAGTGAATATAAAAGTTGTTACAGTGTGGCAACAAATCTTGGTTTATTGCATTTTAATTGTGTACATCTGATGGATTTCTTTACAGAATTGTTCTGTTCAGACCTTTTGTAAAAATCTTAGTTGTGAATAAATTACTATATCCGGCACATTTAATTCCAAGACATGCCTTTAGTCTTATTCACACATTCAATATTTGTACAAAAAAAGGTTACTAAAAATTAAGGAAGTCTTTACAAAAGCTGAGAGGTGGACAGGGCTGAACTACATTGGTGTATAAGTGAGATGTTTTATTACAGACAACAGAATTCAGTGTGAAGCAGAGTCGCTGCTGAGAGAGTGGGGCACATCCATGCCCATGCTACCGGTCACAGCTACGTGCTAACAGTTCAGTTGGTCAGTGCAATCAAAGCCTCCACAACATTCCCCAGGTGTTCTCTCAAACTGCGCTCGGCCACGGTGCGTGGAATCTCCATCTCAGCCATCTGTTTATTAAAAAAAATATATGTATGTATCAGGGTTCAGCAGGGGTGAAAGTTCTGACCAGCAGCTTTGGGTATGAATGAATTCTCATTGTACTTACAATCAGCTCTACATCCTCCTTCTTAATTGTTACTTTGGCCAATTCCTTTTCTCTGTAGAGAACATGCAAATAAACATTTAGCCATGTCTATACTTACACCCCCCCCCCCCCCCAAAAAAAAACACTACTATCTCCTTACTTTTCCTGTTTTGCCTTCTGTTCTCTGGATCTCCTGTCACCAATCACTGACATGGCCTATGAACACACAAGCAGATGAAACGTACAGTAAAGAATTTAGCATAAAACTTAATGAGTAAACAGGTAATTACATCAGACTAGACATTAAATACAGATGATATTTTAACATCAGTTGTAAATAGATTCATATCTATGAAGTAACCCTATTGACATCGATCAAACAGAATCCTAAGAAATTAATGCATTTTAAAGACTGATCCAATACTGTTCTTACCATTGCATTGGTTTAGTAAAATAAGTCTCACCAAATTCTGCCAAGCAGAATAAATACATTTGTTTGGATATACAGTATAGCAATAGCTTCAAATCAAAGTTAGAAAAAAGAAAACTGTCTGCAATAGTATTGTTGTTAAAGACCCACATGAACATCACTTCTACCGTTTACATGTACAGGTTTAAGTTAAAATGAGATCGCTCACTGCTCTACGGGATATGACCTTACCGCTAACACTTGAGAAATTCAGACTTTTAACACCAACAGTCAAATATATCACTCTTTTTAGATGAAACTGCTTAAACTAGTTGTATACCATCACTTGTTTTATACAATTTGATTGTCATCACTCACATTTAGTTTTCAGTTTCAACCACAATACATGTATACAATAGCTCCGCCCACAAACTAAGTTAACTGACAGGTGGTTAGATGTTTACCATGCCTTATTAAACTACATGAATTAAACCATAATGAAAGCAGAGTCTTTTAGAATGGGGAGTCACTGATTAGGGAAGGGGAGTATTTTTTTCTTTAGGAAGACTAGACTGGAAAGTCAGGGAAGCTGAGGTGTGAGATCTATAGGTTATAGTGATGCAACTTATAGAACTCTAGATGACTAGATGCTGAGTGGTACTTAAAGGGAAACATGTCAAGTGTGTGGAAGTACTGGATACAACAGAGTTCAAGGCAGAGCAGGACAAAAAAAAGATCAGGGAAGGAAGCATCAGATGTTTGTTTTTAAGGAAGGCTGGACTGGGGAAAAAAAAGAAAAAAAACGTGTTTAAGAGAACGGGAAGATGACAGAAAACGAGACGTACAGTTGGTGATAATGTAACCTACTAGATTCCAACTGTCGTTAAACAACAAAGACGATGTGGAAGATGAAGCGTGCATTATATAGAAGTACAAGCAAACACAGTGGCATTGGTTGCGTCTGGGTTTATTTCCCACCCAGTCCCCAAACCCCAGCCACTGAAATGAATCAAATGGGAGAGTGTCAGGAAGGGCATCTGGTATTGGATGGAGCAGATTGGATGGTCTGGTGTGGCGACCCCTCAATGGGAGCAACCAAAAGACTTGCAACAAGAACAACTAGCGCACACACAGTAGTGTATAAATTCCATTGGTGTAATAGACCTGTGATTTAAGTAATGGTTATTTCAAGCATTAAAAAGAAAAAAGAAAAAACATACGAGCATTAGTTCTGATAGAGATGGGATCATAAAGATCCATAGCTATAATACTCTAACAGGTATTATTATTATTATTATAAGTAAAAACTGACATGCTGTACTTACATGTTATTAAAATATGGATGTTTTATTCCTTTTCTAATATGACTTTCAATTCCATATCAGCCATTATAATTTATATTAATTAAGTCTTTGAAGGTGTTTCATGAATCTTTAACTCAAGTCTTTTTTTCTCATTTCCACTGCATACTCCTTATACAAGTGCACTACATAGGGTAAGAAATAAGTCTACTAGAGAGTCATTTAGGATCCAGTTTTTCACTAGTCAGGTGTGATTACAGCGTTACTCCACACACACACGTTTAGCATCAGTTAGCATGTTACACATTTCATCAGAATTCTCTCAGTTCTCTCCCACAGTTTAAACACCCGAGTGTGAGTCAGATATATTTCTATCTCCCACAGAGAGAGCTCCTTACTAAAGCCCCCATGACAGTGTGTTTCAGGGTGTTTGTCCCTCCGCACATGGTTAGCACACACGGCTAGTTCAGCAGTCATTGTTAGCCTCCACTGAATCTCGACTCACCGTCTCCAGGTCAGAACTGGAGATTTCTTTCTCCTCTGCATAATCGGTGACTCTCTCTAAATCAGCCGCCCCGCTGTCGTGTTTGCGCGGTTTTTCCGTTGGCTTTCCGGTGCAGTTCTCGTCAGCCTCCAGGTCCAAATCCACATCTCCCTCAGCCGCCATGTTCGCCTCCATCCGCACCCGGAACAAACAGACGAGCTCGCGGAAAAGACCCGAGAGCAAATGAGGGTAACACGCGCGAGCCGAGTGACGTAATGAGTTACGTTACTAGTGGGCGAAAAAAAAGAAAATTCGAGAAAAAGATAACTCACAACAATACAAGCAATGTTTAAAAAAAAAAAAAAAAAAAAAACACAATAAAGAATAAATGTACAGGGATAATTATAAACCTGTAGGGCAATATTTTATTTAGCATCTTTAAAGTTTAAACTCATTTACTCACAACCCACTTTTTTAGTTTATTAAGTCAAATTGATTACTTTTAGGCAATAACATAACGACAAATATTTTTTAATTAAATGAAATAATGATAATAATAATAATAATTAATGTATACCACTTTATCCTGTATTAAGTATCACAAGAGGCCTGGAGCCTATCCCAGGAAAGCTCGGGCACAAGGCGGGGTACATCCTGAACAGGGTGCCAGTTCACACACACACACACACACACACACACACACTTATTCACACACTAGGAGGGAAATTTGGGAACGGCAGTTACCTTAATCTGTGGGAGAAAACCAGTGTACCCAAAGGAAACCCACCAAGCAGAGGGAGAACATGCAAACCCCATGCACAAAAACACCAAGGCAGGAATTGAACCCAAGCTACTACACCACCATGCTGCTAATAATAATAATAATAATAATAATTATTATTATTATTATTATTATTATTATTATTTCAACCTTTTAACCATCATCATATTTGTATTTTATATTTAAAATATAGTTACATTAATAACAATAGGCAGTTGGTTTAAATAAATACTGTAATATACCTCTAACCTGATGTCTAGTATTGTCTACATGCCTAAATAAAAAAAAAAGTTAGTAAAGTACAAGTTAGTAACTTATCTGTATTGTTTTAGCCAATATTCTCACTGACTGCAGAGGGGTTTCTGCTCACGTCTTACCTATTATTCAGTTTAAAACTTTATTTAGATACTATAGATTTAAAATCTCAATAAAAAAAAAAAACTTGTACTGAAGAGGTATAATCACACTAAAAGTTGTCACCCAGAAGAGGGGTTGTTCCCTTTAAAGTCTTCATGAACTTCTTGATGATCATTGCTTGTTCACTAGTGAGCTTTCTATTAAAGGTACTGTGAAAAAGTCCCAAGCATCCTGTTTTTTTTAGCACAAACTTTTCCATGTATTATTATTGATTTAGTAAAAATTAATTACAGTTTTTTTGTTGTTGTTGTTTTTTTTTACAGATTTTTATTATTTTGTAAACATCCTTGTCTAAAGAATTTATTTGCATGTGCCGACTTTTGCATGGAGACTTTTGCCCAAAAGTCGGCACATGCAAATAACTTGTCCAGTTCTGTATATCTATTAAAAGCACTATAAAAACAGAAAAGAATTTAACAAAAAAAAAAATACTGATGTTTTCAAAAACTTCACCTGTTACCTCTACCCTCCTCCTGTTTGCCAAACCAATCCTTCACCTTAACCATAATGAGCTTATCAAAAAAAGGAAAGCTTTACAACTTTAAAGACAACAACTATCAGGGCTAAGTGCTTATCTTAGCACCTGTGTGCTTGAGGAATGATTCAGGAGT